>NC_134961.1:3653640-4253640 GCF_965638725.1 Aptenodytes patagonicus
CCCCCGACACGGCGCAGCAGCCACTCGCGTCCCCCCCGACACGGGGCAGCAGCCACTCGCGTCCCCCCCCCCCCACGGGGCAGCAGCCACTCGCGTCCCCCCCCCCCCCCACGGGGCAGCAGCCACTCGCGTCCCACCCCCCCCACGGGGCAGCAGCCACTCGCGTCCCCCTCGGCACGGTGCAGCAGCCACTCGCGTCCCCCCCCGACACGGTGCAGCAGCCACTCGCGTCCCCCCCGACACGGTGCAGCAGCCAGTTGCGACCCCCAGACACGGTGCAGTAGCCGCTTGCGTCCCCCCCGACACAGGGCAGCACCCCCTCGCATCCCCCCCGAACATAGTGCAGCAGCCACTCGCATCCCCCCCGAACACGGCGCAGCAGCCAGTTGCGACCCCCCCCGACACGGTGCAGCAGCCGCTCGCGTCCCCCCTGACACGGGGCAGCAGCCGCTCGCGTCCCCCCCGACACGGGGCAGCAGCCAGTTACAACCCCCCCAACACAGGGCAGCACCCGCTCGCGTCCCCCCCGACACGGGGCAGCAGCCACTCGCGTGCCCCCCGAACACGGCGCAGCAGCCACTCGCGTCCCCCCCGAACACGGCGCAGCAGCCAGTTGCGACCCCCCAGACACGGGGCAGCAGCCGCTCGCGTCCCCCCCGACACGGGGCAGCAGCCAGTTATAACCCCCCCCCGACACGGGGCAGCAGCCACTCGCGTCCCCCCCCAAACACGGAGCAGCACCCGCTCGCGTCCCCCCCGACGCGGGGCAGCAGCCACTCGCGTGCCCCCCGAATACGGCGCAGCAGCCACTCGCGTGCCCCCCGAACACGGCGCAGCAGCCAGTTGCGACCCCCCAGACACGGGGCAGCAGCCGCTCGCGTCCCCCCCGACACGGGGCAGCAGCCAGTTACAACCCCCCCCGACACGGGGCAGCAGCCACTCGCGTCCCCCCCCAGACACGGGGCAGCACCCACTCGCGTCCCCCCCGACACGGGGCAGCAGCCAGTTGTGACCCCCCAGACACGGTGCAGCAGCCACTCACGTCCCCCCAAACACGGTGCAGCAGCCAGTTGCGACCCCCCCCCGACACACTGGAGCAGCCACTCGCATCTCCCTGACACGGCGCAGCACCCACTCGCATCCCCCCCCAAACACAGTGCAGCAGCCACTCGCGTCCCCCCCGACACGGTGCAGCAGCCAGTTGTGACCCCCCAGACACGGTGCAGCAGCCGCTCGCGTCCCCCCTGACACGGGGCAGCAGCCACTCGCGTCCCCCCCGACACGGTGCAGCAGCCGCTCGCGTCCCCCCCCGACACGGTGCAGCAGCCGCTCGCGTCCCCCCCGACACGGTGCAGCAGCCGCTCGCGTCCCCCCCGACACGGGGCAGCAGCCGCTCGCGTTCCCCCCCCCCCACACGGTGCAGCAGCTACTCGCGTCCCACCCGACACGGTGCAGCAGCCACTCGCGTCCCCCCCGACACGGTGCAGCAGCCACTCGCGTCCCCCCGACACGGTGCAGCAGCCACTCGCGTCCCCCCCGACACGCTGCAGCAGCCACTCGCGTCCCCCCGACACGGTGCAGCAGCCACTCGCGTCCCCCTCGGCACGGTGCAGCAGCCACTCGCGTCCCCCTCGGCACGGTGCAGCAGCCACTCGCGTCCCCCTCGGCACGGTGTAGCAGCCACTCGTGTCCCCCCCGACACGGTGCAGCAGCCAGTTGCGACCCCCAGACACGGTGCAGTAGCCGCTCGTGTCCCCCCCCCGAACACGGTGCAGCAGCCGCTCACGTCCCGCCCCAACACAGGGCAGCACCCCCTCGCATCCCCCCCGAACATAGTGCAGCAGCCACTCGCATCCCCCCGAACACGGCGCAGCAGCCAGTTGCGACCCCCCAGACACGGTGCAGCAGCCGCTCGCATCCCCCCTGACACGGTGCAGCAGCCACTCGCGTTCCCCCCCAAACACGGAGCAGCACCCACTCGCGTCCCCCCCGACACGGTGCAGCAGCCAGTTGTGACCCCCCAGACACGGTGCAGCAGCCACTCACGTCCCCCCCCGACACGGTGCAGCAGCCAGTTGCGACCCCCCCCCGACACACTGGAGCAGCCACTCGCATCTCCCTGACACGGCGCAGCACCCACTCGTGTCCCCCCCCAAACACAGTGCAGCAGCCACTCGCGTCCCCCCCGACACGGTGCAGCAGCCAGTTGTGACCCCCCAGACACGGTGCAGCAGCCGCTCGCGTCCCCCCTGACACGGGGCAGCAGCCACTCGTGTCCCCCCCCAAACACGGTGAAGCAGCCACTCTCGTCCTCCCCGAACATGGTGCGGCAACCACTCTCGTCCCACCCCAACACAGGACAGCAGCCAGTTGTGACCGCCCCAGACACGGTGCAGCACCCACTCCTGTCCCCCCCGACACAGTGCAGCACCCACTCGCGTCCCCCCCAAACACGGGGCAGCACCCACTCGCGTCCCCCCCAAACATGGTGCAGCACCAACTCGCCTCCCCAAAATATACCAGGACGAGCTCCCTTCTCCCCAGAAGACAACAGCAGCAGCTCTCCTCCCCCAAACACAGCAGCAACTAAAACCAAAAACAGAGCAACAACTCTTCCCCCACACCAGAACACTAACACTCGTGTCCCCCCCGACACGGTGCAGCACCCGCTCGTGTCCCCCCCAACACGGTGCAGCACCCGCTCGCGTGCCCCCCTAGACACGCTGCAGCACCCACTCGCATCCCCCCCCCAACACGGTGCAGCAGCCAGTTGCGACCCCACCCGACACGGGGGCAGCAGCCGCTCGCGTCCCCCCTAAACACGGGACAGCAGCCGCTCGCGTCCCCCCCCACACAGCGCAGCAGCCACTTGTGTCCCCCCCAACACGGTGCAGCAGCCACTCACATCCCCCGAGACACGGTGCAGCAGCCACTCGCGTCCCCCCCCGACACGGCGCAGCAGCCACTCGCGTCCCCCCCCCCCGAGACAGTGGAGCAGCCACTTGCGTCCCACCCCAACACGGGGCAGCAGCCGCTCGTGTCCCCCCCCCAAGCACGGTGAAGCAGCCACTCTCGTCCTCCCTGAACATGGTGCGGCAACCACTCTCGTCCCACCCCAACACAGGACAGCAGCCAGTTGCGACCCCCCAGACACGGTGCAGCACCCACTCGCGTCCCCCCCCAAACACAGTGCAGCAGCCACTCGCGTCCCCCCCCAAACACAGTGCAGCAGCCAGTTGTGACCCCCCAGACATGGTGCAGCAGCCGCTCGCGTCCCCACCTGACACGGGGCAGCAGCCACTCGCGTCCCCCCCCGACACGGGGCAGCAGCCACTCGCGTCCCCCCCGATATGGGGCAGCAACCAGTTGCGACCCCCCCGACACGGTGCAGCAGCCACTCGCGTCCCCCCCGACACGGTGCAGCAGCCACTCGCGTCCCCCCCGACACGGTGCAGCAGCCACTCGCGTCCCCCCCCCGACACGGGGCAGCAGCCACTCGCGTCCCCCCCGATATGGGGCAGCAACCAGTTGCGACCCCCCCGACACGGTGCAGCAGCCACTCGCGTCCCCCCCGACACGGTGCAGCAGCCACTCGCGTCCCCCCGACACGGTGCAGCAGCCACTCGCGTCCCCCCCGACACGGTGCAGCAGCCACTCGCGTCCCCCTCGGCACGGTGCAGCAGCCACTCGCGTCCCCCTCGGCACGGTGCAGCAGCCACTCGCGTCCCCCCCCGACACGGTGCAGCAGCCAGTTGCGACCCCCAGACACGGTGCAGTAGCCGCTCGTGTCCCCCCCCCGAACACGGTGCAGCAGCCGCTCACGTCCCGCCCCAACACAGGGCAGCACCCCCTCGCATCCCCCCCGAACATAGTGCAGCAGCCACTCGCATTCCCCCCCGAACACGGCGCAGCAGCCAGTTGCGACCCCCCAGACACGGTGCAGCAGCCGCTCACATCCCCCCTGACACGGGGCAGCAGCCGCTCGCGTCCCACCCCAACGCAGGGCAGCAGCCACTCGCGTCCCCCCTGACACGGGGCAGCAGCCAGTTGCGACCCCCCCGACACAGTGCAGCACCCACTCGCGTACCCCCCAACAAGGTGCAGCAGCCGCTCGCGTCCCCCCCCTGACACGGTGCAGCAGCTACTCGCGTCCCACCCGACACGGCGCAGCAGCCAGTTGCGTCCCCCCCGACACGGCGCAGCAGCCACTCGCGTCCCCCCCGACACGGCGCAGCAGCCACTCGCGTCCCCCCCGACACGGGGCAGCAGCCACTCGCGTCCCCCCCCCCCCACGGGGCAGCAGCCACTCGCGTCCCCCCCCCCCCCACGGGGCAGCAGCCACTCGCGTCCCACCCCCCCCCACGGGGCAGCAGCCACTCGCGTCCCCCTCGGCACGGTGCAGCAGCCACTCGCGTCCCCCCCCGACACGGTGCAGCAGCCACTCGCGTCCCCCCCGACACGGTGCAGCAGCCAGTTGCGACCCCCAGACACGGTGCAGTAGCCGCTTGCGTCCCCCCCGACACAGGGCAGCACCCCCTCGCATCCCCCCCGAACATAGTGCAGCAGCCACTCGCATCCCCCCCGAACACGGCGCAGCAGCCAGTTGCGACCCCCCCCGACACGGTGCAGCAGCCGCTCGCGTCCCCCCTGACACGGGGCAGCAGCCGCTCGCGTCCCCCCCGACACGGGGCAGCAGCCAGTTACAACCCCCCCCAACACAGGGCAGCACCCGCTCGCGTCCCCCCGACACAGGGCAGCAGCCACTCGCGTGCCCCCCGAACACGGCGCAGCAGCCACTCGCGTCCCCCCGAACACGGCGCAGCAGCCAGTTGCGACCCCCCAGACACGGGGCAGCAGCCGCTCGCGTCCCCCCGACACGGGGCAGCAGCCAGTTATAACCCCCCCCGACACGGGGCAGCAGCCACCCGCGTCCCCCCCCAAACACGGAGCAGCACCCGCTCGCGTCCCCCCCGACACGGGGCAGCAGCCACTCGCGTGCCCCCCGAATACGGCGCAGCAGCCACTCGCGTGCCCCCCGAACACGGCGCAGCAGCCAGTTGCGACCCCCCAGACACGGGGCAGCAGCCGCTCGCGTCCCCCCCGACACGGGGCAGCAGCCAGTTACAACCCCCCCCGACACGGGGCAGCAGCCACTCGCGTCCCCCCCAGACACGGGGCAGCACCCACTCGCGTCCCCCCCGACACGGGGCAGCAGCCAGTTGTGACCCCCCAGACACGGTGCAGCAGCCACTCACGTCCCCCCCAAACACGGTGCAGCAGCCAGTTGCGACCCCCCCCCGACACACTGGAGCAGCCACTCGCATCTCCCTGACACGGCGCAGCACCCACTCGCATCCCCCCCCAAACACAGTGCAGCAGCCACTCGCGTCCCCCCCGACACGGTGCAGCAGCCAGTTGTGACCCCCCAGACACGGTGCAGCAGCCGCTCGCGTCCCCCCTGACACGGGGCAGCAGCCACTCGTGTCCCCCCCCAAACACGGTGAAGCAACCACTCTCGTCCTCCCCGAACATGGTGCGGCAACCACTCTCGTCCCACCCCAACACAGGACAGCAGCCAGTTGTGACCGCCCCAGACACGGTGCAGCACCCACTCCTGTCCCCCCCGACACAGTGCAGCACCCACTCGCGTCCCCCCCAAACACGGGGCAGCACCCACTCGCGTCCCCCCCCAAACATGGTGCAGCACCAACTCGCCTCCCCAAAATATACCAGGACGAGCTCCCTTCTCCCCAGAAGACAACAGCAGCAGCTCTCCTCCCCCAAACACAGCAGCAACTAAAACCAAAAACAGAGCAACAACTCTTCCCCCACACCAGAACACTAACACTCGTGTCCCCCCCGACACGGTGCAGCACCCGCTCGTGTCCCCCCCAACACGGGGCAGCACGCCCTCCCGTCCCCCCCGACACGGTGCAGGACCCACTCGTGTCCCCCCCCCACGGTGCAGCACCCACTCGTGTCCCCCCCCCGACACGGGGCAGCAGCCACTCGCGTCCCCCCCCGACACGGGGCAGCAGCCACTCGCGTCCCCCCCCCGACACGGGGCAGCAGCCACTCGCGTCCCCAAAATATACCAGGACGAGCTCCCTTCTCCCAGAAGACAAAAGCAGCAGCTCTCCTCCCCCAAACACAGCAGCAACTAAAGCCAAAAACAGAGCAGCAACTCTTCCCCCACACCAGAACAGCAACATTCGTGTCCCCCCCGAGACGGTGCAGCACCCACTCGCGTCCCCCCCAGCACGGTGCAGCACCCGCTCGCGTCCCCCCCCAGACACGGTGCAGCACCCGCTCGCGTCCCCCCCCAGACACGGTGCAGCACCCGCTCGCGTCCCCCCCCAGACACGGTGCAGCACCCGCTCGCGTCCCCCCCCCCCAACACGGGGCAGTAGCCACTCGCATCCCCCCCCCCCCAACACGGGGCAGCAGCCACTCGAGTCCCCCCCCCCCAACACGGGGCAGCAGCCACTCGAGTCCCCAAAATATACCAGGACGAGCTCCCTTCTCCCCAGAAGAGAACAGCAGCAGCTCTCCTCCCCCCAACACAGCAGCAACTGAAGCCAAAAAACAGAGCAGCAACTCTTCCCCCACACCAAAACACTAACGCTCACGTCCCCCCCGAACATAGTGCAGCAGCCACTCGCGTCCCACCCCAACACGGGGCAGCAGGCAGTTGCGACCGCCCAGACACGGGGCAGCAGCCGCTCGCGTCCCCCCCCAAACACGGTGCAGCAGCCGCTCGCGTCCCCCCCCGACACGGTGCAGCAGCCGCTCGCGTCCCCCCCCGACACGGTGCAGCAGCCGCTCGCGTCCCCCCCGACACGGTGCAGCAGCCGCTCGCGTCCCCCCCCGACACGGTGCAGCAGCCGCTCGCGTCCCCCCCCCCCGACACGGTGCAGCAGCCAGTTGCAGTCCCCCCCGACACGGGGCAGCAGCCACTCGCGTCCCCCCCGACACGGTGCAGCAGCCACTCGCGTCCCCCCCGACACGGTGCAGCAGCCACTCGCGTCCCCCTCGGCACGGTGCAGCAGCCACTCGTGTCCCCCCCGACACGGTGCAGCAGCCAGTTGCGACCCCCAGACACGGTGCAGTAGCCGCTCGTGTCCCCCCCCCGAACACGGTGCAGCAGCCGCTCACGTCCCGCCCCAACACAGGGCAGCACCCCCTCGCATCCCCCCCGAACATAGTGCAGCAGCCACTCGCATCCCCCCGAACACGGCGCAGCAGCCAGTTGCGACCCCCCAGACACGGTGCAGCAGCCGCTCGCATCCCCCCTGACACGGTGCAGCAGCCACTCGCGTTCCCCCCCAAACACGGAGCAGCACCCACTCGCGTCCCCCCCGACACGGTGCAGCAGCCAGTTGTGACCCCCCAGACACGGTGCAGCAGCCACTCACGTCCCCCCCCGACACGGTGCAGCAGCCAGTTGCGACCCCCCCCCGACACACTGGAGCAGCCACTCGCATCTCCCTGACACGGCGCAGCAGCCACTCGCGTCCCCCCCGACACGGGGCAGCAGCCACTCGCGTCCCCCCCGACACGGGGCAGCAGCCACTCGCGTCCCCCCGACACGGTGCAGCAGCCAGTTGTGACCCCCCAGACACGGTGCAGCAGCCGCTCGCGTCCCCCCTGACACGGGGCAGCAGCCACTCGTGTCCCCCCCCAAACACGGTGAAGCAGCCACTCTCGTCCTCCCCGAACATGGTGCGGCAACCACTCTCGTCCCACCCCAACACAGGACAGCAGCCAGTTGTGACCGCCCCAGACACGGTGCAGCACCCACTCCTGTCCCCCCCGACACAGTGCAGCACCCACTCGCGTCCCCCCCAAACACGGGGCAGCACCCACTCGCGTCCCCCCCCAAACACGGGGCAGCACCAACTCGCCTCCCCAAAATATACCAGGACGAGCTCCCTTCTCCCCAGAAGACAACAGCAGCAGCTCTCCTCCCCCAAACACAGCAGCAACTAAAACCAAAAACAGAGCAACAACTCTTCCCCCACACCAGAACACTAACACTCGTGTCCCCCCCGACACGGTGCAGCACCCGCTCGTGTCCCCCCCAACACGGTGCAGCACCCGCTCGCGTGCCCCCCTAGACACGCTGCAGCACCCACTCGCATCCCCCCCCCAACACGGTGCAGCAGCCACTCGCGTCCCACCCCAACACGGGGCAGCAGCCAGTTGCGACCCCACCCGACACGGGGCAGCAGCCGCTCGCGTCCCCCCTAAACACGGGATAGCAGCCGCTCGCGTCCCCCCCACACAGCGCAGCAGCCACTTGTGTCCCCCCCAACACGGTGCAGCAGCCACTCACATCCCCCGAGACACGGTGCAGCAGCCACTCGCGTCCCCCCGACACGGCGCAGCAGCCACTCGCGTCCCCCCCCCCGAGACAGTGGAGCAGCCACTTGCGTCCCACCCCAACACGGGGCAGCAGCCGCTCGTGTCCCCCCCCCAAGCACGGTGAAGCAGCCACTCTCGTCCTCCCTGAACATGGTGCGGCAACCACTCTCGTCCCACCCCAACACAGGACAGCAGCCAGTTGCGACCCCCCAGACACGGTGCAGCACCCACTCGCGTCCCCCCCCAAACACAGTGCAGCAGCCACTCGCGTCCCCCCCCAAACACAGTGCAGCAGCCAGTTGTGACCCCCCAGACATGGTGCAGCAGCCGCTCGCGTCCCCCCCCCGACACGGGGCAGCAGCCACTCGCGTCCCCCCCCCGACACGGGGCAGCAGCCACTCGCGTCCCCCCCGATATGGGGCAGCAACCAGTTGCGACCCCCCAGACACAGTGCAGCAGCCACTCGCGTCCCCCCCGACACGGTGCAGCAGCCACTCGCGTCCCCCCCGACACGGTGCAGCAGCCACTCGCGTCCCCCCCGACACGGTGCAGCAGCCACTCGCGTCCCCCTCGGCACGGTGCAGCAGCCACTCGCGTCCCCCCCCGACACGGTGCAGCAGCCAGTTGCGACCCCCAGACACGGTGCAGTAGCCGCTCGTGTCCCCCCCCCGAACACGGTGCAGCAGCCGCTCACGTCCCGCCCCAACACAGGGCAGCACCCCCTCGCATCCCCCCCGAACATAGTGCAGCAGCCACTCGCATCCCCCCGAACACGGCGCAGCAGCCAGTTGCGACCCCCCAGACACGGTGCAGCAGCCGCTCGCATCCCCCCTGACACGGGGCAGCAGCCGCTCGCGTCCCACCCCAACACAGGGCAGCAGCCACTCGCGTCCCCCCGACACGGTGCAGCAGCCAGTTGTGACCCCCCAGACACGGTGCAGCAGCCGCTCGCGTCCCCCCTGACACGGGGCAGCAGCCACTCGTGTCCCCCCCCAAACACGGTGAAGCAACCACTCTCGTCCTCCCCGAACATGGTGCGGCAACCACTCTCGTCCCACCCCAACACAGGACAGCAGCCAGTTGTGACCGCCCCAGACACGGTGCAGCACCCACTCCTGTCCCCCCGACACAGTGCAGCACCCACTCGCGTCCCCCCCAAACACGGGGCAGCACCCACTCGCGTCCCCCCCCAAACATGGTGCAGCACCAACTCGCCTCCCCAAAATATACCAGGACGAGCTCCCTTCTCCCCAGAAGACAACAGCAGCAGCTCTCCTCCCCCAAACACAGCAGCAACTAAAACCAAAAACAGAGCAACAACTCTTCCCCCACACCAGAACACTAACACTCGTGTCCCCCCCGACACGGTGCAGCACCCGCTCGTGTCCCCCCCAACACGGGGCAGCACGCCCTCCCGTCCCCCCCGACACGGTGCAGGACCCACTCGTGTCCCCCCCCCACGGTGCAGCACCCACTCGTGTCCCCCCCCCGACACGGGGCAGCAGCCACTCGCGTCCCCCCCCCGACACGGGCAGCAGCCACTCGCGTCCCCCCCCCGACACGGGGCAGCAGCCACTCGCGTCCCCAAAATATACCAGGGACGAGCTCCCTTCTCCCCAGAAGACAAAAGCAGCAGCTCTCCTCCCCCAAACACAGCAGCAACTAAAGCCAAAAACAGAGCAGCAACTCTTCCCCCACACCAGAACAGCAACATTCGTGTCCCCCCCGAGACGGTGCAGCACCCACTCGCGTCCCCCCCAGCACGGTGCAGCACCCGCTCGCGTCCCCCCCAGACACGGTGCAGCACCCGCTCGCGTCCCCCCCAGACACGGTGCAGCACCCGCTCGCGTCCCCCCCCAGACACGGTGCAGCACCCGCTCGCGTCCCCCCCCCCCAACACGGGGCAGTAGCCACTCGCATCCCCCCCCCCCCCAACACGGGGCAGCAGCCACTCGAGTCCCCCCCCCCCAACACGGGGCAGCAGCCACTCGAGTCCCCAAAATATACCAGGACGAGCTCCCTTCTCCCCAGAAGAGAACAGCAGCAGCTCTCCTCCCCCCAACACAGCAGCAACTGAAGCCAAAAACAGAGCAGCAACTCTTCCCCCACACCAAAACACTAACGCTCACGTCCCCCCCGAACATAGTGCAGCAGCCACTCGCGTCCCACCCCAACACGGGGCAGCAGGCAGTTGCGACCGCCCAGACACGGGGCAGCAGCCGCTCGCGTCCCCCCCAAACACGGTGCAGCAGCCGCTCGCGTCCCCCCCCGACACGGTGCAGCAGCCGCTCGCGTCCCCCCCCGACACGGTGCAGCAGCCGCTCGCGTCCCCCCCCGACACGGTGCAGCAGCCGCTCGCGTCCCCCCCCCCGACACGGTGCAGCAGCCAGTTGCAGTCCCCCCCGACACGGGGCAGCAGCCACTCGCGTCCCCCCCGACACGGTGCAGCAGCCACTCGCGTCCCCCCCGACACGGTGCAGCAGCCACTCGCGTCCCCCTCGGCACGGTGCAGCAGCCACTCGTGTCCCCCCCCGACACGGTGCAGCAGCCAGTTGCGACCCCCAGACACGGTGCAGTAGCCGCTCGTGTCCCCCCCCGAACACGGTGCAGCAGCCGCTCACGTCCCGCCCCAACACAGGGCAGCACCCCCTCGCATCCCCCCCGAACATAGTGCAGCAGCCACTCGCATCCCCCCCGAACACGGCGCAGCAGCCCAGTTGCGACCCCCCAGACACGGTGCAGCAGCCGCTCGCATCCCCCCTGACACGGTGCAGCAGCCACTCGCGTTCCCCCCCAAACACGGAGCAGCACCCACTCGCGTCCCCCCCGACACGGTGCAGCAGCCAGTTGTGACCCCCCAGACACGGTGCAGCAGCCACTCACGTCCCCCCCCGACACGGTGCAGCAGCCAGTTGCGACCCCCCCCCGACACACTGGAGCAGCCACTCGCATCTCCCTGACACGGCGCAGCAGCCACTCGCGTCCCCCCCGACACGGGGCAGCAGCCACTCGCGTCCCCCCCGACACGGGGCAGCAGCCACTCGCGTCCCCCCCGACACGGTGCAGCAGCCAGTTGTGACCCCCCAGACACGGTGCAGCAGCCGCTCGCGTCCCCCTGACCACGGGGCAGCAGCCACTCGTGTCCCCCCCCAAACACGGTGAAGCAGCCACTCTCGTCCTCCCCGAACATGGTGCGGCAACCACTCTCGTCCCACCCCAACACAGGACAGCAGCCAGTTGTGACCGCCCCAGACACGGTGCAGCACCCACTCCTGTCCCCCCCGACACAGTGCAGCACCCACTCGCGTCCCCCCCAAACACGGGGCAGCACCCACTCGCGTCCCCCCCCAAACACGGGGCAGCACCAACTCGCCTCCCCAAAATATACCAGGACGAGCTCCCTTCTCCCCAGAAGACAACAGCAGCAGCTCTCCTCCCCCAAACACAGCAGCAACTAAAACCAAAAACAGAGCAACAACTCTTCCCCCACACCAGAACACTAACACTCGTGTCCCCCCCGACACGGTGCAGCACCCGCTCGTGTCCCCCCCAACACGGTGCAGCACCCGCTCGCGTGCCCCCCTAGACACGCTGCAGCACCCACTCGCATCCCCCCCCAACACGGTGCAGCAGCCACTCGCGTCCCACCCCAACACGGGGCAGCAGCCAGTTGCGACCCCACCCGACACGGGGCAGCAGCCGCTCGCGTCCCCCCTAAACACGGGATAGCAGCCGCTCGCGTCCCCCCCACACAGCGCAGCAGCCACTTGTGTCCCCCCCAACACGGTGCAGCAGCCACTCACATCCCCCGAGACACGGTGCAGCAGCCACTCGCGTCCCCCCCGACACGGCGCAGCAGCCACTCGCGTCCCCCCCCCCGAGACAGTGGAGCAGCCACTTGCGTCCCACCCCAACACGGGGCAGCAGCCGCTCGTGTCCCCCCCCCAAGCACGGTGAAGCAGCCACTCTCGTCCTCCCTGAACATGGTGCGGCAACCACTCTCGTCCCACCCCAACACAGGACAGCAGCCAGTTGCGACCCCCCAGACACGGTGCAGCACCCGCTCGCGTCCCCCCCCAAACACAGTGCAGCAGCCACTCGCGTCCCCCCCCAAACACAGTGCAGCAGCCAGTTGTGACCCCCCAGACATGGTGCAGCAGCCGCTCGCGTCCCCCCCCCGACACGGGGCAGCAGCCACTCGCGTCCCCCCCCGACACGGGGCAGCAGCCACTCGCGTCCCCCCCGATATGGGGCAGCAACCAGTTGCGACCCCCCAGACACAGTGCAGCAGCCACTCGCGTCCCCCCCGACACGGTGCAGCAGCCACTCGCGTCCCCCCCGACACGGTGCAGCAGCCACTCGCGTCCCCCCCGACACGGTGCAGCAGCCACTCGCGTCCCCCTCGGCACGGTGCAGCAGCCACTCGCGTCCCCCCCCGACACGGTGCAGCAGCCAGTTGCGACCCCCAGACACGGTGCAGTAGCCGCTCGTGTCCCCCCCCGAACACGGTGCAGCAGCCGCTCACGTCCCCGCCCCAACACAGGGCAGCACCCCCTCGCATCCCCCCCGAACATAGTGCAGCAGCCACTCGCATCCCCCCCGAACACGGCGCAGCAGCCAGTTGCGACCCCCCAGACACGGTGCAGCAGCCGCTCGCATCCCCCCTGACACGGGGCAGCAGCCGCTCGCGTCCCACCCCAACACAGGGCAGCAGCCACTCGCGTCCCCCTGACACGGGGCAGCAGCCAGTTGCGACCCCCCCGACACAGTGCAGCACCCACTCGCGTACCCCCCAACAAGGTGCAGCAGCCGCTCGCGTCCCCCCCCTGACACGGTGCAGCAGCCACTCGCGTCCCACCCGACACGGCGCAGCAGCCAGTTGCGTCCCCCCCGACACGGCGCAGCAGCCACTCGCGTCCCCCCCGACACGGCGCAGCAGCCACTCGCGTCCCCCCCGACACGGCGCAGCAGCCACTCGCGTCCCCCCCGACACGGCGCAGCAGCCACTCGCGTCCCCCCCCCCCCACGGGGCAGCAGCCACTCGCGTCCCCCCCCCCCCCCACGGGGCAGCAGCCACTCGCGTCCCCACCCCCCCCACGGGGCAGCAGCCACTCGCGTCCCCCCGAACACGGCGCAGCAGCCACTCGCGTCCCCCCCCGACACGGTGCAGCAGCCACTCGCGTCCCCCCCGACACGGTGCAGCAGCCAGTTGCGACCCCCAGACACGGTGCAGTAGCCGCTTGCGTCCCCCCCGACACAGGGCAGCACCCCCTCGCATCCCCCCCGAATATAGTGCAGCAGCCACTCGCATCCCCCCCGAACACGGCGCAGCAGCCAGTTGCGACCCCCCCCGACACGGTGCAGCAGCCGCTCGCGTCCCCCCTGACACGGGGCAGCAGCCGCTCGCGTCCCCCCCGACACGGGGCAGCAGCCAGTTACAACCCCCCCCAACACAGGGCAGCACCCGCTCGCGTCCCCCCCGACACGGGGCAGCAGCCACTCGCGTGCCCCCCGAACACGGCGCAGCAGCCACTCGCGTCCCCCCCGAACACGGCGCAGCAGCCAGTTGCGACCCCCCAGACACGGGGCAGCAGCCGCTCGCGTCCCCCCCGACACGGGGCAGCAGCCAGTTATAACCCCCCCCCGACACGGGGCAGCAGCCACTCGCGTCCCCCCCCAAACACGGAGCAGCACCCGCTCGCGTCCCCCCCGACGCGGGGCAGCAGCCACTCGCGTGCCCCCCGAATACGGCGCAGCAGCCACTCGCGTGCCCCCCGAACACGGCGCAGCAGCCAGTTGCGACCCCCCAGACACGGGGCAGCAGCCGCTCGCGTCCCCCCCGACACGGGGCAGCAGCCAGTTACAACCCCCCCCGACACGGGGCAGCAGCCACTCGCGTCCCCCCCCAGACACGGGGCAGCACCCACTCGCGTCCCCCCCGACACGGGGCAGCAGCCAGTTGTGACCCCCCAGACACGGTGCAGCAGCCACTCACGTCCCCCCAAACACGGTGCAGCAGCCAGTTGCGACCCCCCCCCGACACACTGGAGCAGCCACTCGCATCTCCCTGACACGGCGCAGCACCCACTCGCATCCCCCCCAAACACAGTGCAGCAGCCACTCGCGTCCCCCCCGACACGGTGCAGCAGCCAGTTGTGACCCCCCAGACACGGTGCAGCAGCCGCTCGCGTCCCCCCTGACACGGGGCAGCAGCCACTCGCGTCCCCCCCGACACGGTGCAGCAGCCACTCGCGTCCCCCCCGACACGGTGCAGCAGCCGCTCGCGTCCCCCCCGACACGGTGCAGCAGCCGCTCGCGTCCCCCCCGACACGGGGCAGCAGCCGCTCGCGTTCCCCCCCCCCACACGGTGCAGCAGCTACTCGCGTCCCCCCCGACACGGGGCAGCAGCCACTCGCGTCCCCCCCGACACGGTGCAGCAGCCACTCGCGTCCCCCCCGACACGGTGCAGCAGCCACTCGCGTCCCCCCCGACACGGTGCAGCAGCCACTCGCGTCCCCCCCGACACGGTGCAGCAGCCACTCGCGTCCCCCCGACACGGTGCAGCAGCCACTCGCGTCCCCCTCGGCACGGTGCAGCAGCCACTCGCGTCCCCCTCGGCACGGTGCAGCAGCCACTCGCGTCCCCCTCGGCACGGTGCAGCAGCCACTCGTGTCCCCCCCCGACACGGTGCAGCAGCCAGTTGCGACCCCCAGACACGGTGCAGTAGCCGCTCGTGTCCCCCCCCCGAACACGGTGCAGCAGCCGCTCACGTCCCGCCCCAACACAGGGCAGCACCCCCTCGCATCCCCCCCGAACATAGTGCAGCAGCCACTCGCATCCCCCCGAACACGGCGCAGCAGCCAGTTGCGACCCCCAGACACGGTGCAGCAGCCGCTCGCATCCCCCCTGACACGGTGCAGCAGCCACTCGCGTTCCCCCCCAAACACGGAGCAGCACCCACTCGCGTCCCCCCCGACACGGTGCAGCAGCCAGTTGTGACCCCCCAGACACGGTGCAGCAGCCACTCACGTCCCCCCCCGACACGGTGCAGCAGCCAGTTGCGACCCCCCCCGACACACTGGAGCAGCCACTCGCATCTCCCTGACACGGCGCAGCACCCACTCGTGTCCCCCCCCAAACACAGTGCAGCAGCCACTCGCGTCCCCCCCGACACGGTGCAGCAGCCAGTTGTGACCCCCCAGACACGGTGCAGCAGCCGCTCGCGTCCCCCCTGACACGGGGCAGCAGCCACTCGTGTCCCCCCCCAAACACGGTGAAGCAGCCACTCTCGTCCTCCCCGAACATGGTGCGGCAACCACTCTCGTCCCACCCCAACACAGGACAGCAGCCAGTTGTGACCGCCCCAGACACGGTGCAGCACCCACTCCTGTCCCCCCCGACACAGTGCAGCACCCACTCGCGTCCCCCCCAAACACGGGGCAGCACCCACTCGCGTCCCCCCCCAAACATGGTGCAGCACCAACTCGCCTCCCCAAAATATACCAGGACGAGCTCCCTTCTCCCCAGAAGACAACAGCAGCAGCTCTCCTCCCCCAAACACAGCAGCAACTAAAACCAAAAACAGAGCAACAACTCTTCCCCCACACCAGAACACTAACACTCGTGTCCCCCCCGACACGGTGCAGCACCCGCTCGTGTCCCCCCCAACACGGTGCAGCACCCGCTCGCGTGCCCCCCTAGACACGCTGCAGCACCCACTCGCATCCCCCCCCCAACACGGTGCAGCAGCCACTCGCGTCCCACCCCAACACGGGGCAGCAGCCAGTTGCGACCCCACCCGACACGGGGCAGCAGCCGCTCGCGTCCCCCCTAAACACGGGACAGCAGCCGCTCGCGTCCCCCCCCACACAGCGCAGCAGCCACTTGTGTCCCCCCCAACACGGTGCAGCAGCCACTCACATCCCCCGAGACACGGTGCAGCAGCCACTCGCGTCCCCCCCGACACGGCGCAGCAGCCACTCGCGTCCCCCCCCCCGAGACAGTGGAGCAGCCACTTGCGTCCCACCCCAACACGGGGCAGCAGCCGCTCGTGTCCCCCCCCCAAGCACGGTGAAGCAGCCACTCTCGTCCTCCCTGAACATGGTGCGGCAACCACTCTCGTCCCACCCCAACACAGGACAGCAGCCAGTTGCGACCCCCCAGACACGGTGCAGCACCCACTCGCATCCCCCCCCAAACACAGTGCAGCAGCCACTCGCGTCCCCCCCCAAACACAGTGCAGCAGCCAGTTGTGACCCCCCAGACATGGTGCAGCAGCCGCTCGCGTCCCCACCTGACACGGGGCAGCAGCCACTCGCGTCCCCCCCCCGACACGGGGCAGCAGCCACTCGCGTCCCCCCCGATATGGGGCAGCAACCAGTTGCGACCCCCCCGACACGGTGCAGCAGCCACTCGCGTCCCCCCCGACACGGTGCAGCAGCCACTCGCGTCCCCCCCGACACGGTGCAGCAGCCACTCGCGTCCCCCCCCGACACGGTGCAGCAGCCACTCGCGTCCCCCTCGGCACGGTGCAGCAGCCACTCGCGTCCCCCTCGGCACGGTGCAGCAGCCACTCGCGTCCCCCCCCGACACGGTGCAGCAGCCAGTTGCGACCCCCAGACACGGTGCAGTAGCCGCTCGTGTCCCCCCCCCGAACACGGTGCAGCAGCCGCTCACGTCCCGCCCCAACACAGGGCAGCACCCCCTCGCATCCCCCCCGAACATAGTGCAGCAGCCACTCGCATCCCCCCCGAACACGGCGCAGCAGCCAGTTGCGACCCCCCAGACACGGTGCAGCAGCCGCTCGCATCCCCCCTGACACGGGGCAGCAGCCGCTCGCGTCCCACCCCAACACAGGGCAGCAGCCACTCGCGTCCCCCCTGACACGGGGCAGCAGCCAGTTGCGACCCCCCCGACACAGTGCAGCACCCACTCGCGTACCCCCCAACAAGGTGCAGCAGCCGCTCGCGTCCCCCCCCTGACACGGTGCAGCAGCTACTCGCGTCCCACCCGACACGGCGCAGCAGCCAGTTGCGTCCCCCCCGACACGGCGCAGCAGCCACTCGCGTCCCCCCCGACACGGCGCAGCAGCCACTCGCGTCCCCCCCGACACGGGGCAGCAGCCACTCGCGTCCCCCCGACACGGGGCAGCAGCCACTCGCGTCCCCCCCCCCCCACGGGGCAGCAGCCACTCGCGTCCCCCCCCCCCCCACGGGGCAGCAGCCACTCGCGTCCCACCCCCCCCCACGGGGCAGCAGCCACTCGCGTCCCCCTCGGCACGGTGCAGCAGCCACTCGCGTCCCCCCCCGACACGGTGCAGCAGCCACTCGCGTCCCCCCCGACACGGTGCAGCAGCCAGTTGCGACCCCCAGACACGGTGCAGTAGCCGCTTGCGTCCCCCCCGACACAGGGCAGCACCCCCTCGCATCCCCCCCGAACATAGTGCAGCAGCCACTCGCATCCCCCCCGAACACGGCGCAGCAGCCAGTTGCGACCCCCCCCGACACGGTGCAGCAGCCGCTCGCGTCCCCCCTGACACGGGGCAGCAGCCGCTCGCGTCCCCCCGACACGGGGCAGCAGCCAGTTACAACCCCCCCCAACACAGGGCAGCACCCGCTCGCGTCCCCCCCGACACAGGGCAGCAGCCACTCGCGTGCCCCCCGAACACGGCGCAGCAGCCACTCGCGTCCCCCCCGAACACGGCGCAGCAGCCAGTTGCGACCCCCCAGACACGGGGCAGCAGCCGCTCGCGTCCCCCCCGACACGGGGCAGCAGCCAGTTATAACCCCCCCCGACACGGGGCAGCAGCCACCCGCGTCCCCCCCCAAACACGGAGCAGCACCCGCTCGCGTCCCCCCCGACACGGGGCAGCAGCCACTCGCGTGCCCCCCGAATACGGCGCAGCAGCCACTCGCGTGCCCCCCGAACACGGCGCAGCAGCCAGTTGCGACCCCCCAGACACGGGGCAGCAGCCGCTCGCGTCCCCCCCGACACGGGGCAGCAGCCAGTTACAACCCCCCCCGACACGGGGCAGCAGCCACTCGCGTCCCCCCCAGACACGGGGCAGCACCCACTCGCGTCCCCCCCGACACGGGGCAGCAGCCAGTTGTGACCCCCCAGACACGGTGCAGCAGCCACTCACGTCCCCCCCAAACACGGTGCAGCAGCCAGTTGCGACCCCCCCCCGACACACTGGAGCAGCCACTCGCATCTCCCTGACACGGCGCAGCACCCACTCGCATCCCCCCCCAAACACAGTGCAGCAGCCACTCGCGTCCCCCCCGACACGGTGCAGCAGCCAGTTGTGACCCCCCAGACACGGTGCAGCAGCCGCTCGCGTCCCCCCTGACACGGGGCAGCAGCCACTCGTGTCCCCCCCCAAACACGGTGAAGCAACCACTCTCGTCCTCCCCGAACATGGTGCGGCAACCACTCTCGTCCCACCCCAACACAGGACAGCAGCCAGTTGTGACCGCCCCAGACACGGTGCAGCACCCACTCCTGTCCCCCCCGACACAGTGCAGCACCCACTCGCGTCCCCCCCAAACACGGGGCAGCACCCACTCGCGTCCCCCCCCAAACATGGTGCAGCACCAACTCGCCTCCCCAAAATATACCAGGACGAGCTCCCTTCTCCCCAGAAGACAACAGCAGCAGCTCTCCTCCCCCAAACACAGCAGCAACTAAAACCAAAAACAGAGCAACAACTCTTCCCCCACACCAGAACACTAACACTCGTGTCCCCCCCGACACGGTGCAGCACCCGCTCGTGTCCCCCCCAACACGGGGCAGCACGCCCTCCCGTCCCCCCCGACACGGTGCAGGACCCACTCGTGTCCCCCCCCCACGGTGCAGCACCCACTCGTGTCCCCCCCCCGACACGGGGCAGCAGCCACTCGCGTCCCCCCCCCGACACGGGGCAGCAGCCACTCGCGTCCCCCCCCCGACACGGGGCAGCAGCCACTCGCGTCCCCCCCCCGACACGGGGCAGCAGCCACTCGCGTCCCCCCCCCGACACGGGGCAGCAGCCACTCGCGTCCCCAAAATATACCAGGACGAGCTCCCTTCTCCCCAGAAGACAAAAGCAGCAGCTCTCCTCCCCCAAACACAGCAGCAACTAAAGCCAAAAACAGAGCAGCAACTCTTCCCCCACACCAGAACAGCAACATTCGTGTCCCCCCCGAGACGGTGCAGCACCCACTCGCGTCCCCCCCAGCACGGTGCAGCACCCGCTCGCGTCCCCCCCCAGACACGGTGCAGCACCCGCTCGCGTCCCCCCCCAGACACGGTGCAGCACCCGCTCGCGTCCCCCCCCAGACACGGTGCAGCACCCGCTCGCGTCCCCCCCCCCCAACACGGGGCAGTAGCCACTCGCATCCCCCCCCCCCCAACACGGGGCAGCAGCCACTCGAGTCCCCCCCCCCCAACACGGGGCAGCAGCCACTCGAGTCCCCAAAATATACCAGGACGAGCTCCCTTCTCCCCAGAAGAGAACAGCAGCAGCTCTCCTCCCCCCAACACAGCAGCAACTGAAGCCAAAAACAGAGCAGCAACTCTTCCCCCACACCAAAACACTAACGCTCACGTCCCCCCCGAACATAGTGCAGCAGCCACTCGCGTCCCACCCCAACACGGGGCAGCAGGCAGTTGCGACCGCCCAGACACGGGGCAGCAGCCGCTCGCGTCCCCCCCCAAACACGGTGCAGCAGCCGCTCGCGTCCCCCCCCGACACGGTGCAGCAGCCGCTCGCGTCCCCCCCCGACACGGTGCAGCAGCCGCTCGCGTCCCCCCCCGACACGGTGCAGCAGCCGCTCGCGTCCCCCCCCCCCGACACGGTGCAGCAGCCAGTTGCAGTCCCCCCCGACACGGGGCAGCAGCCACTCGCGTCCCCCCCGACACGGGGCAGCAGCCACTCGCGTCCCCCCCGACACGGGGCAGCAGCCACTCGCGTCCCCCCCGACACGGGGCAGCAGCCACTCGCGTCCCCCCCGACACGGGGCAGCAGCCACTCGCGTCCCCCCCGACACGGGGCAGCAGCCACTCGCGTCCCCCCCGACACGGGGCAGCAGCCACTCGCGTCCCCCCCCGACACGGGGCAGCAGCCACTCGCGTCCCCCCCCGACACGGGGCAGCAGCCACTCGCGTCCCCCCCCGACACGGGGCAGCAGCCACTCGCGTCCCCCCCCGACACGGGGCAGCAGCCACTCGCGTCCCCCCCCGACACGGGGCAGCAGCCACTCGCGTCCCCCCCCGACACGGGGCAGCAGCCACTCGCGTCCCCCCCGACACGGGGCAGCAGCCACTCGCGTCCCCCCCGACACGGGGCAGCAGCCACTCGCGTCCCCCCCGACACGGGGCAGCAGCCACTCGCGTCCCCCCCGACACGGGGCAGCAGCCACTCGCTTCCCCCCCGACACGGGGCAGCAGCCACTCGCTTCCCCCCCGACACGGGGCAGCAGCCACTCGCTTCCCCCCCGACACGGGGCAGCAGCCACTCGCTTCCCCCCCGACACGGGGCAGCAGCCACTCGCTTCCCCCCCGACACGGGGCAGCAGCCACTCGCTTCCCCCCCGAACACGGTGCAGCACCAACTCGCCTCCCCGAAATATACCAGGACGAGCTCCCTTCTCCCCAGAAGACAACAGCAGCAGCTCTCCTCCCCCAAACACAGCAGCAACTAAAACCAAAAACAGAGCAGCAACTCTTCCCCCACACCAGAACACTAACACTCCTATCCCCCCCGACACGGTGCAGCACCCGCTCGTGTCCCCCCCAACACGGTGCAGCACCCACTCGCGTGCCCCCCCAGACACGGGGCAGCAGCCAGTCGCGTCCCCCCCCAACATGGTGCAGCACCAACTCGCCTCCCCGAAATATACCAGGACGAGCTCCCTTCTCCCCAGAAGACAACAGCAGCAGCTCTCCTCCCCCAAACGCAGCAGGAACTAAAGCCAAAAACAGAGCAGCAACTCTTCCCCCACACCAGAACAGGAACATTCGTCCCCCCCCCGACACGGTGCAGCAGCCACTCGCGTCCCCAAAATATACCGCCCCTCTTCTCCCCAAACACACGGAGCCACCGCCCCTCTTCTCCCCAAACACACGGAGCCAAATCCTTACCATCTGACACCCTCCAGAAGGGATTAGTACACCCACATAACATATACATACAGAACCGAGCCACGTACTTGACATCCTCAGGATCAGCCCTGCAAAGATGAAAGGAAGTCTGATGCTATGTCCCTGGATGCTCCAGCGCTCAGCTCCTCTCTCTGGTGCTCTCATTGTGGCAAAACACTTGTGAAGATATCTAGCAAAAAGCAGAGAGTACTACAGGGACCTGGAAACCAAAAAGAAGACTAGACTCTATCTGCAAGAATGGACTAAAGAAACCCTACCAAGAAGACTTGTAACCAGAAAACAGAAAATATGAAAAGCCCAGAAAGCTCAAAAAGACAGGACAGAGTACCATACAGCAACTGAGATTACCCAATAAATGAAGCTGTAAAGACAAAAGGTCCCAAATACCTTAACCCACTCAAACGCTGCAACCGACTGAAGGAATAGCAGATCGCTGACCCTATGGAAACCCAGGAGCACAATGAAGCCCCTGACCAGAGGCTGTGGCTCATATATGCTGGGACCCACCCACCACCCTTCCCACAATCCCCTGGGAAAGGGGGGGGACAAACCACCCAACGACATAAAGGCGGCCAGAGGAGCGGAAGGGAGTTTTCTCATCTACCTTAAGTTTACAACCTACAAAGTGCTGAACAGAGAAGGCAACCCTTACTAGAAACGACATCTATTGCATCAGCAACGTGACCAGGTAGGGAATTTAGCTTAAGTTTTCTGGGGCGCAGATACAGTAAGATAGATGTCATACTAAGCTATATGGGAAAGTAGCTCGTTAAATGCAATAACAATATCATTATCAAAAATGACATACGTTAGGTTCGTATTTAAACAAAAAAACCAAAATGCTGTGGGGTTATACTTCATTTCTAGCAAGACCACACGTGCTACCTAACTGCTACCAGAACTACTTTCTGGATACGACTGAATGACAAAGCAGAACCAGATCCCGTAAGAATCCCTTCTCAAAAATATCTCTGGCTGCAAAGTAAATTATTTACTGTAAATGACCGACGATTCAGAGTCGCCTCGACGGCCTCTCCAACTGACTCCCTTAACAGAACTGGATGAGTCCCAAAGGACAGAAAACACAAAAAGCCCATGGAAATACAAGAAGTGTATCAGAAGCTGTATGAAGCAGCATAATTAACACCTAAGTAGCTAGAACAAAAGTGAATTGCAAAACGCAACAAAAAACCACCCCAGGAGCTGCGTTGAAAAGAAGAGATGGAGGCTATCGCCTCTGCTGAAAAACTCAAGAGACCATCCGAGCCGACAATAGACATCTCTGGGTACCAGATACCAAACAGAAACAGACTATAAGACAGAAAACAGACTGCTGCGGAGCACCAAGGTGGGTTCGGAAAAGGTTGTGACAGAACAAGAGGCATCGTCACAGGGATTAGAGAGGTCCCGAAGGGGGCGGAGAGACTAAAGAAGTCTCGGGGATGCAATGAGCTCAAAAGGGAATGGAACAAAGCACAGATGTCCTCAGGGGACCGAACAGAGGTGCACCAAATGGCTGAGAGAACAGACAGACCGACCGGGGTAACAGATGCGGACTCAGGAAGGAGTCTGAGGGGAAAAGAGGGGTGCAAAGTGCCCTCCCGAGCTAGAATGGGTCTCTGGGGCGTAGGGGATGTCTCACGAGAGCTCGGCAACAGGGAGCGGAGAAGTCCTGAGGGGGCCTGAGAGACCAAAGAAGCCTCACAGGTAACAGTGCGGAACTCTGCAGGGATTTCAACAAAGTACAGATGTCGTCACGAGGCTGGGGGGTGAACGAAGGCATCCTAAATGGCAAAGAGTAAGACAGTGCTCTGAAGCACACAAAAAAAAAGTCTAAACGGACCTACAAGAGTGCTGTGGAGTATAAGAAAGGACTCAGATGACGTTGTTATAGAGAGCAGAGGAATTGGGGGGGTCAGGGTAAGAAAAGAAGGCTTGGAGATACAGCGAGGGCCTTGGAGTCTTGGGGGGGCATCTAGGCAAACTACAGATGACTAACTGAGGAACCAAACAGAGACACCCTCGATGACAGAGAGAAAGATAAATGAGCGCTACGTACCAAAGAAAGATGGCAAGCCCTGATGGAACAAGAGAGATGGAAAGGGAGATGAAGAGCTACAAGGTGCTGTGGAGAATGAGGAGGGTCTCGGGAGGCATCATGACTAGGAGAAAAAAATGCCCCAAGGGAGCCAGAGAGACCCAAAAAGGACTGGGGACATGATGAAATCCAGAGGGGACGTGAACCGAGAAAACATGTCATCAGAAGGCCAGGGAACGACTAGAGGCAAGAGAGGACCAAATAACTGGGCTGGCTCACGGATATGGACTCAAGAAGTCTTCTGAGGGAATGAGAGGGGTGCGAGGTCTCCTACAAAGCTAAAAGCGTGCTAAGGGCAACGTCAAAGGCATCGTGACACCATTAGAGGGCTCCTGAATGTGCCAGAGAGACCAAAGAAGGCTCAGGGACACAAGGAGGAAGTCTGGAGGGGATCTGAACAGAGTACAGATGTCCTCAGGAGGCCAAGGACCGAACAGAGGCATCCGACATGGCGGAGGGAAGGTAAGAGTGCTCTCAGGCAAAATGAAATCTTGAGGAAAAGTTGTCTCTGAATATGGAAGATAAAAATGCTGCTGCAGAACTAAAGGATGGCTATGGAACACAAGGACGCTCGCAGGAAGCATTGTGACAGAAATAGAGGGGTGCTGAGGTGGCTGGAGAGATAGAAGGGGGCTCGAGGGCACAAAGGTACTCGGGAGGGGATTTGAACAGAGTAAAGATGTCGCAAGGGAGACGCTGACCCATTGGAGGCAAGCGAGATGGAGGAGAGGACAAAAAGACTGCTCTGAGGAGATGTTTTGACAAAATGAGAGGGGTACAAATTACACTCCAGAGATAAAAGTGTGCCAAGGAGACCCTCTAAAGCCTCAGAATGAACTGAGAGAAGAGAAAAAAAATAAGAGACACAAAGAAAATATCAAAACTGACACGGTATGTGACAAACAAGAAAGAACTAAAAAATAGGGATAGACAGCTGGATAGAAGATGTAGAAAGAAAATTTAAAAAGTGAAAGGGCACAAAGTAGAGGAGAAAAAAAATTTAAAAAGAGGGACAGAAAACTAGAAAAAAGTATACATAGAAAAAAATTGGAAAACGAAGGCAACAAAGGAGGAAAAATTTAAAATACAGGGACAGCAAACTAAATAAACAGAGACATAGAAGGAAAATTGAAAAATTGAGAGAGTACCCAACAGACAAGAAAGATTTAAAAAATAGGGATGGGAACTAAATAAAAGCAGATGTAGAAAAAAAAAATTTAAAACCCAACAAGATTAAGGAAATAAAGGGAAAAATTAAAAAAATAGGGACAGCGAACTAAAATGGAGACATATAAAGTAAATTTAAAAATGAACAGGGTACACAACAGACAAGAAAGAATTAAAAAACAGGGAGTTGGATAAAAGTAGACATAGAAAAAAATTTTAAAAGTGACAGCAGTAAAGAAAGACAAGAAACGATTAAAAATAAAGACAGTGAATGGGATAAAAGTAGACAAAGAGAGGGCATTTTAAAAAAGGATTAAGAAAATAAAGGAAAAAATTTAAAAAGAAGGACAACTAACTAAAACGCAGACATAAAAAGAAAATTTAAAAAGCAAAGGTGTAAAGGAACAGACAAGAAAAAAATTAAAATACAGACAGTGAACTGGATAAGCGGAAACAGACAATATTAAAAGCAACTGGTATTAGGGAAATAAAGGCAAAAAAATTAAAAAATAAGGACAGCTAACTAAACAGAAACGTAGAAAGTAAATTTTAGAAGTGATGGCGATTAAGAGAGGAAAAGATAAAAAATAGAGGCAGAAAACTAAATAAGAATAGATGTAAAAAATTTTAAAAGCAATGGGAATAAGAGAGGAAAAGATTAAAAAATAGGGACAGCAAACTAGAATGGAGACTAAGACAGAAAATATTTAAAAAGACGGCACTAAGGAAAGACAAGAAATAATTCAAAACTTAAGACATCAAAGGGGGTAAAAGTAGACACAGAACATTGTAAAAGCAACAAGGACTAGGAGAAATGAAGAAAAAAATTGAAGAATAGGGACAACAAACTAAATAAATGGAGACATACAAAGTAAATTTTTAAAGTGATGGGATACATGACAGGCAGGAAATAAAAAATCCAGATAGGGAGCTTGACAAAAGTAGGCATAGAAGGAAAACATAAAAAGGGATGAGGTACAGGACAGACGGGAAAGAACTAAAAATAAAGACAGCAAACTAGATAAAAAAAGACAGAGAAGCAACATCTTAAAAGCCAAGGGATTAAGAGAGGAAACAATTAAACAATAACGATAGCAAATGAAAACACAGCCATGGAAACAAAATTTTAAAATGTGAGCACTAAGGCAAGACAAGAAATGATGAAGAAATAAAAACAGCAAACAGGATAAAGGAAGAAAGAAAGAAAGATTAAGGAAATAAGGAAAAAATTTAAAGATAGCAACAGCAAACTACAACAGAGATGTAGAAAGAAAATCTAAAAAGCGACAGCACTAAGGAAAGAAGAGAAAAAATTAAAAGAAAAGAGAGAGAACTAAATAAAGCCAACGGCATAAAGGTAGAAAATATGAAAAAGCAACAGGGATTAGGGAAATAAATGGAAAACATTGAAAATAGGGACAGCGAACTAAAACACAGATGTAGAAATAAAATTCAAAAAGCGAGGGCACTAAGGAAAGACAAGAAGTAATTAAAAAATACAGTGAATGGAATAAAAGCAGACAGAAAATTTTAGAAGCAAATAGGATTAAGGAAATAGGAAAAAGTTAAAAAGTAGCGATCGCAAACTAAAACAGAGTCATAGAAAAAAAACTTAAAAAGCGACAGCACTGAGGAAAGACAAGAAATAATTTTAAGAAAACAGCAAATGGAATAAAAGTAGGCACAGAACGAACATTTAAAAAGCAATAGGCATTAGGGAGATAAAGGAAAAAATATGAAATAGGGACAGCAAACTAGAACAGAGACATAGAAAGAAAATTTTAAAAGGGCTGCACTAAGGAAAGACAAGAAATAACTAAAAAATAAAGACAGTGAATGGAATGAAAGCAGACAGAAAATTTTAAAGGTGATGGGGATTAAGGAAATTAAAAAACCCTAAAATGTAGCAACAGCAAACTAAAACAGACGTAGAAAGAAAATTTAAAAAGCAAAGGGATTAAGAACAGAGAGAAATAACATAAAATATAGGGTCAGCAAACTAAAGAAATGAAGGCATGAAAACAAAATTTAAAAAGTGATGAAGTGGAGGACAGGCAGGAAAAAATAAAAAACACAGACAAGGAACTGGAGAAATGGAGACAGAGGGAGAAAATTTAGAAAGCGACGGGGTAATGGCCACAGGGCTAAGAAGTTAAATATCGGGAAAGGGAGCCGGATACACAGCCACAGGGAAAGGACATGGGAAGAGTGACAGGGTGCAGAGCAGAGGGAGTCACTGAAAGCAGAGACAGGCGGCCGGGTAGAGGGAGACCTGGAAATGCAATCTTCACAAGCAATGGGGAAGAAGGCAGCGTGGGAAGAATGAAACGATAGCGGGTGGGGAGCCGGAAAGGGAGAGGCAGAGGAAGGAAACGAGGAAGGTAACGGTGTACAGGGCAGTGCTAGCAGAAGAGCAAAAAGCTTTCGGGAACCGGACAGCCCGAAAGGGAGACGGAGGCAGGGACAGGCAAGGAGGCAGGCAGAAGTCTGGAGAAGTGTGGCAGAGACGGGCCGGGACACACGCGAGGGGACGCACGACTCACCACAGTTCCTGGCACCAGCAGGAGACCAATACCACCCTGAGGCTTCTCTCTCTGCCTCCTCTGCAGTGCCGGCTGCCAGACCCTCACCCACCCAGGAGGAGGCAGCAGGTGCCTTGACGCCCCTCTCCCACAAGGCTTTCCGGATGCAAGGTGGCTTACACTTGCAGCCAACAGAGGCACTGAGCTCCCAGTGCCATGTGCCGGAAGCGTGCTCTGTCGGGAACGGCTGGGAGGGATCCTTCCTCGCTGTGGGGACCAGCTGTTCCCTGCTGGAGGCAGCTGCCTGTGGAAGCCCCTTGGTTTCACTCCTCAACCAACTCCTGCAAGCAGGCATGCCTAGGCAGCCCCCTCAGCAGATAGAGCCCCTTGGCACAGCAGGGCCAGCCCCATCCTCACCAGCTGCACCTGGTGCTGCCCTGGCCCATCCCCACCTGCAGCCTTTTCAAACCCTTGGCCCAGCCCCATCCTCACCTCATGGGTCTCACCTGGGCTGCCCCAGCCCACAGCTAGAGCCCACTGGGAACAGGGGGCCATCACCCCCTCCCCTGCACCAGTCCACAGGCACAAACTCTGCACCCAGGGGCTGCAAACACATCCAGGGGCACAGGGGAAGCAGGAAAAGTTTATTCATTAATGCGCATAATAAATCCTGGCAGTAAGTTGGCTACAAGGCTCAGTGCCCAAATGCAGCAGGACAGAGGGAGACAAGGGAAGAGAAAAACAGGAGGAAGGACGGAGTGACATAGATAAGAGGTGTGGGACAGGGAGCCAGAAAGCAGGACTGTGTGAACAAGAAAGGGACAGGGAGCAGGACAACGGTGTAGAGAGGGGAGAGCAGAGAGACTGCGGGAAAAACACAGGGAGAAAGAGACGGAGGAATAAATAAGAGAGACAGGGAGCAGGAGAAAGAGGCGGAAGGGACCAGCAAGACAACAAGATAGAGACAAGACAAGGGATGGGGAAAAATTCTAAAGTGATAGGGGAAAAGAAACATAGACAAGAAATAAAAAATAGAAACAGGGAGCCAGATAGAGGTAGACATAGAAAGAAAATTTCAAAAAGCAACAGGGTACAAGAAACGTAGGCAAGAACTAGCAAATAGGGACAGGGAGATAGAAAGAGGGAGATGTAGAAAGTAAGTCTAAAAAGTGACAGGGTACAGAACAGAGAGGGAAGAATTAATTACAGACAGGGAGATGGATAGAGGGAGACAGAAAATTTTGCAAGCGACAGGATACAAGAATCTTCCACAAGAATTAAAAGATAGGTACATGGAGCCGCATGGAGGGAGGCGTAAGAAGAAAATTTGAAAAGTGACGGGGTACAAGAAACACCGGCAAGAAATTAAAATTAGGTCAGGCAGAGAGAGAGAGGGAAAGGTAGCATGAAAATTTAACAAGTGACTGGGTCCAAGAAACATATGTGAGAATTAAAAAGATAGGGATGGAGTGGTAGAAAGGAAGTTTCAAAAGAAACGGGGTACAAGAAATATAGGCAAGAATTAAAAAATAGGGACAGGGAGCCTGATGGAAGGAAACTGTGGTGGGTTGACCTTGGCTGGCTGCCAGGTGCTCACCGAGCCACTCTGTCACTGCCCCTCCTCAACAAGACAGGGGGAGAAAATACAACAAAAAAGCTTGTGCGTCGAGATAAGGACAAAGAGATCACTCACCAATTCCTGTCACAGGCAAAACAGACTCGACTTGGGGAAATTAATTTAATTTATTGTCATTCAAAAATCAAAGTAGGATAATGAGAAATAACAACAAATCTAAAACACACCTTCCCCCCTCCCCACTCTTTTATCCTGGGCTCATCTTCACTCCCGACTTCTCTACATCCTACCCCCAAGCAGCGCAGGGCGACAGGGAGCGGGGGTTGCAGTCACACATTGTCTCTGCCACTCCTTCCTCCTCAAGCTCTTTTTCTGCTCCAGTGTGGGGTCCCCCCCATGGGGCCACAGCTGCTGACAGGAGCCTGCTCCAGTGCAGGCTCTCCACGGGGGTCACAACTTCCTTCAGGCGCATCCACCTGCTCTGGCATGGGGTCCTCCACAGGCTGCAGGTGCACGTCTGCTCCACCGTGGACCTCCATGGGCTGCAGGAGGACAACCTGCGTCACCATGGTCTTCACCACGGGCTGCAGGGGAATCTCTGCTCTGGTGCCTGGAGCACCTCCTCGCCCTCCTTCTTCACTGACCTTGGTATCTGCAGGGCTGTTTCACACTCACATTTTCTCTATCACAGCTTCTGCACAGCACTTTTTAGCCTTTCTTAAGTGTCCCATCACAGATGCACTACCAGCGTTACTGATGGGCTCAGCTTTGACCAGCAGCAGATCCATCTTGGACCTGGAGCCAGCTGTGCCTGACATGGGGGTAACTCCTGGTGTCTTCTCACAGAACCCACCCCTGCAGCCCCTGCCCCCCCACCCCAGCTAACAAAACCTTGCCACGTAAACCCAATACAACAGTGACCGGCTACAGGGCAGAGAGGGGGGATTGAAAAATAGGGAAAGGGAGCCATGGGGAGAGAGGAAGAGGGGAAAAAAAATAGCAACGAGCTATAGGCCAGAGAGGAGGAAGGGACAGGGAACCAGACAGAGAGATGGAGAAAAACAAAGAATAGTGATAGGCCACAAGGCAGAGAGGAAGGAATTAAAGAAGGGAACAGTGAGGTGGACAGAGATAAACTGAGAAATACCAAAAAACCTCCATGAGCTGAAGGGGAGGGACAGAGGAATTAAAGAATAGGGACAGGGAGAGAACAATAAAGACAAAAATGGGCTATGGGACAGAGGGAAAAAATTAAAACATAGGGACCGGGACCTGGAATGGAGAATCTAAGAAAGACAACATATATCTAGAATACAGGGCAGAGAAAGAGGGATTTAAAAATAGGGACATGGAGCCAGAGGCTGGGGGGGGAATTGTGAAGGGCTAAAGGGCAGGCAGGGAGGAATTAAAAAAAATTGGGATAGGAAGACAGACAGATAGATGGAGAAAGACAAAAATAGTGATGGGCTGCAGGACAGAGAATGACAAAAAAAAAAGAGGGACAGGGAACAGGACAGAAGTGCAGAGAGAAAAAGGAAACTGAGAGGTAGAACAACAGAGAAAGAGGGGGACTTGCAGAATGAGAGAGGGAGAGGTGCAGGGAAACAAAAAAATTACAGCAGTGAAAGAGAAGAGGGGGCAGAGAGTCACCGGGATGCAGAAGGGGGACGACACGGCTCCAAGGGTCCAGGATTCTCCACAGCTCCTACTCTTGGAGCTGCAGGAAGAATTTGACAGTTTGGTCATGTCTTCCTCTCCCTCCCCCTCTCTTCCTCCTCTGTAGCTCCAGTCACTTGCCTGTCATCCACCTAAGAGAATAGATTGCTGTCTTACAATATGAGGCTTCCCAGATATGCAGCCTCACATGTGCACACACTACATGGCCGTACTGTGCTTTTGGTTATGCATACAGACCCTGCCGTGCACATTGGTGATTGGATCTGCTGAGGACTACACTAAAAGGGATCCTTCCTCACCTGGAGAGAGGCAGGCTGTCTCCTATCTGCAGGAGGAGGCAGCTGCCAGCTGGATCCTTCTTATTTTATGCTTTACCTTTTTCTGGCCTCTCCAGCTTCAGCCACAGCAGTTCCTGTCCACAGCCAGTAAGTGCTCCGCCTGTCCCTTTTCGCCCATGCCGCTAAGAGAATGAGGCCAAAAGCAACACACACAAACCTGAGCCGGCTGCAGTCAACAGCATCCCCAGAGAGGAACTGACAACTGAGTCCTCAGTACTACCTCTGGGAGAGGAAAAAAAACAAGCAACTGTTAGCAGAGTGATGACTGTAGCTATCCTCAGGCAGGAACCCCTCCTTCTGCAGGAGCTGCTGGAGATGCCGCTCTTTCCCCAAACTGATGCTAATGGCACCTGCATTTATAGAGAATAAAGCATATTCAAGGGCCAGCTTGCTGCTGTGAGGACAGGGTTTGGGGGCAGTCTGTGGCTATAGGACAGGCTTCAGGGGAGGTGCTGGAGCTGGGGGCAGCTGCATGGAGTGAGTAGGGCTGGAGGAGCTTTGTTGAGTTGGGGAGGCACCCAGCGCCTTTCCAGGGGGTGGGAAGGCCTCCAGGTACCCAGGGTTGGGGTGGGCAGCCATCTCCTGCCCCTCTTCCTCCTTCCTCTCCACCAGCTCTCAGAAAATCCCTGGGAGCTGCCCTGATGGGGCCTGACTGCAACTGACCATGAACCTCTCAGCTGGAAACATCCTTGCAGCTCGTCAGCATTCTCAGACAGGCATGGCCCAGCAGCACCACCTCCTGGGGCTGCAGCCCTTTTACACAGAGGGGCCATCATCATCAGCCTCACTGGCCCCACCTGGGGCTCCTCCAGCTGCAGCCATGGCCCCTTACACCCAATATGTAACCTGCTCCGCTGGACTCTCTGACAGCCTCTCACCAAGTACAAAGGACTACAAACGCAGCCATGAGTGCAAAGGAGACAGCAAGTGTTTTATTCATTAATGTATAATGTATAATTCCTAGGAGTGAGTCTGCTCCAGAGCTCAGTGCCTGTACACTCACCCTTCCCCTGGGACAACTCGGCTGTCGTTACTGGAGCAGCAAATACAGAGAACAAAAATACAGCAATGGGGAGCAGGACAGAGGAACAGAAAGAGAAAAATAAAATGAGGGAGAAGGACTGAGGAGCAGAGAAAGAAAGGTACAGGGAAAAGGACAGTGAGATGGAGAAATCAATAAAAAAAGAGATGAGGAGCCCTGCAGTGACATGGCGGAAGAAAAACAGGATCAGGGAGCAGGACAGAGGGAAAGAGAGAGAAAATGATGGGCAGGGAGCAGAACAGATGGATAGGGAGAGAAATTGAATGAGAAGAATAAGGAGGGAGGGAGAGAAAAAGATAGGGAACAAGCCAGAGGAACTGAGGGAAAAGAAGAGGGAGACAGATCAGGATAAAGAGACGGAGAAAGAAAAAACAGTGACGGACTGCAGGATGAGAAAAAGGGCCAGGGAGCAGGACAGAGGGGAATAACGGGGCAGTGAACTGGGCAGGGGGATATAGCGAGACAGGCAGTGGTACGGAGATATACAGACAAAAATGTTAGAGGGAGAATGGAGGACAGAATAAAAGAAAAGGGACAGGGAGCGGAGCAGAGATGGAGAAAGAAACATTCGAGGCAGAGAAAGAGGGACAGGTAAGACAACAGATAACGGGAGAAAGAAAGGAAAGGGAACAGCACAGAAGGTCAGAGACAAAAAGAGAGGGATGGCAGAAAGAGAAAAAGAAGACAAGGGAAAAGGACTGAGGAGCAGAGAGAAAAAGGTACAGGGAAAAGGGCAGAGATGGAGAAAACAAAGAAAGACTGGAGGCAGAACAAAGAGAAAGACTGACAAGGACAGGGAGCAGGACAAAGGGACGGAGGAGGGAAAAAATAGTGACAGGCAGCGAATAGGACAGAGGAAGAGAGAGAGAAAGAGCAAGAAGAGCAAGAGACGGAGAATGACAGAAGGATGTAGAGAAAGACCAGGACACGGAAAAGGGGGCGGGGAGGGGGACACACACCGGAAGGGTAGAAAGAAAAAAAGGAGAGGGGTGGAGAGCAAGACAGTGTGATAGAGAGAGACGGAGGGAGGGGGGGGGACGCAAGGATAGAGAAAAACAGACCTACAAGGAAGAGGAAAGAACGACAGAGCGAGAAAGGGGAGGATGGGGAGCAGGAGAGAGAGAGACAGAGAACAAAAAATGCAATGGGCAGAAGAACAGAAATACAGAGAATTCAAAAAATACTTCTAGGGAGCAGGACAGAGGGATACAGCAAGAGGAAAAAATCAACAGGGAGAAGGACGGGTAACACACAGAAGGACACACACAGGGAGCGAGAGGGAGGGGACACAGAGCAGGACAGAGGGATGAAGAGAGACAAAAAATAGGGACAGGACAAAAAGCAGAGTAACCAAGAGAGGAAAAAAAACAGAAAGGGAACTGGAGAGAGATGAGCAGCAGGACAGAGAGACGGAGAAAGAAAAAACAGCGACAAGGTCAGGAACAGAGAGAGAGAGAGAGAAAGAGAGAGGCAAAGAGACGGACGGGGACCAGGACAGTGGGATATAAACAGGGAGGGACAGAGAGCGCGGGACACAGGATTGCAGAGAGAAAGGTACAGGGAAGTGGAAAGAATGCCAGAGGGAACAAGAGAGGGGTGGGGAGCAGGTGAGAGAGCTGGAGAAAGAAAAAGTCCTGCTGGGGAGCAGGACAGGAGGATAGAGCCGAAAGAGATGATGCAGACAGCAAAAACAACGACAGGCAACAGGACAGAGGGACTGACAGAGAAGTAAGGGACAGGGAGCAGGACAGAGGAGTGGGAGGAAAAAATACTGGTGAACAACAAGACAAAGGGATGCAAAGAAAAAGAAGGAGGGAAAAGGAAGGAGGGAGACAGAGGGAAAGATGGGGATAGAGCGCGGGACACGAAGAGACCAAAAGCAGGGCAAGGAACAGGACAGAGGGACTGGGGATCGGGGGCAGGGACAGATGCAGATTAAAACAAAGAGATGGAGAAGGGGGAAAAAAGAAACCGCTGAGGGGCTGCTGGACAGAGACGAAGGAAGAAAAAGCAGGGCCAGAGTAGGGAAGAGAGAAAGGAAAAAAGGGACAGCTGGCTGGACAGGGGGATATAACCAGAAACAATGAGACAGGCAGTGGGACAGAGCGATAAAGGCAGAATAACTAGGGAGAGGAAGGAGGACAGATGGACAGCGAGAGGAAAAAAGGGGCAGGGAACGGGACCGAGAGGTGGAGGAAGCAGCATTAGGGGCAGAGGGATAGAGAGAGGGAAATACAGGTTGGAGGAAGGACAGAGGGACAGAGAGAGAAAGAGAGTGACAGACCTTGGACAGAGAGCAGGAGCAAGAAAAAACAGTGACAAGAAGCAGGCCAGAGGCAGGGGGGCAGGGGGAAGGAAGGACAGGAGGAAGGAGAGAGGGATACAGAAAACAAGTGAGGGACAGGGAGCAAGAAAATGGGATACAGAGAAAAACAGGGATGGGGAGCAGGACATTGGGATAGAGAGCAAGTGAGAGCAACAGGGAGAATGACAGGGAGATGGAGCCAGAGGAAAAACAGGGACCAAAAGCAGGACAGAGAAATGGAAAAGGAAAACTAGGGATGGGGAGCAGGACAGAGCAATGGAGAGACAATGAGGGATGCAAGGATAACAACAGAGAGGGAGGGAGGGAGGGAGGGAGGGAGGGAGGGATGGGGATCTGCATAAAGGTGTATGGAGAAAGAAAGAGAAGAATGGGGAGCAGGGCAGAGAAATGAAGAAAGAAAATACAGTGATGAGGAGCAGGACAGAAGACTAGAAAGAGAAAATGATGGGCAGGGAGCAGAACAGATGGATTGGGAGAGAAATTGAATGAGAGGAATAAAGAAGCGGGAGGGAGAGAAAAAGATAGGGAACAAGCCAGAGGAACTGAGGGAAAAGAAGAGGGAGACAGATCAGGATAAAGAGACGGAGAAAGAAAAAACAGTGACGGACTGCAGGATGAGAAAAAGGGCCAGGGAGCAGGACAGAGGGGAATAACGGGGCAGTGAACTGGGCAGGGGGATATAGCGAGACAGGCAGTGGTACGGAGATATACAGACAAAAATGTTAGAGGGAGAATGGAGGACAGAATAAAAGAAAAGGGACAGGGAGCGGGGCAGAGATGGAGAAAGAAACATTCGAGGCAGAGAAAGAGGGACAGGTAAGACAACAGATAACTGGAGAAAGAGAGAGGAAGAGAGAGGAAGAGAGAGGAAGAGAGAGGAAGAGAGAGGAAGAGAGAGGAAGAGAGAGGAAGAGAGAGGAAGAGAGAGGAAGAGAGAGGAAGAGAGACAGAGGAATGGAGAGACAATGAGGGACACAAGGATAACAACAGAGAGAGGGAGGGAGGGAGGGAGGGAGGGAGGGATGGATGGGGATCTGCATAAAGGTGTATGGAGAAAGAAAGAGAAGAATGGGGAGCAGGGCAGAGAAATGAAGAAAGAAAATACAGTGATGAGGAGCAGGACAGAAGACTAGAAAGAGAAAAATAAGACAAGGGAGAAGACAGAGGAGCAGAGAGAGAAAGAAAGGTCGAAAGAAAAGGTCAGAGAGGTAGAGAAATCAAGAAAAATAGGGACGAGGAGCCCTGCAGAGAGAGCGAGCAAGAAAACGTCGGGTCGGTGAGAGGGACAGAGGGATAGACAGATTGCGGGGTCAGGAGAGGAAGAAGAAAGAAGGGTTAAAGACGGTAACAGGGCACAGGACACAGACAGAGAGAGAAAAAGGACAGGGACCAGGACAAAGGGAAAATTGAGAAATAAAGAAATAAAGACATAAAAATCACAGCAGCGTGGGAAAGAGGGGGGGCCAGGGGAGGGGCAGGGAGGGTCCGGGACGTAGAAGAGGGGCAACAGGGCCCTGAGGGACCAGGACTCACCGCAGCTCTCACTCTCAGCACCGCTGGGAGTATTTGCCAGTTCGGACGCTTCTTTCTCCTGCTCTGCTCCCTTCCTCTTCTGTAACTACGGTCACTTGGCTCTCCTCCACCTAAGAGAATACGTGGGTGTCTTACAGCTCTTATGAGACGAAGCTTCCTAGACACGTAGCCTTGTGCACTACACGCAGGAGTAGGACAGAGGGAAAGAGAGAGAAAATGATGGGCAGGGAGCAGAACAGATGGATTGGAAGAGAAATTGAATGAGAGGAATAAAGAAGCGGGAGGGAGAGAAAAAGATAGGGAACAAGCCAGAGGAACTGAGGGAAAAGAAGAGGGAGACAGATCAGGATAAAGAGACGGAGAAAGAAAAAACAGTGACGGACTGCAGGATGAGAAAAAGGGCCAGGGAGCAGGACAGAGGGGAATAACGGGGCAGTGAACTGGGCAGGGGGATATAGCGAGACAGGCAGTGGTACAGAGATATACAGACAAAAATGTTAGAGGGAGAATGGAGGACAGAATAAAAGAAAAGGGACAGGGAGCGGGGCAGAGATGGAGAAAGAAACATTCGAGGCAGAGAAAGAGGGACAGGTAAGACAACAGATAACTGGAGAAAGAGAGAGGGAGGGAGAGGGAGGGAGAGGGAGGGAGAGGGAGGAGGGAACAGCACAGAAGGTCACAGACAAAAAGAGAGGGATGGCAGAAAGAGAAAAAGAAGACAAGGGAAAAGGACTGAGGAGCAGAGAGAAAAAGGTACGGGGAAAAGGACAGAGATGGAGAAAACAAAGACAGGCTAGAGGCAGAACAAAGAGAAAGATTGACAAGGACAGGGAGCAGGACAAAGGGATGGAGGAGGAAAGAAAATAGTGATGGGCAGCGAATAGGACAGAGGAAGAGAGAGAGAAAGAGCAAGAAGAGCAAGAGAAGGAGAATGACAGAAGGATGTAGAGAGAAAGACCAGGACACGTAAAAGGGGTGGGGTAGGAGGACACACACCAGAAGGGTAGAAAGAAAAAACGAGAGGGGTGGAGAGCAAGACAGTGTGATAGAGAGAGACGGAGGGAGGGGCGGGGGGGGGATGCAAGGATACAGAAAAACAGAGGTACAGGGAAGAGGAAAGAACGACAGAGAGAAAGGGGAGGATGGGGAGCAGGAGAGACAGACAGAGAACAAAAAATGCGATGGGCGGAAGAACAGAAATACAGAGAATTCAAAAAATACTTCTAGGGAGCAGGACAGAGGGATACAGCAAGAGGAAAAAATCAACAGGGAGAAGGACGGGTAACACACAGAAGGACACACACAGGGAGCGAGAGGGAGGGGACACAGAGCAGGACAGAGGGATGAAGAGAGACAAAAAAAAGGGACAGGTAGAAAAGCAGAGTAATCAAGAGAGGGGAAAAAAAACAGAAAGGGAACTGGAGAGAGATGAGCAGCAGGACAGAGAGATGGAGAAAGAAAAAACAGGGACAAGGACAGAGAGATAGAGAGGCAAAGAGAGGGATGGGGACCAGGACAGTGGGATATAAACAGGGAGGGACAGGGAGCGCGGGACACAAGATTGCAGAGAGAAAGGTACAGGGAAGTGGAAAGAATGCCAGAGGGAAAAACAGAGGGGCAGGGAGCAGGTCAGAGAAAGAAAAAGTCCTGCTGGGGAGCAGGACAGGAGGACAGAGCCGAAAGAGACGATGCAGACAGCAAAAACAACGACAGGCAACAGGACAGAGGGACTGACAGAGAAGTAAGGGACAGGGAGCAGGACAGAGGAATGGGAGGAAAAAATACTGATGAGCAACAGGACAAAGGGATGCAGAGGAAAAGGAGGAGGGAAAAGGAAAGAGGGAGACAGAGGGAAAGATGGGGATAGAGCGCGGGACACGAAGAGACCAAAAGCAGGGCAAGGAACAGGACAGAGGGACTGGGGATCGGGGGCAGGGACAGATGCAGATTAAAACAAAGAGATGGAGAAGGGGGAAAAAAGAAACCGCTGAGGGGCTGCTGGACAGAGACGAAGGAAGAAAAAGCAGGGCCAGAGTAGGGAAGAGAGAAAGGAAAAAAGGGACAGCTGGCTGGACAGGGGGATATAACCAGAAACAATGAGACAGGCAGTGGGACAGAGCGATAAAGGCAGAATAACCAGGGAGAGGAAGGAGGACAGATGGACAGTGAGAGGAAAAAAGGGGCAGGGAACGGGACCGAGAGGTGGAGGAAGCAGCATTAGGGGCAGAGGGATAGAGAGAGGGAAATACAGGTTGGAGGAAGGACAGAGGGACAGAGAGAGAAAGAGAGTGACAGACCTTGGACAGAGAGCAGGAGCAAGAAAAAACAGTGACAAGAAGCAGGCCAGAGGCAGGGGGGCAGGGGGAAGGAAGGACAGGAGGAAGGAGAGAGGGATACAGAAAACAAGTGAGGGACAGGGAGCAAGAAAATGGGATACAGAGAAAAACAGGGATGGGGAGCAGGACATCAGGATAGAGAGCAAGCAAGAGCAACAGGGAGAATGACAGGGAGATGGAGCCAGAGGAAAAACAGGGACCAAAAGCAGGACAGAGAAATGGAAAAGGAAAATTAGGGATGGGGAGCAGGACAGAGGAATGGAGAGACAACGAGGGATGCAAGGATAACGACAGAGAGAGAGGGAGGGAGGGAGGGAGGGAGGGAGGGATGGGGATCTGCATAAAGGTGTATGGAGAAAGAAAGAGAAGAATGGGGAGCAGGGCAGAGAAATGAAGAAAGAAAATACAGTGATGAGGAGCAGGACAGAAGACTAGAAAGAGAAAAATAAGACAAGGGAGAAGACAGAGGAGCAGAGAGAGAAAGAAAGGTCGAAAGAAAAGGTCAGAGAGGTAGAGAAATCAAGAAAAATAGGGACGAGGAGCCCTGCAGAGAGAGCGAGCAAGAAAACGTCGGGTCGGTGAGAGGGACAGAGGGATAGACAGATTGCGGGGTCAGGAGAGGAAGAAGAAAGAAGGGTTAAAGACGGTAACAGGGCACAGGACACAGACAGAGAGAGAAAAAGGACAGGGACCAGGACAAAGGGAAAATTGAGAAATGAAGAAATAAAGAAATAAAAATCACAGCAGCGTGGGAAAGAGGGGGGGCCAGGGGAGGGGCAGGGAGGGCCCGGGACTCACCGCAGCGCTCGCTCTCGGCGCTGCCAGGAGAATTTGCCAGTTCGGACGCTTCTTTCTCCTTCCCTCCTCCCTTCCTCTTCTGTAACTCTGGTTGCTTGGCTGTCCTCCACCTAAGAGAATACGTGGGTGTCTTACAGCTCTCACAAGATGAGGCTTCCTAGACATGTAGCCTCGCTCGCTCACGCACTACGTGGCCGTACCATGCTGCTGGTGACACATACAGACCCTGCGGTGCATGTGGGCAGCCTGACCTGCTGCGGACTACAAAGAAGGATCCTTCCTCACCCGGAGAGGCAGGCTGTCTCTTGCCTGCAGCGGGAGGCAGCTGCCACCTGGATGGCCTTCAGTTTCTTCTTCTTACCTTTCTCTGGCCTCTCCAGCTTCAGCTGCGGCAGCTCCTGTCCACAGCCAGTAAGCGCTCCGCCTGTCCCTTTTCGCCCCCACGCCGCGAGGAAAGCGAGGCCGGGCAGACAACCCACGCAAGCCTGAGGCAGGTGCAGTCAACGGCATCCCCAAGGGAGGAATGGAAAACTGCGTCCTCAGCACGCCTCTGGGAGAGGGAAAGAAGAAGCAGCACCCGTTATTACCGTAGATGGCCCCTGGCCAGACCCCCTCCTTCCGCAGGGGCTTCTGGAGATGCCGCTCTTTCCTCGCGCTGGTAATGGCACCCGCGTTAAGGGAGAATCACGCACATTCGAGGGCCAGCTTGCGGCCTTCACTACAGGGCTTGGGGGCAGCCTGGGGCTATGGGACAGGCTTCAGGGGAAGTGCTGGAGCTGGGGGCAGCTACACAGAGCGAGCGGGGCCGGGGGAGGCTCAGAGGGAGCTCTGGTGAGTTGGGCAGGTGCCCTGCGCCTGGGAGGGTGTCCACCTCCTTCCCCTCTTCCCTTCTGTCAGCTCTCGGGTAAGTCCCTGGGGCTGACCTGACCTGGCTCGTCTGCAGTGGATCGGGAGCCTGCCGCAGCAGGCGGTTTGAAGCTTCCCGTCCCGCCACCCTCGGGCAGCCATCGGGCAAGAGACATCCGCCGAAGGGGCTCACTCACCTCACTGGTTGCCAGCGCGCCGCCATGCTGCTGCCAGGCAGTGCGCATGCGCAGGACGCCGACGGCGCGCCGGAGGGATCAGAGCCGGCGTGCGATCGCCGGGCTGCAGTACCGCATTTCGGCCACCAGGGGCAGCAGGGAAGGCGGCGGCGGCGCTGCTGCGTACCGGGGCAGTGGCGGCGCTGCAGTACCGGGCTGCGGCCACCAGGCGGCAGCAGCAGGGAGAGCCCGCCGGGCGGCGCGTGCCCGGGGGCGGCACCGGCGCTGCAGTTCCGCGCTTTGTGCACCGAGCGGCCGCCGACACTACGCACATGGGGCGGCAGCGGCGTTTCCTTACCGGGAGGCAGCAACGAGTGCGGCGGCATCGCCTCACGAGCACCGCAGCGTCGCATCGCCGTTACCGGCGGACGGCAATGTGGAGCGCGGTGGCGCCTCCGCCCATGCGCAGCGCCTACCCGCAGTACCGCTCCTTGGTTGTCGGGCGGCAACAGCGAACGCAGCGGGGCCGCGCACCACCGCCCATGTGCGGCACCCGTGCTGCAATACCGCATCTTGGTCTCTGGGCGGCAGCAGCGAGAGCGCAGTTTAGCGACCCACCCACCACGCGCCACTGCGCATGCGTAGCACCCGGGCTGCACTACCGCGCTTCGGTTGCCCGGCGGCAGCAGCCAGCGCGGCAGCGTGCTCAAGCGCACATGCGCGGCGCCCGTTCTGCAGTACCGACTTTTGGTCACCAGGTGGCGGCAGCATGCGCGGCGCTCTACCTGCAGTACCACGTTCCTGTCACCGGGAGGGAGCAGCGAGCAGGGGAACGAGTCACTGCGCATGCGCGACACCTGAGCTGCAGTACCGATCCTTGGTCGCTGGGAGGCAGTAGCGAGCCCGGCATGACACCCCCACCGCGCATGCGCGCCGTTCCACCTGCAGTACCACGTTCCTGTCACCGGAGGGCAGCAGCGAGCACAGGGGAACGTGCCACTGCGCATGCGCGGCACCTGAGCTGCAGTACCGATTCCTGGTCGCTGGGAGGCAGTAGCGAGCGCGGCGTGACACCCCCACCGCGCATGCGCGCCGTTCCACCTGCAGTACCACGTTTCTGTCACCGGAGGGCAGCAGCGAGCACAGGGGAACGTGCCACCGCGCATGCGCGGCACCTGAGCTGCAGTACCGATTTCTGGTCGCTGGGAGGCAGTAGCGAGCGCGGCGTGACACCCCCACCGCGCATGCGCGCCGTTCCACCTGCAGTACCACGTTCCTGTCACCGGGAGGCAGCAGCGAGCACAGGGGAACGTGCCACCGCGCATGCGCGGCACCTGAGCTGCAGTACCGATTTCTGGTCGCTGGGAGGCAGTAGCGAGCGCGGCGTGACACCCCCACCGCGCATGCGCGCCGTTCCACCTGCAGTACCACGTTCCTGTCACCGGGAGGCAGCAGCGAGCAGGGGGAACGAGCCACTGCGCATGCGCAACACCTGAGCTGCAGTACCGACCTTTGGTCGCTGGGAGGCAGTAGCGAGCGCGGCGTGACACCCCCACCGCGCATGCGCGCCGTTCCACCTGCAGTACCACGTTCCTGTCACCGGAGGGCAGCAGCGAGCACAGGGGAACGTGCCACTGCGCATGCGCGGCACCTGAGCTGCAGTACCGGTTTCTGGTCGCTGGGAGGCAGTAGCGAGCCCGGCATGACACCCCCACTGCGCATGCGCGCCGTTCCACCTGCAGTACCGCATTTTGGCCGCCCGGCGGCAGCAGCGAGCACGAGGGCATGCGCCACCTCGCATATACAGCGCTGCACCTGCAGTGCCGCAAGTTGCTCATCAGGGGGCAGCAGCGAGCACGGGGGTCGCGCGCCATCGGGCACGCACGGTTCTCCATCTGCAGTACCGCATTATTGTCGCCCGGCGGCAGCAGCGAGCCGGGCGTCGCGGCGCTCGTTCTGCAGTACCGGCTTTGGATCGCCGGGCAGCAGGAGCGAACGCGGTGTAGCACTCAACTCCGCATGAGCGGCGCCCCTGCTGCAGTGCTGCGTTTCTGTCGCCGGGCGGCATTGCCAGCGGGGCGGCCTCGCGACAGCGCATTCGCAGCGCTGGAGCTGAAGTACCACATTTTGGTCGCTGGGCGGCAGCAGCAAGGGCAGGGGCATGCGCTCGCGAGGCGTGGCCGCACGGCCTGTCGGGGACCGGGCGCAGCGGGAAGGCCGCAGAAAACCACACGAAACCAGCAACAAAACTACACCTCGTGCCCCGCCGCGGGAGCCGCGGCGGTAGCAAGGGCTACGCCGCGCCGCACGCGCCCGAGAGCCATGCGACTGCCCGGCAGCCGCGTCCGCAAAAACTACACCTCCCGGCAAGCACCGGCAGACACAGCACGGCCGCCCGGTCCCCGAGTGACGGAAGACTACACCTCCCGGCATGCTCCGGGGAACAAACATGGCCGACCGGAAGTCCGTGCCCCAGGACTACAGCTCCCGGCATGCCGCAGGAGGCAGCCGTCCCCGCTCCCTGACCCTGCGGGGACACCGTTCTCCCCCCGCCGACGCACCCGGTAGCCCCGCCCAGCCCCCAGCGCAGCCCCGCGTTCCCCAGCGTGGCTCCGGACGGCCACTGCCGCCCGGCTCCGAGGCGGCGCGACCCTCCTGCCGGCCTCGCCGCCCCCCTCGCTCAGCGACCGCTCCGCTCCTCCCTTGGCTCACACCGGCCCCTCCACGGCCACCCGGGGCACGGCAGCCCCACCACCAGCCCCACAGCCTGCAGATAACTCTGGCAACACAGCCCTTTTACAGAGAGGGGCCGTCACCATCAGCCTCACTGCCCGCACCTGGGGCTCCTCTGGCCCAAGCCCAGAGCTGGAGCCCAGCAGGAACAGGGAGCCATCACCCAGCCCCCACCGTGAGTCATCCCCTCCCCTGGGCTCCATCACAGCCCCTTGCCGGTGCAAAGGAAGCGCAAACGCAGCCGTGAGGGCAAAGGAGGCGGCGAGTGTTTATTCAGTCATGCACGTAACAAGTCCCGGGAGCAAGTCTGCTCCAGGGCTTGGAGCCTCCAATGCTCCCCCTGCCCCTGGGACACCTCAGCAGTCATTCCTGGAGCCGTGCTTGTCAGTCCGGCGGGGAACGGACAGTCGGTTGGTCAGCTCCTGGAGCGATGGAACGCTGGGCAGAGGCGGAGGCCACTAGAAAAGAAAAGCGGCAGCCTGTTGGACAGCAGGGGTGTAGTGAGAAAGCATGAGGCAGGGAACAGGACAGCGAGAGAAAGATGGGTACAAGGAGCCCGGCAGAGATGGAGAAAGAAGCAACAGGGAGAGAGGAAGGGAGTCAGCAGAAAGAGGGAGAAGGAGCAGGACAGAGACCGATAAAGAAGGGTGGGGAGCAGGATGGAGATGCAGAAAAAAACAGGGATGGGCAGCATGACAGAGAGGGAGGAAACAAGCATAGGAGCAGGGAGCCAGGACAGCAAAGGATGGAGGGAAGGGGTAGGGCAAGGGGAACAACACAAAACAAACCACATGGCTACACGCTACAGGGCAGAGAGGGAAGAATTAAGAAACGGGGACAGGGAGCCGGAAAAAAAAAGAGAGCTGGAGAGCAAGAGGAAGAGCAATGTGTACAGAAAGAAGAGGAGGGGAAATTCTAAAATAGGGTCAGAGCCAGAGACAGTGAGATGGAGAAAGGACAAAAGCGACAGGCTACAGGGCGGAGAGGGAGGAATTAACGAATAGGGACAGAGAGCTGGCCAGAGACAGACGGAGAAAGGCAAAAGATCGCACGGGCGACAGGGCAGAGAGGGAGGAATTAGAAAACCAGGGACAGGGAGCCGGACAGAGAGAGAGACAGAAATAAAATGGGGGAAAGAGATGGGCCACAAGGCAGAGAGGGAGGAATTGATAAATAGGGATAGGGGACCAGATAGAGCATGATGGAGAACAGGAAGAAATAGCGGTGGGCTACAGGGAAGAGGGAGGAATTAAAGAACAGGGACTGGGAGCTGGACAGGGAGACATGGAGAAGGAAAAAAAAAACAAACCACACAGCAATGGGCTACAAGGTAGATAGGGAGGAAATAAAAACTAGTGGCAGGGAGCCAGACAGAGAGAGATGGAGAAATACAAACAAATAGCATGGGGCTATGGGACAGAGAACATGGAATTAAAACACAGAGAGGGGGAGCCGGACAGAGAGAGAGACCGAGGCAAAAGTCCAGACAGGCTACAGGGGGCAGAGGGAGGAATGAAAAACTGGGGACAGGGAGGTGGACAGAGAGAGATGGAGATCGCAGGGAATAGCGGCGGGTGCAGGAAGAAGAGGGAGGAATTAATAAATAGGGACAGGGAGCTGGACAGAGAGGGACGGAGAAATGCAAAAACAGCAGCAGCGTACAGGGCACAGAGGAAGACTTAAAAAATGGGGGCAGTGAGATGGACCTAGAGAGATGGAGAAAAGAAAAAAGTGACACAGCAGACAGGGAGGAATTAAAGAACAGGGACAGGAAGCAAGAAACAGTGAGATGGAGAAAGGCAGGGGGGAACCCAAGGGACACTAGGACAGAGAGAGAGGAATTAAAAGTGAGGGACGGGGAGCTGGGAAAGGAGAGGCAGAGAAAGAAACAGAATCGCAATGTGCTACGGGGCCGAGAAGGAAGAAAGTGAGGGACAGGGAGCTGGACAAACAGAGATGAAAACAGACAAATAATAGCACTGGGCTACAGTGCTGAGGGGGAGAAACTGAAAAATAGGGACCAAGAGCCAGAAAACGGAGAGACAGACAGAACAAATCGCGATAGGCCACAGGGCAGAGAGGGAGGAATTAAAAAACCGGGACTGAGAGCAATCTAGAGAGAGATGTCAGGGAAGAAAAATTTCAAGAGTGACGTGTACAGGACAGAGAGAGAGGAATTAAAAGAAATAAGTAAAGACAAGGACAGGGAGCCGGACAGAGACACACAGAGAAAGAAAAAACAGCGATGGGCTACAAGACAGATAGGGACGAATTTAAAAATCCTGGCAGGGAGCCAGGCAGGGAGAGATGGCTAAAGAAATGAAATTGCAATGTGGCACAGGGCCAAGAAGGACAAAATTGAAAAACAGGGCCTGGGAGCTGGAAAGAGAGAGCCAGAGAAAGAAAAAACTACCAACAGGCTCTAGGGCAGAGAGGAAGGAATTTTAAAAATCAGGATCTTGAGCTGGACCAAGAGAGACGGAGGAAATAAAAATGGTGATGGGTAAGAGGGCAGAGAGGGAGGAATTAAAAAACAAGGACAGGGAGCTGGACAGAGAGACTGAGAAGGGGAAAAGTCCCAACAGGCTTTAAGAGAGGGAGGAATTAAAAATTAGAGACAAGGAGTTGGACAGAGAGATGGAGAAAGAAAAAACCGTGGCCGGCTACCGGGCAAAGGAGAGTTTCAAAAATGGGGACAGCGAGACAGACAGAGAGGAAGGGAGAAAGGAAAGACGCTATGGGCGACATGGCAGAGAGGGAGGAATGAAGAAAGTGGGACAGGGAACCAGACGAACCGAGACAGGGAAAGAAGACATAGCAATAGGCTAGGGGGCAGAGAGGGAAGACTTAGGAAAACAGGGACAGGGAACAAGAACAGAGTGAGATGGAGAAAGGACAAAATAGCAATGGGCAACAGGACAGAGGGAGGAATTCAAAATGAGGGGCAGGGAGCAGGATAAAAGAGAGATGGAGAAAGAAATAGACTCACAACGTCCTACAGGGCTGAGAAGGAAGACCTTGAACAACAGGGACAAGGAGCTGGACACAGAGAGCCAAAGACAGCAAAAATACCGACAGGCTACAGGACAGAGAGGGAGGAATGCAAAAATAGTGGCCGGGAGCTGAACAGAGAGAGACAGAGAAGGAAAAAATAGCCATGGGCTACAGAGCAGAGAGAGGGGGGACCTAAAAGATGGGGACAGGGAGCTGCTCAGAGGAGGACAGAGAAAAGAGGTACAGAGGAGCAAAAAAAAAAAAAAAAAAAAAATCACAGCAGCGTGGGAAGGAGAGGGGGCCGGGGAGGGGGAGGGGCAGGGAGGGACCGGGACGTAGAAGAGGGGCAACAGGGCCCTGAGGGACCAGGACTCACCGCAGCTCTCACTCTCAGCACTGCTGGGAGAATTTGCCAGTTCAGACGCTTTCTCCTGCTCTGCTCCCTTCCTCTTCTGTAACTACGGTCGCTTGGCTCTCCTCCACCTAAGAGAATACGTGGGTGTCTTACAGCTCTTATGAGACGAAGCTTCCTAGACACGTAGCCTTGTGCACTACATGCAGGAGTAGGACAGAGAGAAAGAGAGCAAAAATGATGGGCAGGGAGCAGAACAGATGGATCAAGAGAGAAATTGAATGAGAGGAATAAAGAAGCGGGAGGGAGAGAAAAAGATAGGGAACAAGCCAGAGGAACTGAGGGAAAAGAAGAGGGAGACAGATCAGGATAAAGAGACGGAGAAAGAAAAAACAGTGACGGACTGCAGGATGAGAAAAAGGGCCAGGGAGCAGGACAGAGGGGAATAACGGGGCAGTGAGCTGGACAGGGGGATATAGCGAGACAGGCAGTGGTACGGAGATATACAGACAAAAAGTTAGGGGGAGGATGGAAGACAGAGAGAATAAAAGAAAAGGGACAGGGAGCGGGGCAGAGATGGAGAAAGAAACATTCAAGGCAGAGAAAGAGGGACAGGTAAGACAACAGATAACGGAAGGAAGGGAGGGAGGGAGGGAGGGAGGGAGGGGAACAGCACAGAAGGTCACAGAGAAAAAGAGAGGGATGGCAGAAAGAGAAAAAGAAGACAAGGGAAAAGGACTGAGGAGCAGAGAGAAAAAGGTATAGGGAAAAGGGCAGAGATGGAGAAAACAAAGACAGGCTAGAGGCAGAACAAAGAGAAAGATTGACAAGGACAGGGAGCAGGACAAAGGGATGGAGGAGGAAAAAAATAGTGATGGGGCAGTGAATAGGACAGAGGAAGAGAGAGAAAAAGAGCAAGAGCAGCAAGAGACGGAGAATGACAGAAGGATGTAGAGAGAAAGACCAGGACACGTAAAAGGGGGCGCTGGGGGGGGACACACACCAGAAGGGTAGAAAGAAAAAGAGAGGGATGGGGAGCAAGACAGCAAGACAGTCTCTCTCTTGATAGAGAGAGACGAAGGGAGGGAAGGGGATGCAAGGATACAGAAAAACAGAGGTACAGGGAAGAGGAAAGAACGACAGAGCGAGAAAGGGGAGGATGAGGAGCAGGAGAGAGAGACAGAGAACAAAAAATGCAATGGGCAGAAGAACAGAAATACAGAGAATTAAAAAAATGCTTCTAGGGAGCAGGACAGAGGGATACAGCAAGAGGAAAAAATCAACAGGGAGAAGGACGGGTAACACACAGAAGGACACACACAGGGAGTGAGAGGGAGGGAACACAGAGCAGGACAGAGGGATGAAGAGAGGGGAAAAAAAAGGGACAGGGAGAAAAGCAGAGTAACCAAGAGGGGAAAAAGAACCAGGAAGGGAACTGGACAGAGATGAGCAGCAGGACAGAGAGATGGAGAAAGAAAAAACAGGGACAAGGACAGAGAGATAGAGAGGCAAAGAGAGGGATGGGGACCAGGACAGTGGGATATAAACAGGGAGGGACAGGGAGCGTGGGACACAAGATTGCAGAGAGAAAGAAACCACAGGGTTTCTTTCCACAGGGAAGTGGAAAGAATGACAGAGGGAAAAACAGAGGGGCAGGGAGCAGGTCAGAGAGCTGGAGAAAGAAAAAGTCCTGCTGGGGAGCGGGACAGGAGGACAGAGCCGAAAGAGACGATGCAGACAGCAAAAACAACGACAGGCAACAGGACAGAGGGATTGACAGAGAAGTAAGGGACAGGGAGCAGGACAGAGGAATGGGAGGAAAAAATACTGATGAGCAACAGGACAAAGGGATGCAGGTGAAAAGAAGGAGGGAAACGGAAGAAGGGAGAGAGAGAAAGATGGGGATAGAACGTGGGACACGGAGAGACCAAAAGCAGGACAAGGAATGGGACAGAGGGAGTGGGGATGGGGGAGGAGGGAGAGACAGATGCAGATTAAGACAAAGAGATGGAGAAGGAAAAAAAACTATGACGGGCTGCTGGACAGAGACGAAGGAAGAAAAAGCAGGGCCAGAGTAGGGAAGAGAGAAAGGAAAAAAGGGACAGCTGGCTGGACGGGGGGATATGACTAGAAACAATGAGACAGGCAGTGGGACAGAGCGATAAAGGCAGAATAACCAGGGAGAGGAAGGAGGACAGATGGACAGCGAGAGGAAAAAAGGGGCAGGGAGCAGGACCGAGAGGTGGAGGAAGAAGCATTAGGGGCGGAGGGATAGAGAGCGGGAAATACAGGTTGGAGGAAGGACAGAGGAACAGAGAGAGAAAGAGAGTGACAGAACTTGGACAGAGAGCAGGAGCAAGAAAAAACAGTGACAAGAAGCAGGCCAGAGGCAGGGGGGCAGGGGAAAGAAGGACAGGAGGAAGGAGAGAGGGATACAGAAAACAAGTGGGGGACAGGGAGCAAGACAAGGTGATACAGAGAGAGGGAAAAAGGGAGAGTGGGGCAGGACAAAGTGAAAGACAGGCAAAAATAAGAGACAGGGAGCAGGACAGAGTGACAGAGAACCAAAAAAACAAAGAGGGAACAAGACAGAGAAACAAGGGGAAAGGCAAGGAGGACAGAGAAGTAGAGAGAGAGCTGGGGGGTGGGATAGGGAGCAGGGCAGAGAGATGGAGCAAGAAAGGAAAAAAGGACAGGAGGCAGAACAAAGGGAAAGAGAGACAAGGACAGGGAGCAGGACAAAGAGCTGGAAAAGGAAAAAACAGCGATGGGCTACAGGACCGAGGCAGAGAATGAAATGAAAAAAAAAGGAGGGAGAGGGAGCAGGACAAAAGTGCAGAGAGAAAAAGAAAAAGGAGCGGTAGAACAGGAGAAAGAGAAGGAGAGAGGAAGAGGGAGCAGGACAGAAGAATATGGAGAGGTACAAGGTAGTAAAAAAAAAAAAAAAAAAAGAGGTGGGGCCAGGGGCGGGGCAGGGAGGGCCCAGGACTCACCGCAGCTCTCGCTCTCGGCGCTGCCAGGAGAATTTGCCAGTGTAGATGTTTCTTTCTCCTTCTCTCCTCCCTTCCTCTTCTGTAACTCTGGTCGCTTGGCTGTCCTCCACCTAAGAGAATACATGGGTGTCTTACAGCTCTTACGAGATGAGGCTTCCTAGACACATAGCCTTGCTCGCTCACGCACTACGCGGCCGTACCATGCTGCTGGTGACACATACAGACCTTGCGGTGCACGTTGACGGCATGACCTACTGTGGACTACGAAGAAGGATCCTTCCTCACCTGGAGAGGCAGGCTTTCTCTTGCCTGCAGCAGGAGGCAGCTGCCACCTGGATGGCCTTCAATTTCTTCTTCTTTACCTTTCTCTGGCCTCTCCAGCTTCAGCTGCAGCAGCTCCTGTCCACAGCCAGTACACGCTCCGCCTGTCCCTTTTTGCTCTCACACTGCGAGGAGAGCAAGGCCGGGCAGAGACAACCCATGCAAGCCTGAGGCGGGTGCAGTCAACGGCATCCCCAAGGGAGGAATGGACAATCGCATCCTCAGCGTGGCCTCTGGGAGAAGGAAAGAAGAAGCAGCTACCATTACTACCGTAGATCACCCCTGGCCAGACCCCCTCCTTCCGCAGGGGCTTCTGGAGATGCCGCTCTTTCCCTGCACTGCTGCTAACGGCTCCCGCGTTAAGGGAGAATCAAGTGCTTTCAAGGCCCAGCTTGTGGCCTTCACGACGGGGCTTGGGGGTGGCCTGGGGCTATGGGACAGGCTTCAGGGGAGGTACTGGAGCTGGGGGCAGCTGCATGGGGCAAGAGGGGCCGGGGGAGGCTCAGGGGGAGCTCTGATAATCTGGGGAGGCGCCCAGCGCCTGCGCCTGGCGGGGTGTCCACCTCCTTCCCCTCTTTCCTTCTATCAGGTCTCGGGTAGGTCCCCGGGGCTGCCCTGACCCGGTTCGCCTCCAGAAGACCGGGAGCCTGCCGCAGCGGGCGGTTTGCAGCTTCCCATCCTGCCACCCCCAGGCAGGAGACATCCCCGCGCCCGCCGAAGGGTCTCACTCACCTCGCTGGTGGCCAACGCGCCGCCATGCTGCTCCCGGGCACCACGCATGCGCGGGACGCCGACGGCACGCTGGAGGGGCCAGAGCCGGCACGCGAACGCCGGGCTGCAGTACCGCGCTTTGGTCGCCCGGCGGTAGCAGCGAGCCCGGCAGCACGCTCCGCCGCTCATGCGCGGCACTCGAGCTGCAGTACCGGCTTTTGGTCACCAGGGGGCGGCAGCAGCGAGCTGGGCGTCGTGCACCACCGCGCATGCGGGGCGCTCGATCTGCAGTACCGCGTCACGGTCGCCGGGGAGCAGCAGGGAGCGCGGAGGAAACGCGCCTCTGCGCATGCGCAGCACCTGAGCTGCAGTACCGGCTTTTGCTCACCGGGCGGCAGCAGAGAGTGCAGCGTGACTCTAATCTGCGCATGCGCGGCGCTTGAGCTGCAGTACCGCATTTTGGTCATCGGGTAGCAGCAGTGAGCGCAGTGTAAGAACCCAGCGCGCATGCGCGGTGTCCGTACTGCAGTTCCGGCTTTTGATCGCCGGGCGGCAGTAGCGAGATCGGCGTCGCGCGCCACTGCGCATGTGCAGCACCCAAGCTGCAGTACCGCACTTTGGTCGCCGAGGACAGAAGCGAGCGCGGGGAAACGCGCACTGCGCATGCGCGGTACATGAGGTGCAGTACGGAATTTTTGGCCGTTGGGAGGCAGTAGCGAGCACAGCGTGACACTCCACAGCGCATGCGCAGCATCCCACCTACAGTACCGCAACTTCCTCATCAGGAGGCAGCAGTCAGCACGGTGTCGCGCGCCAACGCGCATGCGCGGTTCCCCACCTGCAGTACAACATTATTGTCGCTCGGCGGCAGCAGCGAGCCGGCCGTCGCGCGCCACCGCGCCTGCGCAGCACCTGAGGTGCAGCACCGACTTTTGGTCGTTGGGAGGCAGTAGTGGGTGCGGCGTGACACTCCACAGCGCATGCGCGGCGCTCCACCTTCACTATCGCGTTTTGGTCGCCGGGCGGCAGTGCGAGCGCGGCGGCCGCGCGCAACAGCGCATTCGCAGCGCTGGAACGGCAGTACCGCATTTCGGTCGCCGGGCGGCAGCAGCGAGGGCAGAGGCACGCGCCCTCGAGGCGCGGCCGCACGGCTCGTCGGGGACCGGGCGCGGCGGAAAGCCCACAGAAAAACACACGGAACTGGCAACAAAACTACGCCTCGTGCCGCGTCGTGGGGGCCGCGGCAGTAGTAAGGACTCCGCCGTGCCGCACGCGCCCGAAAGCCACGCGGCTGGCCGGCAGCCACGTCCGCGAAAACTACGCCTCCCACCATGCACCGGCAGACACCGCCCGGCCGCGGGAAGCAGCCCTCCCCGCTCTCTGACCCTGCCGACGCACCCAGAAGCCCCGGCGAGCCCTCGGCGCAGCTCCGCGCTCCGGGTCCTTACCCTCCCCCTCCTCCTGGGACACCTCGGCGGTCTTTCCTGGAGCCTCGCTCGTCGGTCTGGCAGGGAATGGTCGGTCGGTCGGTCGGCTCCTGGAGCGACGGGCTGCAGGCCCCCTTTCTGGGGCACGGAAAGGCAAAGGAGGGCCCTGGGGCAAACCGAAAGGAAAAAAAGCTGATGGTGGAGAACACCAAAAAGCACCCAGAAAACTGTGGGAGAGGGGAGAAAGCTAAACAGAGAACTTTGTGGCCCACTGCAGGACAAACATGGGGCACGGAGGCTCACCAGAAGGCACATGGGGGGCTTGGGGGCAACCCAAAATGTGAACTGAGGGTTCTGGGGCACACCCAAATGCAAACAGGGGCCACAGGGTTCCTCAAAATGTCCTCAAAATCTGAGGACATCAGAAAGCAAACCGGGAGACCCAATGGTGCACCTTGATGAAAAAGGTGGTTCCTGCAGTGCAAGTGCAAGGCCTTGGGGTGTATGAGAAGGCAAGTGGAAGACCATAAGGCATGCATCTCTACAGCTTTATTACCAGTCTACTTAGGAGTAAGTCACCATGTAAGACTCTGTGTGTGCATCTGTCTTCCCCTTCCACATTGTTGGGATTGTCTGTCCCCACCTTCGTTACTGAATTTCTCATGCAAGGACAGCATACTGTAAGCTGAGACTTTTTAGTAACTGACTTTAATTTACTTGCCTTGCCAGATGTGCAGTGGCTCTGGGGGGGGGGGGGGGGGGGGGGGAAGTCTGAAAAAGTCCTGGGTATTACCAGGAGGGATATGGATGACAGGACAAGAAGCTCCAGAAAACCTTGGTGAATCCACATCCTCGGTAGCGTATGCTGTCCCATTCTCTGCATCTTAGGAAGGACAAAGTTTTGAGCTGGAAAGGTACAAAACTACCATCCTGTATAAGGTGAGCCTAAATGGGCTGCAGTTTCTAACATCTCTAACACTGGAGGATATGAGAGGCGTGGACTGTAGAAAGAGGCGGGACTTATGTGCTCCTCCTAAACAGCATCTCTTATCACCACTACAGGATACTGGTCTAGACTTAATGGCGATAGCTCCAGCCCCGTAGGACGCTTTGTATGTTCTTAGGACATGTGGTAGCAAGAAGAATGGAATGGAAATGTGATTATGTTTTCATTACTTGGACAGCCTCTGTCTTGTAGACCATTCTGCTGAAATCAGTTTCTTTGTGTCACAGTTAAACCTCTTTTCCACTGAAACAGTAAATACCAGTCCCAGTGGTTGAAACCCTGAAATGATTAGGAATGCCATAATTAGATTGCAGAGGAAAACATATCTGTAAATTTTCGAGTCTTTAAACACAGTATAGCTCAGAAATAAAGATCAAAATTTTATTTCCATGTTGGTAATAAAAATAATTCCATGACTTCTGTAAACCATTGCATAAACGCTATAGTGTAGAAAAGTTTTAACGTGTTAACAATTTTAAACAGTTCACTGCAAGTAAATGAGTATGCATTATAAATAATATGTTTTGTATTAAGAACAATTTCATTCACAAAATCATTTCTGTCTGTACACTCAAAACATTAATGGCTTACATAAATTAATATGAGTAAAAATTCCGTATTTATTTAGGGTCTGATGATGACCACAGTTACACAAGCATAGTGTGACAGTCATAATATTACTACCTATATTTAATACTAGGATACTCTGAATGGCAATATAGAACAAAACAAGTATGTCTTTAATAATCTGCTATTCAAAGAAGACTAATAATAAGCCTATAACATGCAGCTTGGGATCTATCTGTAATTAGCATACTTCCGGTTAAATTACAGCTCCTAACTGTAAAAACCCTGAGAAATCACAATTTTAATCTATTATTCCCCAGGCTAAAATAATTGTGACAACATAACAGCATTCACATTAAAAATTATATTCTTACATAAATTAACACAGAACTTTGTCAAATACCAAAATGAATCTTGAAAATCTATTTAGTTTGCTTTTATGTATTTTGTGAATTCAGCAAATTACCGTACTGTAGTCTCGCTAAAATATAATTTTAATGTATCCAGTTTCTAGATAGCGTATATAGTACAAGGACGAATACTTACAAAGGTCAGGTTTCACTTCTGACTTCTTCCAAATAGTCCTCTCTAGTCAACTGCATATATTCCGTTATCCTCCATTTTAAAGTACTGGTGTAAAAGTACGTATTTATTTGTATTTGCAGTTGACTTGCTTTAGTAAGATACAGAAAACTTTGCTTGTAATTCCTCACAAAAAGAATTTTGTGAAGAACAACTGTATTATTTCCATATGATTGCTATGTATGGTTCAAGTGATTACCTAAGGATTCGTCTATAATTATAGCAAGCTGCCCAGTCTGAGAATTTCACACATAGGTATGTTTCTTTGGTATGTGTTTTTTGTTTCTCCACAAAATGGTTTGTTGATAGTTTTTAAATGTGTCTGTAACTCAGCACCAAAGAAACCTACAGGGAACGCCTGCAAAATTTTCAGTACTGATACTACTATAGGACACACATCTTATTTTTTCAAGATTCATCACTGTAAAACACAAAACATACAACTTTAAAAAGCAACAGACTAAACATATTAGTTAATTTCCTCTAAAAATGCAGCACATATAAACTATGAATGTCAATCTGATGATTCACACTGCAAGTGCTGTTTATGTTCCTTTTTTGTTGGTGTCATGAGATTAGGAAAATCGCCTGTTACTACCAAAGAAAAAGGGACCAAAAAATAGCCCTAGGACATAGGCAAATGCACTAAAATACACATGAAGAACTATAAACTTTGACAAGACAGCACAAAACCACGCTTCTGTATCTCGTGGGTAACAAATGTCACATAGCTGCATATGGCCTAAGCTGGTTTCTTCTAAAATACCAAAGCAAAAATTTTCACTAAGATATTTCTAAACATTTTTGTGAGCACAATGGTTGCAGAATGCTGTTCCACACTAAATGAATATAGTAAACCGGTGTCCAAAATAACTTCTTGTTTGAAAAATATGTAGCGTAATTTCAAACTATAATTAACACATTATTCTTTGATTTACTCACTGTTTAAAAAAAAAACAACCCAACAACCCTTACATAACTAAGTTTGCTTTAGTCCAAAATACTGTTAAGGTTCAAAAATCAGTCTTTGTCATAGACTGCACAGATGTAAAAAATACATTTATACCTACAGCCAAACTTGGTGATCCGAGTTCCTTTTTTAAAAAGTCTAAAGCTGGCTACACCTTTAAAACGGCAGTACCTTATTTTAGGACAGAAAAGTGTGTTTGAAAATGCAAATACAGTCCAATTTTATACTTTTCTCGGTACAAACGTTTTAGAGAAACTGTGTTAAAGTCAACAAAATCACATTATTAAGCCCAACTTTGGTCTTTAAAGTGATCTTCAGACAAAATTTTGAAACAGAGGCAAGTAGAAATGTACTTAATATTTTATCCTACTTCTCCCTTCCCAAAAGGTCTCCAACATTCCTGCAGATCGATGTGTCTTAGGAAAGCAGCGACAAGTCTGTACGTTTAGTTCTTACAGAAAATGTGTAATGATTTTTTGCTAACTCAAGCCTTTGTACAAAGAACGCTAAAACCCAAAGGAGATAGTGATTTCAGTACTATTGGCTTGGGCCCTTTATTTAATGCTGACACAGTTCTAAAAGCTCTATTTCGACAATAAGAATTTTAGTATACATCTTTTTTTTTGTTTTAGCATGACTGAAATTTAAATAGATTAACTCTTTGCTGCCTGTGTGAACTCACTTTTTGTACTCAATACAGTAATACGGAGATACAAATCATGTAACACAGTAGTAGGTCATTTCAATCTAAGTTGTACTAGTGTCACACCTGAATTTAACAGAAAAAGGAGTAACGCAGGCAATTATTCCATGTAAGAAAAGTAAAAATATACAGTATTAACATGCAGTAATTAACTTCTGTTGAATTGCATGTTCCCACCTACCAGGATGAAGTAAGGATATTACCACCTTTTAAAAGAATCACTGTGTCAAAGTGCCACTGCCTGATTACATACTTAAATAATTTTGTAGTTCCTTTCAAACATGCATTACTTCATTACTGAAAAAAGTGTATTTTAAAATATTTATAAAAGCAAGAGATGTATTCTAGTTATTGTGAAATTGTTCAATACAAAATTAAGCAATAGAAATTATTTGCAAAATTCTTCTTTTATGTTTTCTGCCATTTTATAGGATATTGGGCATAGGCACTTGGTAATATTATATATATATCATATCTGCTCCCAATGAGTACCACACAGGTTAGGAGATGTACAAAAACTTTAAGACTACAAACATCCAAACTGAGGGAAATATGCAAATGCACAGTTGTTTACTAAAACTGATCTGTTTCACAAAATTAAAAACATGTCTTTGAATATGAAAGCATACGTGCCTCACTGTTTTTGTCTCCGCTGGTACATTTATAAATACTACAGTATGCAGTTAACTTATAAATTGTAAAAAAAACTAGGTAAGTTGTCATTTCTATTTAATCATATTGTCATCTAACAGTAAAACCATGTGAAATATTTTAAATTCACAGTACACATAACTCATTATTGCATATTAAAAAATAAACATAAGACCTAGAAAGCAGCTTGAAGCAATTTACAACAGATCTTCTAACAAAACACAATAATTAAAAAGTGCTTTTATATTAATCAGAGTTTTTCAAACATCCAAGTAAACATAGTGTTAGACCGATTCCAAAATACTGGCTCTGGCATTCCACACACAACAGACATGGCAAAGGGACCATTTGTACTGTTGAGTGTGTAGTTACTGTACCTATGTATCCATCTTCTGTTAATGAAAATAACAGGTATAAACACTTCATTCAGGCATTATGGTAACATTTATACAAAGTGATTACAGTGCAAATGAACCTAAGTAGCTTGTGCACTAGGAGTGCAAGTGGAAGTCAGAAAAGGCTGTGATGGGATTGGAGGGTAATGAAAGAACCTCAAGACTATAGAACCTCATCAAATGACTGAAGTTGATAGGTAAAGGTGAGCAAGCCTTATTCTCTATCTTAAAGCAACTAAGTTTCGCACATCAAAATGGAAATCAGTCTAGCACTATTAAATGAATTAATTATGAGTGATACAATTCTTATACAAAATACAAAACAAAAATTATTTAATTCATAAACATGATATGAGTATTATGCCTGTATGCTACCACAGATTTTTTTTTTTCTTGCAGCAGGGACATTCTTCTTGTGCAGCTGCACAGTGATCACAAAGTACATAATGTTGACATGGATTCAGGATAATACTACCATCACCTTCCTGACATACGATACACTTCTTTGACTGAAGCTGAAAAATCACCTGTAAAAAGATTATTGCACTCAGTAAAAACGATTCCAAAGTATACAGTTGCATTCTAGCAGCTTTACGCTTAGCTGTCCCGAATAAACTTCTAATTTAACAACACAAAGGACAATGTTTTTGTATGACAGATAGCTGAATTGAGGGGTTGTAAGATCAGAGCATGCACAACCTTTAAAGTAGCAGCTAGAGGAGTATAGGTGCTTTTAGAAAGGAAAATATCTAGAATTGAACCTCTGGACTGAAGTTTTCCTGCATAATTGGGATGAGTGATGCAAACAAGCAAAAACAAAAAAAGAGGAAATAAGCCTTTTTCGTTGTCATATACTCCCTCATTTTGCCATTTCAAACCACTGTTACATTTTCTCATGCCATGGGAGATGTTCGCATTAGGACAAAATGGAAGCATCCCAAATGTGCGATAGAATAAAGCTACTGATAGAGACTTTGGGGAGGATGTTACAACTTTAAATAAATGTCTCCATGTGATAAGCCACATCAACCCTATTAAGGAACAAGAACTGAAAAGCATCTAAAAGCCATGTTAATTTTTGAAGAGCAAGACATGGTTCGGGCTAAGAACCCAGAATGCTATGTATGGCACTGCCTAAGACAGCAGCTTTCTCCTGGAAGGAAGAGGTAGGTGAGAAGAGGCCACAGTGGTAAAGGAAATCTGAGAAACTGAGGAGCTGGAAAAGGTGGTAATGGTTCTGATCACTCCAGCCTGGCCGAGATTACTTCCATTCCAGGTTGTAATGACTTTTTTGGTAAGAGATCCCAAGACTCTTTTGCTCCTTTTTAAAATCCCTTAGGAGAAAAACAATAGTGGTCCCTAATGCAATCCAGAATCCCATAAATGTACTCGATAACAGGAGCCTGGTAACTAGCAAGTCTTGTCCTCGTCCACCTGCTTTATTGACAAAGACTTAAATTATATTTTAAACTCTTCTAAAGAGAGCCTAGCTTTTTTTTCAAGGCTGTAGTTCATACTGATACAGATGGCACTGGACAGGAGGTGCACTGAGACAGAGAAGACACTGCTGAACTCAAATAGGTACTAGAATATGGCAGACTGTCCCAGTAGTGAAAAAAAATCTTTTTGTCTAGACAGTCCCATCACAGTCAAAACAAAACAGCAAGAATTGATGTCATATGTGGTGTCACTGCCCTTTGAGATTGCAGGGGAGAAAGCAATGTGAAACCAAGTTGTGCCCAGCAAGGTTTGAAGTATGGTGCCTGGAGCAGTGCATGGTCATTATTATCTTCCTTGATGTGCTCAGAGGAGTGGCACCTGACATTCCCAGCTTTGAGAGCCCTGAGAAATGCCCTCAATCTGGCAGTGAAAGAGCATCCTAAATTTTGGCAGAAACTGAGTCTGGATTTGAAAGAAGGTGAAATACAGCAATATGCCACTAAGGTGATTAAGAGACTGAAGCATCTGATATACGAGGAGAGGCTGAAAGAGCTGGGATTGTTTAGCCTTGAAAAGAGATGGCATCTTACTGGTGTGTATAAATACCTGATGGGAGGGAGTAAAAGAGATATGGACAGACTCTTCTCAGTGATATCCAGTGAAAGAAGAGGGAACAGGCACAAACTAAAATACAGAAAATTCCACATAGACATAAGAAAAAACTTTTCTTACTGTGAGTGTGGTCAAACACTGGAAAAGGTTGCCCACAGAGGTGGTAGATTCTCCATCCTTGGAGATACTCAAAACGCTACCGGGCAAGGCCCTGAGCAACCTGCTCGAGTTGACCCTGCTTTGAGCAGGGAGTTGGACTGGATGATCTCCAGAGGTCCCTTCTAATGTCAGTGATTCTATGCTCCAAGTCTGTACTGGCCTGTCTGACTACACAAACTCCTAGCAGGGAACCTCACCACCTACCTTCTAAACAAGTGAAAACATGTAACTATTTTCATTTATTTAGCACAACTATTTTTATTTATTTAGGTAGTGCCCAAAACATTGAGGGTACAAGTTGGCATTAAATCTTCTTTTAATCACCGCAAGAATTCTTGTGAATCACTTGTAATTTGTTCTGATAGCTGATCGAAAACTTAGAAGAATCCATTAGGTTGAGAAATCTGAACCATCCTCTATTCCAGAAAAATAGACTTAACACGGAGAGCAATGTCGCTCCTTGAAATGAAACCTGGCATAAATATGTCATTAAAGGTTACTGAGCTGCCAGTTTCAGTTAATCAAAAATAGTTATGCAGATGAAGAAACTCACCTCATCTATTGTTTCTAAATCTAAGTGCAGCCGATTTTGTAAGGAACGAAGTTTTGGCAAGGATATCTTTTCTATATCTCCATAGTTTTTCATATAAGGTAATGTAGTAGATAGACAAGCAGCTAATTGCACCTTCAGCTTTTTTAATTTATGTTCCACTTCCTCCTTCTTCTGAAGAGCGAGTTGTTTGTCTGCATCTGCGATGTTAGCACGTTCTTTTGCTTCTTGAGCCTCTTTCTGCCATGCATCACATGCCTAGGAGAAAGAGATTTCCAGAATATAAAAAATAAATTTTTTAAATTAACAACAGAAGAGCAAATTCAAAAGCCTTCAAAGATGCAGGTAATCTCTAATTTTAGACATAACAATGCATTTATTGTCAATTTAACACTTCTCCCTACTTATCCTACCTTCTAGTTAACAACTCTTCTTGTTTTGTCTTAATGTAATTTTTAGGTATGTCACTGTTACTTGTCTGTAAACAGCTAGAAGTCTTTTTGGAGCTCTATAAATGGAACACATTGGAAATGTTAAATTCATAATTTAATGTCAAGAGACATCAAAACCTATCAAAATTTAGTACAGCTACTTAGCTACTCCTTGTCACAGAGAGAACGACATGAGGAGAAGAAAAGAACTACAGAAAATGCACTAGAATGGCAGTTATCAACAACCTCAGTTTGACTGCTGAGATGGCTAGATACTGTCCAGGTACACTACACAACCACAGCTGCTGGCAAGCCTCTACTTTTTATGCGTGCTTATCATCTGAAAGAGGTACAGGAGGGAATGTATGTCTTTAGTTACTTAAACATCAAGATACATTGCTGTTCAACCCTATCCTGAATATGTGTAAGTGTCCCTGTCTAGACAGGCAGATCAACTTCCAGAAAATAAATTGCCCTTTAAAAAGCTCAGTTTTCTTTATGCCACTAGCTCATTTTGAGGATGGAAAAAACATTCCTTTGACAGATTGTAATAAAACTCTGGGTCCAAGGATAAGAAGGTATGTAAAAAGGAAAAGCACTAGAGGCTGCTTGTTTGTTACAAAAAAAAAAAAAAAAATTAGTATTACCATAAATTAGCATACCTGTTTTACTTGTTGCCAAGATTCTTCCCATTGTTTTAGTTTTCTCTTGGCATCATCAAGTTCCTGTCTAACTCGATTTAGTTCATTCCCACTGGTGTTTGAACTTATTGAGGGGGTAGTGCCACTGCTTAGTACTGGGGATGGACTAGGAGAGAAACTCCCTGTTACAAAGTCCCAGATGCTCCCCGTAACACCATTTAAACCTGTAAAACAAAGGCAGAAAAAATCATCATTCTGCACACACTGCTGCAAAATGTTTCACATGCAGAACAAAACAGATGTGCCACATACGCAAAAATTATACTTTTATCTGCAAGACTCAAAACATTATTTCACTACCTTCAGAAATGTGACAGTCTGGAAAATGTTTACATTATTTAGAACAATTCAGGAGACTTACCATATTTTTTTTTCTTGCCGCTTTTAATAAAAGACAGTACAGTCCATAAAAGGAGAAGGAAGAGTGGGAATTCATTTATGTACAAAAAGCTTTGTTCCTAGCAGCTCATACATCGTTTTAATTCTTCCTCTTTCTCTGTTTTATATTTTCCTTTAGCAAAATGCTGCAGCTACAATGCATTCCTGGTGCCTGTATGCCAACTGCTCTATTTTACCCCTTTCAAACGCCTCTGTAAATATCTCCTTTTCCAAGAATTCTTTTTTTCCCTTCACTAGGAACGGAAGTTCACTCCTTGAACTTTCTCCCACATACAACTCCATTATCAGTAGTGTTATCAATAGCTAGGCTTTGTTGTCCAGATTAAGTCGTAAGAAATGTGCAAAGCCTTGAACTGAACATTTCTTACCTGCCATTGAGTTCCCTCTTACAATTCACAAAGTGCAGCCTTCAACTTACTTACCTAAAGAGTTGTGAGAAGAGGCTGAGGTGCCTAACATACTATGTTCTGTCTTCAAAGGCTGAAGCTGCTGGTGGTGAGGAGCCGTAGTGGATGAAAGAAAAGACTGAGACAGCGATTGTGAAAGAGAACTGAGTGGAGAGGTTGAAAGGGATGATGAAGAATGTAAAGATGAGGAACGAACAAGAGAACCTGGAATATTGACAGGTGCTGAACTTCCCAGTAATCTTTGACCTATGTATGCATTAGGGGGTAAAAAAAAAAAAAAAGTATTAGTTCCAAAGCAGTACACCACTCTCTGTAAGTATTTTTCTGAAAAATGTATCAAATGTAAATTAAATTATATATTCAAATACCTTCCATTAAAAAAGAAATCTTTATTTATCTCCTATTGCAAAAATGTTTTTTAAATTGAACACTTGGAAGTAGTTTTCCAAGTGCCAAGAAAACAGAATTTGTAGCTTTACAAAGCAGTGGCCTCATCTGCAGCTACAAACAGAGAGAGAAACACTTTTCATATCAAGTTATTTGACTTACTCATTTTTACAGCCAACAACTAACACAAGTGGAGAAACTGACTGAAACTTAAAGGATTAAGAAAAATTTGGTTTTTATTTTTATTTTAATATATAAACTAGAGTTGAGCAAGTGAGACTACATACCTTGAAAATCAAGGTATGATTGACATAGCTCAATTTCTTTCCTCTACATACTTTTGCTTTTGTTCAGTAGATTTTAAACATCAAATATACTTAACTCTCTATAAAAACTGTGTTTGAAACAAAGTAAAAATTAATAATTCAGTCAAACAAATTCATTGTTCATAATTTCCCAAAATAATGATGATGATAAAAAATAGGTATTAAAAAAAGGATGTTCAATCATGCAATTACTTAAATAGACATGCACAGATGCAGTGCATTTTCCTGGTCAGGAAACAGTTCAGTATTTACTGTGAAGATTTTATTCATCAATATGTTTGAATAGCAACTAAAAATGACATCACATTTTCTTCAGAAAAATATAGCAGTCAAGTGATTATACTTAAAGCAAGGGTCATGATTCTAGTTTTCTGGTTTTGCTTAAAACAGGTGAATTCACGTCATCAGAGAAAACATCATTCCTTTTAGAAGTATTTCAAAACAAAAAGACGGGGATGCTCATTATAAGCTGCATTGCCACAATGTCTTCAAAAAAATGTATCTTGAAATACTCAGCAAATGTTACCAAGGTCAGCCTCATGACCAACTACATGAGGAGGATACAGGACAGACATATAACCACAGACGTACATAATATACCAGACAATAAATGTACACCGCTCTTCGCAAGAGGAGTAACAAAGCAACAAAGTAAAGGGAGTTTAGTTAAAAAATCTGGCCAAGTAAGAATTGTCTTAAAAATTAAGAGCCAAAGTAAAGCCCCCAGACAAACACTGTATGAAATGGTAGCAGAACCACCATCTCTTTTCTGGTTCTTAAAGTAGTCTTCAAATCCAGTTGAATTTTGACAAATACAGTCTTGCCTGCGTGTCTTGAGTTTAAGGGAGAGGACCCACGCTGGAGTAGGGACAAGTGTGAGGAGGAAGGAGCGGCAAAGAGGAACTGTTATGAACTGACTGCTACCCCCCATTCCCCATTCCCCTGCACTGCTTGGGATGGGAAGGGAGAGGTAGAAGAGCTGGGAATGAAGTTGAGCCTGGGGAAAAGGTGGTGGGGGGTTATTTTAGTTTTTCTCTTTGTTTCTCACCATCCAATTCTATTTTAATTGGCAATAAATTAATTTTCCCCAAGTCAAGTCTGTTTTGCCCGTGACAGCAACTGGTAAGTGATCTCTCTGTCTTTATCTTGACCCACAAGCTTTTTCATCTTACTTTCTCCCCCTGTCCCGTTGAGGAGGGGTAGTTAGAGAGCAGCTGGATGGGTGTCTGGCTACCCACCAAGGTCAACCTATTACACTGCATGAACTATCCTCCACATACAAATAAAATTGGTTACAGCTTTCCTTCCTGTTCCATACTTCCTGGTACTTCCAATGAAGCATAATCATTCCTGCAGCATAGAACAAGGCAGTAAATGAAATACCACTCAAACTAACTATAGCATCAGGAGAATTGTTGAGCGTGACATCACTAGCAGAGAAACAAATTTGAAATTGCACACATTATCAGTTTCTTTCCAGGTCTGTATGAAGGGGAATATCATGAACAATAATGGAAAACATTAGTAGATAACATATAAACTGTTCTGGTGAAGGAACAACCTGTTGGCATCATCACTGGACAGAAAATTGTAAGTCAATCAACCAAAATAAATATAAAGCCCTAAAACCTCTGAAGATATTCCCACTAATATTATTGACGAGAATCTACATAAAACTAGATAACTACCTATTGAGACTCTAACATTTTGGGTCATTCTGTATGGATCCCCTAATAACCTGAAGTATAAAGGTACCACAAATACAGCCTCTATAACAAAGAACCACCTTGGGAGAAAACACAGTCAAAGTGGGAGGGGCTCCAGAGCTTGTAGCACTGTTGTCAAGATCTCAGAAATTAGTATTTGGTGTAAGAAACTTCTTAATCGGTGTGATCCAGCACTGGTTTCTTCTAGCTCTTGCTATCAATAATGAAGCCACTGCTACAATCTGCCTAGATCTACTTGATGCCAAAACATCACCACCACCAAATGTGAATTGTAAACTGCCTCCCCAAATGCTCTACTCAGATCTGAAGACAGAAGCATGTCACCAGTCACTTTATGTGAGGCATCTTCTGCCCACCTTCAAATGAGTGAGCTGATGAAGTGAAAAAGTCTATTTCAAACCAAGTGACTTTCCTGAATTCTGTGTTTGCTCTGAAGCTTCATGTATCCACACACTACTGGGCTAATAAAATTAGGGATCTTGCCTAGAACTGTCCCCTTTCACTGCAAAGGAAGCACTTGGAGGAGGAAAAGTTTGAAGCAGAATCTCTCTGGATATCTGTGTTATTTCTGAAAATAAGCAACTTACTGTTGCTTATAATATATGCTTTCCTAAGGAAGGCGGGGCACTTGATGTTCACTTGGGTCAAAATGGTTTTCATGCCTTACGACAGAGTCTTGAATCTGTAATACTTGGGTACTGTCCTATCCACTGCGGTCCCAATGACAGCTTACATATTCCAACAACATCAAATATATCTGTTGTGTTTTAACCCAGCAGACAGCTAAACATCACACAGCCGTTCGCTCACTCCCCGCCCCCCGCCCCGAGTGGGATGGGGGAGAGAACCGGGGAGAAAAAAGTAAAATTCATGGGTTGAGATAAAGACAGTTTAATAGGACAGAAAAGGAGGGAAAATAATAATGATAAAAGAATATACAAAATAAGTGATGCACAATGCAATTGCTCACCAACTGCCGACCGATGCCCAGCCCGTCCCCGAGCAGTGATCGCCACCCCCCGGCCAACTCCCCCCCAGTTTATATACTGAGCATGACATCATGTGATATGGAATATCCCTTTGGCCAGTTGGGGTCAGCAGTCCTGGCTGTGCCCCCTCCCAGCTTCTCGCTGGCAGGGCATGAGAAGCTGAAAAGTCCTTGACTAGTGTAAGCACTACTTAGCAAAAACTAAAACATCAGTGTGTTATCAACAATATTCTCATACTAAATCAAAAACACAGCACTATACCAGCTACTAGGAAGAAAATTAACTCTATCCCAGCTGAAACCCGGACATATCTGTATATTCTGTTAAATTCTGTAATATCTGTTAAAGCCAGTGCACTGAAGAGATAATAATTATCTTAAAGAAAGAAAAATTGCATAATGTATAGAGACACTAAGTGCAAGCTTTTCTTCTTCGAGCAACAGTCAGCAATAATAAACTGGGGCGCAGCTATAGTTGTTTTACCCTTTGCGTCTAGAGCCAAAGGGCAAGAAGGACATGGCAGGAACACATTTGCAATCCAAGAATACAGTTTTGTTTGCACAAGTGGAAGCTTAACACATATGCACAACCAACTTAATAATCACTGTAGACCTCCTTCAAAGAAACGCTAGCAAAACAGATATCAGAAAATAAATGAAAGTATTATAAAAAGTCTGTTATCTTGCTCTATGCCTCTCAGAGGAATATGATAATGAAATTATAGTTCCTCAGTTTTCACTTCCTGTTTTTCTTTTTCTCTCGATTATTTTCCCTTTTCTACTTTCAGAAAGAAAAGGTGGCATTTTAATTTCTTAATGTTCTCCCCTTCATCCTTCCTCCCTGCTGTCTCTTCCCTGCACTGCTCTCCTTTGCTACATCTTCCTCTCCTCTCCTTTCCCAGAAGAGGCCAAATGGCTCAATACTTCCCAACAGACCTTCAACTAAATTCCTCCTTCCAGGCTAGATTGATAGAAAGATTAAATCCCTAACTTGCAAGTATTAAAGTCCTAAATGTTGCTAGCTCCTTCTCCTCAAGAATTGTCCCCACTCCCCCTCTCAGCGACCACCTAACCACGGAAGTACTTTTCGGTCCCCACAGCACATACTGCCTGCTGTCAGACATTTGCAGCACTCAATATGCAGGCAGTCAAGCTCAAGCATCATGCCTTCTTGTAAATGCATGCAAGTCCTTCCATCAACTATTATGCCCATGGGCCCAAGTCATTAAGCATGTTAAAAAAAACCACCAAAAAACGTTTAATAGACTGGTCCCTTGCAAAATACAGACAGGATGATAGCAGTGCAATCTCTTTACACCACAAAGTTAAACAGCTGGAACAAAACTGAGGACTTCAAAGTCTTTGCCGTCTGTAACTATTTTGACGAGTAAAAGTTTACAAAGGTAAGAAAGAAAGATATTTTAAATGAGTATAATTTTACAAATTGGACCTCTTACTTGCTAATCCAAGGTCACTGCCTTCTTGATCTTCTAATTCTCTATCTATGGATGCGACGTTCACATCATTAAAATGCAAATCTAAAGCAGAACCTGTTAAACAAAACATTGTATCAATGAATTATCCTTGAATTATCCACAAAACTACCATGATGGCTGAAATGAGGAAACTTTATTTGACTATTTTTGTTAGTGCTTCCATCACAGAACCGTTTTGCATCTAGGTCATGATCTTAAGCATACTACAGACACACAGCGAAGGATATCCTCTGTATTTCCTAAAAGGGAAAACTTTCATATATAAACTATTACAGCTCTTTAAGCTGGTGAGATGAACAGAGGATAATGGAGAGGTGGCTATCTATCTGGATTTTCAATAAATCTGTGTCACCTGTTGTGCTTAGATGTATGTCAACAGAAAAAGAGGAAAAATAAAATTTGGATACCTATGTAAATGTATTTTTTATTATTATTGAATAAAACCAGGTATTATATCTGAAGAAAGGCACTGTAAATGCCCCTTACAACAGTTAGCCGTTGGGGTAACTGAGTTACATATCAGGGCATACAGATGTAAGGAATGTCAGAATATTAAAATGAAAACGTGCAATATTTTAAAATAAATAAAAATCAAAATAATTATTTCCTTTCTACTCAACAGTTAGACTGCCTTTGATTTTAAGGCTTACGTCAGTCTAAACTTTCTCTGGGCAATGTCATGAAAAAGTTCTTATCAGTATACTTCTTACTAGGTCCACTGCTTATGAAGTGTTAGAAGATGGATATTTTTTCCCTTCTTCCTCTTAACTTCTTTTCTGCACAGAAAAGGGTGTAATTAGGGAATTTATCCCTCTGTACCTATACTTTAACTAATGTTGAACAACTGCACAGTCAGGAAGACAGGAGAGAAGTCTGAATAAATACTGATTTTACAGGTAGGAAAGTGACTATCTATCCCAGTCACTGTGGTCAGTGATAGTGATCACCTTTGTAAAGAATTTTTAGATTTTTATGTTGAAAATCATTATTAAAAACTGGCACAAAGCCTAAATGAGTTGAAAAGGAACAAACAGAAATAAAAGATACACTGGCTTGTGTAAAAGTTTCCAGAAGATCCAAAAAGGATCTCTTGATCCCTTTGGAATTAGACTGATTCCTCTCCCATAGCCTAGTCGTAAACATTAGGCATTGTAAACTGCAGAAAATCTTTGGCAGAAGTACTAGACAGTTGTAAAAGTGCTAAAAGTCAGAAAATGAAAGGACCATTTGGATCATTAATACACGATCAGTGCAGTGTTATTACGTAGAGGCGTTTTCTAATGTTGACTAGGCTATCTAACAGACTCCACAGTCTCGAAGTTCCACATAATACATAAAGGGAGTTACTGACCTAGAAGCAGGATCCACAGAACAGTGCTCAGCAGGAAGCTGCCTAAGCTGTCCAGAACAAAACACCAGCCAAGAGATAAAGTTCACATACACAATGACATTCATGACAAAGATACCTGAGAGTTAACATAGCTCTTTGTGAAGAGTTACTAGCCTGGGTCTCAAAAGCAACACAACTTTATTAGTATGGAGTTGTCCCCAAACAATAATCCTTATCTTTCAGCAGTACTGACAAAGCAGCTTGGTGTCCAACAGTCAGAGGGAGGAAGCTCTCTCTGCATCGTCATTTTGGCCTGAAGGGCTATGCCCTAGCTTTTCAAAGTTTTCCAGCAATAACCTTCTCTTAGAGGCAGGTGCCTAAGCCAGTCCTTCTATACAATACAGTAAGGAGGGGAGAGATGGCCTCCTTTTATTTGATGACTCAAGGCTTAGAGCGGCCACAAGTGCTGTGTGAAACCCAGATTAGAAGTCCCCATTGCTGTCCCTTTGCCTTTTATAAAGGTAAGGGCCTTTCATCTGCAACACTGTAGCCTGCCTATCTTGCCCTTTCACCCAGCTGCTCCAGTAGTGCCTTCCAGAGTTTCTGGGGCAGTATGTTTCCTTTCTTGTTCTCATGCTCACCATCTTGTTATGCTCACCATCTGGCACCTGCCAACCCTCACAGCTCTGTTATGGTAGGTTCTCAGGGGAAGTGACTGCCACTGGTGTGAGAATCATGCTTCCTTTCTCCTCTTCTCCTACTCCTGATTGTAGCTTTTGATTTACATTAGTGGGATCCAATATCATCTTTGGACACAGCTCAACAACCAATTAGCATGTAGCACCATCCACTAACCAAAGTGTGCTCCAATTAACACTAATAACATCATAAGCAGGAAGAGCCCATAAGGAGTCTGGGACAGTCTTGATGAAAAACTATAGTTAATGCAGTTAATATGGGAAAAGTATTATGTGGGAGAGAACCAGCCGCTGCACTGGAGAGGATGCTCGGTCTGCCCTGCCTGTCCCTTCTTTTCCCACCTGGCTGCTGGGACAGTTTTCTCCTTCCCTTTCTTCTATCTCTCCTTTCTTTGTTTCTATATTTATCTGGAAATAATTTTCACCATTATGTGCCATCAGCTATGCAACCCACTAATAAATTTTCACACGTGAATTTGTCTCAACGTCCTTTGTGCAAAAACGCCATACACCTGTGAGAGCAAACCTCTCATCATTACGCTGCAGGATATTCTGGGAGAGATCCCTCTCACTTTCACCAAGTGAAGCTGTTCCACTTTCTTTCAAAAAATTCAAAATTCTCTCAATCATGAAAAGAGAGGCTTTAAAATCCCATCATTAGCACCGTCATTATCTTTAAACAGGGAAACACTATTTTTTTCAAGCTCTTGCAATTCCCCACGTCACCCAGATGTTATTAATATTTGAAGTTATTTGCAGCGTCTGGCTCAGTATGTTGCTACGCAAGTATGACAAGCAGGAAAAAAACACAATGAGGCTGACATAAATCATACTGCCCAAATAGTAGATCAAATCTAAGCCTGCACCCTTACTAAATCACTAACCTGTCATGTTCTCTTCATGTGAGGCCTTAACTCATTCTGCCACACTCGTCCTCCCCTACCACAAAAAGGACTGACATGTCTCCTTACTGTTTATTATGCAGATTTTCGAAGCTTAATTTCTGATACCTTCCGGCTCTCTCAGATTCCACCTCACATGGTGGAAAGTCAGTGGAGTGCAGGGAGAGAACACAGACAGCATCTTAAGATCACAACATATATGGGAAGCAAATGGAGAGACACCAATTTTCCTTGAATGGCAAATCTCCCAGATAGACAAAATCCCCATGCTTGAGTATCCAATAGAAAGCAATGGAAGCAATCAAAACATTCCCAGGGGGAGGTCTACCCAGAACCTAACACAGACAACAGGGTGGAGTGTCAGGCTGGCAGACGTCCCCTAATGTTAAGGTTCCACCTCCTCCCTACTATCACTTGAGTCACTTCCCTTCACTGCTGCCCATTCCCTATTTATTCCTCTCCAAATCTGTCTCCTTTGACACTTTGCTTATCTAATTTCTCTATTCTCTTTTTTTTTTTTTTTTTTTTTTTTTTAAATTTTCAGGAGGACTTCAAACACCCTGCAGCTTTTATGTTCTCAGATTATGCTTCTTTCGTTTTTTACTAGAACAAAACCAGACAACTCAAGCAATCTCCCTTGACAGGAGTAGACTGCAACAATATACCTTCTTCCACTCCATCATTCCTTAGTTTTCAACATATTGTCCAAGCCTCAATGCTAAATACTAGTTCCATCTGATTGGTGTCCTTATTCCCAGCTCCCCTGCACCCTTCTCTTCCCCAGCTCTTAGGGACTATTACTCAGGGAGCAGACAGAGAGGGCTCGGAGCTCCCTGTGAGATCAAGATAAAGGGCCACAGAATAGGCTACAGACCGCACTGTCTGACAAAGCTTCCTCAGTCCTTGCTAATGTAACTCTCCTGTATTTCCCCTAATCCTCTACCAAACCCATTCATCCCATTTTCCCATAATCACCTAGTCCCTTCCCTTGCTGCAGCTCTTTTGCTATCCCTTTTTTCTATGATTCTTCAATCCACCACTTCCTACAAGAACACTATGTATTTATTTTCTGTTCTACAATAACGTCTTAATTTTCTGCTCTATTCAGATTACGTGCAGCACTTTATTTTCAATGCCATCCCGTATATCCACGAAGAGCAACTCTGGAAAAAGAATTTATATATATATGAAATTCTTTTAAGGAAATAAACCAAAATCTACGCAGTTACCATAAAGTACACTAACTTATACATACATGAGACGTATTTTATGATTCATATTCTGTTAACAAACATAGCATACTGAAAACTGTTTTAGAAAACTATCTAAAGGCATATTCTAACTCAGAGGAAGAGTCTCTTATGCTCAATAATATAATCACACTGGGACATGGGAAACATAGCATATCACTGTTTAAATGACTTTGCAACGCTTGTTCAGTATATCACGATTTAAAAATTATACTGAATTAGCATGACATCTAGTATACAGAAATTAGACTGTGGTTTTTATTGTTATATGAGCAACTTGTTACAGCCAACTAGCCTCCACTTATTCCAGAAGCAATGTTTATCTTGGCAAAAATGTGATTTAATTCCATAGTATATCTTAAAATATGAACCGTAAGCTGATGAAATTATATTACTTGCATAGAATAAAAACTAAAATTCTGCTCATTCTAATTCTGAAATTTAAAAATAATTTAAAATTTATTTTCTGCTTTAACACACAGATCATCAAACAAACCTTTAAGGAAAGCAAGCTATGTGCTTGTGAGACTGCAGAAAAAGATCCATCATTTAATATTCTGCATAGATTTCTTTCCTAAAAAAATTAAAAGAGCGAACGCCTAACTTACCATGCCGAAGTGCTGACTCACTGTCTGCAGTCTCCTGGTCGCTGCTACACATCAATTTAAATACAGAAAGCTTCAAGTAGACCAGCTAATCACAGCAACTCCCTGATCATGTGACTTACACCACAGAATATGAAATACAGCATCTTTCAAATCACAACATTGCCTGCCACAGCCTCCTGAATAAACCATATTTTGTGTAAAAGTGCCACAAATTTCAATGAGTTTGTGGATAACACTAAATTAAGGGGATGTTGTGGTTTAACCTCAGCCGGCAACTAAGCACCACACAGCTGCTCACTCACTCCCCCCCAGTGGGATGGGGGAGAGAATCGGAAGGGTAAAAGTGAGAAAACTCGTGGGTTGAGATAAAGACAGTTTAATAGGTAAAGCAAAAGCTGTGCACGCAAGCAAAGCAAAACAAGGAATTCATTCACTACTTCCCATCGGCAGGCAGGTGTTCAGCCATCTCCAGGAAAGCAGGGCTCCATCACGCGTAATGGTTACTTGGGAAGACAAACGCCATCACTCCGAACGTCCCCCCCACTTCCTTCTTCTTCCTCCAGCTTTATACGCTGAGCATGACGTCACATGGTATGGAATATCCCTTTGGCCAGTTGGGGTCAGCTGTCCTGGCTGTGCCCCCCTCCCAGACCCCCGTGCACCTGCAGCCCTCCCAGTCAGCAGAGCATGGGAAGCTGAAAAGTCCTTGACTAGTGTAAGCACTACCTAGCAACAACTAAAACACTGGTGTGTTATCAACTTTGTTCTAGTCCTAAATCCAAAACACAGCAGTGTACCAGCTACTAAGAAGGAAATTAACTCTATCCCTGCTGAAACCAGGACTGGGGAGCAGCTGATACACTTGATGGCAGGACTGCCATTTAGAGGGATCTCAAAAGCCTGGAGAACAGGACTGACGGAAACCTCATGAAGTGCAACGAAGGCAAATACAAGAATGCTGCACCTGGGACAGAATAATCCCTTGCAGCAGTACAGGCTGGGGACCAAATGATCAGAAAGCAGCACTGCAGAAAAAGATCTAGGAATTCTGATGAACGACAGATTCAGCATGTTCTGTGGCAATAAAAGCTAACAGCATACTGGCCTGCATTAGTAAAAGTGTAGCCAGCAGGTTGAGGGAAGTGATTATTCCTCTCTATCCGGTGCCTGTGAGACCATAGCAGGAGTAGCATGACCAATTTTGAAGTTTCCAGTGTCTAATTATTATTGAAATATTTATCTCCTTTTACCATTTTCCACATAAACAGCTTAGCTGGTTGGAAGCATGAGAAAGGCTCCGGGCTAATGACAGAAATTTTGGAAGTGAGTAATTCCCAGAATCTGTCTTGTGCACCCTGAAAACAAGGGCTCCTCCTCTTTGTGTCCTTTCAAATCTGGTCCACGTAGTGTGAACAAAAGATTTTGTCCTTGAAGATATAAATAACCAGACTGGAGAATATGCAGTCAGCCAAAGAAAAAACTCCCATTTTCATATGAACATTGTAAGACCTGTAATTGCACCTGCTATGGTAACGTTAAAAAAAAAAAGTCAACTCTCATCAGCCCACCAACAAAAGTTGAGGATACAGTACTTCTACTTCTAGAAATACAGTGAGTGGCATTACGAAGGTTTTACACATTTTTTTTTAATCACTGGCCAATATCAATGCCAAAATTCCAGTTTAAATATCCCATTCACTCATTCCTACGCTCACATTGGAGACCTTGTGAAAAATAATGATTTTGGGTGAAAAAAATTAAATTAAATTTCAGATATTGCTTTTAATTACATATAATAAAGCAGGTGTGTACAACATTACTGTCATTACCAATAAGCTCTATGAACCTATGCTGAAACAAGAAGAACTTGAATAATGCAACAAAACATGTACAATTGGAGATTAAATGTTAAGACTTACCTATTACCGATTCAACTGTGTTACTGCCAGAATAGAATGGGAGAGCTTTGGCACTGATAGCAGAGACAGTTGTAGGAGATGAACTATCTGATCCAACACTGGAGGCCAGACTGGAAGTTATACTTGAAGCAAGTGGGTTAACTGCTGAAAAAACACTGAGATGGTTCTGTTAAAAAAAACCCAAACAACATGTGTATACACACACAAACACACTTACACAGATGTATGTACGAACATATAAAATAAACAGAATGTATTTTTTAAAGTAGTTATTTTAATTCAAACAGAAAGAAATCCAGAAGAACCCTCTGAATGAATAGATTAGGATAATTTTCCATATCATTTACCAGCAAGTGCATTTCTCCAATGTAGCTGGACACCACTACCATACGAGGGAATTCTGCTTTCAGAAAAAAGGTGTTTAAATACTTGCAAATAAGCTCTACAAACATAATTAGTTAGCTGAAGTCTAATGCCTCTTTTCAAAAGGAAAATATGTATTGAGGAATTGTACCATTTCATTATGCATTCGTACGCAAATTATATTCTATATTATTTTTTTGATCTGCAAATTTTCTCATTTAATCTAAATGCAATTGGTGCATAAACTAACCTTTGGTTTAGATAGCTGAGAAACATGACTGCACTGCACACGTATCACATTATATAATGACCTGTACCTGTGCCACTTCTTTCTAGCTGAACTTTTTTTTCATACAAATCACACATCTAAATTATAAAATGTAAGAAATGCAAACAAAAGTAACCATGTAACACTCTAAACTGAAAAATAACTTCACAAAGTCTACGGGGACTTGGTGCAGAGTTTCCAGTATATTAATTCTTTTTATTGTTTATTTATTCCCTCCAATCTTTTAGTTAATGAAAACAACATTTAAGTGTGACTGAATCAATCCACACATCCTCCCATTGCCTTCTGTGTGACGAGCAGTGATTGTGCAGTATCTACTCTACTGATTTCTACCAATACCACAGAAAATTTCTATTTCAAAGCTAGATATAATGCAAGATTAGAGGCTGATAATGACCATGAGAATGAATAATTTTTTCTTTCAAAATGGGCACAAACTAAAATACAGAGTTTCACTTAGACACAAAAAATTTTTTACTGCGATGGTGGCCAAACACTGGAACATGTTGCCCAAAGAGGCTGTGGAGTCTTCATTTTTGGAGATACTCAAAACACTACTAGACAAGGCACTGGGCAACCTGCTCTAGCTGACCCCACTTTGACAAGGGGACAGATGGACTACAGACCTCCAGAGAATCACCTAATGGTTTGGCTTGGAAAGGACCTTTAAAGATCATCTAGTCCAACCCCTCTGCCATGGACGGGGACATCTTTCACTAGTTGAAATGCTTGAAATGATGCTCAAAGCCCCACCCAACCCAACCATGAACACTTCCAGGGACGGGGCACCCACAATTTCTCTGGGCAACCTGTTCCAGTGTCACACCACCCTCATAGTAAAGAATTTCACCATTATATCCAATCTAAATCTACCCTCTTTCAGTTTAAAAACACTGCCCCTTGTCCTGTCAGTACGGGCCCTCGTAAAAAGTCTTTCTCCGTCTTTCTTATAAGCCCCTTTTAAGTATGGGAAGACCACAGTAACATCTCCCCAGAGCCTTCTCTTCTCCAGGCCAAAAAATCCCAACTCTCTCAGCCTTTCTTCATAGCAGAGGTGTTCCAGCCCTCTCTCACTGATCATTTTTATGTCCCTCCTCTGGGCCCACTCTAACAGGTCCATGTCTGTCTTGTACTGGGAATCCCAGAGCTGGACACAGTGCTCCAGGTGGGGTCTCATGAGAGTGGAGTAGAGGAGGAGAATCACCTCCCTCGACCTGCTGGCCATGCTTCTTTTGATGCAGCCCCGGATAATTAGCTTTCTGGGCTGCAAGTGCACGCTGCTGGCTCATATCCAGTTTTTCACCCACCTGTATACCCAAGTCCTCCTCTGCAGTGCTGCTCTCAATCCATTCAGCATCCAGTCTGTACTGATACTGGGGACTGTCCTGACCCTGGCGCTCTGACCTTGTGCTCAGACTTGTTGAACTTCAACAGAGGTCCCTTCCAAGCTTAACTTATTCTATGATTCTATAATATGCTTTTCCAAACTTTGTTCCAATATTGTAATTTACAGTGAGTGAATTCACAACACATTCTCTAACATCCCAATGCAACATGTTAAATGGAACATTTCTTTGCTGCTTTCTGTTTTCATAAATGTTTGAGCTGAAAAAAAAAGTAATCTCTGAACTGGCAATACATATTAAACCATAAAGAACAGCTGTATAATTAAAAAAGTAGAATGAAGAAATGACAAGGCATAGGATTCTTAGGTTATAAGCCTGATCATGATCCCTGTCATTGGAGAAACATGATATAAAAGTCAACACAAGTAGGAGAGACAATGCAGGCTTTTTGTATTACTGAAAAATTATCAGACTCAAAATATATCCCCTTTTGGCCTGCCCCACCTTAAGCTGAGGCCTCTTGGTGAGAGGGAGTGAAGAAATTTCACACACCCACACAAAGCTGATGGATTTCTTCAGTTAGTTCTCTTTCTCCCCAGCATAAACACCTACATCTACTAGACTATTTAGTCCTTTTTCCTCCCTAATATATTTACAAACAGCAAGCTTCTTGTCCCACCCTATACCTACAGGTGCAGCTCAAAGATTCCTTTCCTTCTTCTGTTTTGACAGACCAAGACTGACCCTATCTGTGACTTCAAAACTCAGTTCTGGGGGATATCTAAACAGAACAGAGAGACAAAATAAACAGAAACGAGACAGGATAGAAAGTTTATTAAAAAAAGATGTCAACAGCTTTATAATTACATAGCAGAATTTCATACATTCTGCACTATTTAAATGGAGATTAAATAACTTTTTTTTTAAAAAGAAGAGAATTAAAACAACTCGCTAATTATTGTTAGGATCACCGGGTAATAGGAAAATTCAGGTTGGAAGGAACTTCAGGAGGTCATCTAGTCCAACCTCCTGATCAGAGCTAGGTCAGCTATGAAGCCAGACCAGGTTACTCAGTCTTTTAGCCAGTCTGGTCTTGAAAACCTCCAAGGATGGAGACTGCACAACCACACTTAGCAACCACTGCTTGACTCTCCCCATGATGAAAAAAATTTTTCCTTATACCCAGTCTTAGCTTCTTGTTTCAACTTATGCCTGTTATCTCTTCACCACCCACTGTGCACCACTGCGAACAGGCTGGCTCCTTCTTCTTGACGACCTCCTCCTAGGTATTGGGAGGCTGCTACTAGGTCCTCCTGAAGCCTTCTGGCAAGTGCTCCAGTCCCCTGACCATCTTGGCAGCCATGTGCTAAGCTTGCACTAGTTTACTGATGTAATCCCAGTACTGTGAGCCCAAAACCAGATGCAGTATTCTAGATGTGGTCTAACAAGTGCTAAGCAGAAGGGTAACCCCTTCCGTTGATCTATTTCATGCTCCTGTTAATACAGCCTGGGGTAACATTGGGCCTTCTTTGCTGTCAGAGCACACTGTTGGCTCACATTCAGCTTGCTGTCTACAAAGACCCTCAGGTCCTTTTCCGCAGAGCTGCTTCCCAGACAGTTAGTTCTTGTTCTCAGCCTATATTGTTGCAAGAGGTTCTTGCCTCTCAGGTGCAGGACTTCGCACTTGCCCTTAATGAATTTCATAAAGATCTAGATCCTCTAGTCTGTCTACGTCTCTCTGAATGGCAGCCCAGCCCTATTGACTGGTCCTGCCAATTTCATGTCATCTGCAAACTTGATTCCCCCACCAGGTCATTGATAAAGATGTTGAACTGGGTATGTCCTATTTACTCTGTTACAAACATTAATAGTGGTAGAAAGTCATGTAAAAACTACTTTTTAGGGCAAATCAGAAAAAATTAAAAGAATTTCCAAGGCTGCCACTCTCACTAATTTATAGACGTGTAGGGAAAAAAACCCCATGTATAATTTTAAACTGGTTCATATGCTATCACTCTTCTATACAGAACTCATGGGATCCACCTCTATCTTGTGTTTTCTCTCCTTATTTACTCTGTACCCCTCCTCCTGCTTTTTAAATATAAGATACATTTTAATCCTCCACTTTAGATTATACACTCCTGTGTGGCTGCATGAATGGCAAATGGTAAAACTTCGGTTCTCATTTATCTTGATCATTGTCATTAACAAAGCATCAGGGTTCTTGCTCTAGCAGTGCAAAGCTGGCAGTTTTAAGCTCCTTTGCATATATAGAATGACCTCTAACACCTGATGGATTTAGCTTCATGATGGGTCAAATCTATGCCCTCTTCCCTGTCACTTTAACTATTTTTCTAGTTTTGAGCATCTGAAGCTTGAACAACTGTATCATCATCTTCCTTCTGGCCTTCCTTAAATTTTATCAATCCATCCCAAATCAAGTTAATCCAAAATTTCACTGTGAAAACTCTGCCATGGACTTGCTATTGTCAAAAGCATCCTCAAATTGCCTCATATTCTTCTCATCCCTGGTACTCCCTGCAGCACACATCTATTGTACATTTTCACAGAACCTAGAGCCAGCTGCCCAGGACCATGTCTAGACAGCTTTTGCGTAACTCCAAGGAGGGAGACTCCACAACCTCTCTGGGCAACCTATTCTAATGCTCAGTCTCACACGCACAGTAAAAAAGTACTTCCATATGTTTAGATGGAACCTCCTGTGTTTCAGTTTGTGCCTGTTGCCTCTTGTCCTGTCACTGGGCACAAATTTTCCTTACGCTATGTTGTAAAGCGCCACATAACTTTGAAACTGCATTAATAAATTATCAAAAAGGGCAAAATATTTACAGTGTTTAGCTTTTGGCAATACCTGCTTGTTGTCTTGTTCATTTATTTTCTGCTGATTCTCAGCTGGGAAGCTTCGATGCTTTGCCTGAGAGAAGAAAAATCGCTGTAATATATGAACTTAATGAGTCATTCCTGTAAAAAATATATTATTAGTTTATGAAGGGTCAGTGGCATCTCTGTAATGATATCTTCAACAGGCTGACTTCATTTCCCTCACTGCAGTCCCATGTGGAGAATTACATTTTAATGATCATAGAGTAAATCTACATGAAAAGGAACAGCAGTTGCAATTGTTCCTCTTACATGCATAATTGAGCACATGCAAGTTATTTCTGGTCCAAAAATTGAGTAGCCATGTTAGCATTATGCTGTGACAGAAGTAACATGTCCCAAATGCTCACCAGCTGGGGAATACTGAGAAAGAGAAAAGAGGCTGGTGGGATAGAAGCCTGAGGTAGTCAAAAGTTTGAGTGGAATTGCCTAGATTTTCCCTTAAAGTGATCATGCTACAAATAACAACACAAAAAAAATTCAAATATAAGGGCAGATTTTCTTTGAACACCATTTTATAATAAGGTAACTTTTGAAACAAGTGAGACATACTTAAATAAAAAGGAATTCTAAGCAATTTCTCTTTGCCCACTGTGTTCTTGCACAGCAGGATCAAAGGATCTCTGTTCTTTTCAGGCCAGTAATTTTCAGTGACTTCCTGAATTGCAGTAAACTCTGCAAGGTGCTCTCTGTCTCCTTAGGAAAAATGGTTCTTTCTGCTGCCTCTGAGCAGTCTTGTTGTGTCTGTTCCTTGTTTCCTTTGGGAGATTCCTAATCCGTCTTGCACTGAAAGCTCCCTAGGAGTAACAACTCTCCTCCTCTTTATATGCCTCCCACCACTCTAGATACTTTATCAATTGCAAAGTCCATCACTGCTTTCTCTCTAGACAGGTTCAATGTGGCCACTAAAAGGCAAGCACATGATGTTTTTGCTGCTGAGAGTACATTACTCACTAATTGTGATCAAAACAGCAAAATACATCTTCACCAATGGTTACATAATTTCTCAATTATTGCTGCCTCATGTCCAGAAAGCAGCCATTTGATACTGTAACTGCCTTGCTTCCATGACATTTGATCAATGATCACTTGATCCCTATATTGGGAGATGGAAATCTTTCCTGTCACAATGACCAGCTCTCTAACCTATAGTCTGTCTGAACATCTACATGTAAGAAAGCAATCCTGCCTGGAGAACTTTACTCTAGAGTAACGATCTCACCATCACCTACAACAAGTTACCATTTACAAAACTCACTTTCCTTCTTTTCATTCTTCTTCCGTCTTTTACTTCTGCGCTTCTCTGTGCATCTCAGGTTAGAGAAATCAATTCTGAAAAGTCACAGGTTTGCAAGAAGGCTGATCAGCTTGGCTGCAGCTTATTTAAATGTGCCATTGGAGCATCTTTTTTTAAGCAGTTCCTTTCTGATAATTTAAAGTGTAACCAGTATTATAATAGAGCGAGAAAAAATTAGCTTTCAGTGTTTTTCTCGCAGGCCAACAGAGCTGTTTCATACCCCTGAAAAATACCAGTCTTCCCTTCTCCCAACTGTCTCTAGCATTGCCTGTTTTCTCCCCACCCCCTGACTAAAGGATTGTAACTCCTCACCAACTTCAATTTCAACCACTCTCCTCTCATTGCTAATGCTACAGATATCTCTCTCTTTCTCAAGAGGCCTGTTACATTTTATCATCTATGCCTGTCTCAACAATGAACTTGTCCAAGGAGAGGCAGCTGCAGGTGGGAGAAGAAACAGACTGAAATTAATCAAAGATTGGAACTCATAAATAGTATCAACAGCCAGAAACTAATGCATCTTTTCACCATCAATTTTCAACAATAATTAAAACTGAATCCTACCAAGTCTAGCTATCTTTTTTTTTTCCCATTGTTATCTTGCTCTGTTCTTGGCAACATGGGCTTAAAATGACAATCACAACATTTCTGCAAAGTTAGAATTAACTGCATGTCAGCTGAGCTGCAGTGACTGTTTGCATGAGTGTTCTTGGCCTGTGACAACTGTAAACTAATTTGATGCAGTTTAGGTCCCTAAAGAAGAGGGTTCCAAACTCTGTGTTCTAAATTATCAAAAATCAGTGCTGATACGCGAGCTGATACATGAGGCAGACAACATTTTCTGCTGAATCTAATTTAACTTAAGATTGCATTTGTACTTCTAGACCCATATTATTCACATACCTGATCTTCTCGTTCAAAGCCTGGTGCTTTTGGATAGCTAGATGTTGGTGAAGAAACACCTGATGTGCTAGACTCAGAACACAGAACGCCATTTGCTAATGATCTCTGTCTACAAAGAGGTCCAAGGGGTGATAAAGAACTACTGCTACCAGAACTTGATGTTACAGTTGGACTTGAAGAACAGGAAATCTGTAGAAGACAGAAAACAGTGTCTAATATACTCTATGATATTTTTTTATGTTTACAGCTATAGTCTCCTTCTGTAACACAATCAGTTGAAATTATAAATTAATTTCAGTCTTACGTAAATACAACACTAACTTTGGTTTATTTTAATATATTTTTGGTATTAGCTTAAAAAAGTAGCAGATGACAAAAGTAGCATGGAGCTATTGTAAATATACAGACTTCAAAAGGAGATGCATTTGTACACACGAATATAACCTTGTTTGGTCCCCACGCACAAAATGAATCACAGGCGGAGATTACTCTACTTAATGGATATTAATTTACAATAAAGGAATACTTGCTTTCTGACAACCCTGATTTCCATTCATTCATATACTTCTTAATTTACAGTTTAATGCAAGCATTATACAACATTTCACTCTCTTAAAAGAACTCATCCAGATCAAGCCAAGCAGTTCAAAAAGAAAAAGACATGTAGAATCTTGGCAAAAAGGATCTCAATACTTGTTTGTAAATCTCAAAAGGCTGTTTTCTGAGATTCTTAAATATTAAAATGTTTCTTGATTAATAAATTAACATTTTAACATTTAAAAACATTACTGAATTTATAATTTTTAGTTCTGCTGTACATTTTCCAGAGAGTTTTAAACTTCTAAAGTAAAAGGCTTAAGCTGAAGGTACAATCTGTAAATAGGTCTGGACAATTTTTTTGCTAAAGGTACAATTCTGATCAACCTGAAATTTATGAACTCAGGTGCCAGCATCCTACAATAATATGTTTGAGTGGAATTGTGGGCATTGCTTGTTTCTACATTTTTTAAGTAAACTGTTCAATTTTCTTAAACTAGATTTATAACGAGATTCACAAAAGCAGTATGGAAATAGTTGCATCCTACATTTATGCCTAAAAGCCCAGTGGTGAGAACACTCTAGTGATGATACACGTTTCAATCCCGTCTGTGCTTGTTTTGGAACAGAATCTGCCAGCTCTCAAGGAACTGAACTAGTCAATACAATAATGAAGTCAAATTCTGCCAAAGTTGTTTTGGTTTGTTTAAATACAAAATACACACTGAATCAGACACACTAAACAAGAATAACTATATAGTTTACTGTTAATCTCTCAATTTAGGGTTAACCCTAACCCTTAATTTTACTCTATGCTCCAAAGAATGTGAAAGTATTTTAAGCAAATCAGGATTTTAACAGGAGACACCTCTCTCCCCAGAATAGTATAACCTCATAATGTCCCTCCTGAGCAGCAGGAACTTGAGATTCAAATTCCTGTAAATCAGGTAGAGGACAGACATGAACCTAGATGAGGTCTTAACCCTGGACAGAAAAAAATACACCTCCAACAAATGTAAGCCCTATATTTGATGAAGATTATTACCTAGGCATTCACTCACTCCTATCCCTACAGAAAATCTCCTGTCGCGAACCTTGTATGTGTGGAGTTCTGTGATTAGATCACTTCTGAAATCCAAAGACAGCTTCTCTACGCAACAGCCTGAAATGCACATATACCCTGAGAGCTGACAGAAGAGGAAGAGTGGGCACCACAGCAAAAATAATTAAATTGATAGCCAAGGTTTACTCAGACAAAATTCCTTCTGAAGTCAAAGGCTGAAGAATTCATGTTTTGACCACAAGCTTGTTACAACATGCAACATTTCTCTTTCTGTTACCATTTACTCTAAATCCAAAACTGAGGATTGCCCCTGTGCATGGCAATGCTAAGTTTGCAAATTTTTTCAGCTCTAAAATACTGAAATCCTTTCTTTATGCTAGAGAGAAAAAGAAAATAAAAGGACACTGCCAGGAAAAAAAACATTGCTCTTAAGTGAAATTAAAAAAAAATATTTTGGGGGGGTCAATAAAAATATGCTAAGGTATTCAGTTCCATATCAAAAGATTTTGAAAACTTTTTATGAATAACATAGTTGCATCTTTTAAGTACACTTCAAAATATACTTCTGGTAGCACAAGTCTGCTTAATGCAGCAGACAAATATGTAAGATAAAATGACTAGACAGGGAAGGCAGACTAACACCCAAAGTAAGATACTAATTTAGATAAGCTACTGACTCAGTTTGAGTTCCCTAAGCTGCACAGAACGTTTCTCAGATGCATATTTCATGTCCACTCTTTGAGCTAGGCAGGCAACATAGATTATTTTACCGACACAGGAAGATGTACATCATGGTTGCTCCCCTACAATGTGACCTAACGAAGACCAGGGGAAGAGGGAGGAAGGAAGGTAGCCATTACGGATTACTTGTCCTGGAGGGCTACCTGCAGACAACAGAGCCATAAGTGGGGCACGGTGCCCTTGTTCACCCAGAAGTACTGGGCTTGAGGTACAGAGTTACTGGTCAAGATCAGATGATATCAGGTATGTAGACCATTAGATAAGACCATAAGGTGCCACTCATGTGATACTTCTGGTTACAGTAGGTATCAATGGTGGCATTAACATATATATATATAGCTGTAAGCATTAAGGGTTTACAATACAATTTTGTGTAGTTTTGCTCTGAAAAACTAAACTAAACTGAAAAAATTGCTCAACCCCCTAAGATGCAGGCAGCATTATCTGATTACATTCATGTTTAGGCTTTTGGTCTTAATCTCTGAAGAGTCCACCAGGATGACAATAGACAGAGATAGCCTCGACTCTGTCTTTTGTATTTTTCAGAAAAGAAAAGTTAGTTAAGTTTTAATAACTGGATTACACAGTACCACAAATTTTGTGACTCAACTTGCAAAGAAAATACAAAGAACTCATGCAAATAAAGCAGGAAAAGAAAATGGGTCACGCAACATCCACGGTAGGTTAAATACACAAGCAAGAAAAAAAAAATTCAAACCTAGACTGAATTTACAAGGCAACTACATAGAAAAATCACTCTTTTTGGTCTGAAGTTATGATTTAGAATTTATTCCTCTCTATCTCCTGTCTGCCCCTATACTGTATGTTTATTCCCCTAATAAGAACATAAGAAATGCCCTGTTGGGTTAGACCCAGACTAATATCCTGTTACCAAAAAAGGCAAGAGGAGATGATATTTAGGGAGAATACCTGATCCTGGTCGTTATCAAATATAATTCTTGAGGCAGAGAAAGTAAATGGAGGATTTTTCAGACCACCTCCCTTCCCTCTGTGAGAGACTCCTTCAGGTCTGGTGAAGATGCTCTGGCCCAAAATGTCAACATTGATCAGGACCCTCTTCCTTTTTGCCCAGGCTTGTAAGAAGCATCTCCTCTACGACTCAAGGCTAGGTGGACTCCACAGAGAAACCATGACAGGTTACACTGCTGCTCACATGACAAGAAGTAATTTATTCTCAAATATTCATTCATCCCTTATGGCTTGCTACAGTATTCCTGCAAGACCACTGCTCTTGTATCTCTCATCTCTCATGCTCTTTGCACAGAGTAAGATACAAAGAACATCTAAGAAATGTCAAGAAACCTATCACTAGAAACAGCCATACAACTTAGTGCAGTATTGACGCCAAGATGGTGAGCGAACATGTATTTTGCATCAAGAAGGACTTGTGATTCACAGTTAACATGAAGTCAAATGTCAGTATTAACATAAAATGAGTGTGATATTAGTATTAGAGACAAAAAGAGTGCAAGACAGGGAAAGGGAAACCATCAATGCTTACTTTTTGTTCCTCGATGGTGCAGAATTTACATTTTGGTATCAGTGTTGGCATGAACGGCAATGTCCTCAGCACTACTGACGCTAGGAAAATCTGTTGCCAATTGCTAGTCTTAATTTTTTTTTTTTAGGCTGCTTCTTCTTTATTAAGACAGAAGCACAAACAACAGAAGCTAGAATTCATACAATTGCCTCAACTCCAGAGGAAGCCTTCAACATGATCTTTGGAAACTGCTCTACTAACTTAAGATTTGTGGCATTTGATTTTCTGAGTGTGGGATAAAGAGGCCCAACAGATTTAAGTATTCTTCAGGAATGCATCCCTCCTAAAAATGGAAATCTGCTGTGCTGTGTAGTCAAAGACATAAGCACAGGAAGGACACAGTTCAACCCCTAAGGATTTAGAGTCTACTTTAATTAAAGACCAGTACTTGGTGACATTCCGTACTTTACAGAGGCTCAGCTGTAAATTTTCACAAATTCACTTTTAAGCTTAACTAAATGCTGCAGTTGGATACATTTCAGATTACCTCTCACTTTCACAGATGTTACAAAAGAACAACTTTTTCAATTTTGCATCTTTGCTCAAGGCAATAGGAGGACACCTGAACATTTCTGACACACCACAAGTCAAAAGATGCCAAGCTTGCCTTACGAAGGGTCACATCCTCATAATGTAGTAACTGCACAGACCTTGGCCTCTTAGATTCTTAGGAAGAACTAATTTGTCACTATTCTTCACTGCAACTAAATTGCATAGAAAAAGAGCATGTAGAACAAGTGATACATTCTTTCTCTTGGTTCTTGCCTACTCTAGGCCTTTGCTTACAGCTGAACTACAAAGAAAATGAGGAAACGTATACCTATAAAACTAGTTATATTTCCTATGAAAATAGCAGCTTGAGTTTCTTGATTTGCATTCTATTTTGTGGCTTTAAATGTACTGTTATATTGCCTACATTTGTGGGGGGTGAAGGGGAAGATGACAGGAAGAGAAAACATGTAGGTATTTTTAATTAAGCTGTAAAACTTATTTTGCTCTCAAGTAACTTATTTCCTTCCTACGTCCCTCACTGCCTCAGAACATTAATTCCACAGTAAAGGAAGCATGATTCATCACCATTGTTCAGACTTCGATTATGCACACATAATCAGTCAGTTGCATTATCACAGCTTAATAAACTATTATTTCCCAAATGAGTGCGGTAACTGATCATGCGCACATGGCCAAGCCATCTTAGTTATGAAGTAAAACAGACAACTTAAGGCTTAATGAAGGCAGCAGAATTTTAGCACTGAGTCTGCAATCAGGATGAGCTATGAAGGCACACAATCTTTACCGCAACTGAGCTGACAAGCACTGACTCCTTAACTGTGCTAACTCGAATGTGTGATCAAGTACTTACACATCTTTGATAAACTTTATAAAACAAAGATGGTGCTGGTTATCCTATCTTCATCCATTGTGATCAACATATATCCTATGCAAATATTAAATCTTTTAAATACATCCTGGACTCTGGGCATAATGACATCATGGCCAACATTTCTAACCTTTTACTCTTCAAAAGGAAACTATGATTTATTGCTCTGAGCCTAGAAGGGCTAACATAAATATTCTATAATTGATAAATGCAATTAATCTTTGATGTATCTCATATTTAATCTCCAGAATAAACAGCAAGTTTTCCTATTAATTTTGCAGTGCCACAAACTTGAACAGTATGTCATAGAATCATAGAATGGTTTGGGTTGGAAGGGACCTTAAAGATCATCTAGTTCCAACCCCTCTGCCATGGGCAGGGACACCTTCCACTAGACCAGGTTGCTCAAAGCCCCTTCCAACCTGGCCTTGGACACTTCCAGGGATGGGGCACCCACAGCTCCTCTGGGCAACCCGTCCCAGTGCCTCACCACCCTCATAGCGAAGAATTTCTTCCTTATATCTAATATAAATCTACCCTCTTTCAGTTTAAAGCCATTACCCCTTGTCCTATCACTACATGCCCCTGTAAAAAATCCCTCTCCGGTTTTCTTGTAGGCCTCCTTCAGGTACTGGAAGGCCGCTAAAAGGTCTCCCCGGAGCCTTCTCTTCTCCAGGCCGAACAACCCCAACTCTCTCAGCCTGTCTTCATAGGAGAGGGGCTCCAGCCCTCTGACCATCTTCACGGCCCTCTTCTGGACTCGCTCCAACAGGTCCATGTCCTTCTTATGCTGGGGGCTCTAGAGCTGAATGCAAGACTCCAGGTGGGGTCTCACAAGAGTGGAGTAAAGGGGGAGAATCACCTCCCTCGACCTGCTGGCCACGCTTCTTTTGATGCAGCCCGGGATACAGTTGGCTTTCTGGGCTGCAAGTGCACATCGCCAGGTCACGTTGAGCTTCTCATCAACCAACACCCCAAAGTCCTTCTCCTCAGGGCTGCTCTCAATCCATTCTCCGCCCAGCCTGTATTTGTGCTTGGGATTGCCCCAACCCATGTGCAGGACCTTGCACTTGGCCTTGTTGAAGGTTCATGAGGCTCACGACCTTCATGAGGTTCGCACGGGCCCAGCTCTCAAGCCTGTCAAGGTCCCTCTGGATGGCATCCCTTCCCTCCTGTGTGTTGACCGCACCACACAGCTTGGTGTTATCGGCAAACTTGCTGAGGGTGCACTCAATCCCACTGTCCATGTCGCCAACAAAGATGTTAAACAGCACCGGTCCCAATACTGACCCTGAGGAATGCCACTCGTCACTGGTCTCCACTTGGACATTGAGCCGTTGACCTCAACTTCTTGAGTGCGACCATCCAGCCAATTCCTTATCCACCGAGTGGTCCATCTGTCAAATCCATGTCTCTCCAATTTAGAGACAAGGATGTCGTGCGGGACAGTGTCAAATGCTTTGCACAAGTCCAGGTAGATGATATCAGTTGCTCCTCCCTTATCCACCAATGCTGTAACCCTGTCGTAGAAGGCCACCAAATTTGTCAAGCACAATTTGCCCTTAGCGAAGCCATGTTGGCTGTCACCAATCACCTCCTTATTTTCCACGTGCCTTAGCATAGTTTCCAGGAGGATCTGCTCCACGATCTTGTCGGGCACAGAGGTGAGACTGACTGGCCTGTAGTTTTTTCCTTTTTTCCCTATTTACAGACAAATTTCATCATACAGCTAGGCCTTTGCTCTGTATCATCACCTAACTTACGTACACTGCAGTTAGGTACCAGTAACAAAGAGACGTGATGTACAGAGAAGATCAGCAGTATAATCCTAAAGCGTGAGCTGAGCATGTTTTAAGGAGAGGTGATAAGATTCTTGACATTTTTTGGTTGAAAAGCTGCTCAAAAGAATATGCATTTTATATTGATATAATAACACTGGAAAGCTAATCAACCAGCTAGAGAAAGCATATAAAGCAGCAACTATGACTATGGTTGCACACACTGAGACAGCCTAGTTAATCCAACTCTCATGGCACTATAAGAAAAACAGACGTAGGAGAAGACCATTTGGGTATGTTAAATTGCAGTAAATTTGCAGGACATAAATGAGAACAGTTCAAATGAAGGGATGAAATTCAGGTGAGGCAGAAGCTTATGGCTGAGAATGATGCAAATGTATGGAATGCAGAGGACTGCATGCCGGAGAGATTATTTTGGCAAAGGTGACTGAGGAAAGGGGTAGATAGCAAAAGTGACTGAGGAAAAGGGGTACATAGCATAGTGGATGATGAAACATTACATAGCTGAAGATTCATGGAAGGACATGCAAGGAGTAATGGAAAACATAAGTAAACATGAAGAAGTGGTAACCAACTTCATTAACCAAGCAGGGCATCAAAGTTTAAACGGTGCAAGCAATGTATCTGAAACATGGATCAAGCTATTTCAAGACTTATATGCACAGAAATATTCAAGAAACCTAGTCTACTATCATTTCCCATAACCGAGGAGTTCAGACACATGAATTTTACCAGCGCAACAGAAGAAACGATAAGGAAGAGCCTCTTAAAGTTAAATAAAAGAGTGAAAGAAAAGAAATTTATGTCATAAAAAGAGGAGCAGCAGGAGAATGAGTAAAAAGGAGTGTTGCTCTGGCAATTAGATGACACTGAACAGAGCACAAAAGAGTAGTAATGGTTAAGAACAAGCAGTAAGAGCTGAAAGTAAAAGTTGCTGGTGTAAATGCAGCTCCTAAAGAAGACATGTAGGACTGGGAAAAGGATGAGTGCATCTGTTGCTACAATACGTACAAAGACTCCAAATCTTACTTAAGGCACTTCACAGCTCTGAGGCAATATGAGAAAAAATGGGTATGCCAAGAAAGCCAATCTAGGACTTGCTAGAGCAACACAACAAAAAGAAAGATAAGAGGTGACGGCAAGTGTGAAGAAACAAGTAGTCCTAATTGAAATGAAAAATTACAATCAAGGGAAATACTGTCCCAATTACTGTTGGGTAAACTGCATTGTGGAGGTTAAGTGCATTTAGATGATACAAAAGTGGTGGAGTACAAAGCAAAGAGAACTGCAAAGACAGATTGGAGAAAAACAGTACTATCAAAGATCAGGTGAAGGGACTGACAAAAGTGTAATGTTAGATGCTTCAAACCAGAAGGCAGAACATGGACGTAAAGAAACATAGATGTAGAAGCTCTCCATGGAAACTGAACTCACACTTACCAAAAAAGGCTGAAGAGTAGATTATTTCCTAACTGAAATGTTAAGGAAAGATACAGCAGAGGAATGACTGATGACAGTCCAAGTGACAAGGCAACTTAGATGAAGACATAAGAATACAGTATAGGTGAGATAAGAAGGTATATATTTAAAACAGTTATACAGCCTCCCTCACTATCAACCTGGATCATACAGAATCTTAATGGACTCATTCTTCCAATAACATTTATAGATAGGGCAATAGTATTACCATATTCTAGAAATGGGGACCTAAGCGATTTGCTCACAGTCAAAGAGGAGTTTTATGGTCGAGCAGAGAACTGAGTTTAGGTCTCTGAAGTACTCCATCATCCTTTTCCTCTAGAAGAAAATAAAACAGTACGATATTCTCCCAGCGTACTATAACAGGATATGTGAAAGAAGTTTTGGAAGATGAATAGGGAGATTTTGTTTTGAAGACACAAAGGAAGAGAGGCATAGAAAGTCTAATTTCATCGTGATAAAAACCACTAAAATTAAGTTTACTCAGGGCCAGTGTTTGACAGTGATGAGAATGAAGATGAAGGATGGGACAGAAAGACAGACAGCTTATTGCAACAGAGAGAAAAACGCAAACCACGAATGTAAATAAATTGCTGGGATACGGAAAATGGGGAGAGGGAGGAAAACAGACTGACTACTTAAATACTAAAATTAAGCAGTTTACAGCAGATGGAGAAGGTGAAAGCAAGCAAGCAACAAAACTCAAGAATTAAACATGGAAAAACAGAAGACCAACCTGCTAATGAAAAATCAGGAACTGAATATTCAGAAAAACAAATAACAGAAGTGCATCAAACAATGCTGCAGGTAAGTAGTCAAGTGAAAGAAAGACAGAACATTTTGCCAGACAACAGAAAAAAGGTGGCCACTTGCAATAAAACTTCAAGTAGAAAGTACAGGGAAGGGAGTAGGGTCAACTTTTCCATTTTCACACTTGAAAAGTAGTACAGGCAGAGACTCACTGAGCATGGAATGGAAAACGTAGACAATGTTCATTAGACTCCTAATGACTAACAGAAAAATGCATGCATATGGAAGAAGATTCCCCATAGCTGGAAGGCATATTAGAATACTTAGTGTTTTCAGCTGTACCTAAATCATTCATGAAAAGCTAAGAAGCTTCTGGGAGAAAAGATGCTTTCATGGTCTCTCCTGAAAGCTTCAGAACCTTAGCAACAACAAGATTAGCTTCCTAAATAAAAAGGCAGACCCTCTCACAGAACCTTTCATATACAGAAGCACACTTCTGCACTAGGAACCTAAGATAAGATGTAGGCATACTGGTATCTTTATTCTCAATCTGCAGGACAGCAATATGAAGCTACATGAAAGAAACCCAGGAGTTTTAACAATCACACTATTTATTGGCAATTCCTTTTAAACATTATTTAAAATATGTCCTTTTATCTAGTTTCTAACCAAACAGTATAGATCAACAGTGCTGGAAAGCTAGAAGTGAAAATTCTGGGAATAAATGTGTAGGTACTTATGACTCTGCACTGCAAATGAGGTAAGAAAAATGCAAGTCAGGAGAGAACAAGAGAGATGTCACTATCTTTAGATATTATTTTGCAACAAACATAAAACCTAACAAAAGGATCTATTCCAACTGATACTAAAAGGAAGATAATAAAAGTTCTGCAATATATCTTTCTCCTTCCTCTCCCCCATCCTTAACTGATAAAATTTGCTAATATAAGCTACATTTATCACCCTTGTAATCAAACACCTCTCTACTATGAAACACACTGCATGTACTGCACCACTGTAAGAAGCTTTAAGTATAAAGCATGTTCAGGAAGGACATAAATTCATTCCTAATGTTAACAAATTAGGGCAGAGAAGAGGGCTGGGATCAGGCAAGGTCTTCCATGAATGAAACCTTTCCTATAGAAAAAAGAGACATATGTAAATTAAGCTGTCCTGTAGTTGTGTATTTGATTAACAATGATGTTCCTCACTCTAGCATTCAAAATATTGCATCTAAAGACAAAAAACAAGAACAGAAAACACAAATAATACATAGTTAAATCTGGTGCCAAGGGCAGACATTCCATTTAGGCTTACAGTACCAGTTAAATATTACTGCCTGACATTTACTATAGCTGTGGTTTTTTTCTTTTGCTGAAGTACAAAGAAATAAAAAACAGACGTTTAAGAAGTAAAATAAACATTGTATATTGGCACAGTGATTATTATTAGTAACTTTTCCAGAATTATTTACACTTACATTTCCAGACTGCCCACTGCTATTTGTAATGCTGTTTGTGGAGTTAAGACTGCTGCTCCATTCATTTGCAATTCCTATGCTGTCTGTTGAAAACAGGTGAGCGCCTGGCTTTGATTGACAACCAGTTTGCAGTATGACTACATTCATGGTGTCCTCTGTTGAAGGAATCCCCAACAAATTACACACAGATTTGATACTTAGCTGTGTGAATTTAACAATTACATACCTAGTACCAAACACAGCACCTGTCACATGGAAACATCAATCACACACAAGAAATCTCTCTCTTTTTCTTTAAATATAAGCATAAAGACAAGGTAAGAATAATATAATTCACTGTTATGTATTTGTGGCTACTAACAAATCTGATGCTCTCATTTACTTGCTCCATCAAAAATTGGTGGGAGGTAGATCAAAATTCATATATTTAAAGTATTCTAGATTTTGCTTTATTTTCCAGAATCTGTGTCACACAAGGGTTTAAAGACAACATTTTTAGAACTCCTGACTGGAAAGGTAACAATGGCATCATAATTATAGGGTTCTTTGTTTTCTTTTTCCAGTCTAGAACCAACTGACTTGATCATAAAACAATTTGAAGAGAATACGGGACTTGTACTATTTAACTTAAAAAGGAACAATAACCTTTGAGAAAGTTTATTATTAACTTATACGTAAATTGTGACCAATGACTTGTTAATTTTCATACCAGAAAATTCAACTCAAGGTGACTGAACAATTACTTCGCAATTCCCCAAAGGCTACTTTGTTAAACTGTTAAACATCTTAGATATTTGATTCTTTAAATGTGCAATATATTAAGGAGATTTAGACTTCTAGTTTTACAAGCAAATGATGAATTAACAAAAAATGTTTACTTTAGTAAGCAATTACAGTTAATAACATTCCTCACCTCATAATCCATGCACACAAGACATCAAAGTAAGGAAGTCAGGACTGAAAACAAAATCTCTTAATAAATTCTACACGTACAGTAAGATTTTTTTCATCTCTAGCCACTACTGCATTTCTGAAGAAGCAATGATAAACTACAGTTAAAAATCAAATTTAAACATTTCTCTCTACTAGAAACAGTAAGTAGCTCTGATAGAGTGTATGAAAGTACAAGCCACAGTAGGAGACAGAATGAGCATGAGATACATAGACACCTCTCTTCAGTGGAGATAGCATAGCTGAGGATTGTTTCTAATGATGTGGGTTTTTTCTATCTAGCATTTGATTTATCACAACTCCACGGCCTTCTTACTATACGGTCCAATGCTTTACCAAATATTTCCACTATTGTATAAATTACAAAAATAGGGACGTGGCTCACGAGAGAAAGGAAGAAGCTACTAGTAGTACCACTATGCACACAAGTCCAGTCCAGCCACACCCAAAAAAAAGAAAAGGAAAAAAAACCCATAGGGATTGCAAAGATGGTGTCACTAGAACAGAATCTGCTGTTCCTCCTACAGAATGAGAGTGCAAAGAACAGTTGGGAAGACAGAAACAGATGCACTGACTTTTTGTAATTGACTCTCACTTTCACTACCTATCATCTCATTGTATAGCTGCTTGCCCAGAGCAAGTCCAGTCAGCCATCTTATGTCCAGTCAACCCTCACATGTCCAGTCAACCCTCACACTGTCCTAGGAAGAGCAATACCTGATTCATGCTCTCTCTTAAATCTTCATTAGCTTTTTTCCCCTGACACAACCACATACTCCTCCAATATTCTATAAATGAGTGTTAACCCTAAAAGGGTTTGGAAAGACTGCTTTCCAAACATTTCAAAGAGAAATAATCTCTCCTTTCTCTTTCCAAGGTATTTAGGGAGAATAGCATGATTAGTTTTTGCTATTCTGCTTATTGATAGTAAGTCAAACGGACACATTAAATTCAGAATGTGTGCTTCCACATCATTCTAATTTCTTCCAAGAGTGAACATCATAGTTTGTGGCCAGCTGCACAAAAGTTACAAATTCTACAGTGTAAGCCTCCCCCAGTCTAACCATATTTTCTCAAAGACCTATAGCTGTTGTAGGAGGTTGCAACTGACAGAAAAGCAACGGTCTCATGGTGGCCTATCTCATGGCGATCACTGAAGCGCCTGGAGGTTAGGACAGGGCCCTCAAAAAGAACTTCAACTATCTAATGCCAGTGCAGTGGTGCTTCAGGGATTATGTATCAGTAGTCTAGGATGCTATGTAGAAATAGGGTTGTACTCTTTATAAGATACAACTTTTTCAGCTATCTAGCCTCCTTAGAATTTGCACTCACAAGGCTTGGGTATTATGAATATAAGAGTTACCATGGTCAGGCTAGGTCTGGCCTGGGGAATCCCATCTTTCATGAAGTCAGAAGTAAGTTTTTTCATTATTGCAATCTTGGCACCAATAGAAGAGAACAGTCTTGGACGAACAATCCGAAGGCAAATGCCTTCAGTAACAGAAGCTGTTATACAGGAGATGTGTTCTTTGAAGTGTTTCCAAATTCTTGCCAGCAGAATTTCAGTCTGCCCATGTTTCTGTTTCAAAAAAAAAATCTATTTTTTGTTAAGGTGCCAGTTGTAGTCAGGTAGTGAGTGGACAAATGACTGCCACAGAGAGGTGTTCATTATTTTAAGAGAGTCCGTTACTGAAGTGTCCCAACATACCTTAGCTACTCTCTGCTTTGCAAAGGGTGTCAGGGAGATATGTCAGATCCCACTACTCTACTTTTCAGGATCAGGTGCCCTCCCTCCTGTCATCACAAAGTGTCTTTGGGACTACACTGGACCTAGGGCTTTAGCCAGTGGGGGGAAAACAACGAGTGACATTTGTAAGACAGTACTACCGGGGGCCAGGGCCTCAAGGGAAAAGCAGTCTTAGAGGAAGAGTAATATTCCTCATGATCTTCACAAAGGAGGGAGAAAAGGGAAAAAAATGGTCAGCTGGTTCTGAGCAAGTCATTGAGGGAAGACCAGGAATGCTATTATAGAGAACGTATGCTTCCACAAATTATTTCACACAGAATGATAAAAATTGCTGAAATACACGTATGAATGGTGGGAAAACTTCCTCTACCCGTTCCACATAGCTAGGGCTTCACTGAAGTTAGGTGAAGAACACCCATAATTTGTGATTCAAAGAGATCCATGAACCAAGAATTTCATGCTTTTCATACTAATGATAAGATCTACAGCTCTGAAACCATTCTCTCCCCCTTCCCTAATATGGAAGGGACAGAAACCATTTTATTCTACGGACATAGGAGGCAGAATGTCAAAGCTGCTGAACTAAGCTTAAAGCTGTTGCCAACAGCAGAAAGGCACTCTTGCTGATAGTAACCAAACATCTAACTTCTGATGGACTGTTCAGACTACCAGAGACAGGGGGTGGGTACTGTTGCAAGATTTCAAGTTCATTTGTTGAGATTTCCTGCTTACACAGTCTTCATTCCAGATGATGCAAGCCAGAGTTCCAGAGCATGCTGGTTGAGCCATGTAAGTCTCTTCTGATGGACATAAATTTCTGTCTAATGCAACTATGTGGAGAAAATTAAGCTGCTGCTTCTCAATTAGCACTACTAACATGTTCAAAGTCTCAGGTATTCTCTCAGAGTTCTGGAGATTTTTAAAGAGTACAAGAATTCATCCTACAGACTAGAAGAAAGAACGGGGCTGGGGTAGAAGGATTAGTAACAGATTAGAAAGATATCCCTTATGGAGAATAACATCTGCAAATTGTTAAGTTTGGACTTTCCTTCAGCCCTCTTTATCTTTAGCCTGGGCAACGCTTAACTTTTCCTTAGAGATGGAAACCTTGTTTATTGTCAATGAGAGCTTCCTGCGAGAATGATTCCTCTCATAGGAATCAACCATCAACTGGACTGTTAAAGATACTAATGATCAAGACACACAGAAGTAGATCATGACGGGGTCTCAAAAGAACTCCAATCTCCAAGAGCTCTGCTGAGTTTATCCTGTACACTCTCCATGCTGGAGAGGCAAGAAGGGAGACAGCATTCAGTATGCTCTAAGGAAGAAAAGAGAGAAAATGTAGTCTTCTCCCGCAGGAGTTTTGTAGCATGTCAGTGAATTTGTTTAAATCATACTCTTTTCAGCTGTTTCAGGAAAGAACAAACTTGTATCGGATAAATAGAACAGTAAACCCAGCGCCATAAATTACTTCTGTAACAAAACGTGTATTTTCAGAGTTTCCCGAGTCAAAGAAGTACTTGCCAACACTGGCAAACAGTGAAGGACTTGATTTAGGACATAGCCCCAACAGCACGAAAGCAAAGGCGGTGAACTACTTTTGATGTGAAGAAACAGTCAATACTGACTTCATTGCCATAATGTTTTGAAGAATTGCTAGGTCTTAGAATAATGGGCTTCTTGAAATAAATACAGGAGGTTATTTATCCTTCCTCTTCTTTGAGTAACAAACCCATGGAAAAGTAAAATTGATCATCCCAGAGAAGTTAAAAGACAAGTTGACCATACCACAGATTCTCAGAAACAAGAGCTGTGGGCAGCAAGAATGACTCTTCACTGAAAGTCTTTTAGGTGAGCAAGTGACACAATAAATTGTTGTACAGAACATCACATTTGCCTAGACAGGTTAGACAGAGAGAGGAGACTGCCACTACTTATCATTAGAGAATCATAAGATAAATATTACTGAATTGCAGAAATTTTGAGCTTTCCAAAATTGGTAGGGTCTCTCATCCCACTTTGCAGCTCTGGAAGCAGAAGGCAAAAAGTAAGATAGGAGCAGACCTTTTTTTTTTTTTCTTTTTGAAGAATAAATATGAGGTTTTACTGATTACATAATCAAGCAAAAACTACATAATAAAAAAAAAAAAGATTTATCACCTATAAAAAAACAGTTACATAGAAATGCTTCAAGTTCTGCCTTGCATCACAACTGCAAAGGCGGCACGAACAGTTGTTGCAGCAACTGCACACTTCACATTCTGGAGTGCAGGAAGAGTGTAGGGGTAACCTAAGTTGATACTATTATTAAAAAGAATATGATGGTGCATACCCAGAATTAACCTCTGTAGATGCACACCGAAGAACTGAGTGCTCTCTTGGAAAAAAATGGTCCCTCCTCCCTTTTTCTGTTTGAGTGCAGTGAAGATGTAAGTGGGCTATGGAGGAAAGAGGACAGCTGACATAATTTTCTCTGTGTTCTTTCAGTTTAGCTAGGGCCCTAGTTCTGCAAGGATGTTTAACTTTTACCTGAGAAGTTTACTATAGGTTTCAATAGGACAGCTAATATATTTTAAGAAGTCAAGCGTCTGCGTAGAAAATTGCCAAATCAAGCTCAAAAAATTACAGGGACAAGCTGCATTGGTAAAGAAAAGCACCTCCTGTTTTACTGCTGATGTAAATTTAATGCAAATGCAGCAAGCTCCCATAGCAATGTACGGTATTAGAAAACATGGAATGAATTTCTAAAAACAAGTGACATCAAATGCCATTTATGCATTAAAATTAATGATGTTAAGTCACTTCTGTTTCTGATGCTTAGAAACGATGGTTTGCTTTTATGAACACTGATACAAAATAACAGTTCTCTTACTTACTTTCAACATGTGCAAATGCACAAAATGGACCACGTGGGCAGTAACCTGTTTGCCGCATGTCATTGCACTTTGTAGATTTATATATCTAAACAAAACAGAAGGGTGGTTAACCTAAACATATTTGTTACGTAACGACAAAATAGTTAGAAAACTTTTAAAAGCTTTAAATGAAAAATTCTGAATATTTACTAACAATACGTATTACACAGTTTTCTCAGAAAACTCAGTTCTTATGATCATTTTAAAAAAATCAAATAGAAGAGCAGAATTTTAAGAAAAGCAAACCTGAGACAAAAGAATCTTAACCCTCTTCTGTATAATAATAAATAGTAAGTAACAATAATATTTTAGAAAAGCAGTGTTTAAACTGCTTTGGTTTTCCATGTTGTATAGAAACAAGTCAAACATTGGGAATAAAATGTTCAAAGTCATTCACAGCACTTTTAAGAAATCTTGCAGGAGAAGTGATGTATGTAGTAAAGTAGCTTACACAGCTGAAAAAAAAAACCCAATATGTTTTTTTCAATACAGTTCCTTCATTAGGACACTGCTAATATTCAAATCATCTAACATTCAAATGTCTTTCTCTAGCCTGACTGAGGTGCATGAGAACTGAAGTAATACTGACTGTTCATGACGGTAATGATTATCTAAGTTGCTAGTAAGACCCAGATTCAGTTTATTGCTCTACCAGATCTTGATGATCTTTGGATCTCACACGGCTGGAAGGAGGGGCTGACATACTATCATATTAGAACAATACTAAGAACCTATTTAAAAGCACATAGATTCTTTAGAAAATTAATTCCGGTGATTTGCAAATCTGTGGCAAATAGCAGAGGGATCTTTTTGGTTCCCCAAACCTTGGTACTGTGGTCTTTGGCTTTCAGTGTCAGTTGAGTGATTCATGGCTCGATAAGTAATAACTCTTAGTTCAGAATGCCACTTCTTTGGCACTTTTGCATATGCTGTGTAAAAAAATGTTTACCTTGGACTCCCTCCTTAGAGCAAACATGCAAAATGAACCTATGTATTAAAAAAATCAACAACTAGTTCTGTAAGCTCTTTATTTTAGAGCTATTTTAAGCATCTTAGATAAATTTCCCTCTCATAAGTGATTTCAAATCGAGGCTGAAAATTTAGTTGCTATATTCACTACTAGTTCATGCATTACCCAAAGATCACCCAAGAAACTATAGTAAAATGCTAAATCACAAAATTATTACCGATGCTTATCACTCTACAAACAATTTACTTTTCCTTGAACACTGAAAAAGCAACAAAACATCCATGCTGTAGACAAGTATTCACCCAAATGACACACTTAAACAAAACAGTGTGACTGATCTTTCCACCAATTTCACTAGGAGCTATCACAGACATTGCAAAAAACAAAGGAGTCATTTGTGGATACCACACCCAAACTAGGAAATTAAGCTGGGCCCATCTCCTTTCTTTCCTTTTCTCTATTGGTTAAATATAAAACCCCAATGCTGTACATGATGCTAATGATGCAGAAGATGAGAAGAGCTAATTTCCAAATGGTTTCAACAAAAGATGTAATTGGAAGTCTTAGTTTGAGGTCCTAGCCAAAAAATAGCCTTCCAGATCCTATGAGCTACCCAGATGGTGTGGAATGCCTTCTGGTAAATGCTACAGATGTAAGAAGTGATAATACAGATAATATCAAAATACTATTGGGGCAGAGCTCGCACCTCAAAGACTGATTCTGGAGATGGCCACATCATCTATACATACCAATATTACAAGAAAGACAGCAAACTCAAAGAACTAAATCATTACAGAAAACTAACTTCCCAGCTATAGAAAAGAACATGGCTGCTATCTATTAACAGTAGAATCAAGCTATTCCTGAATGTGATAACCAAAAGATTTCTTCAAAAAATAGTCACTGAGCCAAAAGGCAATGGCAATATTCTTTATTTGAATTTGGTAAAGAACCAGTACATGAAAACATCCAATAAGAGAAGATAATGTTGGATAAAGTGAGTATTAATTCAACTTAAAGGACATAAAAAAGTAAGTCTGAACTAATGTTATTGACATCAAATAAGCAGACTGAAGAATGAAGGCAACTGATTACCACCGTTAAACAGACTGAATTTCATTAGGAACCAAATGAGTGCTTTGAATCCTCAAGTCAGAGGTAGAAAAGCTGTATGGAATTTCCATTCTAACCACGCAACTGGATGAAAGTCAGAGCTGGAGCAAAGGAGGGAAAGGATCACAGGGTATGATGTTGAATGAAAACTACTCTTTCAGTGCAGGCACATTGCTAGTTTCTGTGAAATTAAATACTAAACCTAAAATTAGGTGAGGTGGTAACACTGTCCCCACCAAACTGCCTTGATTATCGGTAGGAATTGTGCTCAACACTACAACAAAGGCAGCACAGCTAATGGAAACAAGCAGACAAAGTCTGAGGTAACTACAGCTGATGTGGAAGCAAATCACCGTCAGTTCAGGAACAGGAAATTAATTAAGTAATTTTTACATCAGAATTTTTAAAAAACTGGCAAATAAGACAGATGCAGTTAGCAAGTACTTTTAATAAAGCCATCACGTCGGAAGTAGCACATATAACTGAGGTATATTAAGTATAGCTCACATACATTTGAGAAGAGCAAAAATAGCCCCTGTATGTCCACTAATTATTCTGTCTGTCACCGTTTAGATTAAAGACAGAAAGAAATGGGATAAAATTAAAAGTACATTTGGCAAAGGCACATCATGGTAGACTCACCACGTAACTTTGATAAATCAAAGGTCCTTCTCTAAAAATGGAAATGCGGTCATTCTAGTAAGGACTTCAATAAAGGATATGGTAAGATTCATTAATTAAGATAATGAAGAACATGACTCTTACCAATGTTACAGTTACCAATGTTAAACTGACTAATAGAGAGATGACAATGGATGGTATGAAAGAGGAAGGCAGCAGACAAAATTAGTAGCAGAACTCAAGGCTCAGCCTTGTGACTTATTTTAGCATTTTCATTCATAACTTTGTCATAAATAGAAGTATGGTAGCAATACTAAGCAGGAAGACACCTTTACTACAGAAAAGGGCTGGACTATGATGCAGAAGAAATTAGATGATCTGAAATAAATCTGGACTGTAAAATCTCTAGTAATCAGGACAGTGAAATTCTGGAGCAGCATCACAAGAGTAGAGATAGCTGACACCTATTTAGTATAAAGATGTAGCTGGTCAGCTTATGATAGGGAACATATATGAAGCTTGCAACAATCCTGGAGGCAGCATTCTAAGAATTCCTTTCCCAGTGAGGTCTTGAGATGCCTTCAATAATCTTCATAATCGGAAAAGAAATTAGCAATTGCTTGAATGGTCTTTGCTTATACCTTACTAAGTATTGAACTTTCTAATGCAAGAAATTACATCCTGCTGTGAGTTCTTCATGTCCATTCAAAGGTCCCAAAATGAAAACGGATATCCAATGTTGTACAGGCAGCTTCTAGCATAACATGTCTTTTCAGTATCATGTTTGTTTCCATTAACTGGCACAATTAATATTTTCATAGTGTCACATAAGAATTAAATCTCAGCAGATTGCATGGCACTGCTCTCTTCCCTGGCATTTCACTGTTATGCTCAAGCATCCAACAAAGTTACAATGACTTTGCCTACAGAGGAATCTAAAATCACCTTGTTTTTCTGAAGTGTCTTACTTCAGCCACTAGGAAAGTTTTCTGCTCCTTCTACCTCCTCCTGACCTATTCAGTTTCTCTTAATTATTTGCAATAAAGCTTTTTTACCTATACTTAAAATAGAAATTTGTCCCAAGTTATTGACTAGCAATTACTACTGTGACTTCATTACCAATCCAAGAAGTTAGGTAAAAAAGAGAACACATTTATTTATGCCCAAATCCAGAGAACATTAATTCATTTTTCATAAGCAGCACAACAAAAATGCCTATCAGTGAAAACCACAGCAGTACAAATAACTATTTCTTAGCAAATTTTGTTTTGCTTAAGCATACACCCTCAACGACTGGAAGTGTTGAATGAAATGTCATGTTTTTTCATAAATAGTATCTTTAATCGATAATTTAATCCATAATAAATTTGAAATGGCTAAAAATAAGTAGAAACATAGTTCTTACCTCAGGATGAAACTGCTGCTCTGTACGAGAATGACAATATTGACAGCTATCCCCACTTTCACACCTTGAAGGTTCACCCCATTCATCTGCATGTTTTACATTGGGGCAAGGAGTGGACCTAGAAAAAAGTGATGTCCAGAGCATGTTTGTATCTACCTCCTAGCAGAAGTCTCAAATTATTTCCCACTAAATCTCAGAATCTTAGATTCTGGGACCTATACAGTTGCAAATTCTGAGAGACTCTGACTTTTTGGAAATTGATAGAAAGATGAGCTAGCAGGAGTCTATCTATCTTCTGTCTAATGACATTTATTCACAGTCCTGAGATTGTTAAGCAAAGCCCATCAATTCTAAACCTTGTATCACTGCATGAAAAAACCACCAAAAAAATGAAGAAACCACAGTGTATGAGAATGATGTAAAATGATGTAATGATGAATGATGTAATGATGAAAAGTAAGAGAGGTGATGCATTAATTTTGGTCCTAAAAATATTGCTCAGAAATGGAAAATTATAGAACAAAACCAGAAAAAAGACAGAAGTTATAACTGATCTTTTCATAACGAAGGTTTGACCTAGTGATTCCAATTTTTGCTAAGAATTATAGAAATTGTTTTCATTCTTCACAAGAAAGAAGGATACTTCCATTACAGCTTCATAGTTTTTGTCTTCAGAACTGTCTGATCATTCTGAACAGATGCTTTTTTCCCCCAAAAGAAATTTAGCAAGGCTATTGGAAAAGATGGGTTTTTATTCCATTAGGAATATCCAACTGCATTATAGAAGAACCCAAACAGATCAGTCCATTAACAACTGCATGACTGACCATATTCTTAGTATGTATTTATGTACCTGTATTTGAATTTTCTGGGATTTCGTCTTCTATCTCGACTATTGTGATAGTGTGGACATGCATAACCCTGGCGGCAGAGTCTGGGTGGCTTGGTACATTGTTCTGTCTTGTAGCCAGCTAATACAAAATTTGTGTCTGTAAACAGGTCAACAATTAAGAGAAATAAACAACTAATTTTTGCATTCAGAGTGTCTTTAGTGAGCTTAGGTATCACACTGCTTTTTGTAAAAAAATTATGATTCACAGACCCCTCCATTCTTATAAACTTAGACTGACCCCTGCATTTTTTAAAATAAAAGGCTAACACATTTACAGGCAAAGCAATCTTCATTGCTTTTATATTCAATAGCAATATTACAATAAAGTACATAAATAAAGCACTAGCAATCTATTGGTAGAGAAACTATCTGGAAATTCTCATTAGATACATTTAACATTTTGAAAATGAATACCTGAAAATACATTATTCATTTTAGTAAGACAAACACTAAAAACTTATACAATTTTATATCTGGATTTCTCTTAAGTTTAGTGTTGACAGTCCTCATTTCATCAAAACTGCTTTCATGTTAGGGCATGCTAAGGCTGTCTAGTAAAATCTTCCTGGACATGTTCTAGAGCCTCTTCTCTATGTTTGCCTCTATCTCTACATCTATGGTTCCAGGAAGGAGGAACTAAGAGATGACAAACAAGGTTCTGTCTAGAAACAGAAAAATTCAGAAAAACAATGGAGCAAGTAAATAAATTAGAAGGTACAATTTAGCTAATGGCAAGCATGAGGAGTAAATCATGTCAAACCAATCTACCTTCTTCCTAAGGTGGGAAAATGGATGTAGGTAAAACAGAAGCAGTCAATGTGATGTACCTTGACTTCAGCAAACTTTTTAGCCTGAGATGTTCTCAAAAACGAACTGCACAATACTACAAGACTCCTGTAGGATTTGTGGAAAACTAGCTGAAGAAACATTCTCAGAGAGTCATTAATGATGTACTTTCAAATAGCAAAGATTATTCATCAGAGTATCACATGGAGTCTATTCTTTGTTCAGTCCTTTTCAATAGTTTCATTAAAGACTTAAGAAAATAAGGCTGAAATCACTAGTTGGATGATTTTCAATCCCCAGAAACTACGTGCAGTCTCACCATATTTACAGGGATTGACAGAAGCCATCCACCATTATATAACACAGACTTGTCACAATGCAAGGAATGCAATAAAAGTGTTTGTTGTTGGTCAATTTTCCTGTCTTTTTACGTTGAACATCCAATATTTTTTGATCTAGAGCTGACAATTAAGCTCTACACATTATTAGTACTTAAATGGTTTGAACTCATCCTATAGTAGATTTAAAAAATATAGAGGGGACAAGTATCATACAATTATCTCCCCTTGAATTCCTTAGAGACAGCATCTTCATATGACCTCTTCCTGTGTTACTGTCCCCACATGAATTTTGTGGAAGTAATTGTACCCAGCAGTCTTTTCCAAAGCAAAATTTGGGCAAGAGCTCTAACAATATCCCATTGATACTAACACCTTTGGCTACATAATAAGCAAGTCTAAACCAAGAACATGAAAACCAAACTTGAAAGCCTTAAGAAAACTAGGTTTACTTTAAGAGATCTAATATAATGCTTTCAAGACATTCTTGTATTTTAATATTCTGCTCCAATTTTCTGTTTAATATTCCACTTCATTCTGTTAGTCAAGCTCAGCAAATAATAACAGTCCATTAACTAGTCTATGAATGACTCAAAAAATGAAGACTCTCATTATTACTACTACTTAGCACAAGACAGAGCTCCTACTGACTTTTAAGAACATTTATTCAATTGACACAGATTAGCAACACTTCTATCAATTAAACTGAAAAAGACCTATTAAACGTTTTCAAAACAAAACATTTTCAAAATGCAATCTCAATATAAATGTCACAGACGGTACAACTTGTTCACAAATATCCATATTACTTATATAAACCAATTCTTTACTCTGTTAAAAAAGGCTTTTGAACTTCTCCCAGATGAAGACCCAGGATCAACAAATTGGATCAAACACCAGTAAAGAAACAGAGAAAGGAGACAGGGTAACATTACCCTGCCATCTTGGATCTTCACTAAGGATCTTCTCAATCATTGCCTGGCTTGCTAAAATTCCTGGTTGCAGATCTGGAATGCCTTCACCGCATCCTAGCTGCCCATTCTGCAAGGTTTCCTGTGCCTGAAGTTCTCTGGAATGGGGAAAAGAAAGTAACACTGCTAAACTGCATAGCTACAGTAACCCTATCTGTTGCAGGTGTAATCCTGTCCAAGTCTATCAAAATTCTGTCATTTAATCCAGCTCTTAAGAAGCCTAATTCGTTAAAAAAATTAAAATGGCTGTATTTCAAACCATTACTTGCACTGAAGCTGGCAAACAATTGTAAGGAATAACCATGTCATACAAATCAAAGAGAACACATGAAGGAATGCTGGCATTATGTACACAGATAATGTTTGTACCAGCAATGCCCATCTGTACCTCTGTACACTGGTGTGCTGACATTTTGAATACACTATTAATTTCTGATATTCCACTGCCACACAGGACACAGTAGAACTAAAAAAGATATAGAAAGGGCAGGAAGGGTGATCAGAAGTACAGAACTCCTCCTCTATGAGGGAGAATTAAACACCATAAGACTCTTTGCCTTGGAAAAGTTATGACTGAAGGAAGGTACAAAATATAGCTATTGAATACTACATCATATAAAAGCAGCCAAAGTACTTTTGGCTCACTATAAGATTTTGCAAGAAAAGTTTGTCAAGACATTTGGGAGACCTAGCAACAAACAACAATCATTATGAGGAAATGGAATCTCTTCTGCAAGAATTTACAACTGCTTTGCAAGTAAGCAACCACAAGCTTGCTGAAAGATCAGAATGACTACTACCAAACTGAAAGGTATTGTATTAGTGGTATGAAACCGCTACCAAAAATCTGAGACAATTTTATTATACCATTTTAGTAAAATTAAGCTGTACAGAGATTCAACAATGGCAAATCAATACAAAAGATTAAAAAAAAAAAAAAGATATTATAGCATAATTATATTAGGCAGACTTTGAAGCAATGGAGAAACAAGGTGAGGAATCAAATACCAGAGGTGGATCTATAGTACTTTATGAGAATCAAAGGCCTCTACTTTCAATTGGCACTGCTTTCTCTAGACACAAATATTCAAGGAGCTTACCTCCTATACCAAAATACTCCTACTCAGGATCTCTGAAGAGGAGTTTGAAAGGTGTGATGGTTTATAATGTAACTAGTTATAATATCATTTACATATCATTTCAAGAACTTCTCAGACCCCAAGTATCCTCCAAGAAAGAAAATCTCAAAGGGAAACGAAGATAAGACAGAACCAAAGCCAAGTCTAAAACCTTTCAAACAGTCAAAATATTTCTTTTCCAGATTCAGAAAAGGTGCAGGCAATGAGAAGGAAAACAGGTAGTTCCTAGAGAGTGTTTCTTCTTTAAGGTGGATATGTAGAAGAACAAGGCTATTAAGGGGAATAAAGTTAACGTCTGTATCAGTGATTCTACTGTTATTTCTCTGCTCTTTACTTAAAATGAAGAAACCCTAATATCTGTGTCCATCATAGAGCAAAAAGACCAGCAAAGAAAAAATAAGACCTGACTGTTTGGACTTCCTTATGAATGCTGGATGCCTGAAATCAGGAGAAGCAATGGCACACAACTGTTTTTCACAAACACCAAAGAAGTTTGAGGCAGCCTACTTGTAAGTTCAAGCCATTAAACGTAGACTCCTACCACAAATGTCTTCAGCTCCTCCTGATGCTCTATACATAGTCCATCACCAATAAATAATCATGTAACACATCAAAAGACATTTACAGAACGCAGCTTGGTTTCAGTCTTGCTATACATTGGTTCCTCATTCTAATGCAATTCAAAAGATTACAAAGATACTAATCATTCTGTATTCAGACTGATGTGGCATCATGCTGCGTAAGCTAAATGAGGAAAGTTAAAAAGAAGAAAAAGAAAATGGACAGATGTCTTGCAGAAGAAGCATCAGCTAGCTAATTGAAGAAAGTCTTCTGGAAGGAAAAGCTATATATAACTAAACAGTATGTGACCAGGCAATGCAGCAGTGAATTCTGTGGCAAAATACGAATTTAAATAATTACGAAATTACTGAAAAGGCACTAACTTTACTAAAATTATTGTGAAGGGAGAGCTATCATGTCCCAACAGATGGTTGGGAATAAAGGGTAACAAAGGTAAGAATGTAAGATAGCAGCCATACCAGCTCAGATCAAAGGTTCATCTAGCCTGGAATCCTGTCTCCAACAGTGGCCAATAGCAGATGCCTAGGGAAGAGTATAAGAATAGGGCAAGCGTATAGTGATACCTCCCCAGAATGCTTGTCCAGTGTCCAGGAAGAGATACTTGTGACCCTCCAAGGCTTCAAAGCTCTCTAGGAATTGGTATCCTTTCCTATTGAGTATATACAGACCACTTCTGTAGCAAGAGCTCCCCTTCCACCCATTTATAATACCTCCCAACAACATGCTTATCTCCCAGCTTTGGCCACAGCTAAAACTCATACCTACCACTACCCTGATTCACAAAGCACCTTCTTTCGACAATAACTTGATTATACATTAGAGAGGCAGAAAATAATACTGGTATCTCATACATGAAAAAATACAACATAATTAATAAAAACGCAACGTCAGTAGGCAAAATGTCAAACATACAAGCTGAGAACCTAAAAGATGGCTTAACAAAATCATAAATTTGTGAATGTAAAAACCACATGCAAATTTACAAGGCGTAAATGACAAAAGGCAGAGTATCTGGTCTTTCATCAGTCGTAAGAATTATGTATACGGCTCTTGAAATTGCAAGTTACAAAACCTTAGTATTTGTATTTCCCAGTGTGCTTCTATCTGCTATCATGATGCACAGTGAATTGTATTCTTATGTTTACAGCTACAGAAGCAAGTATATTTTTCATGCAAAACATACTGCATTTTCTGGTATGTGGTGATAACAGACATGCGGTATTTCCTGCTAATTAGGCTGAAGAATTTGAAACAAGACTACCTTATATCATATACTGGTGGTCTAAGGTCATGTGGACCATGAGCAAAGGCACAGTGAATTCCATTCTTCACACAGTGACCCCGGGCATCTGTTTCATGAATGCATGTTCCAGTCTTGTAATATCTGAGATGATACTTCCTTTCTGTATCCCCTGTTGTTCGATGCAGGTAAGGGCAACTACATAACAGAAAGAGGAAAGTTAGAGCACTGCTCTGAATTTTGTTTTTAACAATTTAATTCTGAATTATGCTATATCTCTTATTAACTTAACAAGTAACTTTGCAGGATTCTTCAAACAAAAATTGTCCCAAACAAACCACCATCACAGATCAGCTTCAAAATGAAAAACATTAATTTATTTCTTAGTCTCTGCTAAAGTTATAAGAATTTATAGCAGGCTGGCTCACAAAGATATTATTAATAAATCTAGTAAGCACCCCTGTAAGCAACAACATCATCTGAGCTAAGGAATGACATGTTCCCTACTGATACAAGCTCAAATCATTTCCACACTAAGAGGTACAAGAATTTTATTTTTTTTTAACATTATTGTTATCTAAAATCAAGGCGTACTTGAAGCACGGTTATTTTTTTTCCTGCATGCTCTTTATAGACATGGAACTTATTGAACAATCTCAGGGGAAATCTAAAATGACTCCTCTTCTACTAAAGCGAAGAGAACGATTTTTACATCAGCAATACAGCTTTGTACATATACTAACCATTTTTCAGACACAACTATGAGAGTTATGGTCTGTACTTTAAAATGGTTAGCATCATGTACGGGTTATAATTCCAACTACCAATAGTAAACAAATTTAAAAAAAACCCACAAAAATATATACACAGGGATGTCTGTTCTCTCCCAGTTTATTTCAGCGCAATTAATTTTGGTCTCTGCTGGTTTTGAAAAAATAATTAATCGCCAAAAACTACTTCCCCCCATCCCAAAGTAAAAGAAAACTGCACCAAAAAGCTTAGAGTGTGATACGGAACCACAAATGAAAAGTCCCACAGAAATATTTTACTTTGAACGGAGGGAGAATAGTGAAGCACTAAGTAGACTTCAACACTCATAAGAATTTATGCTAGCTTAAGCTTTATTTACTATATTCTAAAAAGGTTATTTAGAAAATAGACTAAACAAATGCAATTGTTTGCAAACATTTACAAGTCTGGTATTTATATATTTACATCAAAATCATACATTTTTTTCCTGCTGTGCTAAACACCTGCAGCTTGTGCTGACTTCCAGGAACTGATACTGTTTATGATTTCTGAGAATCAAGTTGCTTCCTTGTAGGAAGCATTCTGTTAAACAGAAACCAGCATTCTGTTAAACAAGATAAATGGGCTGCAGCTAGTGATTTGTACCCATCTCTTTAAACCCCAACAGAACTGATTAGTGGGAAGACTGGGTATACCAAATTCAGTGCTACCTCTCATTTTATCAGTGTAAGATGGAGCACAGTCTACACTCAGGATTTGAAAGTAGTTCTTTCACACTTCTTGGCTCTACATGGAAAGACAGACAAGATGCAATCTTTATTGGACCCATTATAGTGCCTCAGCTGAACCTTGTGAGAAATTCTTTGTGAAGTGTGAATAGCACTGATGCAGCCCTCCTGTTCTGCTACAGTTGCTACTGATATGGAGAAATGAGAAAACCCACAGGAGTCAATCAGATACTTTTGCCAGCACTAGTCCTGTACAGAACTCCAAACAAGAGGAAGTGCAATCTGAGGCTGTATTTTTGTTATTGCTAACTGTCCCACCACTAGCAGAATCTTTGCAGGGGTCAAATGTTTCCATTTTCCCAGCAGACTGTTCATTACAAACTCTGATCTTTCACTCATATATGCACACCTCACAACGGTGAGAATACTCTGTCATATTCTTATACATAATGTTCACGCCTCCATTTTCATCTACTTAAGTTTGCTCATTCCTGTTGGAAACAAGAATTAAATGTCTTGTCTTCCATGCAAGAAGTGTACAGGTGTTTACATCTCATTGCTTGTCTGTAAGTCCATGGTTCCTTATTAGAGGGCAAACATTTTTGCTTAAATATCTGCAGTTTTTCCCTAGCAAAACTGCCTTATCAGTGGAGGTCCCCCCCCCAAAATGTAAAGCCTTCAATTATTTTTAAATTACTGTTTTGTTTTTTTTTTTTAAAAAGATAAGTCAATGGAATATAGACATAGCTTGTCAGACAAGCTAGGCACAACTTCTTGTATGCAATGTGAGAGAGGGAGAAATACTCAGGTCACAATTTTTCCCACAAAAAGACAACATGGATTCCAAAAACGAGCTGGGAACAAAATATAAACTGTGTCACAAGAATCTTACTTCTGCTAAATTAAACTAAATTAAACCTAGGTTTGGCTGCCCTAAGACTCAATACTTGTGCCATCAATAGCTAATGAAATGTGAATTTTATTGAAAACACAGCTTTCCTACTGCACATTTTGCTAGCTGCCTGAAGAGTCCCGTAACAGGTGAAGCCCTCCTCCAGAAACTAACAGAATGCTTTAATGAGGCTATCCAGTTTGTTATCTGAATTTTGTCTTAAGACTTGTAAAGAACTAGATAAGAGCTAGTTCTAAAGGTGACTCAGGGGGACTAAACAGCAAGCAAACCTCAGAGAGCAAAAACAATGGCATCAATTTTGCATGTGTATGTTTCACATAAAAATGTGTTATTCATACAATACCACAATAATACATATGCTATCAACCACAGACATCTTGATCAGCTCTAGTTCATCACAGGATCATTAGTCAGAAAGGCAAAAACCCCTAAATAAAAGCAGCTTTTAGATGGTAGACAGTACCTACTCACACATAGTATCAAACTAAGCCAATGCACTGAAATATGCACTGCTCAACCTTTAATGAACTAGAGGAATGTTATATCTTACCTTCACTTTAGTAATGAAATATTTTAATGGAGCATAAACCATTGTAATACATAGCTTTAAACAAGACTCGTATTTTGATTTAAAATGGCTGATTTTAATTATCAGATTACATGGCTACAAACTGATAAACTTGTTCTTATGCACCACAGTTTGGTACTAAGGTTGTTCAGACATCACTTATTCCTTAGGAACAAAGTTTTTATAACTAAAAAAAAAAAGTTGTTCCCAGGCAGAATAACAAATCTGTTTCACGGCCCATATTTCTACAGCCATCTCCCAGCTTAAAATAACTGTACTGAATCCTAACTTAGTAATCGTGAATCAGTAAAGAACATTACTCTGTATTTTTAAGTTCTATTGGATTCTACACACAACATTTAACTATTGAAATCAGCTTTGCTTTCTGCATCCAGATCTCACAAAGTAAAACTGTCATTACATTATTGAAAGTAAGCAGATGTATATACCATGAAACAGAACATACGTTCACAAAAACTTAAAAGGTAAACCGATTACTGAAATGTATGTTTCCTTTTCACACTCTTCTTAATTCACATCATAAACATTCCAAAGATATCCTTTAATAATAGAACAGTTCCAGTTTAAAGGGTAATGTTAGATATTCTTAAGTGTATGAAAACAACTACATAGTTCTACTTCTGTTCAACCCTGAGGCACTGACGCATTTTTTCCTATGATTATTTGAAGTGCTCTTCTGTAGTAGGCTTCTGTAATTCATTCACTCTTAGAGCAGTCTTACGTTACAGATACTAACATATCTAAAATAATCTTCTCTTTTAGAATCTGACATCAGTTGACTACAATGGTTGAAAAACACATCAGATTAAAAAAAAAAGTATCACTTCTATCCTCACTTGTGAAATTGTGGGGAACAGTATTCACTGCTCAAAATATATGCCTCTAACTCTGCAAGGAATCTAGTCTTTCTCACAGGCCCTTCCTTAGAACAGATTGTTTTAATTTGCTACCTTTAGAAAAGCCCTTTTGTAAACAGCTTTAAAATTTTGGGCTTCCTTTCATTCCAAGTTGAACTTTGGAAAGAAATATCACAGTCAAGCCTGGGTGAAATGAACAATTTCTACTCTCTTGAAAGTATGTTCCTGAGAACAATGATGGGTATCATCACTCTACCTTTCTCGCTAGTTCTCTATCAACTGACAAACTGCATTAACCTAACCGGGTATTCAGATGAGCATTACAGAGAAACAGACGCATAGATAAAAGCCAAAAAAGTACCAGTATGTTGTCACAGATAGCTTAAAATGAAGGTGTCCTGGCACTACTGTTTATAACCTATTTCTGTAAGAATTTGAAGTTGCTCCAAATAAAAGGCTACATTTTAGGCAGAAGACAAAACAGGGTCAAAAAAATACTCTTTTGCCGAGTTCTGAAGCAGGAATGCTGCCACACTGTAAGCACGTCCTCTGAAATGTTGGTGTTTTCCTCCATTTTTTTCTCCTGCCACTACAGACATGCTCTGGCGTCCTCTATCTTTAAGAAAGTTACCTTTGACTTCTCTCACCTTTCCCAACTATTTGCCCTGCATGCCTTTTCTCTTCTACCTTAACTTCAATCAGCTATCAACTTAGAATAGTCAACTGCCATTTCTAGCTACTAGTTCTCAGGATCAGATCTAAAATAAGACCTCCACAGTTCAGCTGAAACTTCTCTCACAAACATCTCCAATAATCTCCCCTTATAACTGAGTCAAAGAAAGCAGACTCCATTTTCTCTACTTACATTTATCTTCATTTTCTTAATTTACTGTCTCCTTTACTCAATTTTTCTCCCCTTGAAACATTGTTCTCCCTTGTTTATGGGAATTCAGTTACGTTCACATTTTCCTCTCAATCCCTCCTGCAGCATATCTTCCAACTTCAACATTCTCTTATGCCCCTGGTGAGGGTTCTCACAGGACTCCAACCTTGGTTCCTGCTCCCCTTCTACATCTGGGCAATTTCACTGCAAAACACAAACTTGAAAACCACCACCTCTTTGCTGGTAACTCCTAAACCTATCCATTTAATTCAAACTGTAAGCACGACATGCTAAAACAGAGGTATGAATCTCACTAGTGGTCTTATTTCTGGCAAGTCCTCTGCACTGCCATTATGCCAGACAATATAATCACCCTGTTTGTCATTTAGGGTCCTAACCAGGGAGTAATCTTCAGCAACTGTAGGGGAGAACCTTTCCCACCCAATTGCAGCAAAAAGGTTTCCATCTCGCATCTGTTATTGAAACATCTCCTCTTATTTGTTTCTAACAATTCAATCTTGCCTTTTAAAACATTGCTTCCTTTTTCCTCCTGTAGAATCAGTATCTATCACTCAATAATGAAAGATCAATTTTTGTCCCCAACCAATCCATGACATTAGCATCCATTATTCTTGTTTGTTGATTTTCAAAGAAGAACTGCCCATGCTGCCCCAGGACTGGAAGGAGCACTTTACAAACACCTGAAAAGGTAATTAATTGCTCTCTTTTAAATCATCCCTCAGAGGCATTTTTTGCTGTTTATATTGCTTAGGCATGGTACTCAATATTGTCATGCTGCCTAGTGCATTTTTGTTGTTTACCTTCTCTTATCTCTGTCATTTAGTTTGTAAAGCCTCTGGGAAAAATCCACCTTTCTCTTCTGTGACTACAGCCTATAACACAAAGATACCTGATCTGTGACAAGTGCTGCTATACACTACAGTAACCAAAATAATTAATCTTCAATTTTTAAAACAGGTGACCAGCATAACTACATATTTCCTGGCTGTTTTCCTGCAAATGTTTTTTGTCAGAAGTCCTTCCTTGCTTCCATCACTGCAGATGAAGGTAGCTCCTCTGACATATGACCACAATATACCCAGCTCCTCTATATATGCCTGCCTGCGATACTGTACCATTTGCTCATCCTCATCTCCACAAAGCCTCCACCCCTCCCCAAGTCTCCCTTTAGCTAGAAGAGACACACGTCCATGGAAATGCGAACACTAACAGGCTAGCCAGACAACTAACAGTGAACTCCTTCCTTTGCTTTTTCTCACTGAAAGCATCACAAAACAGTCATTCTCCTCTACTACCCATCAATCTTCACAAAACTTACAGAAGTTTAAAATCTTGAAGCCACCTCTACACAGCACGGTTTACACCTACTGGTCAATTTCAAAGTTGTCAGGAGAAAAAGGAAGCACAACTGAAAAAAAAAAAAAGGTGCAGCAACAATACTAGCACAAATGTGCAGGAACAATACTAGCAGAAAACCAGCTTCTTACGTTACGCTTTAAAGGTAGTCACAATGCAAAATCATAGTTCTAACTCTATGAGGGCCTGAACAATACATGCTTATATAAAAGTATATGTGCCAAAAATTGACAAATCACTTATAGAAATCTGTTTTCAAATAAACTGCAGCAGGAGTCTATTGATCATTTTCACTAAGGAGAAATTAGCATCTTTCCTTAACGTCATTGATAATACTATAAACACCTAGGACTGAAAGAAATCACTTACTCATCTCCATCTGGGCAGATTCCTGTAGTCTCATCATATTTTGTACAATAAACATCTGGACTGTAGTTAAAAGTCCCATCACGCCTTCGTATAGGTCTACGACGACGCTGATTTAGGAAATGCCAATGAAAACAGGTAAATGGTCTGTGCTGGGCACACTTGTGCTGCAAAAATAGGGGGCACTGCTCTGTCCTAAATTCCTTTAGATACCTAAAAAAATTAAACTGTGTTACAAGTTTATCTTATTGGAGGCACATTTTTACAGTATTAACAGGGCACTTGACAATTCAGTGCACATAGCCCGTGAAAAATTGTACAAATGTACCTGCATACAGTTTTAGTTCCTATGCACAATTTACTCTTTAGCTGTTGTATACAAGTGACTTCATTTTTTTATGACAGATGCATTACTAATAAAATACAGTGGAATACCTAGCAAATTATATTATGTTTTGTAACTAAACTAAAATCAAATAAATACATTAATTTAAAAAGCACAGTATTTAGAATATTGTCCTAAGTAACCACCAAACAAAGATTATAAATCAAACAAGTTACTTGAATGAGCATTTGTATTGCTTGCTACCATACAAAATAGTCCTACAAAGGGTATTTTAGCTAAATACCACATCTAATTTAAACATTAGTCCTTAATCACAATATTCCCAGCATGCAGACACACTATATAGAAAGCTAGAGGGTTAAAAGAGGTTTATGAAGGTTATCAGGGGCCATGAGAGGGCTTCAGCAAACTTATTTTAGCGACTGTTACCTTTGTGTTGAGACAGTCTGGGGTCTTTGAAGGTTACTTAGGTGTTAATGAGACAGTCCTTCATTAGCATGCAGGGCATAGAAGCTAGTTAGGAAGTCCGATAGCACTTTCCACAGGATATCAAAATCATGCCAGACTGGGCACTACTGTGGCATTTGTCAAAGGACGTAAGACAGCACTTCCTCCTGTCTCAGTTTATGTATCTATTAGCCAATTTAGCAAGTTCATTACGTCGCTAAAGTTATGGAGTATTTGCAGAGGAAGGAGTATACAGGGGCTTTGCAGAAGAACCTTAGGGTTCCCAGAGGTCTCCAAAAGGGTACAGGACGTGTAACAGGCTACAGGGGAACTGAAGATATAGGGAAAGGAAAGGATTAGAGAGAGGATTAAAGGGCATCTTTTCATTCTCAGTTGCTTAAATTGGTACATGGGGGATGTAATGACACAAGAGTTATGAAGCATGTCTTTTAAGTTTAGAGAAGAATCTCTAAACTATCCAGGATTGCGGGAAGAGGGAGAAAAAAAAAAAAAGGAATAGAATTTTTGGACATTAAGGGCTGTAGGACAGGTTGTAGCAGTATCTAGGTAAGTGGCTACATTCTTGTGGTCTTTCTGAGAGTGCTGGAAGTATGATATTATAGAAATGATGATACGGGGGTTGGGAGTGAAGGAATGTCACAATCAAGTGATAAATTATTCTGCATTTGTGGGGAGCACATGAGCCTACATGAGATGGGTTGCCAGTAATGCTAGAGGGCTGCAGGGACTTTATAGACCATATCAGAAGAAAACGGATAGGCTTGCAGGGAGGATGGCAAGCATATAGAAGCTGTCTTTCAGTACGGCGAGGTCTGCAAAAATTGTCACGGAAATGTCCCATGGACTCGAGCTGAGGCTGGCTACGCAACGCTTAGGAGAAGTGGAAGGACTGCTGTCATAGACGGGAGAGGGCGGTCTCGGAGCGCGGGAGGGTGCTGCGGGGCTCGGGGTGCCGTACGATGCCGGCGGGTCGCGGCGCGGAGCAGAGAGACGCGACCGTGGGAGCGGAGGCAAGGCGCGGAGAACCGCCGCAGGCGCTCTGCAGTCAGCCGTGCCCGGGCCGCCTTCATCCAGCCGGCACAGAACGCGGCTTCCTCCCCGCCGCGCCTGGAGCCGGAAAAGGAGTACAGCGGAGGCTGGCCAGGGCCGGCCAGTCTCCTCACAGACCCGCCGCCAGCGCAGCAGGCCGCGCGGAGCAGGCCTGGCACGCGACCGGGCCCTCCGCCGCGGGTCCCGAGGCCCTCCCCGCGCGGCGCTGGGGCCCAGGGAGCAGGGCGCCTCTAGGACGCGGTACCTACGTATAATGCGTCGGCTGTTCGGTCTGCGGGGACCCACCGGACCCGCCGCCCCGCGACGCCGCTTTCGAAACCGACGGCATCTTCCCCGGCGGTCAACAGAGCGCAGGCGCGGCCCCGTCCCGCCGGCCCCGCCCCCCCGCAACGCGACCCCGCCGGCCCCACCCCACGAGCGCGCGCCCGGGGCGCCCGCCCGCTGCCCCGCGCAGCCCGCCCCCCTAAGCAGCGGCCGCGGCGCCGCGCGTGGGAGCGGGGCAGCGCGGGCCCAGACGGTGCCCGGGGGATACCCGCGGGCCGCCGGCGCTCGGCCGTGGGCGAGCGTGTGTTCTTGGACACGGCGCACCCGCTGGAAGCGTCCGACTACGCAGTCCGTGTGCCTCGAGGCCTTGGAGGCTGCGCGTTTTAGAAAGAGCACGCAGAGCTGCTTCAGCCAGCTTCAGCCGACGGCCTTGCTCTCCACGCTTTTAACGACTAAACGCTGCAGGCAAATGGTTTGTAAGTCTTCCAACACCTTAAAAGCAAGAGACTACGAGAACAGTTTTACAGGTATTCTTTATTAAACACCTATCGCATCACCCAAAAACAAGGCACACACAAAGGGGCAGCTCTTTATTTCCTTAAACAAAGTAGTGCGTTGCTGGGCTTGTCGTTTTAATAGATTGGGGAGAAAGAAAGCTAGAGAAACAGGTGTTACACCTTAGGTCAATATAAATAAAATCCAGGCTCTCTCTTCTGTTCGCCAGGACACCCCCCTGCACGGACCTCACTTGCAGCACTCTACTGTAGTAAAAGTTGAATCCCAAGACAAACCAAACCAACAGTACTCATTTCCTAGGTATCACCTGGCCAGACTGCAGGGACTCTACAGTGAAACCAAAAGCCATGGTGCATGTTCTTCAGAGACTAAGCAGCAGTATTGGATGAACACGACACTAAGTTTTCTTGGTAGCTCCAGCATGTCTTACTAGCTGCTGCCGCATTTGGTTTTTTGGTTCGTTTAGGGTTTTTGGTTTGGTTTTTGTTCTGCTTTTTAATTAGGAATTTTAATGGCACAAAAAAAGTGTTGCATTTTCACATCTGAAAGCTTAAAAAAATGCCTCCAGCTTTGAAGGGAACTAAGTCATATTAGTAGCTTAGATTCTTCCTCCCCAAGAAAAGACTCCAGAGTATGCAAGTTTGAGTATCTATGAATCCATAGGAAAAACCAGATACTACATTGTTCTAGTCCAGAAAGTGAGCACCGACTATGCATTAAGGGTTGAAGAAGGTAATTTCTACATTGTTTGGTAGAATTTAAAAAAAATCAGAACAGAAAAGAATCACACATTAATTAATCATACACTTACAGTCGCAAGTCGAACATACTCTGTGACTAGCAAAATGTCAAATGAAGGTCACCTTCAGCAGCAATTTTACAGACTTACAGCTTCGATATTTTAATACACGGTGCATCTAAGAAAAAAAATCCATGGAGGAGATGGGTTCTATAAAACATATCTTCAAACGCAAGTGGATTTGCAATACAGCCTGCTCATCCCTACTGTGCAATGCAGGAAGAGACCGCTCCTTGCGCCACCAGGGTGAATTACTAAGCTAAGAGCGGCACAGAAAGCAGCAAGATACATGGAGTCACGCTTGCAAGATAAGGCTGCCGACCGGCAGGAAAAACAAGTTTTCCCATTAAAGTGTCAGTACAGCTTTTAACCAGGTGAATACCAGCAAACTTCTGGCAGTCCCTTCACTGCAGCCACACTCCCAGCCTCATTTCTCCTTCCGCGGTTGCAGGAGAGCATTGCTTTTCTGGGCCGCATCTAAAGAGTCCACGGTCCGACCGGAGAAAACTGCTTCCAGTCGCTCATCGATCTCCGTTTTTTCCCTGAACGCACACCAGAGCAACAGCCCAGCGCACAGCAGGCTGACAGGCAGCACCTTCACCCACGGCCTCTCGTGGTCGCTCCCCATAGACCGGCTGACGCTCCACACCCGCGGACTGGCCTTGCTGGCGGAGAAAGGGACGGCCCCCCCGCCCTCCGGATCCGCGCCCGCCGCGCCCTCCGGGCACCGCCGCCGTGCCAGCCACCTCCGGGGCCCAGGCAGGCGCAGGGAGCGCCGCGCCCTGCAAAGACACACGCGTCAGAGGCGCGGAGCGCGCGGCCAGGGCCCGCGGCCCGCGCCCGCCACCTCACCGCCAGCGACCAAGCGCCCAGCTCATCCCGGCGCGCCGTGCTGCCCGCCTCCTCCCCGCGCCGCCCGGAAGCGGAAGCGCGGACGCGCCGGCGGCGGCAGGGTCCCGCAGGCTCACAGGCGGCCCGGCCCGCGCCGAGGGAGGGCGCTGGGCTGTGGCCGAAAGGACGGTGGACGGGGGTGGCCCGCGCGCTGGCCGCCCAGCAGGCTCACGAACCGGACAGCGGGAGGAGGCAAAACGACCGGAGACGGCGTTCTCGGCGTCCACCGACGCCTACAGTAACGTTCCCACAGCTCATGCCGGAAGAGTCCATTTTATTCCGTGTCACATACAGACAGTTGCCATGTATTCCCTTAACACGACTATTCTTTTATAACAATTTGGTGTCTTCATAGTGCTTTTCTGTCAGATCCTGAACTGCTTTCATTTTATCCACCTGCTATCCAAAGATGACATCAGCCTCTGACCACAGGTGGGTGGAGTGGTGCGTTATGCACTGCTGTGGCAGAAAACATTTATTTTTCTGCTTAAGTCTCCACAGAAAACATTTTCGCATACAGATCGAGTAACACATTCTTAATATTGTACTGCCTTTCACACAACATCTTATGGCATTGGTCTTGAACTATTTTGTATTTACACCACCTGTTACCATGCTCGATCGAAGGAAGTAACAAAGCTGAGACTGGAGACACAGAATCTGTAAACCTATGCCCAATACCGCCCTTAGCAAAGAAGTTTTACAAATGTTCTCAGAAACCAGCCAACTGTTCTCAGTAACGGCGAGCCCTCACTCCATTATGTTCCCTTTGCTTTAGGGCAGAAATTCAGAAAGTCAGGAATACTCACAGAAGGTAAATCATTTTGGTGCCACGATACACGTTCAACTTGCTTGACGCTCCGTATGAACTTGCTGTTTACCACCCAAGTTTCTTCATACAGTGTCATTCTAAATTCCTGTATCGCCATGCAGATGCTCATCGTCCTTTGACCCATTAAGAACAGTTGTCACTGCAGTTGCCAGTTTGTGACTTACACGTTTGACATTGGTATTTTCAGCTGTTAATATTTAGTTTAAGACATCAGTTATTTCTGCTTTTAAACACCAAAACATTTTTGTCACAGAATTCACTGAATAGTTTTGAAATAAGTCATCTAGAGTAAGCTGTGAATTCTGCTTTTGATTGTACAGTTCTAATCTGCAATAATTAAATGAACTACCAAACAGACAGAAATAATGTGCAAGTTACATAGTTAATAGTTTAAACACGCAGATGTTTTACAAAAATTCTAATATGATGAGTTTTCCCTAGAAAAGAAAGTCACCAATTTAAAAAACCAGAGAAGTTTCTCAAAACAAAAGAAAAAAAAATTAAGTACGTCACTAATTTCAAGCTAATTTAATTAGCTCAAAGGTTCATTGTTTTCTTGAGGTGCCAGTTTGGAATACAAAATGTAAATATATATATTCAGGGAAATTAAATCCTCCTTAGACAAATGGTTCATGTAATAATGGACATGATGGACTGGAAGGAAGGGGGGGGGGTGACGACAACACAAAAAAACCCCCAAAACAACAACAAAACCAAAAAACAACTTGTCTGGAATTAATCCAGATAAGCCTTGCTTCTTCATAGCCAGCACCAAACAGTCTTTCCTTCTAAAAACTGCATGTGATATGGTACTTACCTAAGAGAAATCAAAGAGAGGAAAAAAAGGTGACTAAGAAAGGATAAAACCAAGTCAAACAGATACAGAGAACATTTCAAGTGTTCTTTAAGAAGTCAGGCCTTGTCGTTGACTATGCAGAAAGTGGAGTTACTTAAAAGATGCTTATGTGCTATGAATGCTGTAACACCAATTTCCTTTGGCACCTTAAGTATTGGAGACAAACTTCAATTACAACAGCAATCAAAATTTTTCTATAAAGCTAAAATTTCAAGTCATCAACAGATTTTTTTGGGGCAAAGTAAGTCCTCTTGCGCAGGAATCAAGACCTAAGTACTTATTAAAAACTTTGTCTACTGAATTTTACCTCCATATATGACAGATTATTTAATCCTTGCTGTAACTAAAAACATTTGGGCATTCACATTCTGAATAGACAATAATGAAAAAAAACAGTATCAAAAAAACTCACCAGAATTTCCTTTGTATGCAATACCATGCTGACTTAATAAATCTTTAAGTTTTTTTATTTCCTTAGAAAGTTGCTTGTATTCCTAAGAAAGAAAATACATTTAAAATGGCTCTCCCACTCTCCAAATGCATACACAAAATGGGAGTTTATAAAAAATAACGTGTCTGTGCACAGCTGTTGCAGCTTTTGACTTAAAAACTGCTCATTCCAAGAACAAGGCCTAAATTTTATAAAAAGATATATTTCTCTGTTGCCAAAACAGGAGCCAGCTTTTTCCAAGCCCAAGAGTAAAAATTAGGAGTGCTTTCTGTAATTATTTCGGAACTATCCTCTAACTAGCATTTTATCATAGCACAAAATTGCATTCATAAGTTTGCTACAGGACCAGCCTTATTTTATTTTATATCCTAATGCTACAGTCTGGAAATTTGTCACCACCTCAAGTCTTGACCTAGTAACTTCACGTTCTTGCTTTCAGGGGTTTCTGTTAACTTACAGAGCCAGGGATTGCTTAGTACTTTTGATACTCAAACCACATATGTGAAATCTCGAAGAAGCCCCAATTCTTTGTTGTGTTTTGGTTTTTACACAAATCAAGAAAGAGCAAAAGATTAACTATTTAAGATTCTGTGGTTACCAAAACAGCCAACTTTATGTCAATTAAGCTATGATGAAGCCAGAAAAAGAAGTAGAAATTATTAAATACTGTATTGTTAACTATTGAAAAAAAAATAGGTGAATATTCCAGCTCCTAACAGTACCACATCAAAATGGTGATCTTGATATAAGTATATTCAGCTTAACCACAGTTTATTTGGTTATATTCAGGAATTATTATGTGGTGTTTTGTCTTTGCTACATTTTCAAATAAAATGACAACAGCAGCTTCTTCTCTGCGTTATAATGAATTAATCCCCTTCCATGCTCTTTTTTTGATGTTCAGTTTGCGCTCTTTTAGGCTGAGCACACCTTCTACCTCTATTTTCCCCATTTCAATTCTGTTGCAGAAGGACTGTTCACACACATGAAAGTCATTCAGAAATGGACACAGCATTGATCATTCTGCCTTTTGCTTGTGTAACAGCCAACGCATTCTGACACGAGTCTGGGTAATTATCGACAGAGGCAAGTGTCAACATTCCCAAGGCTGGTTACACATTTATTTTCACGAGTAATTCCTTCCTATTTCGAGGCTGATATTCCCCAGAAAGAGTACTTACAAGGCGTTCATAACCCAAGCGCCTAATTCCTACATACCCCCCCGTCTTCTTATTGGGCATTCTGTTGTGCTGGTTCGTTTCTGACTTAAGGGCTAGCATAAAGATATCAAATCACTCTGTATGCAGACTGTTACATATTGAAACCAGAAAAGATAATCCCATGAACAGATTTCAGCTGAATCCAAAGAGTATTTACATAATGCTGTCACACTGATACTGTCATACAGTAAAAAGGTAGCCTTTTAATTCCACATTGTAAATATTACATTCTATACCTTACTGCACTTCTCCACTGTTTCAAATTCCAGACTTATTTTCTTATTCTGTTTCTCAACTTCCTTTTCTTCTGTTACTTTTAGAAGTCCTGCTTCCTCAAAAATCTCTTTCAGTGTTTTTTTGTATCCCTAAAAAAGAAAGTTTCCAAAAGACAATAGATCAATCCACCTGACTCTCATCTCTGCTTGCAATCTCCACTGGCCATTCCAATTCCTCAAGCTCCACTGTAGAAAACTTTACAAATACCAGTTGATACAGCAGTTACAGAGCACAAAAATTACTATTTGCCAACTGCAGAATAAATGCATCCATTCCAAAAGGAGAAACTGCAGAAGCCAGGTTTGGCTATTTGACAGCAATTGTTCTGGACGAAATAGAGTTGGAAGAAATTAACAAACCTGGTCAGTTATTAGTTCATCATACAGAAGCTGCTCTGCTTCATCCCACCTCCTTTGTAGTGCTTCAGTCAGAGTCGGATAAACTGAAAAATGGAAGTCAAACCACGTAAAAACCAACAGCACTGTCCTGCATTAGTTAAATGCTCCTCTAGTAGCATGCACACATATTTGTTTTAAGAACTCAATGTTTCTATACAGTACATAGTCTCTACTGCTTTCAAGAGTTGGGGTTAAACTTAAATTCTGCTTCACACATTTAAAGTTTCTGGAAAACACCACCGACCAAAATTTTCTTCTCTTATTTCCAGCTAGAAGGCCTCATATTTCTTTATTGAATGTAATTCTAACTGAGCTCTCCCTTTTTGTAATATAAGTAAATGAGCAGATACTACAGGGCTGATTCCGACAACGAGTCCAAGAAAAAAGCAAAAAATCACTCGCTGGGTCTATACTAGCTATGACAATTTATTTGAGAAATACCTATGTGTTATAATGACTGGGATTGAAAATAAACAACTTTGTATTATATGTTACATTTAATACTCCTTTATATCAAGTTACAAACTCAACAAACCTAAAAATTTACACTTTGAGGTTGGCGTAATATGCCAGCTGCTCTACACAGAAATTATTTTCTAAATCTTACCTAAAAGAGAGTGGGGATGGCACACGAGAGGAGTCTCAAATGTCAGAGAGTAAACACAAGTACTCGGCTCAGACACAAAAGCCAACTTATTGCTCTTTCCACAAACAAGATGAACCTAAACATCAGTAAAAACAAAGATGAGTGAAACACCTCCACATGAAACAGGACCAGCATTGATGATCAATTCGCTGTCTTGCAATGCTAGCAGATGCACTTCTGTATATACTGTCATGTCAAAGCTTCCAGTGCTGTCACCCACAGAAAAAGAATCATAGCAAGCACATCTTCAAATTATTTTATCAAATGTGAAAATTGCTTCCTGTGATGGGAAATGACCCCCCCACGTATCACTGTTCCTTGGACTCCCAAGCACCGTATTTCCAGCAAGAATGAGAGTAAAAAGGAGGGTGAATAGGACACCCCTTAGAACCTCATCTGACATAAGCATAATTCACTTACCAAATTTTAGTTCTGACCATGTGCTAAATAAAGAGAACAATACACATCTAGCCTGTCGAAATTTGTTTTCATCTTTAAACTTGTAGCACCAGTATTTTCTGTCTGTTCAAAACTAAATGCCAGTGAAAGATTTGAATCACAATATCAAAGGTCATAAAAGAATAGTAATTCTTTCTGCAGCCCCTGTGGGAGATGAAGATGTTAACAAGGCACCTCCATTACAGTACAGAATATTTTAACCTTGGCGAAGACATTTTGTCCCTTATCCCATCTTCACATTAGTTATTATTCCAACTATATATACCTCTCTCTTAAGTATTGTATTGTCACCCATCATTGTAATAGCTAAACATCTTCTACACGAAAAGCAGCCTGTTGTGAACTATATGGTATCTTTAACTCTTCTTCACGACAGTGATCTACGTCACGTGGGAATGTGAGGTTTAATTCATTGTATCTGTAAAACTGTGTAACACACTGAAATGGGAGGTGGAAAAATATTAATGAATAAAAGGATAAAGGACGTGAGCAAATCATGTGCCACACATTGGGCAAGTCTCCCTTCCTTACCCTTCTAGTTGAATAGTTACTTGGCACAGAGACTGTCCAAATGTGAAAAGGAACAATTTAACCACTCCACAAAATAAGAATTTCTACTTTTTCTTTAAAATGTACTCACACCAGAATCTGTTTCTCTTGAGCTGGTTCCTCTGCCACTCCCATGTATTTGATTCCTCCTTAATTCTCCTTGCATGCCCTCTGCTCTTGTTTTAACACCTTACTTAGCTTCTCAGCATGCTGTTCTTAACTGCCTAATTCTTTTCCTTTTTCCTGGATGTTCTTAGCACAATAGGCTGGCATCTTGAATTCAACAAATAGCTCTTTTTCTTTATTTTTCCTGACACAACTTACAAAGCACTATGTTTCTACAGTAGTGATAATACCAGAATATTCCACTCTATCAAGGGAAAAAAGAGTTAAAAGTAACCAGTGAGAATACATAAGTAAACTTATTCAAAATGGCGCATCCCTCCTCCATTCATTCACCTAGCTCCTACAGGAATTCATCTTTATGTTTTATATCACATCTTAAATGATGACTTCTTCAAGGTAGCAATGTTTCAGTCTGTAGAGTGTCATGAGTGTGTGTAGAGAGTCATGCTGTCTGAATTAGCATAGTCTAGGTTATTATACCTTTGTCTGTCTGCTCTTAGTTTCACATGAGTCTCCTTCCCTCATCCACATTCCAACAAATGTGTTGTTGTCAATTTCCCATTCATGCCAGATTCTGAAAAAAACAGGACATCATTTTATTTTAAGTTACTGGAAAGAAAAAAGTGAACACTCAGGAAGAAATACCCTTACACCATGTTCAATTTAACTGTATATACTTCATTTTTGTTGTCTTATTACTTCCATTTCTTACAGCCAAGACCTTATAAACAGTGTAGTTTGTTATCCAGGCTGCTATATAGGGCACATCAACATTACTTTAAGAGCACAGTTTTGGATCAGCTTTCAGTTTGCAAACCATTTGCACTTATAAATCCATGTTTAAATTCAATAAAATACAGCTTATGGATCAATCCCACAACAAATTCCATGATGCTAAGTACCCTGCGCAACTTCAGATTGTTTGCAGGATTTTTAGTGCTGGTGAGAGGACCTACAAAAACTAGTCTCTACTTCTGCTAGTCCTAAAGCCAGTGATACTCTCAGCATCCTGATGTACCCTTTTCCTCTCACATTGGCTCACCAATTATTGTGCACATAGGAAAAAAAGAGACATCTATATACAAATATTTAGAAAGGCAGTAATTTTAAAGCAGTGCTCTGGTTTATTATTAAATCTATTTTAGGTCTTATGATTTGGATACTCTAGGATCTTTGAATACTTCGGGATACTTTTTTGGGTCTACATCAAGTCTTCTATTACCTTTTATTAAATATGTTTAACACAACCACTAGGCATAAAGCACTCATTTAATTTTTGTAAGGTTATATTCAGCTCAAAGTGAAAATAGTTAACAGACATGAAATCTTTGTTAATGTAAGCTGCAGTTATGCATTATTTAACTTCTCACATGAACACACCATACCTGCAGTTGGCACTGGTTATTAATCAACCTCCAGCTAAAATAGGAGGTTAGTATTTATCAACAAAAAAAAAATCTGAATTTTTCAAGATGGGGTATTTTTATGCATAATGCCTTGGGAACTACAATAACCTAAGCTGACCAGTAAAAGAATCTTAATTTTAAAACTGCCTCCTTTTTAACAATCTATAAAATGGTCTGCTAACAACATAGGTAAAACTTAAAGGTCTAAAAGCCTCACCCTAAAATCCCACTATAGGCGTTCCATCGAAAAGTCTGCTCATGCTGAGTGACGTTATGAAAAGGACAAAACTCATACTTGTACCTTGAAAAAAAAAAAGACAAAGAAAATAAGAAATGTTTCAGACTGAAATAAAAAACTAGTTCGTTCCTAATAAATACATAGAATTAAATATCCAAATCCATTACTCACGTGGATTCCACAAAACTGAAACACTTCCCAGCAAGCCTAAAGAGATGTGCAGGGCCTAAAAACACCACAAAATTACATCAAGGAAGAATAATGTTTTGGTTAAATTTAAGCAAGTTACTGTGGTGACAAAACTGCAAGGAGTATGTGACAAATTTAGTTTTCTAAAGGAAAATAATTCCTTTCCTGTACGTAAGGAAATTTGTATCTTCCATATGGATTACCATATATTCCCACTAGTGCTATATTGGTTTGCATCACGATCTTTAACATTTTTCATCTTCAATACTCAGTGAAATAGATAAGCCTCTTTCTACAATAGAAATAAGAAACTCGTGCTTGGCAGCTGTCTGTCCCCAAAGACATCCAAACTCCTCAGGTTTACACTAGTAAAGCCCATTTGCTCAGAACGTTGACAGTGCTGCATATTTAAGTTTCACTGAGATTCTCGAACTAAGATACTCCTTTTCACAGTTTGCCTTCATGGTCTGACCCAGTTAGGATTCAACAAGAAAAACCTTTTACTGTCAGACAGGTCAGCAGTTGCAACTCTACTCTTGTAGAATTGACCATTCCAGCCTTGCTGTCAAAGGAATCCAAGACAGGTAACTTGTCATTCAAAAAAGGACCAAAAGTTCTGAACTATGTGCTACAGGCATATTTCAGTGTCCCTTGTTTAAGGTAATTTTGCGCGGAATAATGAAATATTTGTGAGGAAAGGAGAAGAAAAGAAATTACAAAGCAAATAAAACCCCATCCTGGATTCTAATTCCCCACTGCCAGGATTGCCTATGTGCTCTTTCCAAAGATCTAGACAAGCAATCCTAGAAACAAAGATCAGACCACCGGAATCATGCCCTCCGGAATGCCCTAACCACTAGGATACAGGCAGGTTCCCATGTGATTTTTCTGACTGTATGATCTTGCATTTCATTCTATGGATTATCATAGGCTTGGCCAAAGGGTTTGCCCTTCTACTACATGCAACCTGTGCCTTAGTGATTAGGATGCTCTCCCCACAGAGGAAGAAAAGCAAATTTGAATGTCCCCAAGGAATGCATTAAACTCATGCCTCCATTTCCTGGGCAGATGCTCTAAAAGAGAAATTATAGGAACTATTACCCCAACTGTCTTGTAAAAGAAAAGAACAAGTAAGGTTTCCATGCTAAAGAAACAACTGTGCAAGACAAGGTTCCAGGTCCTAGATTCCAGTTCCAGACACTCAAAATTTTTGGCTACGCATAAGTTCCCACATCCAGGAAAGAAGGGTTTCTAGCGTACTGTCCTTTTAACTTTTTTCCTGCTATTTTTGGTGTCTTTCCATTCAGCCTTCTAACTATTACTAATCCCATTTCTAACTATTTCACTTTTCACATGCAATACATGCAGAATTAATATATTTGATTTGCATTTATAAAACACAACAGAAGACATTAAGCATAATCATGTTCAATGTCACCAAATCAAAATGCCTTTATTGAACCTGAACAAGGTTTAAGTCTGTGCTTAAGGTTAGCAGAGACAAGAGTTATTTCCTTTTGCTTACTCTTTGTATTCAGTGTTTATTTTACCTACTCTCCTCCATATACGGTCTAGAATTTTTTAGATTCCTGTTTATTTTGCAGAAGTGGTGGATTTATACTGCAGCACCCAGGCTTTGCGTGTGAAACTGAGCCTCCGTGATTTGTTCCGAGACTACTCTTAGGACTTTTTTTAAAACAATTTTTAAGTATCAAGTACTATCAGATGATGGGACAACTTTTATATAACAATCTCAAGGATGTCAGAGATCGTTTCAAGAAGAAAAAAGTTTTTAGTAAAGGTCAGAAGGATCTGTGACTGGCTCAAAAAACACAGAATAAAACATATGGATAGCACTGTGGCAAAAACAGTCCAAACGGCACTGGGACATGGAACACCAAAGAGGTTAATCTAGGTTTTAACCCTTCAGAAGCACAATAAAATGTATTTGTCCACACTTATTTTCCATGATGCTTATAAAATGACAAGTAAAATTACTCTTTGTCTGCACGAAGTCAAGGTAGCCTACCCTGCAAATGACTGTCACTAGATGATGAAAACAGTACAGAAAAGGTCACGCTTGCATATACCTGATATTGCAGATGGGGACATCTTTGGCTGCAGCCTATTTGTTTGAGGCAAGAACGGGTTATTCAACCTTTCAAAAGAAGAAAAGTTAGACGTTTAAGCCTGGGTTATGCATCTGACTATGGTTATATCCTCCCCTGCGCGAGTGTCCCAACACCTACAGCCACGCGCGACGCGCGGGGAGCGGTGGCCCCAGCCCACGGGCCCACCAGCGGAGCCGGCAGAAGCGTCCCGGCCGGGCCCGCCCTTCCCTGGAGGAAGGGACGGGCTGGAGCGGGCGGAGCGGCAGATGAACCCGAGCCCGCCGGGTCCGGGTGTGTCACAGGACACGGCGAGCAGGCGGCCACGTACCCGAACGTGTTCGGCTCCTCCACGATCTTCATCTTCCCCGCCGAGGCGAAGAGACCTGCTGAGCAGAGAGCAGTTGGCTGCGGCGGGCGGGCGGATCGACCCACCGACGCACCCGCTCCCCCCCCGCCTGCCCCCGCGCTCACCCAGCGCCGCGCCCAGCGCCGCCAACAGCAGCAGCCGGGCGGCCGCCATCACCTCTTCCGCTGGAAACGGAAGGGCGCGGGGCCGCGGGGCGGCCGCTCCGCCCAGGCGCGGGACCATGGAGCGCGGCCGGCGCGCTGCCCGGCGGAGGGGCGGGCGGCGCGGCGCTCGCAGCCTCCACACCTTCGCGGCGGAAGCAGAGGCCGCGCTGAGAGGTGCGGGAGCGTGCCGCGGCCTACGGTCCGGGCGGGACTCGCGGGTCCCGCCCTGGGTCCTGCCGGGGCGCCGGGCCGGGCCGTGCGGCTGGCCGGCCGCTGGGCACTAACGCGCGCCTGCCGTTTTCAGCTTGCCTGGAGGGCGAGGGGGCCGCCCCGCAGGCGAAGTTCCCGTGCCCTCTTGCCATGTGGGAGCTCGGACACTGCGATCCCAAGAAATGCACCGGCAGGAAACTGGCCCGACAAGGGCTGCTCCGAACCCTGCACCTCCGCCAGAGATTCCCAGGCCTCGTCCTCAGTCCTCTGGCTGCTGAGTATGTCTCTCCGGCCGACAGGTAAGTCCCCGGTGAGGCCCGCACCCAGGCGACCTCACCGCCTGTTCGCAAAGCCTGCGGAGGCACAGGCCGCGAGGAAGGGCGCTTGGCCCAAACGCTGCAGGAAGGGATTATCGGGGAGAACATTTTAACTGCTGATTCGTGACCAAAACTGTGCTACAGAATCACAGAATCATAGAATAGTTTGGGTTGGAAGGGGCCTCTAAAGGTCATCTAGTCCAACCCCCCCTGCCGTGGGCAGGGACATCTTCAACTAGAGCAGGTTGCTCAGAGCCCCATCCAACCTGACCTGGAATGTTTCCAGGGATGGGACATCCACCACCTCTCTGGGCAACCTGTGCCAGTGCTTCACCACCCTCAGCGTAAAAAATTGCTTCCTTATATCTAGTCTAAATCTGCCCCCCTTTAGTTTAAAGCCATTCCTCCTCGACCTGTCGCAACAGGCCCTGCTAGAATAAGTTTGACCTTCCTGTTACATCATGTCAGTGCATGAACATGAGAAATAGAGCCATTTTATTAAATCAGGTTGACATTTTTGCACAGCTGGTACTGGGTGAAAAAAGCATCTGTAGATTCCAGTGAGAAATCAAAGTATGTGGTTTGTAGGTTCATTTGTTCAGAATCACGGGCCTATAGCTACTGTGTCTTTTATGATGCCATATTCAAGTTCTTAGGCTAGGCAACACGATGCATTAACTAGAAAACTTATTTGGGGGAAACGTTGAGAATTTTCTTCAAACGTGCCTGCAGAATTTTTATAAAGATGTATTTACTCAGAGAAAAGATTGGACTTCAAAAGCTAGCGGAGAACCTAATCTGAACTTTGGTGTACTTTTAAGAATGTGAACGTTATTAACCACAATCTTCTGTCACATTTTTAAACCTAGAATTTTTCACTTTCAGTTTGAAACATATGGGTAAACCTTTTTTGCCACATGCATGTTCGGAGGAAATGCATGTTATTATTCTTTCTCACTGCATCTGTATTTTAGATCATTGTAAAACGTGTGCTTTTTGACTTACAAAAGGGGGAGGTTGTATGCAAATTTGTTGCCAGTATAAAGTGGCAATTGTAATTCTCACTTTAACTTATTTTATCAATACAATGATAACAATTTTTCAAATACAGTGATGTTTCTTTTTTCAGGCACATCATTGCTCAGAGCGGAATTGCAGTCATAGATTGCTCATGGGCCAAATTAGAAGAAACTCCCTTTAACAGAATGAGAGGAACTCATCTACGGCTGCTGCCTTACTTGGTGGCTGCAAATCCTGTGAACTATGGTCGGCCCTGCAAGCTGTCCTGCGTGGAAGCTTTTGCTGCAGCTTTTTGCATTGTTGGTAGGCAGTAATGTCTCATGTGAAATATGTTATAAGCAATTCTTACATCCTTAATCAGAAGAGATGATCTGCGATAGACTAAACTGTAATGTTGTCCTACTGGTCGTCACTTTGTTGAGTTTGAAATCAGGTTGTCTAGCTTTCTTCCAAGTACTCGTACCTGGTAGCATCGAGGTATCCGTGGGGTATTCATGTCAGCTAGTTAACAGGACACATATAAACTGATGATCCTGGTTTTGTCAGGATGGCACTTAATGTTAGAAAACTGTTAAAAAAAGCCCAAAAAGACAGAGTGTGACTCCGTAGGCACCTTTGTCTTAATGAGAGATAACAGTTCTCTGTTAATACGGTGGGTTCTGGTTAAGAACAAAAGAAATTGCCCCCTCTTGTGATGTTTTGCAAACTCATCACAGAACTTTCTTGACAATTGAAGAGACATGCTCTACTGTACTGCAGACAAATCCTACCTTCTGAAAATATTGTATGTACAGCTGCTCTCTTTCTGAAGGACTGTGGCAGCTAGAGCTTGAATCATTCATTACCCGTACAAAATATTTTTATATAACACTCACTAAAAGATGATGAACTTTTCTTGGCTTCAGTTAGCTATTTCAAGTTAAACTGAAATTTGAAAAGTTTTTTCATCTTTTTAAAAGTCTGACTCCCTGAACACTGAAAAGATGCTGGCAAACATCTCACTATTGTAGTGATGCATAGGTATGTACTGAACTTAGAAACCTGTAAGCTGAGTGAAATCTCACACTGAAAAAGAAAACTGATCATTTATTTTCTGTTTTAGGATTCCCAGACCTAGCCACCATTCTTCTAAGGAAATTTAAATGGGGTAAGGCATTTATTGACTTGAACAAAAATCTCTTGGAAAAATATGCAGCCTGTCATTGCCAGGAAGAAGTGCTGAGAGTTGAAAAGGACTTTTTAGCCAGTGTCCAAGAAACAAAAAATGAAGAAATGGGTAAGAAAAAACACAGACACACCACACACACCCTTTTCCTAACTAGTTTCTTTACAGTCTTTTCCTTTAACGTCATGAAAATATTGGCAAGGTAGAAGATAAGAGCTTTGTTGGGATGTATTGTTTCGTCTTTATACTGTGTATTCTTCTTATAAGCAAGTTTGCCTATTTTTTCCAACTCAAAAAAATGAAAACGACTAAAGCAATTTAATGCATGTAGTAGTGTATTCACAGCTGAACTGTGGAGCAGCTACCCTGATTAAATTAAGGATATTGCAGAACTAAGGAGTAAAAAGAAAATACGGTGCTTCCTCATTTTACAGATGTTAAAAGCAGAGTATGAGTAAAAAGACTAGTAATTCAGGAGGACTACAAGAGAAATACAGGCATAAAATCTGACAGCAAGTTAGTTATACATAAAGACCTTTAATGGACATGTTTATATAGTCCCTAATCAAGATGCTTAAAATCAGACCTATAAAGATAATGAAAATAGCTTATAATAAGTGCGGTAGTTTATTCCCAAATTCTTCTGGTAACTTACTGGTATCCCAGTATTTCAGGCTATATTCACAGGTGAGTGCTTGGTCTCATTCAGGACAGCACCAAAAAAGCCAAATCAAATGGTCAAGAACGCGTGAAGAGAGACACTGCTAGTTAATGTTTTCCTTTCACAGTGGTCAAGTCCCATAAAAATAGGCCAGGGGATCACACTGTAAGGCTATGGTAGACAGCCTCTAGTTTCTCTGAACTTTGATCTCTTTGCCATGACATGCTAGGCTCAATAAAATAATCCTGTTGTTTGGTGGAAGCCTAACTACCGTTAACATTAAACTGAAGACAGTTCTTAAGGGGCAACACTACTGTGCCAAATAAAGCACACTTCCACCCACAATCCTGTTTATTTTCTGGATGGACTGTAGTACCAAAGCTATCATGCCTTGTTTGACTTTTCTGAGGTAATAGTTCTCCGCAGCTGTGTAAGCCAAAGTAAATCTAGCCCTACCCTTACTCGGCAAGAGCTAAACCTGGACAGCTATACTTCACTTCTCAGTAGACATGAACTAACTAGATAGCCCTTTTAGAACTAAACCATTCTGAGAACATCCATGTTTTCTTACCAAAAGCCTTAGAAACCCAAGTGTACAGTCTGACTGACCCTAAAGAGCTACTGAATCCCTTGGGGGGGTGGGGCACAAAGGGCATGGAAAAGAATGAAAAGACTAGAATGGGGGGGCAGGACTTGGCAGTTGTTTCTCACCTCCCCTGGTTTCTGACCAAACAACTATGGTAAACTTATCAGAAAGCTGGACCAGACTTCCTATGCCTTTCCCCTCCCTGCCAATAATATTCTCTCAAAATGAAAATGAAGGCAGACCATTAAAATATGCTGCCTTCATCAATGTGTGCCCTTTTTTCTTCTTTTTCCAGATCCGTTTGATGTTGACTCAGGAAAAGAATTCTCTAATCCCAACAGACCAATCAATTCCCCAGGGTAATGAAATTTAATTTAAATACTATTTTTCTTATTATAAGTTGTTTTGCTTTTATAATCCTGAAAAATGTTTCCAGACTAGCACAAAGTAATGAAGAATCCGAGGAGGACAGCGTGAGCACTCCAGATGATGCCACTGAAAGCAGTGATAAGAGCAGTCCAGAAGATGATGGTACTGTAAAGTCGCTGCAACAAAAGCCAATAAATCAACTATTTGAAAAGTAAAAAAAAAAAACCCACCAACAACAAAACCACCACATACCACAAGAACATAAAAAAATCCCCCAACGATCCCAAAGAGTTGTAACATCTTGTATAAAGAAATTTTCTTGTTAAGTCTGGCTTGTCCACCTGTAACTTGGTGCTTAGCAAATGCCTTCCTTTAGATGAACCTCAGGCTCTATGTGGGTTCATAGGTCTATTATGCACATAAAGGCTTTAGGTTATTTAATTTTTAGAAAATTGTCTATGGAATGTTGATTATTATATAAAGAGCCTGAAGCTTAGTTATGAGTTAAAAAAAACCCTGTATTCTAATCAATGTCTGGAAAGCGGTTTATAGGTATTATTTTTACCTAATAGTACATGAAGTAAACCCTTTTAACTTCTGGACTATATTGCAACTGGAAAATGTGACTAAGTTGTTGTCCTGTTCAGAGTACCCACTACGTGAGGAGCCTTCTAACTTTCTGCAGGCTTGAACCTGCCATAGTGCATTTCTACTACTTCATCTAGTTTAGGGTAAACCGACTACCTAAGCATCAAAGGAAAAAATGCTTCCTGAAATTGTTGTAACATCTCAGTGTATCTTTTCAGTAACTTTACATGCTATTTTTTTTTTTTTATTTACTCTGATAGACCATCCTAAGCAACATACAATGTTTTGGCACTTTATATTCAGAACTGTACCATAAAGCTTCAGGTAACAGGTTCAGCAATGCTATCTGCCTGCATTCTCATTACTTGAAGTGCCACTCTACCAAGTCAGAAATACACATTGTCTGGCCCTTAAAGATTTGAGTCAGAGACTCTCATCAGCGCTAGTATCTTAGTTCACTTTTCCATATGCCTGCCAGTTTGTATAGTGAAAGTACAGCTGTTAGCAGTTGTTTTCTGTACGTTTAAATAGAATGCTTTTTTGAGTTTCCATCACCCAACTGGAACTTATTTAAACCTAAACTTCAGCAACCCCCTTCAGTAGACTTGGAGCTACTGAGGACAACTCATAGTGTTACTTTCGTATATACGAGTTCTCCAAGTCACAGCAAGATTTTCACCTCTTAACCCCCTTCTACTAGAAAGATTAAATGCTGGCCCTACTGCAGCTAGAATTGGGAGTCACAGTAGCAGTTTTAGTGGTACAAATATTCCATTTCCCTTTAACAAGAAAAAAAAAAAGCCCAGGTAAATGAATTTAACAAGGAATCTTTTCCTTTAACTCAGTTTCTCAATTACTCACTTTCCCACCCCAAGCATATGGAGTCTTTCCCAAATGAGCTGTTGTAACACGGATTTCTAGATAGTGGCAAGGAAGCAATCCTACACAAACAATTTTTAAAGGACTGAGAAGAATGGAAGGGTGTTAGCTATTCTGACTTGGGAAAATGCTTCGATGTTACAAAGCTATTGGAATCAAATGCAGACAAGCAGAACAGATCTGAGAACAGAGCTGTATCACACTTCAGTCTCTAGCAGTAGCCGTTTTTTGGTAACAAAAGCACTGAAGAAGCTACAGCTCAGATGGAACAAAGCTTTTCACACTTCATTTGTTTTGCAGAATGATTTTGACTAAAAAATACAATTAAAAAAGCAGTGAAAGTTTAATAAGAGGGCATATCAGCTTGACATACATGAAAATAACTTACATAATTTAACTGATTTCCTTTACAGAAGGAAACTGTAATTGCATAGAGCACGTCCTTTTCCTAAAAGCTATATACATTGACATACGGAAGAAGGCACAGAAATATTTCTGATAAACAAGTACCATTTAAAATCCCCAGTTGCTGTAGGTCCCCTCGCATTCCTTGGACAGCTTCTATTGCTGTTCATATTAGTCTAATGCTTGTGTTATTTTATGTTAATGTGGTCACAGCACTATGTTGATCCTGTTATGCACAGTAAGCACTTGGTCTCTAGCCAGTCAGAATTCTGTAAACTGTTTAAGGAACTGATCAAAGCTGAATAGCTGCAATTACCACTATGGGCCCAAAGAAAGGCCACACTCATGTTGGGGGCAAGGAAAAGAAACCAAGGCAATGTCTAAACAAAAGGTAAGTGCAGCATCACAGGCCTTAAAAACAGGACTTGCACTGAATTGTGTTCAGAGCCATTTAAATGGCAGTCTTTTAATGATTTTAATGAAGATAAATGAAACAAAGCCCTTTATATAAACAGTTTATTTACTCTAAACAGCAACACAGACAGAACGCCATATAAACACAAAGGAAGTGATGCAGAATAAGGATGCTGGCTGACTTTGGATCTCAGAGGCTCTTAAGCAATAACAACCTAGTTTCTGAAAGATAGAAAAACAAATTCAGGGAGGGAAGGGGGTGGAGGGCATGATTTTTTTTTTTTTTTTTTAATACAGCCAGCTAGAGGCTAAATATAGTTCTAACATTTTAAAGCATGCCTGCATCAGATAGCAAAGTAACTAGAGATACTAGTGAATTTATAGAAGTATAAAAGTTTATAATTTTACAGCAGTTGAAATACTGACATCAATATTAAAATAAAAGCAAGTTTTACATAACAATCAAAAATACAAAAGACTGAAGGAAGAGACCCTGTATGAAAAAACTGGGGGCAATTCAGCAAATTTAGAACTGTATACAAGTGGCGAATATGGAAAATGGCACACATACAACCCCCTCCCCTAAGTGGATATTAATTGTACATAGCAACATTAGATTTTGCAAAAGTTTTGTAAACAAGTTCTTGCCAAACCAATCCCTTCCTTTTTAAGATGCTGCATGACAGACGCTTATGATGGTGCAAACTTCTTGGCTTGTGCTCGAACTCTCTTTTCATATTCCACTCTGTTTTGGCTGAGTAGAAGAGAAAGAAAGGGTAATTACAGCTTTAGAAATCAGAGGCCATATTACAGAGTTACTGTTCTTTTATTTCTCTTCAATATGAAACTAAGTCACTGCTGAAGGCAAAACCATTAAGTAGGAATTCACTGAATACTACAGTATATTAAAGGCTTTTCTGGATCATTACTCTGATAATTTCCTCTGGAGGGAAGTAAGGCACTGTTTAACTAGTTACTTCCCAAACTTCGTCTGTTGTCAAACAATTGTACTATCTGACTTCATACCATACCAGTCTCTATAAACAGGTTTGCGCCTGCTCTTTCTTAAGGCCAGCTGTACCTTATATGCAAGCATTCTTACTCATCTGAACATAAGTTTTCCACTCCCCATGTTAAGACCTGAGATCATTAACAATAAATTCCAGTATCCTAACAGCACAAAGTGGTTGATGAGAGCAGTTCACTTAACAGTTGGTGGACTTCGTATGATTTTACTGCTTTGGGGAGAGAGGGGAAGCACTCTTTAAGGAATGGGAAAGTGATGATGGTATGGTATGGTAGTTTCAGCCTTTATCTCTGCAGACCCCTGACTCAGTGTTAGGTTTATCCTAATCTTCAGTTGAAAAAAAGCTAGCTCAACATTTTGAAAAAACACTGTAGTTCACTAAGTCTAGCATACTTGCTACAGATTGATTAAACAAGCAAGTACTACTTCAAGGAACTATGACCAGTCATTAAGCCTCAACACATAAAAAGGCAAGTTCTTTTGTTTTCTATTCTTGGGCCAACAAGGGATGGTAGTAGCTTAGTAGAGCATCCGTTTACATTCAACACCGTAATTTGTATTAGCTGTCAGAAGTGTCAGTCAAGAGCTAAACAAAAATTTGTTACCATTACTCTTGTGCCAAAGGTAGTTTACAGTGACTAGATTTTGCAGACAGCTTTGCAGTAAACTTAACTTACTTTCAGCTATGAAGGCTTGCTGCAGTAAAAAAAAAAAAAAAAAAGGCAGCAAATTATATCCTCAGCAGTTGACAGTTTCGGGGGAGGAAGAAGAAATGAAGCCAATTTTGGTCACATCCAATGAACAATTACCAGCAAACAGACTGAAAATACTCTAGTTCCTTCTCAAACAAATTTACGAACTTTATTCTAAAATTTGTCTTTAAGTTATATTGCACCGTCACATGAGAACACAACCTAGCTGTTAAGTCTCACACCCTCAGAATCCACACAAAAGAATGCCTGCCATAGTAGACTCTGCATGCCTGCAGCAGAGAGGAGGAAGTAGGTTAGCACATTAGGAGTGCTAAAGTTACAGAGCGACAGTACCAAAGCAATCCCTGGGAATGAGAACAAGTCTTCTTATTTTGAAGACAAAGTTTATTCTTGAAGTTTAACAACTTGACTAAAAGACATCTATTTAAACAACACTGCATCTTCCCCAGTGTTTATCAACTATGCCAAATTACAGGTGCGTACACAGTCCTGCTCTGTTGAGCTGCTTCTACCAGTTACTCATTAAGTAGTAAGAGAGAGACACTCTCAGACTGCAGAAATATGGTAACCCATCTGAAATACCAAAAGACATGAAGATGATAAATGGGAAACTATATATTTGAAGTAACAAAAACCACGTGTAATACTTTATTCTCAATAGATCTTTTTCCTAGAAGCACTTAGAATAAAGCAGAAACAAGAGTAGCAAAGACTGTTTTTGTACATACATGCGTGTGGGAGGTGATAAAAAAATAAAACACTACTTACACATGTATAAAAGTGTATTATTCCTGCCCCATATTCCCTCAGAGCAGCTTTTTAAAACAAAAAAAGAAAAAAGGGGGGGGAGGCCTGCCTCATCATTACTGGCTCCCTACAGCTGTGGCCACCTAACTGTCCTCCATATGCACTCAGTCCCATCAAGTCTTCAGTAGATACTTAAAAAAATAACATTGGATTTAACTGAAGGCTTCACTCGAGATGCACTACCCATCCCTATGTTTCCTTTTCACTAGGATCCTATAACAGACATTTTTGACATAGCTTGCGTATGAAGTCTCATAAAATGCCATTTTTCAAACTTGGCACTCTCCTGGAGACTTATTCTTCTGTCCAGAACGGTAATTCCACATTTCCATCTTGGTCATTATTTCAGTAGCTGTCAGTGCCAAAAGCATTTGTTTAAAGTGTTTTGCTCCCCTAAAGATTATAGATCAGCCATCCATTTTTAATGGTGGGAAAATTTTAAGGTTAACCCTAAAAAAAAAAGAGTACTTTTTAGCTCACAAATTATCACCTTTCCTAACCAATGCAAACTTCATTCTGCTAAAGCTACAAGCTTTCTGTACTTTTTAACCTATTCTTTCAGAAGATCTAGTTTTCACAAAATGCCGTATATTTCCCACAGCAATCACAGAAGCTCTCCTTTATCCTTCAGGCACAAGTGCTTATAGGTACCCACTACTGGACAGAAGGAAGTTACTCCTATACTGATGAATGGGACTTGTCACCTAATTCAGTCTTTTCTATTACTGGTCTCACGAAATCATTATGCCTCATCACTACTACTCAGCCTTTAGGGGAAAGGATTCTATGTTGGACTAGAACCAGAATGAGAATCATGGTCTAACTGAAGGGAGTCTTCACACTTTATTGCTGTTACGATGCTATTAAAAGCTCCACTGGCCTGTTAACCATGAAGTTACTGTTTTGCTCAAGTTTAGCACAAGTTAGGCATCTCCACAAGATACAGCCATGAAGGTAAGAAAATTCCTCTGATCATTCCTAAAAACATTTGCATGTTATACTATAAGTAATAGACAGCTGTAGGCAATATGACAGCTTTCAAGCTGATACGCAAAGATACTTACCAGTAAATTGTGTAAGCCTCTGCTTGAGCTGGGTCTTGAATATTTGGTTCATTTAGAAGTTCTTGTATTCCTAACAAGATCTGTAGAAGGAGGAATAGAAGTAACATAAGCATGGATATTACTAAGAGACATTCAGTTAAAAAACCCTTAGAAACCAACTATAGAACACACAGTGAACATCTTACATTCACATAAGATAAGCAAGCAAAGCAAATAAAAGGGCTAAGAATATGTCTAAGTACAATTAATGACCTGTTTAATTGTGATTGCTGGCCTCCAGTCCTTATCCTCCTCTAAGATGGAGAGACACACTGTGCCTGAAGGATACACGTTTGGGTGGAATAATGGTGGTTCAAATTTACCTGATGAAGAAGAGAGAATTACTTGCATGCAGCGCTAAGACTAAGATCAGAGAGTTGGTTTAGATCAGTGGAAGAAAACAAACAAACAAAAAAAACTGGCCAAAGACACCCCCCCCCCCAAAAAAAAAAAAAAACCCCACACAGATTTCTGAAGCTAATAATACTGGTTTTCTTCTTGGCTCAGTCTGCACCTAAAGTAGGACCTCCATCACATCTATGGTATCGATCCAGGTGATGTAACACTATCATTGTGACCAGTAATCTTTTGGTTTAGGAATGGAAACTGACAAAATAGTTTGTAGTAGCTTTGTGATAAAGACCTTTTTAAACCAGTCCTGTCTTCACAGCCTCACATACTACTATATGAAGGAAAGATACTGCCCTTCATTCATCTCTTCTCTCCTCACTTTAAAATACTGAAAGTTCCATACAAAATTGACAAAGATTCTAGCATTTTTTTCAGTTTCACTTTTCCTTTATGTTAATCAAGATGCACTGAAGAAGAGGAACCAAGTTTAAATTGCAAGACTGACTGAAGGAGTAGGCTTGTGCGGCTCTCCTTCTGCCACTCAATCTATATTCTGGCATTTCTTTAATCTTTACATGACTTAAATGCAACAGCCACCATCTTGAGTAATTTAATGAACACTTGTTTAGCAATATATGGAATATCTACATGTTAGTGCAGTTTTCTAATCCATCTGACATCACAAGTAAGTCTTGCTTATGAGCTGCTCAGTGAAGTTCAGTAGGAACTCAGAAGCTACATTGGTAACGAGTCTTACTAGTCACATATACATCTTATTTTAAGGCATGACAGTTCATTTAGCACTTGCGGGATGCGCTAGTTGGTATTTCTCAAGATATTCATGTTAAATGTTTTCTGGTTAAGAGGTATGTTTCCTCTTGTGTCCCATGTATTTAGGTGGTAACAAACAAAAGGAATAGCCAAGACAACGGATACAGCTGAAACACTAAAATGAAATGAGAAATGAACTGCTGTCAAAAAAGCCATTTGTAATCACTGCCATTGATTTGAGATGGTAGCCAATTCAAGAAACTAGGCAAGGCAATAGATGTTTTCAGATTTCTAAAGCAGCTAAGTTAGAGCTGGAATAAGGAAAATTCTAAAACTTAACAAGGAAACTAGGTATCTGAAGATGTCTGTTGTATCAGAAAAAGAACAGATCCATGTTTTAGAGCAAGTCGATGAAAAGGTTAAAGTTGATTGAACTTTCCCCCCCCCCATTATTTTTTCCTGAGTTCTTGGCTTAGAAGACCAACTTAACAGTAAGAACATGCAAAGGGATTTGGTCTAACTATGCCTACCTATTTGTTTCCAAAGAGTGCTGATCAAGCAGCAAGCGCTTCAAGTGGTGCTTCTGTCAAACTTAGAGGAAACCCACACAGCAATCCCCTTCCCTCCCAATTTTGTTATATTAGACACTTAACTCATTTCATCACAACTTTCTAAATGCAAAGTGGTGGGTGGGGGGAAAAAAAGAAAAAAGCAACTTTCCTTTAAAAAAAAAAATCTGTAAGTAATAACCGTTCATAGAACCTCAAGGACTAGTTTAACACCGTTCTAATAAACCCGTGTTTTTTAGTCATTTTACTTACATTTTGGGGGTGAAGAAGGATAGTCATCCTTGAAAAGCATTCGTAGTTTAAATAAGCCTCCTTCCCATGGTGTCTATAAAAGTTAAGGTAGAGTTTAGATTACAGCAAGGAAAAGTCAAGCTTGTGGAAAACAGCTTATCAAGAATACAGTTTCTCAGGCAAAGCACAAGACGTCCTTCTGCTACACAGTAGGAAATAGCTGTCCTACACTGTAGCATACTGTCTAGACTGAGACAAATTATCCTACCTATATAAGGAATTGAAGAAAGAAAACCCTGCTTTTCCACTGCATCACAGCTAGTAAACGTTGCCGAGTCATCAACAGAGTCAGGATCATCGCCAATAATTCCATATACAAGTAAAATTTTCATAGTACATAGGAGAACAGAATACTTCTAAAGTTTTACATGATACACATGCAATGAGGAAAGGGCCATTATACCCCCACTTAAAATAAGTCTGAGAAGATAGGATATGGATACACCCCTTAAGCACATGGATGTAAATGGCTTCTGTTTTGCCTCACGAGAACATGAAAACCACAAATGAACAAAAAATTCGGACAGTACTGTAGTATTGCTACAGTTAATATGAGGTTCACTGGTCTAAACTAACCCTGTCTGCATTTGGTAGCAAGTAGTCTCACAGATTCTATCTCTTTGTGTAACAGAAATTCTAAGCAGCTTTTTATCCCCATTAGAAACTGGGAAGAGCACCGGTAAGAGCAGTTCCCATGCTAAAGAGCCAACCAAATAAGACAGCACTACTCAAGAGAGCCATATAAACAAGGAAAAACATCTAGCAAAGGACAAAAAGGCTGTCTCAAATATATACTTCCTTGTCATCTTACTTGGAAATAAGGAAAAAAGCCCATCTTCTGACAAACTGATTTCTGGTAAGAAGTGTAGAAATACATAAAAGTTTATTACATATGTAAAATTCAGACCACTTCTCTGTAACTTGCCCTTGCTATGGAAACACTGCAATGAAAGTAAGTGTTGGGTTCATTCTTTAAAACAAACTGGAGTAAGATGGTCTCCCATATTATCAGCATAAGTGATCAAATCTTATCCTCAGGCACAGACAGGTATGTTTGAAGACCACCTTAGGAGGAAATCCCTAATTCTTTCCTACCTGAATTATGTGATTTTTAGTGGAAGGAAAAAGAAAAAAGCAAAAAACACACCACCAGAAAAAACCCACCCCAAAAAAGAAAAAGTACTCCATTGTCATTGGTATTTATTGTGCAAAGTCTCAAGCTAGAATAGAAAAAAAAACTTGCTAGAGAATACTAAGATAATGGTTTTTTAAAAAGCGAATGAGTTTGATTACATTTGCTATAGTGTATTTAAACTTGTTCTGAACAGCTGTAGTCAGTTGTCAACAATTAGAAATATCTATTCTCCATACCTTCTCAGAGGAGACAAACTTGTCCATTTTTAGAAAAGAGGAGCATTCTGATAGAATAAACTTTTCCTATTTTATTTGCTTGCAGTCATAGGGGAAGACAAATAGCTTTTAGTAGTTTCTTCAAGTAGAACACCAGAACAGTCAACAAAAAGTTTTTACTGTCTTTCTGATAGAGCAACACACCATATGGGTGAAAGATAGCAGACACTCAAAAGCCTTACTAAGATAATAATATGACAGCAGTATCATCAAGATCGTATTGTGTTACTGGACAGGTTGCAGATGTTCTTGAGTCAAATTCTAGGTAGTTAACAAGTGATTTGCTGTCAAAAAAGTGAATGGAGATATCCAACCCAGGACTAACACCACTTTACTTCAATTTTTGATCTGACTGACAAGAAAGCATTTTGGTGGTTTCAACTACTCATCTGTCTCAGGGGAACCAGCTGCAGTACAGCGTGCCTCCAAACACAAAGGCAACAGAGAGCAACTGGTTGGTCTGGTAGAGATGAACAAGGCATGATGCTTCTTGTTAAAGAGACAGCATTTTTACTCAAGTGAAAACCCCGATTTTTTAAATAAATCTCTACCAGGAATCACATGAGCATAACTGATCTTTTCCTGGTGTGATGCATTTTCTAGAAGGCAAGAAGTTGGCTTTAAGAGTCTTGTTTGCTCCATTTTGTGGTTTACAAAACCTTGAAGCGGTAGCATGAAGATTTCACATGGCAAGAAGGTTTTACCTAAGTATTTAAAGGTGACATCTTGATAAGGTACATAACTGGCTTTTATGAGGGGTAATCTTGTTTTGGCAGAACACAAGGGGATGAGTTTTTCCTTACACTATCAAATTATTTTTAGGTGCTTCTTTAAGAACTAACTTGAGTTGTATGGACAACTACCAAAGCATTGAGCTAAGTTATAACCATAACAGCAATGCCATGTTCAGCATTGAACTGAGGCAGTAGTACAGAACCTGCAGGTTTTGCAGAAGACACTGTCTTCTCAGGATCTAAGAAATGAGATCTTAAGGGGACTTAAGCAAGTTGGCAAAATGCAGTAGAACAGGTGAAGCAACAAAAGTAGTCACACATCCAATGCAAAACACTAAAGACCCAAAAGAATGAAAAGCATCAAATAATTAATAGTATTATCTCAGAAGAAACAACTGCATCCAATGAATTCAAGAATAATCTCTACATGCTAAGTAACATCTTGAAAAATAGAAACAAGATTCTGCTCAGAATGAGCTGTTATAATGGCAGTGTACAAAATCAAACAAGTTTCATGCATTGATGATTATTTCCACTTGAAAGTTTGTGTTTGTCCTATCCCCTAGAACCAGATCAAGCTGATAAAAATAAACAATTCTGGTCTCTACAGACTTTTTCCTTTCCCTTGTTAGTTTAAGGAAAGGGACACAGAAGCACAAGTGAAATCAGATAAAAAGAAACAATGTTTGAGAGTTCTATTCTTCTTTTCCTAATACAAAAAGAGAAAATTCCATAAAATGGAAGGCAATGACATTCCGTGTTGATAACGCAGAATTATTTTCCATGAAATCCAAAAAGTTAAAAACAATGCTACAGTTCTCTAGGACTGAAGGGTCTCACTGTTTTGTGGACAAAAAAGGTACCGGTAGTTAACCAGCAGAAGCAACATTTTGGTAGTGTTAATTTTCAAGCTTTAGGGCACAAACCAGCATTTAGTAAGAACAGAAGTCACAATAAACCCTGGCATGAAGCAGAAGACAATCTCAAATTTGCTTAATGCACGATTCTTACACACTCCTCTGAAAACTTTTATACTTACGGTGGTCAGTGCCAACAGCTGAACAGGCTCATAGTGTATTTTGTCCAGTATCATTCTTAGCCCACTCCACCCAGATTCTAAAGTAGCAGCAGGATCCAAGCATTTCTATTAAACTACACATAAGTTATACTCTCAGTTGTCAGTGTAATGCGTGAGCAGGCTTATGTTACTTTTCACCATAAGTGAGATGTTAGGACAACAGTAAGTCTTACCCCTTTCTTTCCTGGAATAGCACACTCCCAGTTCATTAGATTCATTGTGCCATCTGGATTTTTTGTAGGTACTGCTACAAATCCCTGAATTAAGGCAAAAAGCCAAAGGGTGAGGATTTCAGAAAATGTACTTAGAATACTTCATGACATATTTTATCTTTACACAGAGTTATTTCTTTTTGCACTACATAGTTTTAAGCAGCTTTTTTATTTAAAAAAATAATTTAATAATAAAAAAATCACATTAGGGTAAAGGAAAAAAAAAATCATCATAACACCACCAAAATAACTGCAGAGTCAGAAATGTGACAGTTCTCATACTTACAAATGGATGATCTTTCCTCCAGGCTTTTCTCTCCTGTGCAAGTCTGCTAAGAGCTATGCCAGACATATTCAGAATCCCTCTAAAACAAAAATAATTGCTTTTAGTATAAACTTTTACTTATAGTGTAAACAACACATTATATTATCTGTTTATAAGCCCTGCTCAACTCAGGAAATATTTTGGCCTCTGATTTTCACTACTGTAGCCAAGACATGTTTTTGCACACCCTGCAGAAGTTAACAGCAGGAGTAACATCAAGTTTCCCCATGTCAACAACCTCTTAGTTACTGGACTTGACCTACAAAATACTATCCCCACCTTGTGTTTTATATTTGAACCACATCTTAGAAACAACTTTGACAGTAGCTTGACAACAGAAACACTATTAGTAATGGGAAAAGTGCTCAGACTTCCTACTTGTGCAACTGATAAACACCTATTTATCTCCTTACTACACCACAAAAGGTATGGCTTTCTTCTGTGGGCAAACACCTGTCCTGCTCCTGTTTCCAACAAACAGGGGAATAAGAGATGTTATTTTTAGACTGTAAATTCCCATTGAAAGCCAGTATTCTACACAAAAGCAACACGACACAGAACTTCACAAAATCACCTCAGTTTTGCAGTGATGCCACTATACAACTTCTAGACAGCAGCAGGAACAGACAGCAATACAGATCTGAACTAAGGAAGAGCCAGTGGCCCACTCATTCCACAAAGCAGGTTTTCAATTCCAGTATAAACTGAATGATCTTTCTGCACCTTCACTGCCTTATTAACAGCCAAGCATGATGACTGAGACTGCAGAATAAACACGTAGAGCACAGGTCACTACCGCACGTGATGCAAGAACAGTTCTAGACATGATGGTTGCAACAGAGTGGTGCTTTCAAATTCAGGGGAGGATTCTCCATTCACCCAGAACAGTGGTCAAAGCAAGAGTTTATTTTTCATTGTCAAGCTGTATCTAAACCCAGGGTTTCATTAGCCACACAGTCAAAACAAACTCCAATGAAGGTTTTTAATCCTCCTCCCTACTGCACTTCTACCCATTTTAAATAAGAGCTGATACTTAGCAGTTGGATAAGTCAAGCCAATTTGTTCTCAACACCACACGTAGCTAACAAGCCTTTATGACAGCCAGGAGAATAGAATTCTTCCACTAAACAAGCTCACGGAATTAGTGAAAGGAGTGTTACCACTCTATTAAAACAAACATTTAAACACTGGTTAAGAATTATGCAAAATTCATGTTCTATTAATATGTAGATTACTTGTAAGAGTACTGCAGTCTACTACTATAACCATATGAATTGTAGCTCACAGAGATCCTTGTTTTAGAAATCTCACACATTCATGCTATGCCCTTTAGCATGATGTTCATGCTGAAAAGATTTACCAGGCACTGACCTATTCCATGTAAGTTATACAGATATGTTCATCTCATGTTCATCTGCCATACCCTTTAAAGATTAGAAGCCAGCACGCTTCCAATTTAAGTACTTCCACATCAGCAAAAGTGACTTAGAAGTGCAGACACCTTAACTAAAAGTCTTTAAAAGCACCAGATTAAGAGTTTTATGCAGTTCCTAGGACAGTTGGTATTTCAAACCCCTCCTTCTAGCTTTTATTCAAAGTCAGTTTTGCATGGATGGCCATAATCCATAATTTCAACTTCAAACTAGCAATTAAGTTCATGTCAGATAAAGCTTTTAAAAAGGGACCATTAACACTCAGTAAATACGCACACACAAAAAATCCTATATTCAGTCCAATATTCCTCTAGGATTCCCAACTCACGCATCTCTATCTTGGTTATGTCAGAAGATTTGCTGGACTTTGTCAACACAAACTGTACGTACCACTTCAGATTTTAGTCTGTTCACACACAGGAGATGTGGAGCCGCTGAAAAGATATCGTCAGAACAACAACAAAAAAAATCTCCCTTAACCACATTATACAGGGAGTCATTTTAAATATTTTGTGAGCCCATGCCCTTGCAACAGATGCAAATGAACTACTGAATATATGGTAGAATTTCAGTTGTGCTGTTAGTACCTGGTAGTCCACTGCAATACTACTAATCTTCCCATAATAATTTGATTAAATTATTTGTGCTTATAAACCATTCAAATATTCTTAGATAGTTTAGTAACTCAGCTACCTTTTCTGCCAAGAAAGATATAATTCATATATTTGAAAGCATCCTGTAATATCTCCTGTGGCTAACAGCCAATTAATTACATGCACCTCAAGGGAAATGCCAGCTTCTCAAAGGGCATATAAACAACGTACGTCCTACAGAACATGGCCAATCAAGTAACTTTTCAACAGAAAAAAACCCAGGTTTTCAGGCTCAGCATCCTGCTTGCTTTTGCAACTGGTTATGCACTATACTGTGCCCTAGTAAATCAAAGATTTTCTTATGTTCTATAAATACCTTTTCAAATCTTGAGGCATTTGACTTAGTCAAGCACTGATAGACTACATCCAAAATTTCAGTGTATATGAGAGACCACAGGCTTCATGTATACAGTCTCCACAGGCTTCAGTTACCCTGACAAGGGCAGACGAGCACCTAAAACCTCATCACAAACTACCACCAGGTAGAGACAAAAGACGACTGAAAGCCCACTTCAGAAATTGAGATCCTGTTAGATAAACACCCCCTCAAAAGCAAATCAATCTATTAACAAATTGCCAATATATACTCTCTAGCAGCTCTTCAGTGAAAGAATTTAACTTTAGTTCTGCTGGAGCTTGAGATTGATCATCTCAGCATCTATTTTGGTCTCAGAAATTACGAAGTAGCAGGAAGGAGTGAGATACTAAGTGGGTATTAAACCTGAAGATATGATATTCTCACTGCTACTTTTATCTTTTTCAGTAATTTATGTGCATGGTTTGTTTGTTTGGTTTTTTTTCCCTCTCTCTCCTTTGGAATAACAGTTTGCCCAAATATCTGTATGTTAAGTTTAGCTCTTGTAAGCTTTTGAAATACCTTGCAAACGCAAGACATCTCTATTAACCTGAAAGTTAGAAATTAGAAAAAACAAACAAACCCACCACACACACCACCAAAACCACACAAACAAACAAAAAACGCAGTTCTTAAGTTTGGGTTTTTGTTTTTTTTTTTTTTTTTAAATATCACATCTAATTTGCTTTCTTCAACTGAGAAATTTACTGCTAATGAACAGAACTGAAGTCCCAATGTATTTATGCGCTACATCACTGGAAAGAACACAAACTTTTGTGCTGGAGGAAGTACATCAACCCTACCTTGCAGGGGCCACACAAGCCTAAGAGACCAGTCTTCACGTTTTGTTTGGTTTTAATCCCCCCAAACACCCCAGCATTAAGAGGTAGCAATGTCCCTTTTACTGCTATCAACTCGTTAGAAAATTAACTGAAACTTCCAAATTTACTCAGTAGCTTGCCTCTGCTGCTGTACTACCACCTATTTTGGAAAAAGGGACAAAACAAAACCAACACACTCATAATAGGCGCAAACTTTGTGTTCCATTACAGATCGTCTTACCCATCTATACCCTCTGATGGGGGAGACGAGGGAACCTACTTCCAAACACAAAAAGCAGGTCTTGGAAAGAAGTGTTCCCGTGCCACAGAAACAGCAATCACACCCACAATTCTGACCCATGACAAGTCCCTGAATACATCAACAACATGCTCTTTAAGTCTCAAGAACTTTCAATAGCTCTTATTAATTGCAAACAACAAGAAAAAAAAAAAATCGATGATTGCTAGCCTCGCATTTTTACTTTGCAGGTTGAATACTGACACAGGAAGAAACTGTAAGTTGGAGTAGTTTGCCCAAAACCATACAAACTTTACTTTTCAGAAAGATGGAGAAAGCCAAGGGCTGAGGTTTAATCAAAGCAGGCAGACCCTGGACCGGCACAGAAAGTCTCCTCCTGCCTGCGGCGTGAAAGAAGTAGAAGAGACGGTACCAGCCGAACGGCTGCCGCAGTCACAAGAACAACAAAGGGGCCGCGCGGCAGGAGGTCTCGCTGCCCGACCAGCCAAGTAACTTCGCCCGGAGCGGCCGCGGCAGGGCCGAGCGCTGCCGGCCTCCGCCGAAGGCCGCTGGTCCCGCGGGCCCTGCGAAGGGGCCGGGGCCAGCGTCCGAGGCCCGCGCGGGGCGCCCCGGCGCCCGCCCGCTGGCTCCCGGGCAAGTACTCGTCGGGGCGGGGACCGCTTCGCGCAGGCCCCGTGGAACACAGACCTCCTCGGCGAGCTCGGCCGGCGGTGACCGAGACCTCCGGGAGCGGGCCGCGGGAGGCGCGGAGCCCGCCTGAGGCGAGCAACGATGCGCCGGCGGGCCCAGCCGCGCGGCCGCGGCAGGAGCCGCCAGGCCCGCACGCCCCGCAGCCGCCCGTCCCTTCACGCCACGGGCGGCGAGCGCCAGCCCACGGCCGCCTGCGCGCCGCGCCGGGCCCCGCCGTCCCAGGCCCCTCGCCCGGCCGGGCCTCACCGTTCTCGGCCGCAGCACCCGCGCGTGTCCCGGATTGAAGCGGCAGCGAATGACCCGGATGTTCCCGGCTCGGCTCGGCTCCCCCCCTTTGTCTCTGGTCCGGAGTTTCCCTCCCTCCTTCCTCGGCGCGGAGCGCGGTAGCGCCGTGTGTCCCTCAGCCCGACCCGTCCGTACCGCTGCGCCGGCGCGGTCTGAGCCCGAGTGCGATCCGTCCGCCACGCTTTACGCATCCTCGCGGCACAGGACCCAGAGGTGACCAGAACAACGCCTGAGCACGGAGCGCAGGGAGGAATCCCAGCGGGGCTCTCCCAGGCCCTATCACCTCCCCATGCCCCGCGGCTCCCACAAGCTCCCGTCGAGAAAATGAGCGAGTCTTTACCTCGGGCGCTGAGACCGCCCGCGCCCCGAAAAGGCCCGCTCCCCGGAAGGGCGCTAGCGCGGGTCTAGCAGGCCGCGCCCGCCCCGGGACGCGCGCGAGACTAGCCGAACTCCACCCACTGCGCCCGGCCGGGCCTCTGATTGGAGGATGCGGGCTCTGCCCCTGGCGGGGCTTTCGCAGGTGATGGGCGGGCGGGAGTGCCCGTCAGAGGGAGCGGGTGGCGGGGCGGGGCCGGGACCAAGCGACTGCGGGGCCTGCCGCGGCTGCGGGCAGCGTCCCGCCGCGGGGCGAGTCTTGGCTGCCCGCCGCTCCGAGGCGGCAGGAAGGTCGGGGCGGGTTGAGGAGCCGCAGCGGAGGACTGCTGCCGCCGGCGGCCGTGCCGTAAGCGACCGCCCTTCTTGACCGTCGGCCTGGGGCTGTCCCCGGCTCCGTGGGGCGCTGGAAAGCGCGGAGACTGACAGTGGCTTCCTCTGGTGCGGTCTTTAGTTGTGCGTTTGGCCCCAATTTGCTTTTGTTTAACCTGATTTTTAAGAGGCAACATGCGTTATGCTCTGTGGGTTTTGTTTCTCATTGGATTTTTTTTTGTGGCTTTTTTTTTGTTTTTTCTTGGTTTTGGTTTCTAAGAATGCATTTTTAGTGGCATATAGGGAATGAATCACATTCTGTTCTCACCTTTGACTTACTTTTCTAATTTTAATGAAACGTAAGAAATTTCAGTCCTGAAACCTCGGCTTAGCCATGCCTTGCACTAGTCTGTGTTTCTTAATGTTTCTTGAACTATGTTCTATGTAGTATTAAAGTTCAAAATGGTTTCTCGGGAGCTCTAGAATTAACTATTTCAATAAATAATCACTTAGATTTGAATCAGCCCTAATCAAAATAGGTACTGAAGTCAGGAACCTCGTTGCCCAACAGCCCACCTAGTGAGCAGGCACCTGCAAGAGCAATTCATCTTAGGCACATTAAAATGCCTGCCGGAGGAATTCTGTTTCTTCATAACCCCAGGCAACTGGGGTTTAGTTACAACTGGCACCTACAGCTGACAGAATGAATCTAAGCATTGCTGGACATTTTTGTTTATACTTTGTTCTATTTGGCTTTTAAAATTCCCACTTAAAATTGTTAATTTTTTTGCTTTTTGTATTGCTTGAAACATGATGTACACAACATGGAGCTTTCAACTGCCTTTGAGAAAATGAAAGGCTGTTGCACAGGGTGAGGCAATAATCTACAATTCGTGTCGGTAATGGAGGGGGCAAGATGTCATCAGTTTAAACTGCAGTAAGAAAAATGGAGGTGAGGTATCAAAAAAATCCTTCTACTGGCAAAGACGCTACAACCCTAGGCTGCCTAACGCGGGGAGCACAGGTATGGAGCCTTCATCACTTGGGGCTTTAAAGGTAAGTTAAGCAAGATGTCTTTTAATTGTAGCCGCTCCTGCTTTTAGCCAAGGGGATGAGCTGAGTCATCTGTTATAGCTCTTCTCAGGCTTTTTTTTCCCCTGAACAATTCATATTCTCATTTAAATTTATTTTGGTTTTGACTCCTACAGAAAGGATGGAGAAGGTGAGTATTCTTTCTAGTTTTTACCTCTCTAGGCTGGTCTTAAGAAAACCATTGAGCTGTCAAAGCAATGGGTGCTGCCTGATCTTTGTTTTAAATCTCAAAAGGGTGTCAACTAGCTAATGTTTTTAAGAGACCTCATGGCCAGCAGAGATGGAAAAGGACAAACTGCTTCCAAAGCTTCCACGGACATATTTGCAACAGCTATACATCATCAAAGAAACCTCTCTTTCCAGGATGGGTCTGAGTTTGTGCTTGGAATCACACATCTACCAGGTGTAGAGAAAGAGTTGATATTGACTCTTCAGTCTTTGGATTCACCTCTACTGGTGAAGGCTGGCCTTGGGCTCGAATTCCTCCCATGCAGGTGGGCAGTTTCAACATCTTCCTATGGCAGTGAGAAATGCAAAAAGTGTCGTATCACAGAAATGTTTAAGAATGCTAAATAATGATTGTATCTTCATATAAACAAACCAAATTCTTGGACCACTTGCCCTATTCTCATGAATTCCTCATTTAGCTTCTCTCCACAAATGAGTTATTTAACAGTAATTATGTTCTCTTGGAATGAATGGTTCCTGTTCACATTTGTGCTTTAGCCAATTACGTATCATAAGGATGTAAAATAGGACACCTGCCTTCCTGTGGGCCCTCGCTCCTGCCCAGCTTTCTCTTTTCCTAATGCATGGATACCTATGGCAGCATCTGCCTTAATTTCTTTATTCCTTTTAACTAGTAAGTGCTGGAGAAGAGATGGAGGACAAGTTAGCAGCTGTGTGTACAGAAAACATCCTGACAGTCACAAATGACTTGGGGAAAGAGGGGAGTTTCAAAGATCTTAATGAAAACACCAGTTGCATGTTACTTGGTGAAAATACGTTTGGAAGGTCTGGTGGTGTCTTTGCACCTATTTGGAATAGAGACTTTCAGCAGGGCTGTTAAAGTACAATAGTGGCTATGCCAAATTGGACTAAAGATCACTCTAGCTAAGAAATCTTTCACCAGTAGCAAATGCCCACAGTAGAACCAGGACAAACACGTACTCCCCTGTGTGTCTTTCCCAGCAATTCCAGTGACATTACCAAAAGCAGTGGGGTTTAGGGGAAACTGTTAACACACCACTCACAGGATTTATCTCATGAAATTGTACAGACTGCAGTCCCAGAGAACGTCTCATGAAATTGTACAGACTGCAGTCCCAGAGAACATCACATGAATATGGACTATGTGTTTATGACTGCCAGGCGAAGACTTCAGCACACTGAAAGATGAATTTGCAGGGTCATTTTCATCTTTCTGAAGTGAAACTTCCCACTGAAAGGAAAGCTAGCTCCAAATAAACTCTAAATGTTATAAAAGATCCAAACAGGATGTTAATGACTTACTTGTTTATGTCCCGTTTATTAACTGGTTTCTGGTTCAGGGTACACAGTTGTCCCTTTTATGCTCTCACTTTTGCTGACGGGTTAAGACACTTGAAGCTAGATACATATAGTAGGAATTTGGATTGAAAGTAATTCTGGTTGACTGTAAAGTGCAAATACTTCTAGTAAGACAGTCTGATAAAAATGTAGATGCACACGTTGATTAGTTAATTCTACTAGAGCAATGTTTGTACTTAGGACTTATTTTAGTAAAATTCAAATGCAATTAAAATGCAGGAAATCAGTTTAGTGAAATGACACCATTTTACTAAAGCTGCTGGATATATAAGGAAAGATTAGAATGTGCTTTGCATTTAAAACTGATTAAACTGTTAAGATGAAATTCACCTCATAAGTAACTGCATAGCCTCTAAGATTTTAGAGCTCACAGGTCTTAGCTTCTCATACTTAATTCTTACTAGCAGTTTGGAAAATAAGAGCAGTCCAGTGGTCTTCTCAATACTAATACTGAATTATGAACTCTTCTGTACTTGTACAGGGCACGGCTGTCAAACTGCCTGAATAATTTCAGCAACCTGTAGTGGCTACCTAATCATTTACTTCCTTCAGCCATTTCTATCTTTAAAACTTTTGCAGCAAACGTACTAAGTGACTTCTTATTTACATTTCTTATACTATATGTTGGCCTTATTACAAAGTGTCAATTTCAGTTAGCTTAATTTTTCAGACAAAAGAAGCATTTATATTAAAAAGCAAAGTACTGGATTCTAAAATAAATCTGTGATGTTAGGCAGGGTGATTTGTGAGTTGCGTGAAAGAAAATGTATGCAAAGTGATTAGTTAAAACTTGGTACATGTTTTTTTGTGTGATTATATATCCATACCAGAGGGGACTGTCCTACTATAACGGTCAGCAACAGTCATAGTAAACACAAAGGGAAATACCTTAATTTCCCAGCATATATATATCTGAATAAACACGATTTTTTTGTGACACAGTCTTTGGGACAGCAGAAAAGGATACGTCTCCTTTACAAAGGAAAAAGTATTACTGCTTTGAATCACTGCAAAAAAATGCAACTATATTTTATATCTGAAGTGCTAATCTAGGCATATCAGTGATATTACACTGTTAATGTCAACATTAATGGATTTAGAAAAGAAAGATTTAAGACATCAGACTTTAAAAGGGAAAAAACAGGTTTATTTCATGCAGTTTACAATACGCTAGTGTTATGAAAAGGAGGTTAAAAAAATACACACACATTTTAATTGTATGTTTGTTTTAAAAATGATGGTTAACTGTAACCATCTTCAAATGATTTGGGAAGCCCTAGCAGATGTTTTATCCAGGGAAATTCCCTGGATTCAGTTTCTTGTCTATGTCTGTGTTAAGAGTTTTGGCTAATGCAAAAGCATTAAAACCAGATCAAAACTCAAACTTTGCTGCAGTAAGAACACTTCAAAGATAATGAATTGGCACAAAATGAAGTGTTATTGCTAATCCACTATCCAGGAAAAAACATGTTGTAAGTATGGCCACTTGGATATTAACACAGACAGCTGATGCACAACTAATTTTGAGACCAGTGATTTGGGGGGGGGGGGGGGGGGGGGAGAACATCTGTTGAATTGGGTAGGTAGGCCTAGAGAGCCCATAGGAAATAGATTTTTCATAGCTAGGCTAAGGTGAGGCTCAGGACAGAAGCAGGTAGAAATAGTTGCCATTTGATGCTCCTTCAGTTTGGTGATCCCATTTCAGTTCCAGGTAGACAGGTTGGCAACATTTCTCTTACCATGCCTTGGCACTTGCTTCATCCTAGCAAGTACACGTGAGCCAAGTTAAATTTGAGTAAAGTTGTGCATAAGCTTTTGGAAAAATCTATAAAAGGAGCAAGAATCATGTACATAAATACATTAACTCTTACATTTCAGATGACCAGGCCTGGAAATCTCAACAGGTGTTAAGTCAGGTCAAAATGTAGGCTCAGCTTTCTGAGGCAAGGAGAGCACTGTCACAGAACCTCCTCCCCTTCCACCCACCCCCAAAGTAGCAAAATAACTTTCTAAAAAGTTTCTCTCATTATAGTAGTTATTAACACACAACATCCTAAAGAGAACCCTTTGATGGGCCCAGAAAGCTATGTTTGCAGCAGTATCTATTCACTGAACTTGTGAGAAGTTTATGCCTAAGGGTAGACCTTCCTAAAGTAAAGGACAGCTAAGTTGCAATGAAATATCCAGCGACAATTTCCTGGGGCAGAATCCTCCTCAAAGTCTCTCTATTGCCAGTGCTGCTCATAAAGGTTGTTAGATTTCAGCATAGGCCATAATAAAGTGGTGGGTAAGTGTACTATCTTCTCTAGTGTATTCCTTACCAAGCTGGATACTGAAATTCCAAGCCATATGTGAACACTTTTATCTGCAATTGGTTCAGCCATTTGTAAAAATTATTTTAGAGTGTGTGAGTTGAAAGAAAAACAGACTAGCTGCTTTTTAAATGTTATGTGTCTCCGGAACTTCAAATTAGCCCTGGAAAGGATTTTAGCCCTTAGCATTTCTGCATTGAAAATGGAAAGAGTTCCTTCTGTCTGACACACATTTAGGCAAACTGAAAAATAAGATCTATTTAGCCCTTTAAAGCCTCAGTTCAGTAAGAAGCCTTTAAAGACAGCTCCTGATTGTTGTGAGCCAAAAGAAGTAAAAGTTATATGACAATGAGTTCAGAGAGCCTTCCACTTTTTTTTTTAAAACTAAATATTTATACTATCTTAAGAATCAATAATTCTACACATAAACCCAGGTAAGATCCTGAGATTGTCCTTAAAGCTGGAGATAACTGCAGTCTAAACTATAATGAAGTAACAGGCAGCATCCTCAGACCGTATGTATTTCAAAATTGTTGTGTTAGAAAAGACACTTCTCCAGTGACCACTGGAAGTTTTAATCCTACCGTGCTGAGCTAACAGGTACTGTTAAAGGCGTAACAAAATCTCATCTCTTTTCAAGGGCCCCACCTTTCAGGGCTGATTGAAGAAGTTACTTTGAAAAACTTGAAAGATGCTTTTGATGTAGCGAGAGAGAGAATAAAATAGGAGAATGACACTTTCTGATTTTATCACATCTCAAGTGAATAAAATCTCAGGCTTCATCTCCAAACTCTCTTTCACTTGACTTTGATCTCCATGAAAAGCCCAGTAATTCACTTTTCTCTCAGTACTTCTCAAGGAATGTATTCCAGTATACCTGAATGATTGGACAATACACATTATAATCCAGTTTCTAGGTAATTTCATTCAATCAGATACTACTGCATTTTTGCATTCCAAATTAATTTTTGTAATACTAATAAAAATAGTAATTTGTAATTAATGTGTGTTAATTTGCTGGTTAATTTGCTCTCTACTGCTCAAAAAGAGACTGACAACTCTCAGCAACCTCAATAGACGTTCACAGAATAGAGTGTTCTGTTCTGAGAAGCAGTTTTCTGAAAACACCATCATCCTACTCAACAGACCTGTTCCCTAAGCATGCCTGCAATCAAGTTTTCTTTTGTTTAATCTGCTAGAAGTTTTCATTTTTCTCCTGAAAAAAAACCCTCTCTCAGAGAAAGAGGAGATTGATTCCATTTTGGTATCTTCAGGAAATAGTCCTGTTTCTAATCAATCATAACTGCATTCACATTGCTAGAAATGGAGCTACACAGCTATTGTCTAAAGAAAATCTGAAGACAAAAAAGTTGGATGAATACATCGAGCTCACTTTCTTAAGAAATATCTTTTACTAATGCTACAATGAAAGGTGAAGGGAACTTTTATCATTACAAGAAACCTAGCTGAGTTTGAAAAAAAGACAGTACATTTTCCAACTTTTCTGAGTACATGATTCTGAGGACTGAAAGTTCAGTAGAGAATCAATATAAGCTTCTAAATACAATCAAGCCTTTGACACACAAATTACTGTGGGATAACAATCTGCAATTAGCCATAATCCATGGAAACCCCACAGTAAGTGGGAGAAAATTCCAGGTAACCTTTTGTCCAAAAAAAAAAAAAAAAAAAAAAAAAAAAATCTATTTCACATTTACTGTGGGAGCTGCTGAGTCAGACTATACTTTTGGACAGTTATTATGGACCAGGTGACATTCACGTCTTAGAGGCTTCAGAATGACTTGTTCATTGCAGATAAACTCTGATTTAATTGCTGCTTGAAGAAGTCAAAAAAACGTCATCTCCAATACAGAAAATTAGCGTCTGACAAAACTTAAGGCCAACAGTATGCTATCTGTTTCCTAACTCAAAGCAAGAAATTTCTTTGGTAAATTTGAACTTCTCAGTTTTTAAACAAGTTTTGCAAGAAGTTTGTCATGTAAAAGCCTTTAAAGAATTTCACTGAAAATCCACTAATCATCTGCTGAAGTAACCTCCTGTTCCATGGACAACACACCAAACAACTTCACTGAATATTTGTATAGCAAAAGGTTAGAGTTGTATCTTTCATAGAACTTAGATTTTCATGAGAAGTCACCTTGATTAACTGTTACGTTTTGGTATCTCTCTCTTCCTGCTTTATTTCCTTCTGCTATGATCTCTTCGTGCTCAGGATCTTAAATTCTAACCTGGAATGCTGTTTTGATTTACGAATAGAGGAGCTGTGTAAATCCAGAGTTCACATAAAAGGCTTTTGCAGCATAGGTTTTCAACTACAGCCCCCTAGTGAACCCATCAGCTTTACATAGTCATAGGCAGTTCTCTAGGGGTAAATACTCTCCCAATGACAGAAAAGAAACAGACAAAGGACTCCAGTTTAAACCATATTGGTACATTACCTCATCCTGCAAGATCTTAACAGACAAAGCAATGTTTGCAAAACCTGGTGATGTAGATTGGACTCTAATGCAATTATCTTGTTACTGTAGCTAACTTTATTTGAAATTACAAGAGTCAAATAAAAAGAAACCAAACTTATTTGGGGATCAATTCTTAATGCCGTGAAAAAGGCATATGGTAGCACTTCCATCTATCTGAAAGCCTCAAATGTTCACAAAAATTAAAGCAATAATGACATTAGCAGGAACAGGAAAGTAGTTAGTTCAGGTGGTCTCAAACAACAGCATATTTAAAATAATTTACAAGGTACCTGCCTATTGAAGTTCTCTTTTTTTTTTTTTTTCTTTCTTAAGATCTTTGTGAGGTATTGGAAACAAAGTGCAAAATGATTAACCACTCATTTCCCCAAAATTTGCTACAACAGGGATACAATGTAAACTAGATTGCAGGTAATCTCACCATAAAAGCATGGTTTTAAACTGAAAATACTGAAAAAAACATACTTAGAAAACCCCACTCTTTTACATATTCTAAATTTGTTCAGTTTGCTCAATTTGTTAGTCATGCTTTGCTGCTGTCATTCTTGAAAATGTCACTTTATGAAATAAAATATTCTGTCTTTTTTGGGTTAAATAAGAGAGACAACAGAAATGCTGATTCAGAAGGATCACTGTAAAGCAGATATTTTAGGCATTAAAATCCACTTAGGCCAATGCCAAATTACTCTGTAGAGCACACCAAGAAAACAACAAGAAACATGGTTGGCTGCAATTCCATGAGCTATGGAGCTCACAGAATTCGGTGGAGTCATACTGTTTAAAAACACAGTGACGACTGCAGCAGAGGAAATGTTTTAATATGCAGTTAACACAGACAACTGTTATTGTTATTTTCAGATACACAAGATAATCTCTTACTATTTAGGGGAAATTTGGGTGCTAAATTTAAGCTGATAAAATATGGGTGCCTAAAAAAGTATAAAAGTATAAACATTTCCCCCTACACAATTACATTTTCAGTAAATTCAATTCAGTTTTAACATCTTAAAAAAAGACAAACATTTTATGTGGTGTTGTGGAGAGGCCAGCAGCTTCCTGTGCAGACCACATCCAAGTCGCAAAATGCATTACAAACCCTTTCAAGCATTAGATGCATGGACAAAACATTTAGCCCACTGCTTAACCTGCTTAGTAGAAATGGTTTTTACAAATTGTTTCTGCCAAACTTTTATCAATGTATAATAGGTCCTTTTAAAAAAAAAAAAAAAGTAGACCCTGGGTGTTTGAAAATCAGGCTTTTGCGTAAAGGATTACCTAGAGTATATGCATAAATTCTGAAGTTACTGAGAATGAAAATTGTAATGTCTTTAGAATTCAAAACAATCTTGTAGCTTTTTGAAACTCCCTTCCACTGCTTTCATAAGTCAATAAAGCTGAGTTTTATACCGTCAATTTCATTAAGTGTTTTAAAGATGTGCTAAAGATTTTGCTCAAAACATAGTGTATTAAAAAGCTCCAGTCTTGTGTATTAGCCTTCATCAAGGACAAACTAATGAAGCTGCACCAGATGTTTTCAAACAGTGTTCTTTAACTGCATAGTTGAAACAGTATAGAAAGAGAAAGATTGATTACAGGTATCCTGAATGTCTGAAGTAATTAAGTTTTTCAATTGGATGAGCTTGTGTTCACACTCAAGATTGATTTTAATCCCAGTCAGAGAGATAGGGATCTAGGACTAGCCAGCCATATTTCTGTACAACCTCCAGCTCTTGAAAAATCTCTACCATAATCCACAGTTCAATGCTTATAGGCATTTTATAAAAGCACAAACACAGATATAAGTACAAACATCTCAAAAGAAACAGAATGTTCAGTTGTTCATTTTAAGTGAATTTTGATTCCCCTTCCAAACATCTGGCTAAGACTGGAGCATAACTTTTGCAGGAGGAGACTGTTTTAACAGAAGGAACACCAAGAATAACTCAGATGAATGCCATTTTCTCTGAGTTTAGTCTTCCCTTTGGGTATTAAAATATGCTATAAATCCAGTCAATATATACACCCTTCCTTTAGAGAAACCTTTTGTCTGTTGTGTAACTTTTTACATGCTAGTTTCAGTTGATCTCCTAGGCTGTTACTACATAATAGAGTATGTCACAGAGCCGTAAGGAATGTGCAGTATAACACAGTCGACTGGGGCTGCCACTGATTCTGAAACAATGTAGGCCCAAATATTTGCATTTGTGGGCTGTAATGTGTGTGTGTGTGTGTGTAGCACCAATTACATTGTCCTTTAAATGTTTACAATGATTAGTACGAAAATGTCTCCGAACTGATCAACATTGGGTCATCCAGCACCAGACATTAAGTGCTACATGTCTCAGAGGAAAATACGAGTGCATGGTCATTTCTTTTCAAATGACCAGTGTCAGTCAGCCCACAAGAGAGTACAACCATGCACTACAACCAAAACTTAACACACACTCCCACACCATCTATTTCCATTATGTAATCTTGCAACGCTTTCAGCCAGTTGACACCAGCTTATAGGCAAAAATGGTTGAACCCAGATCAACAGAAAATTGTCTAAATCAGATTTTTTCTTTTGCAGATGAGCCTCTTCAGTGTGACAATTCACTGTGTCTTGGAATAAAAGAGAAAAAAATTGTCACCGTTCAATACTGTCTTCACATCCTGGAACCTCGTTCTTGCAAAATCTGAAACAGACCAATAAAAATTCTATAAATGAAAATTCGCTCAATGTGTTTCCTAAAGCATGGAGGTCAAAGAGCAACATAATGACTATTTCAAATAACCGATAAAGTGTCAGGGAGATGGTTCAAGGACATTCCTGAAGTCTGTGCTTTATGGCTGAGAAAAGACAGATTGATATATACAATGTCTCCTATCAAACATCATGAAAACAGATGTAAATCACTGCTAGGAATTGAGTATGATTAATATAACCAAAGCTTAAGGGTTGGTAGATCTAAAAAGTAAGCCATTTCACCTCATCCTAGTTCTGAAGATACTTAGGACCTGTATGGTAAATGAACTTGGGTACTTTATTAGAAATTGAATTTAATCTTCTTTTTCCTGTTCCAGTAAGATGTCCTTAACTCTCTGAAGTTTCAGCTGCAAATTGTGTCCCATAAATTAGTACTGAAAACATGAACTAGCAACTCAAAATGTGCACAAATGGCACACTGGGCGAGATGACACAGGAAGTTTTCAAAGGCCAAGAGTACGAACTGGCAAGATTTAAATCAACAGACTGATTTAAAATCTGAAATAGATGCCCAGGCTTGGTCTTTTGCATGAACTAAAGTCAACCAACTACATTTCTTCACAGATTTTTACTATGCTGTTCAGACATACAAAGCTTATCAGTTGGACTGACCAGCTATATGAAAATAAGTACTACTCTGACAGCAGTTTTAAAATATTTTTACATTAATATTATTTGCTCATGCAAGATCTCAAGTTTTTTAGGCATCCTTGTCCATACGAAAATTGTTTCTGTGGACACAGGACATAGCACATTGAACTTTTCATGCATTACCTTGTCCATCATTATCCTTTGAAATGTCCAAGCCAGGCAGCTGAAAGGCAATGCAGGCTCTGACTTCATGCGGAGGAATATATTTCTCAAAAATTCTGCCTAAGGAATTTGATTCTCCCACTGTCACCAAGGAACTGAGATTCCCATTACAGTGAGTAAAAGGATTTTCTTTTTTTTCCCCTAAAAGCAGTTGGTTTGTTTAATATTCACTTTAAAAGGCATATATTAAACATAGGGACTGAAGTCCAATGGAAACAAAATATCTACCCCTGAAAAACCTAGGAATCCTTGTCTATAGCATCTTACAACATGAAGACCGCCTATTCTACTTCCAATTTGACTATTTTTTCCCTTTTCTGTTTCATTTCTCTTTGGCTCCTTCAGTGAGGAAAGCATGCAAGTCTTAGGATTGACTGTCCAAGCAACAATGTTTCTCATGTTGCTACTCTAAACTGAACGGCAATGAGCAATAATGAGGTCAACTCTCAGGCTGCATCGTACTGCAGGGAAGCCTTTAAGCAAACTGTAGAACCAATCGTGACAGTAGCCAAATAAAGCAATAAGCAAAGCTTCAAATGTACCGAGCACAAGTACTTAACAATGTTAATCTGTCAGTAAAAGTATCTCTAATGATACTTCATTTTCTTTTGCATCTTGACAGTTTTCCTAGTACTGGGAAGGGCTCTTGATTTCAAAAAGCTGAAAGAAAGCAAAGGCACAATCCCTGGACAATGGCATAGCTGTCTTCAATGTAGAATTTCCTTCTGTGAGGATTTCAGTGTAGTCTGATATTAAGACAACAACCAACAAGGAGGGGCTGGTGGGGAATGTGAAGCTCAAGGGCAGCCTGGGCTGCAGTGACCACAAAATGGTGGAGTTCAAGATCCTTAGGGCACCGAGGAGGGCACACAGCAAGCTCACTACCCTGGACTTCAGGAGAGCGGACTTTGGCCTCTTCAGGGATCTGCTTTGTAGAGTGCCATGGGACAAAGCCCCAGAGGGAAGAGAGGCCCAGGAAAGCTGGGTAATATTCAAGGATCACCTCCTCCAAGCTCAGGAGCGATGCATCCCAACAAAGAGGAAGTCAGGCAAAAACGCCAGGAGGCCTGCATGGATGAACAAGGAGCTCCCGGACAAACTCAGACACAAAAAGGAAGCCTACAGAGGGTGGAAGCAAGGACAGGTAGCCTGGGAGGAATACAGAGAAATTGTCTGAGCAGCCAGGGATCAGGTTAGGAAAGCTAAAGCCCTGATAGAACTACATCTGGCCAGGGACGTCAAGGGCAACAAGAAAAGATTCTATAGGTACGTCAGGAATAAAAGGAAGACAAGGGAAAATGTGGGCCCTCTCCAGAACGAAATCGGAGACCTGGTTACACGGGACACGGAGAAGACGGAGGTACTCAATGACTTTTATGTCTCGGTCTTCACCGGCAAGTGCTCGAGCCTCACCGCCCAAGCCGCAGAAGGCAAAGGCGGGGACTGGGAGAATGAAGAGCCGCCCACTGTGGGAGAACATCAGGTTCGAGACCATCTGAGGCACCTGAAGGTGCACAAGTCCATGGGACCCGATGAGATCGATCCGCGGGTCCTGAAGGAACTGGTGGATGAAGTTGCTAAGCCACTATCCATCGTATTTGAGAAGTTGTGGCAGTCCAGAGAACTTCCCATTGACTGGAAAAGGGGAAACATAACCCCCATTTTTAAAAAGGGAAAAAAGGAAGACACGGGGAACTACAGGCCGGTCAGTCTCACGTCTGTGCCTGGGAAGATCATGGGACAGATCCTCCTGGAAGCTATGCTAAGGCACATGGAGGACAGGGAGGTGATTCGAGACAGCCAGCATGGTTTCACCGAGGGCAAGTCCTGCCTGACTAACCTAGTGGCCTTCTATGATGGAGCGACTACATCAGTGGACACGGGAAGGGCTACGGATGTCATCGATCTGGACCTCTGTAAGGCCTTTGACACGGTCCCCCACAACATCCTTCTCTCTCAACTGGAGAGGTATGGATTTGACGGGTGGACAGTCCGGTGGGTGAGGAATTGGTTAGATGGTCGCATCCAGAGGGTAGCAGTCAACGGCTCAATGTCCAGATGGAGGTTGGTGACGAGCGGCGTCCCGCAGGGGTCCGTATTGGGACCGGTACTGTTTAATATCTTCATCAATGACATAGACAGTGGGATCAAGCGCACCCTCGGCAAGTTTGCAGACGACGCCAAGCTGAGTGGTGTGGTCAACACGCCAGAGGGATGGGATGCCATCCAGAGAGACCTGGACAAGCTTGAGAAGTGGGCCCGTGTGAACCTCATGAGGTTTAACAAGGCCAAGTGCAAGGTCCTGCCCCTGGGTCGGGGCAACCCCTGGTATCAATACAGGCTGGGGGATGAAGGGCTTGAGAGCAGCCCTGCCGAGAAGGACTTGGGGGTACTGGTGGATGAAAAGCCGGACATGAGCCAGCAATATGCGCTCGCAGCCCAGAAGGCCAATCGTATCCTGGGCTGCATCCAAAGCAGCGTGGCCAGCAGGTCGAGGGAGGTGATTATGCCCCTCTGCTCTGGTGAGACCCCACCTGCAGTACTGCGTCCAGCTCTGAAGCCCTCAGCATAACGAAGACATGGAGCTGTCGGAGCAGGTCCAGAGGAGGACCACGAAAACGATCAGGGGGCTGGAACTCCTCTGCTATGAAGAAAGGCTGAGAGAGTTGGGGTTGTTCAGCCTGGAGAAGAGAAGGCTTTGGGGAGACCTTATTGCGGCCTATCAGTACTTAAAGGGGGCTTATAAAAAAGATGGCAGCAGACTTTTTAGCAGGGCCTGTTGCGGCAGGACAAGGGGGAATGGCTTTAAACTAAAGGGGGGTAGATTTGGACTAGAAATAAAGAAGAAATTTTTTATGCTGAGGGTGGTGAAACACTGGAACAGGTTGCCCAGAGAGGTGGTGGATGTCCCATCCCTGGAAACATTCCAGGACAGGTTGGATGGGGTTCTGAGCAACCTGCTCTAGTTGAAGATGTCCCTGCCCACGGCAGGGTGGTTGGACTAGATGACCTTTAGAGGTCCCTTCCAACCCAAACTATTCTATGATTCTATGATTCTAAGACAAACACCTGATGCTAGTACTCAGTAGCACATTCCATCCCAGACTACCCCCAGAATCTGACAGCACACACGAACACTTCAATCTTTGTGCTTGTAGGATAATGGCTGGCAACCACTTAACACAGCACAGCAGTTTCATGTATGGTTTTAAATAAAGTCTTAGGCATTTGGTTTCTTTTTAATATTGTTAAAATGTTGATAATTTAACTTATCAGCCTCTATCAGTCATCAAGCCTCATGTCTTTCGTAGTGACTGTAGGCAAGTAGGATCTCACCTGCTTTGCACAACTCCACGGGATTTTTTAAGGACTGGAGTTCATGAAGAACCCATCACCATTTGTGTGCCTCAGGGATAGTTCAGAGACAGTTCAGTGTCAGCTTAAAAAAAAAAAAAAAAAAAATCCACTTTACCCCTTGCTCACTGCACTTCCTGCAGTACCTGGATCTTGCCTTGTGTATACAAAGTTCTTTTTCATTTCAAATTCAATATTATTATTTTGAAGTTATGAAGCCAGATGTCACTGCAGCTACTTCGATAAATTTCCAACATATAGAAAGATGTTTCCCATAGGCCATAAGGTGCTTTAGGGTATATTTCAGATGTAAATATTGCTTATTTCATGAAGATAATTTACTAAGTGTACTAAGCAAAAAGCATTTCATATGAAACTGTAGGAAAGATACAAGTGAATTCTGTGAAAAGCTAGGCCCTGAAAATTGCTCAGTAACGGCTAGTATAATATCTTCAAAAGGGATTAGACAAACTTACAGAAGATAGTGCCATTGATACCTACTCATGGTATCATAGTGTCATTGTAGCTTTCAGACAATGATCGGGATGCAGGCTTGAAGTCAAAATTCCTGAACTGAGGCTTACTGGAAGGTGGGGAAATATATCAGGAGTTAATTTGATAAATGCCTCATACTTAAACTCTCCTCGAGTATTTGCTGTTTGTCACAGCTGAGAACAAAGTGCTGAAGTAGATGTCCACATAGTGGGTAACAGTCTGACCCAGCAAATGTAGTCAGTAAGTGCAACAATCTCCAATGGAGACAAAAACATGGCTGAAACAAGCACCTGTGCAGTTAGAAAATAATATTGGATCTATTCACTTTGTCAATCTTTCCAATTTAAAATGAAACATGAGTGTATTCTTTCCTAGAAGATAAAAAATACTTCTAAGATTAATAGACTTACAACTATTTTCTGTAGCTTCAGGAACACATACAATAAGATAAAACTAAGCCAGATCTGGATGCTGAACTTTGCACACTTTACTGAGCCAGTAAACGCAAAGCAAAGCAGAAAATTCTATCGGATCAGGCAATATTTTAACACACTTTGCTTGGTACTTCTTCTGTAACCCCTACCTTTACTGAAGGGGAAATGATTTCTGATCAGCAAGCTCTCATGAGAGGTATTCCATCCACATCTGTTCAGAAACTGTGTGAAAGAGGATCTTTTATAGTTATGGGCAGTGACTTTGTCCAAAGAGGAAATTGAATTTCAGTTATCAGGAATTCTATCAAAATTGTATGTACTTACTAAATACTGAAAGGATGACTGACTCTGTTCTGCAATTCGAAATTCCTCCTTTTTTTTTTCCTGAAAAACCCTTTAATAAGACTATTCCTAAAAGTTTTAGTAGCTTACTGGGCAAAAATGCCAAGAGAAGATGTCTCAACACTAACAGAGGTCAATAAAATTTGAAAGCAGTTATGGCAGGCCTTCTCCCAAACTGCTAATAGCTAGGATTGAGAAGTATGTCTGGAGCAGAACCAGGCATGGAAGAAGCTTTCATTTGAGAACATACTCTACTAGCTAAACAGGTGACTTCACTAATAATGCTCCTCTGTCCGCACACTTTAGATCACAGAATCACCAAATGGTTTGGCTTGGAAAGGACCTTTAAAGATCATCTAGTCCAACCCCTCTGCCATGGACGGGGACATCTTTCACTAGTTGAAATGCTTGAAATGATGCTCAAAGCCCCACCCAACCCAACCATGAACACTTCCAGGGACGGGGCACCCACAATTTCTCTGGGCAACCTGTTCCAGTGTCACACCACCCTCATAGTAAAGAATTTCACCATTATATCCAATCTAAATCTACCCTCTTTCAGTTTAAAAACACTGCCCCTTGTCCTGTCAGTACGGGCCCTCGTAAAAAGTCTTTCTCCGTCTTTCTTATAAGCCCCTTTTAAGTATGGGAAGGCCACAGTAACATCTCCCCAGAGCCTTCTCTTCTCCAGGCCAAAAAATCCCAACTCTCTCAGCCTTTCTTCATAGCAGAGGTGTTCCAGCCCTCTCTCTCACTGATCATTTTTATGTCCCTCCTCTGGGCCCACTCTAACAGGTCCATGTCTGTCTTGTACTGGGAACCCCAGAGCTGGACACAGTGCTCCAGGTCTCATGAGAGCGGAGTAGAGGGGGAGAATCACCTCCCTCGACCTGCTGGCCATGCTTCTTTTGATGCAGCCCCGGATAATTGGCTTTCTGGGCTGCAAGTGTATGTTACTGGCTCACATCCAGTTTTTCACCCACCAGTATACCCAAGTCCTCCTCTGCAGTGCTGCTCTCAATCCATTCAGCATCCAGTCTCTACTGATACTGGGGACTGTCCTGACCCTGGTACAGATCTGCAGTGTTCAGAATTTTCTTTCTTCTCATGTTTCTGTTCTGTTTTTCCTCCAGGTGCACCAGATCCATTGACTTATGAACTCTAAACAATGCTGAATGAACTCTCACATCCTAGGGGCCTGAGTGTGATTGCTTTTTAGGGAAGCAGAATGTGAGAACTATTTCCTCCCACTGAAAATAAATCTGCTGCAGATAGAATAGCGTTTTAAGGACTGTTCACCTCTCAGGCAGCTTAAGAATCTTGCATTCAATTCCAGCACAGTGCCAGTTTATTTTTTTTCAATAAAGCTTCAGATTTGATCCATTCTTTACAGCCATTCCTGAAGACTTGGCAAAAGACCTTATTCTACCTCAGCAGTAGTTTTTGTTAGCATCAGTTAAGAAAATAATGTAGGTTCTTCTTCAGCCATGCGGAAGCAACACTTCAGAGATAAGTATAAGGCTGCTTTACAGCTAAAAAGTTCAGGTGTATAGGTGAGAAGCTGGAGTTCAATCTCATGCAATGGTAAATATCTTCAATTTATACAGGACTAGGGGAGCGATCGTCCCCCTGTACTCAGCACTGGTGAGGCCGCACCTCGAATACTGTGTTCAGTTTTGGGCCCCTCACTACAAGACAGACATTGGGTGCTGGAGCGTGTCCAGAGAAGGGCAACGAGGCTGGTGAGGGGTCTGGAGAACAAGTCTGATGAGGAGCGGCTGAGGGAACTGGGGTTGTTTAGCCTGGAGAAAAGGAGGCTGAGGGGAGACCTCATTGCTCTCTACAACTACCTGAAAGGAGGTTGTAGCGAGGGGGGGGTCGGTCTCTTCTCCCAAGTAACAAGCGATAGGACAAGAGGAAACGGCCTCAAGTTGCATCAGGAGGAGGTTTAGATTGGATATTAGGAAAAATTTCTTCCCCAAAAGGGTTGTCAAGCATTGGAACAGGCTGCCCAGGGAAGCAGTTGAGTCACCATCCCTGGAGGTATTGAAAAGACATGTAGATGTGGTGCTTAGGGACATGGTTTAGTGGTGGACTTGGCAGTGCTAGGTTAACAGCTGGACTTGATGATCTTAAAGGTCTTTTCCAACCTAAACGATTCTATGATTCTATGACTACCCGCACACCGTATCACTGAACATTCAATGATAAGTTATCTTCTAGAAATTGGATAGCAGAATAAATATGAGCAGTGCTTGCAGACATGTTAGGAAAAGGTTGCAAAAGTTGTTCTTTCTGATGCAACTTTTGTGTTCTTCCACTTGTGACTTTTAAAGTACCTTGGTCTTCAACAAGATATCGAACTACAGTGGAAAGGACCTGATCCCTCTCCAGAGAGAGTTGTTTCCTGTGAAGTTGTTTCCTTCTTCGCTATGAGGGTGGTGAGGCACTGGGACAGATTGCCCAGAGGAGCTGTGGGTGCCCCATCCCTGGAAGTGTCCAAGGCCAGGTTGGAAGGGGCTTTGAGCAACCTGGTCTAGTGGAAGGTGTCCCTGCCCATGGCAGAGGGGTTGGAACTAGATGATCTTTAAGGTCCCTTCCAACCCAAACCATTCTATGATTCTATGATAAATATAACTGTAGCACTGAGATCACGCTATTTACTTGTATTTGCCAAGTCTTGATTAAAAAATTATTAGTTTCAAAATTATCAGATAAGACCATCTTTTGACTATGTTGCACTTCAGTCAAGTTTGCTAATTTATTGCCAAATCAGACATTTACTGAAAATGTATACTGTAAGTTTGTATCAGATGCCTCTACACGTAAAAAAAACATTTGACAGAAAAGCTGGTGCACAGAAAATAAAAATGAAAAGCAATTCTGACCCTAGAATCTACATGAAGAACTCTTCTTCTCAGCAAAGCTTTAAAGGAACCAATCACAATACAGCTTATAACAGCAACACTAATTATTCTGTCAAAGAAGCAATATCCAGAATGGGAATTCTATGCTAACCATGCCACAACTATAATCACAAACACACACACCACCAGGACTAGCCAAAGGACAGCACTAGTGGGGGTAGGAATTGGATGGGGCAGAAAAGCATCTGGGTAAAATCCTAGGGCAGCTAGTGCTCACCATGACATTTACACTTAATCTGAGTCATTCATATCGTAATCCGTTTCTTCATCCTCACTCTGAGTGGCATGCAGCATGCAGCAAGTATAGAGAAAGGAAGGGAAAAGAAGAGATTGCAAGTGAGTCAGAGCTGCAAGAAAGTACAGTCCACTTACACTTGAAGCATCTGGGAATGACATTTATTTACTTTTATCTGGGACCCCCACTCTTTGTAAGGAAGTATGACAGCAGACAAGTTCAAGGAGGAATGTTACAGATGTCATGAAAATTTCCTTTTTCAAATGTCCTGAAGTGAGCAGATAGAAGCCAACAGTGACATGCAACATAACAATAGGGGCCGTAAATATAGAGAAAATTTAAATAAAACTGTGAAGCTGGTACCTTAACTCTGTGTACTCTTCACCACGGATGGGAAAGGATAGCACTTGAGAATCTAACTTTGGATGCAGATGTTACGAACAAGCTTTGGTCATTTGTCCCAAGAGTGACAGGTCAACAAAGTGGTATGAAAGAGAAGAATACTTGTGGGAATACAGGTTATCCTTCAGTAGTGCCATGGCTACCCGTAAAAGCTACTGGAACCATTTAAGTCAATATCCCAAATGCCGTTAATTTCCTTCGCTTAGGTGTATTAGAAGGTTACACGGAAGTCATCTACTAACTTACTAAGCAAACTGTTTTCCAAAAAAAGAAAACACAAGAAAAAAAGTCTCTAAGAGGGAATGAAGGTGAAGCTTGATTAGATCAGCTATCAGAAAATGTTTTTTCCTATTCTGAAAGTCCAGTACTATTAAGTAAAATTGAAGTGCTTGGCAATAAAAATTACATATTGGCAGTTTATTGTTTTCTCTAACCCAACCTGCTGTAAAAGTAATAGGAAGATTTTCTCATGGCTTCTAAAAGTCAGGCCCCAGTACACGAACACATTATTCTGTATATATCACTGGATACCAGAATTTCAATCATATGAACTTCATGAAGACCAACTCAGACACTAATGAACAGATTGCAGACTAGAGGATTGACGCTGGCTAAGAGGGAACTATTGAGACAACAGCTCCCACGGTCCAGTCAAGATTCCTGAACACAGCTGTCAGAAACCTCTCAACCAAAAAGAAATTTTTTGGTTTTTCTTTTTTTTTTCCAGGCACAACTTATACCTATAAAAAATAATCGATCTATTAGAAACACAATATATAAAAAATGATTTTTCAAGTATTGCCATTAATTGCTAGCAACAGCTCAACTCTTCCAGGACAAAAGGAGTGAATGTTTATATCTCCAACCAAAATTAACAGTAATTCTTATTCATCACCCTGGTCAAATTATGCTCTGCTCTCTTCTCTGAAACAGTGACCAAGAAGCACTTCAATGGAGATGTCTAAGATTTAGCTTCTCTCAGAGCTACTGAATTTACAGAGTTGTACTGCACTCTGAACTAGCTTTTGTATTTAGGGTTTAACAGTTTCATTTGATCCATATTTTCTTTTACATTAAGGATGCAATGTAACTCTGGCAACTTCTGAAGTTCCCTGAAGATGTACTACCATTCCTTATGAAGATATTTATTAGGTTCTAGAATTCCACATTTTATTTCAGGTACATATCTCAGCCCTAAATTATTAGCACACACCTCTTTAACCTGTCAAATTTTAAAGTTTTCCTGAAGCATCCTGGCAAAAGCAGACCTTGACTAGGGTTTTGGAAAGAGTGAGCCATGGCTTACCCAGATTCACTGTTTACCCTTGACTACATTAATCCCTTACAACTCTTTGGAAGTTTTATCTCAACAGTGACAAAAGAGCATAAATTAATCATTTCACTAAGAATCCAACATAAAGCTTGGATTATTTTTATAGTGCAATTTACAAAAATGTCTCTATATCAGTAGCTGCATAACCAAGTTACAAGGCACAGAAAGTAGTGAAGTTTTATCTATTTGAGGCCTCAGTGCCAAGACCCAGATCAATTCTTAGCATTATTTCAAAATTAATTTCTTTGAAGGTGATTCTTGAAAAAGCAACCTTTGATGTTTTACCAATTGTTTCCCATCTACGTATACTAAATTAAAAGCTTTCAGGCCAACTACAGAAGTATCCAGTTTGCCTGTAGTCATCTCCTCATACAAAGCAACAATGCAATGATAAAAACTGTTCAATATGCATGAAAGAAGAATACACTTACATACATAACCGGTCTGCCTTATTACTATTCAGTTGTGTTTTTACATTTTCCCTTGTACAAACTCTGAAAGACAACTGAGTAAAATGCTAAGATATTGTTCCCATTACAATCTTTTTGTAAAGCTGGTTACAGAAAGTAAAGAGAACTAGGTAGAAACCTGAAAATATTAAGCTAACAAATACCTTAATTTTATAACATATTGCACATGACTATGTTTTTCAGAGACAGCATATTACAATCTCCATTCTTGACAGTAAGATTTCTGCAGTTGAACTCAAGCAAGAAAAACGGTTTTCAACTGAATCAGTGACAGAATAAGGAAGCATTCAAATGTGTAAGAAACAAAACCTAGATTCTCAACTGTAAACAGCAAATATCTGCCAATACTCGAAAAAACAGGACAGGTATCAGGAACAGTACAGAGTATTGCATTTAAAGAACCCATTTGGTATAACAAATGCATGCTGATTGTACCATTTACAGTCTCTCATACAATGGACAGGGAACCATTACTAGTCATGAGTGAGGGGAAAAAAGGCAATTAAATAATGGTCCAGAACAGAGGTAGGCCTAGCACGACTTAGGGAAGCGCACCCAATTTGACACCGTTTCTTTAGTCCAGTGTCTAGTAACTTACCTTTGCTTTTTCACTGGGTTCACTGGTTGTGCCATAGGGAGTGTTATGCAATTCCTTTGAGACAACACACAGAAATTCAGCCTGATCTTCATTGCCATAGTTATAGGAAGAACCAATACTGACCAGCTGAAAGATTAAAAAAAAAAAAAAAAAGTCAATTGCATTTCCACATAAAACAAATTCCATAAATTCTCGTCATTAGTACAAACACTCCTTACTCTTCAGACTGTTGGTTGTGCCTGAAGCATGATTCTCCACTTCAATGCAAATACATTTTGATGTTGACAAATACAGACACTCTGATGATAAGAAAAACATAGCTTTTCTTTTTAAACATTTACAGAATTAATGATTTACGGTTATGATTATACTGTGAAAGAAAAGGCTACAGAGGCAGGCCAGTGGAAAAGTAGCTTGTTCCCTGTTTCTGTTATTTACTGGAAACCTTCCCATCCTCCAAAGTTAATTTTTAAAAAGTTCGTATGTGGTATCTTAATGTGGCATGATTTAATATGTAAATGGCTGCATGCAGGAAGCACTTTAGCCTGAAGGAATACCCACCGCTTTACTTACAGAATAATGCTACTTCTATTAAAAAATATTTTGAGTAGACAAAGACAAAATTTGCATTTGATTGGAAAACAGCAAGACACAGTATGGTCGGACACCAAGATTAACATCTGAAATTCATATATACTGCTACAAGGAAGTTAATTAAGGAGCGCTACAAGCAGAAGCCATGTATAATGAAATGTGACGTATTTACAAGCTTCTACAAGTCTCGGTATTAAATGATAAATTACAATTAACTGAGAAAGAAGGATATACTCAACATAAGTACTACCTCGTATGCAGCATGTTTATCAAATGGCAGAAATTTCATGTACCTTGTCTTACCTTACATGCAGTACACACTTACCTAATGCTAGAAGCTTTACATAGCCTGCCTTTCCAAGTCAGAATGAATTCAGATGTAGCTGGTTCATTTATTTTAAAGGTTTATTTCAAAAGCGTGACAAGATAATGTATGATGCTATTACTACTGACACAGATCAAAGTACTAAAAATCAACTTGTTACACAGATACACTGTATCTAAAGATCATTACCAAAACTATAGTAAATCTACCTACCAAATCACCACACACGTGATAAGGCTGTCCTAGCCCCCAACCTCTATTATATCATTAAAATGCCCTAGTAGTGGCCCCATAGCAAAGACTTGACTTGTTTTTTAGGGCAACAGCACTTGAAACACCGTAGTTACCTGTCTAAAAACAAACTGTGTACTGCCATTAGTCTAGCAGAGCACCGAAGAAAGTAAAAGCCTTGTTAAAGCAGTGAAGATGCAGCCAAGATGAAATCTTGGTCCAGAATCTGTACTTGAAGGATAAGATTATTCCCCCAACAAAAGTGGAAGGTAGACCAAGGTTAAAAGCAGCTTCCATATAGCACTGTCAGGAGAAAAATAAAGCCTCATCGTATTTTTAAGGAGAGAGAGGAGAGAGATGCTCAGATGTTCCAGCACTGCGGTAAGACAGCCAAACAAGCACCTCCATAGACAGACAGAGCCAATGCCTACAAAGAGCAGCAGGCAGTATGTCTGCACAATGAACCAACTTGATGCCAGGCCTAGGCAATGTAAAAGTTTTTGGACCCTGATGGTATTACAGCATACAAGGCTTAGCCTGCAATGAACAGTACTGGCAATCAAAATTTAGCACTCTCAAACTACCTACTTTAACTACACTGTCTAGGTGTGATCACCAGAAACCTTTCCGTCCCTCCTCCACTCCTAACATCACTCTAGTTCTGTAAAATACATACATAGTTAGTAATGAACACAGGCTGATCAAAAATGAATGTGATAGACATTTTTTCCACCAAAACCATGTAACGATGTTACAAAACCCCACGTTTTTTAGAAGCACCGATATGTCCTCATTGGAATAAAAAAGCACCATTTATCTTGAGACGTTAAGTCAGATAATCTTTCACAATGGATACTCTGCAGTCTGCACCATAACATATTTTTGTAATATAGTATCACAAAACCCATAAAGTAACTAGCTGCTTAGTTGCACAAAATGGACTAAGAAAGTCTACTGACAAGCTTGGAAAATCAACCCAGACTTACTTCATATATAGAGATGATTTGTTGATTCTCTTCCCTATCAGCAAAAAATATCATGCACAAATTTTCAGGAAAAAAAGCAAAGTTGGCTCTAAGCCTGTTGAAGTGCTTAAAGCACTCACAAAAGATAAAGTTTATCCTATATATTATATAGCAATTACAAACCATATAATACAAATACAGTAACTGCTTCAATTATTGAGGTAAAATGTAGGACTATTTTAAACAGTATTTTTAACCCACTTAAAGGCTAGAAAATATTAAAAAAAGTTGGATACATGTTTAAATAAACCCACGCATAATTCACCTTCTCTGAAGAGAAATTTTAAGAATAAAATTCAAGTATATGATTTGATTTAGTACACAGTCAACTCTTCTTCTTGCAAAATGGCAAGAACTTGATATCAGATGAGCTATGATGACAACTACCAGAAGGAAAAATACTTCTTTCCTCATTGACGCTCAAAAGAAGTAAACAACCTCTCTGAAAGCAGATATGATACAAGATCCAAACATCAGCTAAATCATCAATCCTGGTTCAACAAGGTTGATAGGTCCTCAGCTGACAGCTACTTACATCCCCCACTAATGCTTCATAATCCAAATAAGTTGACCTTTTGCATATAAGTCTTTTTAGGAGATGTGGCAGACTGACTACTTATTAGCTAGTTGGATAGGACTATTGATTAGCTGACTGCAAAACACCTGGATGACTTTTTGCCATTATTAATCAGCTGGTGCCTTTCAAGATAAAGTCACTTTTGCAACATTAAACAAATTCTTCAAAACTCCAACACATGATACTCTTGTAAGCAGTTCCATATGTGTGCAACTAAGAATGTATTATTTGCATAGTATCAATAGCATGCTAGAAACTTCATCGTAGCTTTTTGAGATGCATCAGCAGCAATAAAGGTGATGGCAGAAAAAGAAACAATGGAAAATGATTGCAGATTAGAACTGAACTGTTCTGTCAGAAAGTATGATCAGATATAAAGCAATATTTTAGCACTTGTATTCCAAAAGTCACCCCATTGTTCCCAGCGTTGGTGGCAACGCTTTAAGAAGGATGCTGGTAAACTGGAAGGAATTGTTAAACTCCCCCACCCCGTGTCTGTCCGTCCGTCCCTGCCCTACAACTCCCCCCCCTCCCCCCCCCCCAAAAAAAAAAAAAAGAACCCACAACAAATCAGAGTAATCTGAGGTCTGCAAAACATGCATTACAATGCATAGGAAAAGGATTTCAGATTATCCAGCCTACTGTTTCTCAGACTTTCTGAAAGGACCAACTCTTTTTGGCTCATGGGGCTTAAACAGTAGAGAGAGTTTTAATGACCAAGAACTTAAGGAAGGAAAAAGAGAACATTCTGAAACTCTGAATTCCATAGATTTGTATGATTACATACGTATGTATACATACATGTATGTATTTTTCCTCATTGTTTTTTTCCTTCCATAACTTGTTTCTTACAGTCCTTACTAAAGCAGTGTGATCCTGCTTGAGCGTCCCTGTGAGCCCCAACAGTGTCATAATAACCAAGCATAGAAAAATGCCAATGTTACTTATCACAGAAAATTCATTAGATCATGATCCATTCACTGTTTGCATGGAATAAGGGTGCTGACACTAGTAGGCTGTCAGCTGTAACTAAAAAAGGGAGGAATAGAAAGCATTATTAGCATTATTATTATTAATTAATCAACAGAAATACATTTATTTGCATTATATTGCTTGATGTGCCAATACAGGTCAGGATTTTCCTGAAAAGACAAAGAAATAACAATAGGGAAGTTCCTGTCTCATAAAGCCTGAACTTTTAAGTAAGATAAAAGATGACTATCAGAAAGGGCAAAGTTAAAAAAAACCCAACAGTTTGGCATAAGTAAAGGCAGACAGAGACTACCTGATGCCTAGCTACGGTCAGGCTCGTTTTCAAAGAGGAAAGACTTAAGAATGATTTCAGGGAGAATAATGAAGTAACTTTCTGAAGAACTTTTCCTAAGTCTGCAGCTCCGTGAGAAGATAACTGTGTCTTTCAAAAAAGACTATTTAAGAAAAACAGATGATAAAAGTGATATTGCTGAGAGAATAGATCAAATGATTCCTGCCTGCATCAAGTTACTCAATGGCAGCAAAATATATGAATCTCTTCCTGTCTTAAATCAATGACTGTACACCTAAAAATATCCCTATGAATAGGCAAAATGGTTGGTGCATCACTTTTAGGAACCTTATTTTTGAAGTGAACAAATCTCATGCCTAACTGAATTGAGAGAGATCTCAAAACCAGCCACATTTCAATAACTTGCCTATACAGATTTGCTGTACTGGTTTAACAATATTGATTCAGAATCGATACAGCACATTTACAGGACAAATCAGCAATAGTATTACCATTACAGACAACCACTCCAACTTGCACAAACAGCATCCCTGTCCTTCTCTGCTTCCCACTGAAGTTATTCATATTAACTGACTCTTCTACTTGATGACTACCAATTTCCTTCTCTTTCTGTGATGGTCTGATTCTCAAAACTGAGTAAATTTCATAATAATTATTCTCAAATTCTGTTTTAAATATTCTTATACTTTGAATATTACTGCTTCTATTTCAGATGTGGTGAACTCCTTGCACACTAGAAAGCTTGTATCTTTTTTTTTTTTTTAATTAGACTATCTAACAGTTGATGGAATAAAAGGAAGTCCTCCCCCCAATTTTTTTTACAGAATCACGTCGTATGAATGTAAGAATGGCCTCCACACCTTTTAGAGTTATAATGCATTCATTCTGCTGCCTTCTCAAAGGATTTGTAAAAGGCTATAGATACATACACATCAGCCATTAAACTCAGCACTGATGACTGACACCAGGACCACAAGCATATGTATTTCAGGTCTCTTAATGCAATTGTCAGACTTCAAATCTAGGAGGAAGGAAAATTCATTCCCTTCCAGATTGATTTTTTTTAATTTTATACCTGCCTTAATTTCTTCACTGCCTTCCCCCATCTCCCATTTTATTACATTGAATTTTACTTTGAGCTATCTAGGACATGAACACACAAATAACATCATGCTGCCTGTACCGTACACATCCTTAGTAACAGGCCACATTTCCTACTCAGTTCCAGAAAGTCTGCAAACCCAGTGCGTTAATTCCACATTCCAAATGTTACCTATACAACTGCAAGAAACAGTGCTTGGTACATTGAAAGCAGATTCTGGAATATAGCTAGGCAACAGTCCAGGTTTAAAATCTAGAATTGCATGGCTAAGTGTCCATGTAAACTCATAAGCAAGGTTCTGCTCAAATCAAGTCACTTTACTGATATGTTATCGTCATGATGTTATACTGATCTTTCAGACTGAATAACCATATATATAGCAAGGAAAAGAACGAGTACTCCGAGTATTTTACTGATGAAAAATACTACAGAACACCAGGTTCCCAAATCAATTCACGTAAGACACTTCAAAATGGAATACAGCTATGTAAAGAACTGGAAACTGCCTCCAATGTTACTGGTTAGCAAAAAATCCCTCCCAAATGCTGGAACACTGGGAAGTAACACAGCAATTAAAAAAGCAGTGACCTGAGGGCGAGGGGAGCAGGAAGGATGAGACAGCCCAAAAAGCCAATGAGTGAAGCTATGATTCTTCATTTGGGTTTCAAGAAAATTTCCCAAGGGGGAAAAAAACCAAAACAACAACAAAAAAAGCAAAAAACCCCCAGGATGTTCTTTCCACTTGAGACAAGATTTAAAACTGCTGGTTTTGTTCTCCCCTCACTCCTCCATATTTTATTTCTGAAAAATTCTGTTATTTGTTGTTCCAGTTTGAATATATTTCATCCACCTAAAAAAAACAGTTAAGTTCTGAGTTACCAGAAACAAAGGGTTCAAACTCAGAACTTAACTGGCTATTAGGTGGATGAAATACACTCAGACTGGAACAATGATTAACACAGAAATGTCCCTTTCTGAACCCACTGAACTCAAAGCTTTATTCACAGGGCTCCTAATGTTTAAATTGTACCACTTTTACTTAACAAGTATGGATCAAAGGCTGTTAACTTTGGAGGAAGATTTAAGGAAAAGAAGTTACCTATTGAGAAGGTAAGAACTCTTCTTAAGAAAAACCTTTAACTAAATAACTAGGGGTTTTTTGTTTGCTTGTTTGTTTATTATTTTTACAATATGAACATTCATAATGTATAATGAAATACTGTGAATATAAATAAAAGCCAGTCACAAATACACACAAATTACTATGTGCTGTACATCCAGGAATAAAGTGGAATGATTCGAAAGCAGAAGAAATGCGAGGAGGCCAAGCATATCAGTGTGAGGGCAAAAAGAATGGTGTGACACACCTCACTGCAGCATTTCTGGAAGCATCTCTCTTCCCCTTTCACTTCCCGTGACACTATCAGCAGATACTCTGACTGCTGGGCCCGGCCACAGCTGTACTGGGAACCTATACTGACAAGCTGAAATAACCAATCAAAGCAAAACACAAAAAGAAACCTTTGTAAAGCTGAAGCACATACCGTTATCCAAATCGTACAAATAACAGATGAGCTCAAATGTTCAGGTAACATTTACTTGCCACTACAACAGGTTGCTATCAAGCTACAACTTTCATTTCAACATACTTAAAAGTTATGGAGGCAGTTGCAAGGCCCTCTGCAATTTCAAGGGAAGTTAAGAGTTACTGGTAGTAAGTCAGAAAACTCCCCATATCACTGTGGTGTAGCCAACTACTCTGAAAAACATAAACGAAGTTTGGTGCATTATGAAAGTGAGCATTATTTTCCTGTCATACTTGCCAAGTGCAGAAGGTAACGTGGATATAAAACTGGAAGGTGTTACGTAAAGCAATATATCAAGCCTGGGTATGAAAGAGCTTCATCTTGCTCCGGATATTGATAAACAAAATACAGCTAAGGAAACTTATGAAGTCAACTAGAGGAAAAAAAGTTGAGTGCTCTAAATTGGTTTTAGAAGGGGTAATTTACAGAAGATCCAAGAAAGTAAGTGGAGTGGAAAAAATTGTCTGTCTTGTTCCCATAAAAATCAGTACCAAGAACTCTGTTCACACTTGCCAAACGTCTAATAATTCAGAAGTTCAGAACAACCTCAGCTAAACTTCTCAACTTGTTATTACAAAAAATATTTTATCTTAATAACACATGACAATTCCTAGCCCATTTAAATTAAAGCATAGACTGCCAATGCACTTGAGAAAGATTAGAGCTTTAAATTAAACATGAAGAACTAGACAACAACTGCCTATTCTGAGTAAACTGGAGATTACTACTGATGAGAAGGCTCATGAACAGTAAATTTATTTTTATCCTGCTATTGTTATGTGAATAATTTTGAAGGCAGCACCTAAATACCATCCTCCTCATATAGCGAACATATTTAAGACAGCATTATGGTGACAGACTCAGATCACATTAATCATTCAAATTTACATGACTGACACACCACTGCTGTCTAAAGCCTTTGTATGTAGCAATTTTGTATAGCCCAAAGTTTCTCATGCAGTATTGCCAAAATATTGTTTTTCCTGATTGCCTGAAGAGGTAACAATTGAAGCTAAAAATCATCTACAAAATAACCCACTGAAATCACAAAAGTGGGGCAGCACAACTATTGGCAGTAGTTTTTGGACTGGGACTGATACATAATTGCAGTATTCTAGCAGCGCTTTCACTTGTATTCTTTGGAAAAATGCATCAATACATCTGCATAAGTGCACCAGAAGTTTAACACCTTTCACTCCTATTTAATCACCACATCCAATTGTATTTTACAATAACATTTTGAAATGTTATAGGGAGAGAAATATTTTTGATCAAAACCAACCACTTAAACATGTTATATGGGGCACAGAGCACAAGGACGCTCAACCCATAGGAATATTACTCCTCTGAAAAAGCTGATGATTTCTATCCCACCAATGATAATATGTACAAAGCATGGTAGGTGCCATCCCAAAGACCGCGTCTGAAGGAAGCATGCTGCTGAGCAACACAGGTTTAGAAAAAATAAAAAATTACAGAAATGCTACAGCATTCTCAAATCTCAACAATAAAGCTGTTTAGATTATACAGAATATTCTAATCATGTTTCCAGTGATGTTTGCTAAAAGCAGGTCTGCAATGCAACCAAAGGAGAGAATGGCCTAGTCTGAGGTAATGAGAAGCTGAGTATTATAAGACCATACAGCTGTTGTGTTTATCTACTTCAAACTATGTGTCTAAGAGAGAGCAACATGGGGAAGGGAGGAAGTAGGGAGAAAGCTGGATGAAACAAGAACATAACATTCAAGAAAACCACTCTAATTTTCCAGTTCTAAAAGAGATTCTAAATTCTAAGAGGTTATAATAGTTCTTTCAGCAGTTGCACTGTCAAAGCAGTATTACTCCCAAATACAATATCCCCAAAGAATACAAGGCTTTAGGACAGGTAAAAGCCATAGTATCATTTAATCTGTCAAAAAGTAAAGAATCTCTATTTGTAATGAAAGCTAGTTTCTCGTGACAAAGAAGAATGCCAAAAAAACTTTGTCATTGCACTGGTCAAAAAACAATCATGTGCATTAAGTGAGAGCTTTTTTCAGAGACTTAAACAACATTCAGCTTCTGGCATGCCAGACAGACCTGGTAATACTTGAGCTGGAGAACTGAAACGTAAGAAGCTTTCTCTGTGCTGGTTTAGTTTATTTGATCACAGCTGTCTCCATGACACCAGCACCTTACACATTTCATGGAATATAAACAAAACATTCTCTTTTACCTGTGTGTGCCGTACTTTTTAAAAATGTTGCTTAGTTGCATTATTAGAGTGAGACTGCACAGGATAAGATAATAATGTGCTTATTCCAATCTCTCCTACAGTTGGCACCAGACAGTGAAAAAGATGCTGGCAGCTGAGCACTTGTGTCTCACTCCAGAGTTAACAGATTCATTGCTCCAAAGCAGTTTAAATATTCCGGTAGGTTAGGAATGTGAAGGATGAAGAGGCCATGTAGTTAGTTTCTTATTTACAGAGATTAGCAAAGATAACAGAAAGATCTTGCAATTTCACAATGTATTCTTGAATGTACACACAAACCTATTTTTATGCAGTGTAAAGAACAAAAACATTCACGTAGCTCACACCTATCCAGCTTCACATCCACACTGGTTAAGTTCACCCTCCTACGTGCGTCAGAATCATTGTTTGGGCCTGACAAACATTTCTCTCCCAAGCTCATCTCTTTTACCCAGAGCTCTTTATATCTGACCTACCATTTGTATAAACTTGTATTAGTTAATTTTGGTTTATTCACCCTTCAAATGCTCGTGTGTGGACACCGAAGAATTACATTTCAAACATGATGTAGATGTTTTTTTAGAAAGTCAGCACAATTTACCTCCTGGGAAGTTAGTTTTTTTGTTGTCTGACAAATAAGAATACAAATATCAAATTTTAACTCAACTGTGTATCTTTATCTATCCAATTTCTGAAAATGACTGCACTTAAAAAGATGCACAGAATTGACTTTATACTCCTCTTTCACATAACTGAATTTTTAGAAGACTTTGTAATTATATCCCATATGGTTTTTTTACCTGTTCAAATTTCCAGCCATCAGACATTGTGGAAACCATTTGAGTGAGTTCCTCTTCCTGGCACTGCAGCACCCTGTACACATGTTTGACTGGCACCTTCAAGAAGAAATACAAGATGCTCAATACAGCATGGAATTCACTATGTTTGTGACTTGTCTAAAGTTGCCCTTATTCTTTACAAATGGTAAGCAACGACACCTTGGACACCTTGTCTTTTTTTTCTTTTCTTTTTTTTTTTTTTTTTTTTTTTAAAAGAAATCTCATCTGTTCAGAATCACCTTGCAGAAGACTCAATGCTTCATGAATATTTCAGGGACTGAAAGTGCTACTTAACAGTTATAACAAAATAATCTTAAGACTTACCTGTCATTCCATATGGTAGCAAACCACATAATTCAAAATGAAGGTTGAGGATCTGCAGAGGCCTACTTAACTTTAAGGAATGTCTGACCATATTCAAAAATGTCTTTATTTCCCTGTTAAAGTTCCCCATCCAGAGCAATTAATAACTAGGACCATTGAAGCTGAAACCCTTTAGAAAATGTTATCAGAGCAACTCTGCTATCCCGCAACCCAGCTTCAAGAGAAATTTGGCAACATGAGTTTGTAGTATCTCCATGAAGACTCAGTTATCAGGGAATGCCAGAGCAGCAGAGTTAAAGAACAAACCTGAATACTTTCTTTACTTAACAGTTTCTCTATCATATTCACTTTCATGAAGAAATATTCATAAGCTGCTATGAGAAGAGGCAGAGTCTTCTCAACTACAGAGCACTAAAAATAAAGAAACTAACCTTGCTACAAAAGCATGACAGGAGCTAAACAGCATCTGTATGTATGCTGTATAAACATACTGTATAAACAGCAGTTATACCATAGTTAGGCAATCTCATCATATTCAGAGTATTTAAATGTATGAGAAAAATATATTCTACAAAAGCTGTTTTCTAAAATAACTATTTCCAGAAATGGTATTACGACAAATTCTACTATTACCAGACATTTTTGAACAATTCTTCAGAATGTTTTCAGTTTTTGAACAAGAACTAGAACCACATGCCTGTGCTCTTTGTAAGCAAACTGGCAGGTACTGGCAGTTAAGAATATTAATCTTTGTGTACTAAGGGTTCCAGCTCAGCCAGCGATGGAGGCAGCCATTCAGTATCTTACTGGGGAAATGAGCAGTTAATGAAAAAAAATGGAACCCACCCACTACTTGCCATAGAACAAATAATCAAAAACACACTAGAAAACAGCCTCACCTGTGAGATCTTGCTGTCTCTTTCTCTTATTTTGTCCTTTACCAGTTTTATTAGTGATGTGATATTGTAGAATTCAGCCTCTTCCAGTACACCTAGTATAAGAACATTTTTTGGAAAGAGAGTGTAAGCAAGGATTCCAGGCCAAAAGCACCAACCGGTTCTCTACAATCTTCTCTACAGCTATAGAAAATGATTTATTTTGCCCTAGGAAAAGTTCATTTACCAACCTAATGATTCTGGCTTCCTTCAGGCACATGTAGTTTAAAGTCTAGCTCATTCTGAAAAACTGTCCTAAAAAAACCCCAAAGAGAACTGATGCCATTTCACATATAGAATGAGAGGCAGGAAACCAAAAAAAGGAGCACAAATGCCATTCCATAGCAGACTGATGAACCACTATAGCTCAGGCCCTGCCTCAGGCTGGAATATGAAAGAGAAATTCAAATAGTCCTGCTGAAAGGCGCTGCAGCTGCTAGTGTGCAGAAAATTTTTCTTCCTGTCATTTGAGATCTTAGACCCTGAAACAAAAGCTTCAAGACACATACTACAGACTGCTCCCACTCACATGTTCAAGCCTCACCTGTTCTCCGCACGTACTGTTTAACAATGCACATGGAAATTATATTTCACATTATTTCCTGTTAATATTGTTAGACTGTATTTCTCTCTGATCAATTTCTTCAATATCTTATCAATACAGTTTTAGTACTATATGGTTTAAAACAGTCATTGTCCATTAGGGTAAAATTGATATGAATTGGGGACAGGGAGGAAGAAGCTGGGGGCAGGATTTACTCTTCAAGAGCATAATCCACACATCTGAACATCCCAGAACTTCACTCTTACTTCGCTTTACATCTTCTAAAGCTTGTTTCACAGCCAGTATTCTTTTTCTTGAAGAGGACTAAACCCAAATATTTCACACAGTCATACAGGAAAGATACAAGATTATATGATAAAAGGCATCTCCCCTCATGTTTGAAGATTTGTGTGCTATTTCTAACTAGGGACGGGGGTTGTGAAATCAGGAATCATACTCAAAACACTCAGATAACAGCATATGCTATAACTGCACAATACCCATCAGCTTCTCTTGAAACAGATGGAAATGCTACACTGATTAAGATTTACCATCTACGTGTAAGTTACTTTTGGTGACTCAAAAGCAGTGAAAATAATAAGCAAGTGACAAGAAAGCAAGAGATTTAATAACATCTTACCTTCTTCAGCTAGGTCCTTGTTAATAACCAGTTTTCCATGTCTGAGATAGTTCAGTACTGGCCCAAAGTAGGTCGGGTCTCTGTCTATTAAATAGGCACCTGTTTCATCCTACATTAGGGGGAAAAAAAAACAACCAAAAACAAAACAAAAACCCCAAAACACCACAAAAAAAACCCCAAACAAACAAACAAACAAGCCAAAAAAACCCCACAATGATTTGAATGTCCAAGCAGGAATGGCAAGCTAATATTCAGCTTGGCATCTAAATAGCAAGCAGGTATTCAGACATAGCCACATCCCTTAAAGCCAAATTTATAAAAGACATTAAAAGGAATTCAACAATGTAATTGTAATTGTATCAGACTGATCACTCAACTCAATCATGTACTACACAACTTCTCTTATCTGACCAATTCCCCCCAGCCCCTTATCAAAAGATTATCAACATTGTTAGCATGAAAGATCTAAGCACCGAGAACACTGAAAATTAAGGTTAAACATAACAAAAACAGGAAACTATCATTTTGTTTGGAAACCTGAAGAATCAGAACAAAGGCTACATTCCAGTGAGGTTCAAATACCAGCTTTTTTTTTTTTTTTTTTAAATTAAAGGCAAACCAACCTACCTTCTCTTTAACCTCAACACTTTGTTCTAAAAGCTTTTGGTTTTGCCTTAGCTCAGATGTACAAATACTCACAGGGTACTGAGAACACCTGTGTACCAAGCAAGGGTTGTATGTGCATCTTCTAAAAAAAAAAGTATACTGAAGATGCAGTTCCCAACTACCTCATGCAGACAAAGAAGGGACAGATCAAACTAACTGATGCTCAGTTTACTGAACAGAGTACAGCATTTTGTGGAATGCAAAACACAGTTCAAGAAATTCGCCTGCATAGCTGATATTCTTGACAAACAGATAAAGAAGCAAAACTGGTATTTCCTACATAATTTAGAGTCTATGTGTGAACCCCTGTGATCAATGCAGTACTGACAATACTTTGTGCTGGCCAGAGGTCTAAGAAAGATTGATAAGACAGACGTCTAATAGATCCACTGCTCCTTTCTACTATCGAGTGGATCACTGACAGTATTAATCCTTTAGTACCTGGTTTGGTACTAAAGTTTTGGTGCAATAGATATCCTACAGAAATATACTGGAGACAGGTGGCAGCACCCCAAATACTTTTTTTATTTATTCTTATTTTTAATATTCTAGTAGTTTACAGGAGATACCAAAAAAGTATTACTACCAACAATCCTAGCTAAATTTGAATCACTCTCCCCAAAAACTACATGTGATAGTGATACTTCTTGTTTCACATGAAAAAAATCCTACTGACCCAATCCTTTGCATTTGGACATTAATGCTGACATGTAAAAGTTTGATTACTGAACTGTGATACCTGAAAACTCTCTCTACTTAACAGTATCTAAAGTTCCTAAAATGTTTCATTGGAAAAAAAAATGGTTGATGTATTTTCAGGTACATGGATTTAGTTTCTGAATAACTACGCTTGTCTAACCAGCGTTGGTGGAATGTAGAAAGACCACAGCCTGAACTACAAAAAACATAAACATCTTTCTATAATTACAAGCTAAATGCTTTACACGCTTAGACACACTGTCATTTTAGAAGAAGTGAAGGGGTGTTATATTTTACATAAAATTAACTGTTCAAGAAACTGCTAATATATTAAAATGTGCTGTCAGTTAACCTACACTCAGCAGACAGTGCTTGATGAAGTCTAATCACCATTTCTTCTGACCTAAACTTATGGTCTCACAGAAGTGACACTATGCACCAAAAACAGTAGATAGATGAAATGCATAAAATGGTATCTTTTTAATGTTTCACATTTGAATATATTTACATTACCAAAACACTTCAAGAATGAACAATCTACAGACACAACCCAAAGAAATTAAATTAGCTGACAACTGTATGAATTATAACCTGAAAAGTATTATTTAATACAGGAATGGAAACCAGTGAAGTTGGAAAGGAAGATTAAAACTGATAAAAAGAAACACTGTTTTAAAGAAAAAAAGCAGTCTTTGGTCATCAGTTGAACTGAATTAAGAAACATAGGGGCTTACAAAACTGGAATTCCTCCCAGTTAAGGGAAATAAGTCTCTAGAAACAAGCTTCTTCAATAAGGTTATTGTATTCTTTTACACTACAGTGTTTTCTCACATCACCCTCTGAAGCAATACTGGCCACCAGCTCTACACCATTAGAGACAGGTGGGTCACAGAAGCAAAGTAACTAAAAGCTCTAAATGAAATCTCAAGTAACAATGGTTACTTCACTCCTTACACAAAAGGCCACAAAATTTTTATTTTTTTTTTTTTACAGACTACAGTATCTGACATTACTCTTAACTGAGTAGATTTCTATATACTAAACAGGCTTCCAATAAAAACACAAAGGGAACAAGCTATGTCAGGCCTTCTCTTTCAACTTCTACCTAATGAGAGGTCACCAGCAACCTGCATTGCCTGAATTCATTAGCGTAGCATGCACATCAGAGCTTATTATTAGCACTTGTACCAAACATGCTTTACACATACTGACAGCATCCACTCTGTGAAACATAACATAGGTAGAAGACAAAAGCAATTCTATTATTAACCATTTTCCTCATCATCCACAAACTTTTTTCCCATTGTTGTTCCTCATCTCACTTTTTTCCCCGTTATACTCATTCCTTTCCTAACCACTATCAAGTTTTCTTCCTCACCAAATTACCATTTAGAATCTATAAAAATGCTTAATCTTCACACTGATAAATACAAATATCATACCAAACATATGTATAATATACCACATATGAATAAAGTGCCATCTCACTAGTGTCATAGTTTACTCTATGAAGCCTTTCAGGCAACAACGTGTCTCCAAAAAATAATAAAAAAGAAGAAAAAGGAACCCAAAAGTCTTATAATTTATGGTATAATAGTAACTTTTTTCCTTTTTTACATTAGTTAATATCAATAGTTAAAGTTTAAGAACTCTGGCTAAATTCTAACAGTGAGCAATCCAAATTCTGTCAACAGGATTCACTTTAGTATGTAAATTCCATGCAAAATTATAAATAGACTGAACAACTCAGAGTAACTGGCCACTTGCTTACCCAGATTACATATAGGGAAAACATGCACTAATGAACATTATTCCAAAGAGAAAGATGCGTGTCTTGGACTTTGACCTTACAACACAGGTGTGCTACAGACTAGTGCCAGGGAGTCAAGACCCAAAATGTAAACGATTCAGTAAAGAATATTGTAACAATACGCAAAGAATGCACAGGCAAAAGAGGCACAAAATTTACTTTCTAGGCATCTTCCTATAGGAAATGCCTTCTCACTCCTCCTTTAGAGTGAGCGGCCTGATTATCCTTCAACGTACGCTAAGCACTTCATGTTGAAAACACTAAGAAAAGCCGATTACACTAGATCTTTAAGGATATTTATGTAATCATAAAACCAATAAAAGCTGACACAGTAATGTAGTCATCTGCTCCACCTAGAACTCTCAAAATATGGGTCACAAGTCCTTCCACACTTTCAGAATATTGTCAGGATTGGCTTCATCCACATGTACCTGAAAACACATTGTATTCTCATGTGTAATTAGAATTTTGGACGCTCTTTCTAAAAGAAACATTTTTGGTTTATTTGAAGATGAGTAATAAATTGCACTTCAAATGTGATCTAGACAGTTCAAAGGTGTAGCTACAGTTTGCACAGACATAACTGAACTAGCTTTAAGCTTGCTAGCTTGAATATTAATAGACTGTGCTGTCCCAGCTATGCTACTTCCTCTGCTAACTAGTTAGTTAGGTTTCTACAAGCTTTGAGCAAGTTTGAATCTTCACTGACACAACTAGTGTGGGTATTTTGAAGCCATTTCCCAAGTTTCCGGTGAATACCACAAATGCCAGACAAATCTATATTCTAATAAGGTCTCAGTTTTCTCTCTTGTAGATATATTTTATACAAACAGGTGTTAATGTTTACCAGAACAGCAGCTGAAACTCAGGTTTCCTCTCTATTCAGTATAGTCACATAACCTCGCATTTCAACCCCATAGGTGTTCCATACAAATTTTGCCACTCTTTGCAAATGCTCCAGTCGTCTTTGCGTATCCAACACAAAAGTGTTGATTAACCACATAGGTGTTTGTATCTTCACCCAGTTCTGGTTTTGCATTACATTCTTCTCTCTAGCAAGTTTTTCCTTCCTTGTCCGTAAGTCCTAGACCTTCTCCATACCCGCTCCTTTTTACAAGGACACCTTTTAAAAGACAACATTGCTGAGGTACAGTGAAGGCTGCATTTGTTTACCACCACTCTCCCACACCAATGTTTAGTCCAAGTTACAAATACCATGGAATTTTGGAGGAAGCCTAATAACTTGCTCTTAAATTTTCAATCACCTGGTTCAGCATACCAATGAAAAGTCAGCGTAGCTCACAATCATATTCCTTCCTCATTAATTATTATTATTATTATTATTAATTATTAATTAACCCTAAAGCATATCTACAATCCAGCATTCGTGGAGACAGGAGACTCAAAATGCACATGTATTTTCAAAGAATTTGAAAAATATTGCCCAAAACATTTAAATTATGTATTCCAGTCTCAAACATTTCCACTTCAATCTCTATAGAGACTGAGGCTCAAAAGAATCACATTGAATACTTAGCCTGATCTTCATTTAAAACATACATAGGACTCAATTTATTTACAGTGAAATTTAATCTTTAGAAAGCAGTGGTGAAACCTAACCATTTTGTGCAAGCCACTCCAATAACTAATTACTGTCACTGTTAAAAATGTGTACTTTCTAGCCTGGACAACTATAGTTTCACACTTCACCAGCTGGATCTCACAATACCTTTGCTAGACTGAACAGGCTTCACTATTAGATTTCTCGTCTCCATGTATGTACTTCTGGACTGAGAAGTCACTCCTTAAACTCCTTGCCAAAAAACAGTTTTGCTCTTTGTAACCTTCCGCCAAATCACATTTCATCCTGTGACTACCCTCCAAGTTCTCCAATTTTTGATGTGACCTTGAACTGTGGATACCAGAATCAGGTACGGGATTCTCACAGGACTCAAGAGTAGGACCAAATACCTACACCTCCCTAATCCCATTTAACATTCTCCCCAAGAATTGCATTAATACACTAGTTGAAATGTCAGAAATTTATTTCCAGTAAATTATCTTAATTGAGGTCAAAACTAGCCTGAAGACTTCTCCTCAAATACTTTTCCAGAACGGACACACTCAGAATCCACACCACCAAGCTCTTGGCTCAAAGCTGTGCGCTCTAACATGGATATCTAAAAAGCTGACATCATTTACATATACTGAGCAAGCAGTTATTCTGCTAAAGGCAGCAATATGCACAGAAATACAATAATATTTGGCACTAAATCTGGATTTAGAAATAATTGTCTCCCCTATACTCTATGCTTTTTAAGTCTTGAGCTAGATGCTCAGAACACATTTTTCTCAAACTATGTGACCTAAAAACTTTGAGCATCAGCAGACTGCCAGTACTAATCAAAACTACATTAATAGCACAACCCACCTAGCTAGTCAGAAATCTCATGGACAAATAAAGTTTATCTCAGTTATATCTTCGAATAATGACTACAATTAAGATACTTTTTAGTGCTGACAGTTAAGGATGTGCTGCCAGGAAGATTTTGATTTTTCTAAAACGTTCAGTGCTTGCTTGCTTCCTTCCTTCCTTAACAGATTCTACCTCAGTACAATTACGCTTAACTTTAGAAAGGCATTAAAAGTCAAGCATGAATACTGTTGCCAAAAACCTTATTAAGAAAGGCTGATGATCTTCTGGCTTAGGGGAAAGTTTAAAGAACGATAGAACAGTTTATAAAAGAAAAACTGGTATATAGATAAAATAGGAAGGTGCTGAAATCAGGAAATATCTAGCAGTAAAACTTAATACAAGCATTAGATAAGTTAAACAAGGATGAAAAAGCAAGCAAGACTGCTTGTCTCTTTTTACGTATTCATTTCTAAAGCAAGATTTAAATACGCCGGAAAAGAAATCCTATTGTGAACAGTAGGTATGACCACTAACACTCATTCATTTGCTAAAATGATTCTCAAATGCAAAGAAGAGTCTTAAATGCAAAGATGCATATCACATTGTGAAACATACTAAATTCAGAGAATCACCATCACTATCTCATTCCATTCAACGCTAGTTTTGCCACAGGGTGTGCCAAGGTTAATCTTTCTTCTGTTGCAACTGGAAACATATCTGATACCAAGAGATAAGGCTGCATGGCCTTGTTCAGCATTAGCACCTGAAGATAATTTGAAGGCAAACATGCTACCTTTCTTGAAGCCTTTCAATTCTTTTTAGTAGCAAGCAATAAGGAAATCTTATGATTTATGTAGTTAAATAACAAAGAACCATGTTGGTGTAGAAATTACAGTAAAGTCGCTATGTATGCAACTGATATTTGTAAAACACAACCTATGAACTATTTCCGTTTCCTATTCTCATTTCTAATAAACTCATTCAGTTAACCTCTTTCAGAACTTCTTAATGTATCAACATGGTTAATTTTTATATGCCTCACTTGTTGAGTTTGGGCAGAAACAGCTCTATTATTAATTTTTGGTTTTGCTTATAGGTCTGTTCTCATCCGAGATAAGCATTTCTTATGGCTTCATTTTCTAAAGACTCTGATTTGGCAATCTTGCAAAGCAAGAAAGAATGTGAACTAAACTTTTTTCTTCAAAGACATACATTTACTGGTGTACGAGCTAATTTAATTATTGGCTCTTCTGCTTGGTCTTGCTTCTAGGCGTGCAATCAGCCCTCCTCCCTTTTGTCAGTTGGGACAACACTAGAGCTTTCCACAAGCTGGTTTAACTCACTGAAGTTGTAAAAAAAATATACCTCCTCCTCCATTTTTGCTGAGTTACATACTTATCAGATGGAGCGTGATCAGAGGAATATGAAATGTGCCTATGAACTATAAAATGTGTTTTGTATTATGAGCCCAATTCAATATTAATCTGTTGAACATACATCTAAATACTTCCCAAAGTGAGCTACTGAAGCGCATCCCAGACAAATTCCCCATACAGGAAATATGACACACCTTGTTAAGGTTAGATTTTTCATAGTTCTTTCAAACAGAGGGCTGTGGCTATCAGTTTTGATAATCTCATCTGCCGGCTCATCCCTCAGGATTCTCCCTGCCCCACCTCCCCCACATCCTCATCTGGAGGTAGGGACAAGTATGTCTGGGATGGGTGTAACAGGCATCAGCCTACATACGAGCTCAAATACACATTCTCTCTCACTTTAAAGTTTAAAACTAGGTGTTTAAAACCCATGTGATTTTTAGGAAAAAAAAACCACAATGGACTCAAACCCAGGAAATTATAGGTCACAGATCAGGTCTAATGCTTCAAGCTGTAAGAGGGCAGTATCTTTATCCATTAGCTGCACCTCGTAAGAACGACTGTTTTATAAGCACAAAATTGTGCTGCATAGTAGTCACTGTAAATAATCTTATTGTATGATTAAGAAAAATATGTCAACTTAGTATCAGGTTACAGCTCATAATGGAACTCCAAAAAGTAAAACCACAAGGGAAAAAACAAATCTATTACCATCAGATTTTGATTTACATATATGCAGCAAAGGAGAAGAACCAAAGTCCAGGACGATAAAACAAGTATCATCAATTATTCCCTTGAAATATCTGTGCTCATCAGTTAAAGGCATCTGATATTTCAAAATTAAACCATACAGACAATCTATTGATGTGCTATTGTATCAAGACGGTACGTTCACAAACTGGTGAGATGTCAGGGAAGGATTTTTTTTTCTCTTGAAAGGACATCTATGATATCTGTTATCATTCAGAGGAAAAAAAGGAACTGCTTGGATTATGTTTTGCTGTTTACAGGAGATGAAGAATCTAAAGATTCTGAATCAAATCCTTGGAAGAAAGACTTTACGTGTTTAAGTAATCTTAGGTACTGTAATTAATACACTGTGATGGGTAATCTAAGAGGTAGGCCACTTCTGCAAAATCCAAGATGACAGGTGGCTGCAGAAACCAGGTTCTGAATGGTTCAAGTGAAAATCAATTACTACAGATGGCCAAGACAATGGGGCATGAAACCCTGACAAAGGTTGTACTGAAAACAAGAGACCATAGCGCATATTTAACCAGGAAAGGCTTTTCTTTTTGTACATCAAATTGAAGACATCCAGGTTCATAAGCTTAGAGAATGCATCTCTGAATAATAGGATTTTCTCTAAATCCAGATTTTCCACAACAGTCTGTAGTTCTCTCTATACCTACTGCTTGCCTCACATTACTGATTTGCACAATAATCTATTGAAGATTAACTATACCAGGTACAGTCTTATAAAAAAGGCTACTCACAATGACAGGACAATGCAATTTGTTTGCATCTTGCTAAAGTGGTTTCCACTAGACTTCTACATGGCAAAAAAGGATGACAGTAACATCTAAGCAGCTCAAATAACATATAAGCATGTTCCTTGTAAGCAAAGAATATCTTTCTATAGCTGCGACTGCAGCTAGCTTAAGTTGTCATGTACGCTATGAACAACCATAACTAAGTCTAGAAACGTGAAAAAAATTCATCAGGTCTCTCCATAGCCTGCTAAATAACCTTAGCATAAATTTATGATTTGCTGCTACAACCCAAAAATGTAAGCGCAGTAAAAAAGAAAATGTTTAGATTAGTAGCCTCATGAAATTTTTGCAAGATAGCAATGCCTCATGATTGTGCTTGTGAAAGATGACTGATTTCATCAATTGGTGAAAAAAGGCAGCCAAATGCCTTAATTAGAACTAAAGCATTTCTTCTAAAACTGTGCCTTCTCTCTCTCTCTGATGACATTGAGAGATAGTAAATAAGCACCTTTTTGCAGTAGAACAACCCAAACAGGTGCCTTAATCACTAAGCGTACCTTATCATTTATTTAAGAAACCTTAGAAGAAAGCTTTCCTACCCCCTCCCAAGACAGTTTCTGACCTATCAGCAAGCCACCTACATTTTTAAGTTTATTTTTATAAGTCAGTTCAAGCTAATCCTCTCCAAAAAAACCCAAACCAAACCAAAGGCAACAAAAAACAATCCCCACACCACCACACTTGAAGGTATTTTTTCTCTAACTCTGGAACACCATTCAGGTTCTGTTCCCTGCCTTCTTAAGCATCCTTTCTGGAAGTTATGCATGAGAAAATGAAGAAATTTACTACTAGTCTCACTAAAAAAAAAAATTACAATTTAAAAATTTATATATAAAAATCAACTCTTTATTTTCAACCTGTCAGTTATATGTTCAAGGGTTACAAGCCATTCCCTTCTTTTCCTTAAGTGTACTGTACTGGAAGTCCATTTTTGACCACTATGCTCTAAAATCTCTTTCAGAGCCAGCACTATATACGAATACTTTATAGCCATTACTACATACCACTTCATAAATAAAGTCCTTATCGGTAACTTTTCTTTCCCTCCTAAAAATGAGTCAGAATGAATATCCAAATATCCAGCATCACCCACCATTTGCAGTCCATGCAGAATAAGTAATATTTTACTCAAGGAATTGCTGAAACAGAATACTCTGGCTAAGTAAGAGGTTATTGTCAAGAGTAGTTTGAGCTGGTTCTTGAAGTTGAACGAGAGTGATGACAGTGCAGAAATAACAGGACACCAGTGCAGGCTGACACTCCACTAAAACACTAAAACTAGGGCCGGTCGGACAACGTAAAAATTTAAACAAACATATGAACGGTCCTGTGCTTCCTTCGTTGGATCTACAAGCAGCCGTGTTATTCGCAAACCCAATCGCCTTGCGTGAAATCAGCCCGCCCTCACACCCCCCCAAACTCAACTCCCTGGAAGCACACGGACTCGTTAAGCAACGCGACCCTTGACAAACTCCCCCGACGACGGCAGAGCCCGTCGCTGCCACTCCTGCAGCCTCTCAGAGCAGCTCCAAGCTCCGCGCTCCCCTCCTACTCTGCCTTACCGCCAGCGGGAACACCGGCAGCCCGCCAGGCAGGAAGGCGGCACAGCACACCGGACCCCCGGCAGCGCCGGCCCCCACGCGGGACCGAGGCGCCCGCCGCAACGCTCCCTCGCCGCGGCGCCGTGCGGCGGGTGGGGCCGGCATGGGGAGGGGGCCCGGCGTGGGGAGGGGGCCCGACGGAGCGGAGCGGGGCGAGCCCCGCGCTCACCTTGTCCGAGTCCAGGTCGGGGTCGGCCTGGCAAAGGCGGAAGAGGAAGGACTTGGGGTCCCTGCAGAGCGTCTGCCGAGTAGTCAGGAAGCAGGTGCCCCCCACGTTCAGCCGAACCCACTTGCCGGGCACCGCGCCGGGCGGCGGCGCCGAGCTGCACCGGCGGCAGGGCCCGGCCGGGCCTCCCAGGCCGAGGCCGCCGATGGGGGGAACCGGGAAATCGCAGTGGTTCTCCGCCGCCATCCTCGCCGCCGCCGCCGGAAGGGTCCGCCCCGGCTACGGGTCCCCGGGCGCACCGCCCACCGGAAGCGTCCGCTCGGAACTGCCCTCTTCCACCTTCTCGCCCAGCGCCTGCGCCTGAGCCGCCGTCCACGATGACCGGCCGCCGCGCCCGAGCAGCGAACTACGGCCTCAGCAGGCGGCCCCGGGGGGCCCACCCGCCGCGCCGAGGCGCTGTCCCGGAGGCGCGAGCGCCGCCGCTGGGCCGGAGGTCCCGCGCGCCCGCCCCCCCGCGGCGGAAGGAAGAGGCGGAGGCCAGGCCAGGACCCTGCATGCCTTTATTACAGACCACCAAGCATCAGTGAAATCCATCATCCAGTCACTAACTACACATCTACAGCACAGAGAGCTGTCAAGAGGAGAGTAAACAGCCGTTAAATTATGAGATATGATTAAATCATCGACCAATAGAAAATTTATATAATAAAGCCAGAAAAAAGGTGTAAAATATAGTTTACAATAATTATTCACATTCAAGGCTGTACATCAATACATACAACACCATGGCCCCGAACATGAATTCAATCCAAATAATTCATATATTAGAATTTAAATAACACAGACTGAACTAGAGGCCAACAAGAGCCAGCAAATAACCTTATAAGAATAAAAATACAAACGTGTGTATCTTCTATCATTGCATTATTTGCTTCTGTTTTCATGAGTTCGTGGAGGTGGGGAGATTGTTTTGTGGTGCTTGTTGAGGAGGGTTTGGGATTTTTTGTTTCATGGGTTTTTTTGTCATCGTTTTTTGTGGGTTTTTTGGGTTTTTTTGTGGGTTTTTTTGTTTTGTTTTTTTTTTTTTCCTTTTATCTGTACATCACAGTTACAGCTACAAACCAGGTAGAGAATATTACACACGTAACTGACTGCCACCAACCTGAAAACAGCTAGCATACAACTATCAAAACTGATTATGGTTCCTGGTTCCTATTTTTTCTCTTGTCAGATACAGTAATTGTAAGTTCTGCTACAATTTAGAACATTTGCCACATCCAATCAGAGTTAGTACATGGTCATAGGAAGCTTTGTCAAACGGCAACCATCTACATTCACTGCCATGCTGACAGACAGACCAGGTTATTGGGTGCTTAAGAACCTCTCCAATTGTTTGCTGTATAAAAGTCATTATTTCTTCTAGTAAAGAGGAAACATTCTTAAATTACCAGTCTTAACTGAAAGCGTGCCATTTTGGGTCAGAGGATTACTCATCTGTAAGCTCACTTGATGGACAATCTGTGTCATGAAGCTTTGCAGGAGCACTTCCATTTGATTAATAAAATATTTGCATAAAATATTACAGGCATTCAGCAAAATTTCAGATATAAATACCACACCTATTTGTGTAATTCACTAGTAGAAAGAATGATCAGAATCACAGACCACAACTTTAGGCAACTATTAATACGTAAGTTCTCTCCTCAGCAAGGTGTTGAAATCAAATGTTTTGTCCACAGGCCAAATGAAGTAATTGTGTTGACTTTACTAAATCATTCAAAAGAAACTGTTAAATGTACATGTGGGAAATCCTCAGGATTCTTCAAAGTTCCCAGCACAAAATGTAATGATATCAAGCACGTTAAATTAAGCATCTTGAACTATGAAAATGGATTACAATTATCACATCTTTGTTTCAACCTACAGAGTTTTTCCCAGGCTTATATATAGCAGACACTTCACAACTAAATCACGTCAGAAGGAAAAAAGTAAGTGGAGCACAGTACTATCTGATAGTTTGATGTCTTCAGCATCTAAGTGCTTAGCAATTGAGATCTTAATAGGTAATATCAGTCTGCTCACAATGCCTCAACGTCTCATCTGAAGCAAGCCTTCCTTAATATAAGTCCTTCTCAAAACTGGACTTTAAGACCAATGGTAGTAAGCTCGTCTCTCCAGTTTATCAAAGTAGTTTTAAACTTCCTGTGGGAAGTGGGCTAGATACTGAATAGAAGAGTGTGATCCAAAAAATCCTTTCCAGCAGGAATACTTCATCCTTTCTTAAGCTCCACCCCACAGAAAATAGATGCAGTAACACACCTTCCTGAAGTTCAAATCCCAAGCAAAACAAAATTACAGCATTACTGACCAGATTCTTTACAAATGATTGGCAATTGTTCAAAATGCAAAAGATTGAATGAATCAATCAACAGATTGGGTTTTCAGTAGGTTTGCAGTGAGGAGCCTGAAGAAGAGTCTTCAAGTGCCTAACAACCCTTTTTGTGCTTTGAAAGGCCTTGGATAAAGAGCAGAGAAATTAACTGGCTTATCTGCAGCTTTGAAGAACCTCCCTTGTACATTTCATTCCATGGACTCCCATGAACCACAGGAGTGATCTTCAGGACAAAGATCTGAAGCTACCCCACTCCAGCTATAAGTATTTAAAATAGGAACCAGCCCTTCATAGTATGCAGCACCTGCCAAAACACATTTAAGTGGACAAACCGGTGAAAGATACTTAAATCCACATGATTGCTTTGTCTTGCCTCACTCTATTCTTCTGCCATCTTTCAAAACCACAGATTTCACTTACAGTCCAAGACAGACAAATACCTCTCCCAGAAAAGTTCTAGTCCCTTCCCAAAAAAGCAGCAGCTAAGGAAGACTTGGTTTGGAACACTTAAGTTCTAAGGGGAGGGATGCCTGTAAGAGATGCTCACAGTTTTCTAATGACAGCATTGTCAAAAGAAAAAAAGGGAATACTAGAATGCAGACATCAGCCTTCCAGACACCTTCTTGATAGCTTACTGCTATCAAGATTTCTTTGGCTGAAAGCTTTTGGTGGGCAGGACGGAAGTCTACTGAGAGGATTTTCAAGGTGTGAAAAAGCAGAGTAATTACTTTGTTATGGCAAAATGACTACCAGTCTAAATATTACAGAAAAAAAATCTTTAAGCATTCCTAGATTTCCACCTAGCAAAGAAGCCAGTGGAGATCATTCCACCTCCTAATGAAGCTAAGGTGTTCACTATTAGCAGAACAACTTTGCTAGACTTTTTATGCGAGGCCAAGTTTTGTCGCACCAAACAGCAGTGGCACCATGAATTTCCATCACTGCCAAACTCTCCTGTATAAAAGTTGGGAATACGTCTACATCTCTATACCAAAGACTAAATCCAAAAGTGGTAGGGTTGCCTCCAGTGGACCCAACATACAGGCGGAATTTGACAGCCAGAGAACAAATGGACAGCACTGCAACAAACTTACAATACATGTCCTCTTGGTTAGAATGGTAACTATAGGATTAATACAGGCACAGGTAGAAGGTGTGCTGTGCTATTCAAATTTTAGTGACAAAGAATGTACCTTGTACATGATGAATTTTCTCATGATGCAAAGGGAATGGTGTTCTATCTTTCTCATCTCAGCCATTTACAGTACACCTTAGCTCCCCTAACACCAGGCACTGTAAGCCAGCGATTTACTTTTGTCAAGTCTGTGTACATGGTGGGATAACAGAAGACTACAAGGATGGAGTTCCTCCAAAAGAAAAGGCAACTGCACTCTCTCCTTTAAAGACTGAAAGATACTGGAAAAGCTGAACTGTCATCAAGTTCAACCACATAACAGTTTAAGAGATCAGTAATAAATCTCCTTCACCCTGTACAACAACAAAATATCCAACATTCATGTGTTTTCTGAGAAATCCTGATAAGCCACTGCTTTTAAAATACTGCTTCTACAACGGTAGCCCATGAGTTTTTTCAACATTGCAGTGGAACATTTCTTTCGTTGGTGGAAGGAAAAGCACATCATAGTAAGAGACCTCAAAATGCAAAGAGATGGTATGTGTAGAAGGTGAATAAATAGGTGTGATGTTTATACTGCTTTTAAAACAAGGAAGGAATGCCTTTGTCCAGACCTAGGTCATTCCTCTCTGCAAGGTTCAGGAACATGGGCACGTTGAAAATATCATTAGGGAAGTTGTTTTTAGCACATAAAGTTATGTCTTTGCGACGTTACAAGAAATGTTTGACCACAAAAAAAAGCCTTAATTTGAAGAGGATAAAGGAGATTGATATGAAAAATATTTTCATTTTATAGATATGCCTTAAGTACCATATATTTTCCCCTCTGTATCAATATTTTCCTTTGAATTTTTACCCAGATTACTTTATGGATCTAATATTTCAATTGCTTAAATTTTTTCTCAGAGTTGCTAAATATTTGTCAAAGACCAAAAATAGGATTATTTGTACATCTCATTATACAATGAGACAAAAAACCATCAAGTAATCAATTGTACAAAGCTTTCACACTTCCTCCTCTACCCAGGTAAATAGGTTGGCCCCACTAAAATGCACAATACATGCACGCCCTGGAAAGAAAGCTTCTAGCCCTCATCTCCTGAAAAGGTGAAAAACTATTTACTACTTCAATAGTAACCTTTTCCCCCCCCATACTAACTAGTTAATTTTTTAGTTAGCATTAGTTACAAGCATGCTGGTAAGTTTATTGTCCCTTGATTAAACACACATATGATTCATATTAAAATTTAAATTGAAGGTTTAAAATCTTATATGCTTCGGAAGCCAACATTTCAATTTTAGAAAACTTTCAGTGCCATGTTCAGCATTCTACTCTCTCACAACCTGTATCATTGGAGCCTGTCTGCCAGACACATACATCTGATTCATTCACATAATTACTAAAGTACCATGTAAATCCTGCAACCAGAACTATATTAGGAATTACACAGCGGTGCAACTGACCTGGCTATAAATGCCATATACCAATGAGCTGGGGGACTGTGAGGAAAGGAAGAGAAAACAAAGAGGTGGTGCTTAGGAGAGGCATATAAAAGCTCCCTGATGAAATACAGTTTAATGATAATCTGAAAGTCACAGAAAACTCCAGCCCCACAAAATGCAAGGCTGGTACATGATTCGGCGTGTGTGCGTGTGGATTGGTTTTAACTCATCTTAAGTGAAGCTGGTAATGCAACGTCTATCCACTAGTCTGCAGCAGAAATTGAGCTGAAGTGCACAAAAGCAAGATCTTCACTGCAATGATATGCATGTGGAAGCCTCAACAGAAGCACAAAGAGCGAGCAAAGCGACCCTGAATTCCATTAGGTTTTTGCTTTTCTTTTTTTTTCCTTTTTTTAAAAAAAAAAAAAACACAGAACATTTCAGACATATGCTTCCCCTTGAGATGGTAACAGGTGGGTTGAAAAGATTCCTCTGATCGGCTGCACACGGAGTTCTAGCAGCAAGTAGGGAAACTGGGAAATTTTGGATGAGCTTTACTATTTAGCAGCATTCTGGTGGTATCTGTGCCGCCAAACTTCATGTATCTTTTTGCACCATTTATGAGCATTCCCACTTGGGTCCATCAGGTAATATGTCCTGTTTGGCTATAAGTGAACAACATTTTAAATGAGTACTCCAAACACAGTTTAACAAAAAAGCAGTAGTTATTCTGCACCTACCAATAAAATAATTATCCAGAATCAGTTCAAAATCTTTCCAAAAGTTAATTCAATTACAGTTATGTAACATTATGTATTAGTGAATAACATACATCTGGCATCTCAATGTTAAGCAGTCAAGTCATATATTGTTGGTACACTCCTTGTGATCCACTATATACAAAGAGGGCTAAATTTTAAAAGTCCTTCTTAAGAACTTCCTTTAAATCCCCAAATCCACTTACAGTTTATTTACACATGAATAATAATAAAAAAACCAATTGTATTTTTGTGGGAAATGTGTATGTCAGGGGGGTTTTTTAAATTGTTTTTTGGGGGGGTTGGGTTTGTGTTTTTTTAAAATTAAGGCTATCAAGACTTGTATTTAAGGAATTATATTTTCTCTAGAAAAATTTACATTAACAACTTACAATAATTGTCCAAGGACATTAGTGCAACTTACAAAGAAATTGAAGAAAATCACTTACTGTGTGAACAAAAAATGTCTTAAAATTCTTGGCTTCTGGCCGCAACTCTAAAGACCATGGAATTTCTCCTTTTAGAACTTTGTTGACAGGATCCACATAATACAGGTGGGGCCCTTCTGTGAGCAGCAATTGGCGCCGACGTGCAAACAATCCCTAACAAGAACATCAGAAGCAGCAATGCAAAAAAAAGCATGAGGAAAGAAAATGTAAGTGTGTAGATCTCCAAATTTAACAACAGAGGTAGAATTAAAACAGCTCAGTGATAGGATAGTAAGTTTGAGTTTGGGGGACTTTTTTTTTTCTTTTGCTTTATCTATTTGACCTCACTCCTTTTTTAAGGGGTTGCAGTGCATTCCTACTACATGGCAAAACACAAGTACTGTTTTAAGAAAGCATCTTCAAGTTCTAACACAACATAAAACAACTAGCTGTACAGAGTGAAGCAAAATCTATTTGTCAAAGATTCCAGTACAGAAATAAATACTCATGATTTTGTGGAGAAAATTAGGAACAAGCAGGTAGTAACTTAGATGAAAGAGAAGCTACATTCCTGTAAAGCTGACACAGACTATCGTTGCTCATCTGTACCATGTTAAAGTTAATACCTAAAGCTGTTCTAGGCACTAGTCAGATCCAGGAAAAACACCACAGTTTAGGACAATATGGGCTTGTATTTTATTTTCCAATATTTGTGGCTCAATCCACATGCAGACATGCATCAAGACAAAGTGTTTAGTGGACTATATCAGATTGGGAGAAGGAGAGGGAACAAAAACTTGTTTACTACAGTCTTGAAATGAAAGCATCAATAGCACATTTACTTTTAGCCCTTTCCAAAAATGAAGGACACACTGCTAAATTAAGAAAAAACAATCTATTCACAAGAAAACTCTACATTTTAAAAAATAAACAAAATAATTTGACACAAATAAATTAAACAAGGAAGCTCTAGAACAGGTTCCTTATCTATGCTGCAACTGTGTAAAAATGTGACAGCTGAATCTTGTACAGGGAATTAAGAAAAGCCCTTACCTTTCTTTTGTCCACTGGACCCATTTTTAGGATTAAGTTATTTTCTACGAACTGATGCCTTAAAAAAAAAGAAAAATAACTATTACTCCAGAAGTAATTCTTCCACAGAAACAGCTTTTATTATTATTATAAAGCAATTTTCCATGTCTCTCCCTAGTGTCTCCTTTTCTGCCCGAGAGTCCTGAACAACTTTACTAGATGAGTTTTGAACTCTTCCTCATTCCACGCCAAAGAGTTTTTTCTAAAATCTGACAGGGGAGGTGGGAATCACAAATAAGAAACTCCTCTCAAGAGTGAAGATAAATGCTAGTAAGTACACAGTCTGGAGGTATTTTGGTTAGATACCAACAGAATATTATCATACAAAAAAAAATCTTATGGTAACTGTAACAAAGAAGGAACCTTTTCTAGTTCTAGGACTCTGTAGAGGGAAGACTTCTCAGCACCGGTATACCGTCATTTCTGCCTATCTTATAAACATACTCCACAACGTCTTCTAGACCTTGTAAATTTTAGAAACATAGTTATTAGGTTTTTGCTACTATTGCTTTAAAAATAGAAGTAAAAAAAACCCCTAGTTCCTAATTGTTTGCTTGAAGATATTAAGATTGACAAATATTAATTTGAATCAGAATACTTATTTGTCTTGATTTCTTACTGCTGTGCAAGCAACAGATGAGCTATATTCAAAGATCTTACCAAGGATTTCCACCAGCTTGTTTTGCCAGAAGTAACCTCTTTTCATCTTCAGAAAACTGTAAGTCCAGCTCAAAGGAATTGTTGTCAAGATCATGAATATACTGTTCAATATTTCCTCCTGATGTCTGTGGTGTACTTGTCTCTGGAGCAGACAGTGAATGGGAAGAGGCAGAACCAGAAACTTGCATGCAACCAAACTGACTCAGAAGATTGTCATACTAAAGGAGGAAACAAAATGAAGACATTTCTTTGATTAAAAAGCTTATTTAGCACTAAACTGCGGCTTTTAATTTAAGCATGCTTTTGTTTATTATGCTTTTGGGCAAAAAGACAGCCTACTCTCTATAGATTACCAGGCACTTATCCAAAAAAGTATGCTTGGTCAAAAGCAAGCCAACCACTATTTCTTCCAAACACTCACTTCATCAGAAGAAAAAAATGCGGATTAGTTCAAATTTTAACCAGCAATTTTATATTAGATTCTTATTAATCGAGTCTTCATTAAAATATAACTAATCAGTAGTTTCAATAAAAATATTTAATATGCAATAATTATGCTTTAATCAAAGTCTCATCAGAGGTTTTTCCATCAGACCTGAATATAGCAATAGACAAACATACATTTCCATAACAGTCTTCATCATCCTCTGACATAGCAGGTAAATACGCTGTAAGTTTTGGGGGTGTCTGAAGATGTAGGTTCTCCCACACAATGGATTCAAAGAAGGGGTGAGCCTTAAGAGGTCCATATCCTCCCATTTCTTCACAACCTAATCTGTTGGTTGCATCTAGAACCTGAGCAAATTACAATTAAGTTAACATGCATAAAAGAACGACAAGGAAGGGGTGAGCACCATTCACATATGCACAGCGGCATGCGAAAACTTAAAACCAGTTGGTCTCACTGCCCTAAGCACACATATCTAGAATATAAGGAGACTGCTTACAATACAAGATGTTATTTGTCAGTACATGATCAGCAACATTTTGTATTAGACCAGCTCACAGATCTAGAGAAAGGAGTGCTCCTTTGGGTCCACACAATTTTTTGGCTTTGTTTCTTCATAAGACAGAAACAAAACCAAGCAAGCATACAGAGCATACATAGCTCATTGAAGTATAGCCCAGCATCACATTCTAGTGATGCAAGAAGCTGTGGAAGCTATTGTTGGTGTCAAACATCAACCTCTCAAGCACCCTAAAACCGCACAGTTCTCAGGATGTTGATGCAACCTGGACCTTACCATTCAGCAGGCACTGGCTTGGCCATAGAGCTGGCCTGGACACAGGAACATGCTGCTAGGCCCCTTACAATGGTTGCACTCATCATCATCCACAAACATAAGACACAGTTTCCTCCTTGCCCCCCCACCCCATGCTAATATGCTAGACTATGGAACTTCAAAAAGCTTATACCACCCAAAATGTTCTCTGCATATTCATTTTAGTGTCATGGCTATATCTCACTGATGAGACAGAACTATTTTTTCTGCCTATCTGTCAAACATTCACATGCAGAGTAATTCTTTGGCTGATACCATTGAGACATGCATTAAGTGCAAGGTAAGTACATGCTAAAATGCAAGGTCAGTTGATTTACATTGTAATGAATGTATCTCCCTGTGATGTATAGAACACTGTTTTCAACTAAACAATTCATTATACAACTCAGCAAGAATTAATCTGAGTACTATGTAAACCTAAGTATTTGAATCTTAACTTGTGTGTAATGCACAGTATTTAGAACCATTTGCTTCCATTTCACTGAGAGACATTCCTTGTCCACACTTTAGAATTCAGGTTTAAAAAAAAAATAATCTAAGTGCTGTTTAATAATGGATGTTGATTTTCAAGACACTCCCCTATGCAGTCAATAACGCTCACAGTCGTTCTTATTATAAGGTTTGCAACAGAGTGCATAGAGACTTCAGGGAAAAAGAACTACATAAGCTGAATGTTTCCAATGTCATCAAATCATTTAACAGCAGCAAATATTTACCAATAGCTTTTCAACAAGGTCTTTTGCCTTGGGAAAAAATTTTTCTGGAAAGTCATATTCCAACTTTATTATCTTCTGGAATATAAGATATTCATTTCTGCAAAAGAGAAAAATATTAGCTCTTGTTATTAGTTCTCTATGGTTCTTTCACCTTAACAGTGCATAACCTGGACAAATATTAAATGGGAAATCTACACATTCCCATAGAACTTTCTAAGGTAGAGTGGTCTTCCAAGTATCTATGATCCTGTAAGCACCAGATACTTGAATAATAACAAGAAAAGTTCAAACGGCTCAATACAGAGGTGCCTGTGCCTCATACCCTCTTCATGTAGGCATAGTTACCTTTATAGTATAAATTACATGTGAAATCCTAGGATAAATTAAGGAATCTCTCTCAGGAACTCTAGTTATAGCTGTCTAAGCATCTTCGTGACATCAGAAAGGACAAATAAAAGCAGACACGACATTAACACCAACACCGCACCATGAAAAGTTGTATTTCAGAACTGGTAGTAAGGTAAAAGCCAAAACCAAGTCAATATATTTATGATCCCCATGTAAAGAATTAGCTTAAATCTCTTACCCAGCTCTAAATGGAGGCAATCCAGCTACAAGCTGATATATTATACATCCCAGAGCCCAGAGGTCAGAGCTTCAAAAGAAAGAAAAAAACCATATAGTATGCTTTCCTATAAGAAGTCTTTAAACTGTAATTTTAAAAAAAGTCTTAAGCTTCTGCAGGTTAGGCAAACCTGCCTAGCATAATTTCCACACTATTTTCACTTCATTCCTTCACAGGAAAGTAGGCTAGCAACACAACTTTTTTTGGAAAAAAGAAGTATACAGTAACAATCCCGTAACAACTGACTACAAGCACATGTGCAAGACAGCTGAATTCTCAGTCAAAATAATTAATGGGTATGTAATGAGACTAAAAAGAATACTTATTATCCACTACCACAATTCAAAGATGCATCCAACTTAATGCAATATATGCTCCTTCAAAATTAAAATCCTTTCTCTAAATATTTTATGCAAAAAAAAAAAGTCACAACACAGCTTTTTCAGTTAAAGCTTTTCTTAAGACACAAACAAAAAGGCAGGCTATATGGTACATGGGTGAGGGAAAGTCTTAAGTTCTAGTGTGTTGGCCTGAAAGTATTTTTAACTTATTTTACCTCGAGGTAAACTATACATAGATTTGATTAAAGCTTAGAAATCATCCTCATGGAAGACTAAAATACTAACAAAGACTCAAAACTACTCAAATTAAGAGTTTTCTGTAAAGATGAAGCATTATGTAACTTCTAAAAGGAGATGATAGGCTGATGAAGTCTTTCCATTAGCCAAACCAGTCAAAACCTCTTTACTAGAAGCAAAAATGGAAAGTCTAACGGTATTTCTATCATTTTAAAAAAGGCTAGCACAAGTTACCACCGTTATTCATATGAGAGATCTCTTTTCCCTATGATTTGTCAGTGATTACTTTGATTATTCTTCCATCATTGTAATAAAATAGATATACAACAGCCTGTATGTTACCATCAAGAACCAATTTAAATGAGCTAAGAAATTTCTTAAGGGTATCACTCATATCAGGAACAGAGATGAGCTTTAAACCATTGCAAACCCCAAGCAGAGCTTAGCAAGATAACTGCGAGTTGATCTAAATACAAGTCAAAGAAAGCTGTAACCTTTCCCCGAACTGACAGAATGTGACATTCTGTTGCTTTTACAGCAGGAATTACCATATTAGAGCAAGCTTATATAAAACAGAATTAAAATAATTATATTATTTGGATAACAGAAAAAGTTTTTCTGATTTATTTATGGGTAAGAGAAATCCAACTTCCCACTACACACCACCTTCTCCTGACAACACCTAATCCTGTCTGTAGAACCCCAGAAGGTAGATGAACTGAGGAAACCAGCACTCAGACAAGAAGCAATACTTGTTAAGAAAAGATATTTCACTCTCTTAAAAAAAACCTTTATACTCAAGCATCTTGTTTCTTTGAAATACTAAGCTTGCTTGCTTTATTTATTTATTAATTTTACAGTGTCAGTAAAGTTCTGAATTACATCAGAGTCCTCACCTTTTACAGGCAGATTTCTCTGTCAGCAGTTCTGGAGAAACATACTGTGCTGTCCCTACAAATGAGTTTGCTCGTGCTGGTAAGAAAATTGAAAGAAATAAGCAAATACATACTTACAGAGAAGACAACCTCCCCCTTCCACTCCCCTGCCCCCACCCAATTAAAAAAACCCAAAAGGCAATCTATTGCAAGTTATGTAATGCTACAAAGAACCCACAGGAATTTCATTTCTCTACCCATTCACAAAATCTGTGCTTGGAACAGACAAAACAATATCTCTCAGTGATACCTATTTGGTTCAAGCAGCTAGGCACTGTTAGGTATAAAATCTACCAACACAAGCTTAATACATTCAAGTAAAAAATTAAGTTTATCAAATTCAGTTCAGCCTAGTGCTTTTTCCAGGCATTGTTTGCAGCATCATTGATTCACAGGTTAATACTAAGCATCTAGTGACACAAGAATCCTATAACCTTCACATTTGAGCAACTCTGATAGTCACCGGGGTTAAATACATAAGCAGAGTAAAAACTTACTGTTTCAGCTGAGCCACAGTAACTATTTGTTTGTATTCTTGTCTTGCAAATGAAAAATAATTTGAAACAGTTTAGCTTCCCACTGTATTTGGTGATCTAGCTGGCTATACCACTACATCAAATATTACCTCTTCTGACATAATCTAAGCAGTGACAGTCAAAACAGTTTCAAGATCTCTCAGTGATTTTGTTAGGTAAGATGTAATGATATTTGAAGGTTACAATTTGGTAAATACAACATACATACATTTTCAAAGGACCACTTGCTATAGTTATCTGTGTCACATGACAAAGTACATAATGTCATACCTTGTCTGCTATCTGCAGATAATACTTTTGCTGTTCCAAAGTCTGTTATTTGAATGTGCATATCTTCATTTAGCAAGATGTTCTCTGGCTTAAGGTCCCTGGAAAAGGCAGATTTTTATATTTAAAGAGCACACAAATTAAAGTTGCAAAACTGTCTAGTGACTTATGTACATAATGCTATCATAAGTGATGCAGACATTCTATAAACCTTGTTGTGTCAACTTTCTTCTAACTTGCAGCTGTCAACATGCAGACTGCTAACAGATTTTGAAAAGCCCATTAACATTTTTTCTAAAAAGACCTGAAGTAATGAATAATCTCAAAACTAAGCTATCGCACAACTCACTTGTTCAACAAAAATGGAAAAAAATCCCAACAAAAAAACCCTTCACTCCCAAGCCTTAATTTAAATAACATCTGACAGATTGATATGGCAGTAAGATCTACTAGGCCTGTTTACTCAGTGCAAAACCTCAGTTAGTCAAACAATGGCAACGCCCCGCCCCCAGCTAAATGTCCAGAACAGATAAGAACTGTAAACCACCTCCACTCTTTAAGAATGGCATGTTTACATTTGTCACATACAAATCCATGTATAATCTGTATTTCAAATGTATGCGTACCATTTGTATGGACACTGCCTCTGATAATAAACCACACACACAATATATAGCAATATAGAGTTAGATGTTGAGAGGTTCATTAGCAACAACAAAAAACAGCATTGGGTTACGCTGTTATGATATTATTTACTTTGCACCAAGTTTCCTCAGTTGACAAGAAAGGACAACATCCCTTCCTCCTAAGAAGTATCTGTGGATGCTCATAAAGAAATCTAGAAGCATGGGAGTTGTTTTGGTTGACTGGTAAGAAAAATCAGTGCAAATTCAAAGCTGTTTCCATCAACCACCGTGCAGCATTATTTTTCTCAGATTACAGTTCCCTGTTATTGAAAAGCATGGGTTGTGTAGTTGTACAGTTTAACGTCTGTGGACTAGCACAAGGAGCAACTGGAATGAAGTAATTACGACACACAAGCCATAAAAATCTTGTTCATTTTCCTGTAACTATCCTCAGAGAGAAGTAGAAAGTACATGAATGGAATGGACCTTTTTAACAGTTCTGTGTGGGTTTTTTTACATATACATATGTATGCATATATATTGTACTCCATACACACATATACATATAGTTTATATAATATATCATATACCTATATTAATATTATGGATCTAGGATATAGCTATATATCTAGATACATAGAGAGAGATATAATTGTAGTAACTTTTCCAGAGTAGCCTGGCATCTTAAAGTGGTTCTATCTCATGTCATATTTCTTTAGGCAGCAGAAAAATCTCAAGAGCTTTCAGGCACTGCTAATGCTATGGCCTTAAAATAAACTTAGTATAAAGTTCTCTAATTGCACAATTCCACTGTTTTCTTTTGAGCTTCTCATAGTGGCCTTCATATGAAGACAAATATAAAGCAGCTCTTTTATAATACAAGATTTCCAATATAGGCTTAGTAATACTGACAATCATGCTATGTTCATTTATAAGCATTCTCCCAGCCTAACACATGGACTATATAATCAAAGTGAAACTAGGAGTTCTTGAACTTTTTTCCCCCTCTGTAGAAAATTTTACACTTTTAGTACTCTCCAGATCCAGTCCCCTTAGATTCTATTCCAAATTATTTCACAGAAAAGTATTAGGAAAATACTTTGTCCTTTTAAATATAACTGACAGAAGTAATAATGCTATCAGAATTATAGTCAGCCAGCTTTTTGCCAACTAGCATCTACCGTTCCATGAACAACTGCTTGGGAACGTACAGACACAATAGATTTCTTACCCGAAAAGAAGTTCTGTGGCTCAGATTTCTCACACTTACAGCTTTAATTTGTTTAATAAACATGAATGACAAAACATGCTTATCCAGACAATATAATTACATCAAGAACAACTGTGAAGGTCCTATTAAAAACTTTGCTAAATTTCACCATTTACCTAGTTATTGTTCAGCTTTGTAGAAATTGCTCACTCAGTGAGAACTGACTTACATTAATTTTACTTTTCTTGATGACATGCTGCACACTAATTCACACACCAGCAGAATTCTAGTTACTTTTGGTACGTAACACCCCAGAAAAAAAAAAATAGTTAAACAAAAAGTCAGTTTCTATTTTTAGACCAACTGATCAAGCTTGAAAAAGACAAGCTTTTGGTAACATTAGTTTTAGGCCAAAAAGTTTTCTTACTTTTTCCCACTAGAACAGTTGGTCAAATAACAGAGATTGGCTCTCCTCCTAAAGTTTTCTTTGTTTAGCTCCCTATGTTAACCACAGTACTAATGCTAATGAAATGCTATTATGCTCTCATTAGCTTTCCACAAAATTCACGTTTGCTTTGGACTTCACAAAGAACATTTCTAGAAAAACCACCTTGTGCATAATCAAATGCATGTTGGTCTCAACTTTGTATTACCTGTGAATTATTCCTTTCCCATGCAAATACTCCAGGGCTGATACAATTTCAGCGGTGTAAAACCTGGTACAAGTCTCATCAAATGAGCCAATTTTGCGTATATACTTTAGCAGCTCTCCATTTTTGGCATAGCTAAGCCCAAAATCTGAGTGTAAGTATAGTTAAGGTCTACCACTAAACCATTCTAGAACAAAAGTCCCCACACCTCATTCCAAAGCCAAGAATAATACTAAAAATACATGAACAACAAGGAAGAAGCAAAGTTGGTTCATTTGAAACTTTACATGGTAGCAACCCAAAACAATTTCTTAAATATATTAACAACCTAGGACACAGGTCCCAATTTCTTGGCATAGCAAAGACTGCATAAAGAGTTAAATTTGTCATTTTTCCAGTCACCTGAATAATTCATTTAAACTGTATACATAGTTGCCCTCAAAGAGAACTATTTACAGTCATAACGAGCATTCAACCCAAGTTAAAAATTGCCCCATCATCTGGAAAGTTCCAAAGTCAGCCCAGTGTTCAATGAGCAAATGTTTACATTACAAAAGAGAGCCCTTGTAAGTTCTGTTAATGCATGCGTGTACATACGTATGTATGTACACACACACTGTTAGCACTGCTAGCAGCCTCTGTGAAAAACACAACTACTTACTGACCCCAGAAACAGACTGATCTATCCTTTTACCCTTGGCACAGCCAATTCAAAGCAGGAAGTTTAGGAGGAAATTCACACGATTAACATTTTCTTCACAAGAAAAAAAAAGCCAACTGCAAACCAATAAGCTTTCAAGATGAAACTGCACTTTGCAATTACCGCTAGAGAGGTAACTTGGGAAAGAGTGGCCCAAACTGAAGAGTTTCAGCTTTCTATCATTCAGATTATTCTGTAAGCACTTTTACATAAGAAAAATCTTAATAGATCTAATTGTTCAAATAAGAAATAGTAGTAAACATAACTGGCTACCCCTATTTTAAACACAGGAATTGTGGTCTTTTACTGTATATATCAGAAATAAAACATTTCTAAGACATTTCTCATATACACCCCTGCTTTTTCATTATTTTAAACTTAGATTGTTGCAAGTCACCCTTCAGCATTTACCACATGGACAATATAAATACTGTTTTATTCATCTCCCCTGTCCCGCAAGTCACCCACTCTTCTCTTTGAGGGGGCACACTCATTCCATTTGCTTAATTTCTATTAAAAGCATGACTGCAAATATTGCATCGCAAACATTAAGGTATTTTAAATACCTCAAGTTTTTTTCATCATTCCTGTTAGACAATGTTTCAAAGGAACCAGAACCAGGGACTGTTACTTTTAAGAAGGCATTACAGCAAGTTTTAAAATGCAAAGGATACATAGCTTTTCATCATCCTGAAAGGTGAAGTAGAGTTTCACAAAAAAAGGGTGATCCAGGCGGGACATTACATCTCTCTCTCGTGTCACATATGGCACCTTGTTTTCTTTTATGATATGACGTTTTTCTAGAATTTTAACTTAATGAAAAAGAGACAGAGTGAAAATGCAGGAGGTACAACCAAATGAAGTCCATCTAAGTAATTTGTTTGGGGTTTTTTTTGTTAGATAAAATTATCATAAAACCACTAATTCTGTCTTTTGAACAGGTGTTTTGTAACACGATTACATTGATATTGTATTTTTAAAAAGTTAATGTTCAAGGAGTCAATACTTACTGGCATATTCTCTAGAACTTGCCAATTCTCGAGCCAAGACAACCTGTTGCCAGAGGAGAGAAAATATATTGTAACCATTCATTATAGACATACACTTAACATTGATTTTGATCTTCCAGTAGGTATTTAGAACACTGATTGACCAAAATAAGCTATCACAACTACAATCAGCAAAATATTTAAGCATGTGTCCATATTATGCTGGCTTCAGCAAGACCTCTGCAGAAATTCAGCTCAGCGTAACACCACTTGTTTTTTCTAAAAGACTTATACACCTGACTGGGTAATCACCGATTTACTTTTTTTTTTCCAGAAGAATTCTGAAGATTGTAACATAAGTCACAGTAAGTTGCCAAATAGTCTTAAACAGGGGAAAAAAGGCAACAAGTGCACTAAGGAATATTTATAAAAAAATCTGTCACAGTACTTTTTCTTAACATAAATGGCAAAGATCGAAAGATAAATTTTATCTGAAAGATCAAAAGTATGAAGTGAGACAGAGCTTTCAACTATTTACGGTTTGTAAGGAAAAAGATTTAAAAAAAGGAATGAGAGATTTCCAGTTAGTAGAAGCAAGGAATAAAGTTTCAGGCAAGCAATTCTACGTTTTTAAAGAGAAAAGCTTTTTGAGGAACACAAATTAAAGCTCGTCTTCAAGAAAGAACTTGTCTAAAAGGCAACTTTTAAGACAACCTGAAGAGTCCTCTTGCATGAATCCGAGCAATAACCTTGTAACAATAGATGAATACAGTTTGGGTTTTTCTCATTTTAAGTTTATATCAATTCCAATACCTTGCTAGAATCTCAGCATTCTACTTTTTTTTTTTAATCACTGCACCAAGCTTGCTTCTAATCCACTTCTCATTATATCCTAGCACCTTGCAAAATCAGTTGTAACAGTACTCCAAAATATTACTACATAACAGATACTAAATGTCAGGCATTTAGAAAAAAAGCTTCTAAATAAGGCACTTTTTCAGGTGAAAGTAGTGCATGCAGTTGCACTCTTTCAGTATTAGAAAATTAAAATCTCAGTTCAGTAGTAAGAGGCACCTTTAATTTTCTAAAAAACTTCATCTTCTACAAACACACTGAAGTTCACAGTATTTGATCAATGAAAATTTCCACTAGAAACAACAAGTTGCACCTCTGCATAAGGAATTTGAGACCCTTCTGTGTACACAGATAACATTTTTTAAAGCTGTGCAATCAAATGAAAATGTTCTTAACTTTTCTAATCTTTGTTTCATCAGGTTTCATCAATCAAGTCTACCATTAAAGCTACCGAAAGCAGGTCACTTTAATAGTCAGTTGTTAAATAAATACCCAGATATATAGTGCTAACTTTCTGCATTTTGGAAATTGATACTTTTATGTTTTCATAAAACAATTCAGTGCCATCAGTAAAACAAAAATCCAATAGGCAATCTTGCCTACATATACACACACAAAGTCCACAGTCAGATGGCAGAAGTGACCAACTGACACAGGTGAAAATACATCTTGGCTAATAACTCTGAAAGTTGAATTAAGCTGTATAGCTCCAAAGACTGACTCTCCTCTAGTCCTGCAAGGTATCAATTTTTTTCCCCATTAGATTTCAGATGTACTACCCACATACTTACATTGATATTGAGCAGCTGTGTTCTAAGTACACAGGATTGAGTATTTACCTCCTATCATGAGTACTTGGGTACCCTCAAGTCCCTTCCTCACTGAACAAATCTGAGTATACCATATATCCTAATTTCCTCCTAACTAATAATCCACAAAAAACAGTAAATTCACAAAAAAAAAGAAAAAACCCACAGAGGTACATGTTAATACGATGTCTCTATCAGGGGCCTGAATCTTATCCACCCTATGGGAAGAAGTAATATCAGTAAGGAACGTAAATTCCATAGAAAGGAATTAGACCTTAGATAGCTTAAAAAAAACCCACAAAACCAAAAGCATTCACAGAACATGTAAATGGGGGGGGAGGATATGTACCAGCCATATAGAAAGAGGTGAGTAGGACAACATGCCTACCCAAACATGAGAATTATAATTCTGCCACCACATAACAGATATTATTCTGAAAGGAGCTTGAAGCTGTCTACAAAGCAAGTAGATTTTCATTACTTTGAAAGAGCAGAGCAACAACTAGAAGGCCCTGCATTTGTGTATCTGTTAATATCAAGCATGGGTCCAAGAACAGTTACAGCTGCAGAATAAGGTCCCACAAAATTGCAGAATGCTCTGAAGAAAAATCCCCTGAGGCCAGACCACATGCATCTCTGCTAAATTTGAAATACAGCACTGGTACCAGGTAGAGTTTGTGGTAGCTTAACAAAGTCCAAGAAAACGGAATATATTCATTATGACCCTGAGTAAATTTTTTTTTTTAAATCTGAAACTGTCATTGGAGGCATGGTAATATGAAGGCCCCTGCTTTTTGAGATGAACACTTTTCAGTCAGAATATTGGTGAAGATCTTGGGGAGTACAGTCAGATCTGAATCTACAACCATGTTTAATAAGGAAGAGGGTAAATTTAGATTAGATATAAGGAAGAAATTCTTCGCTATGAGGGTGGTGAGGCACTGGGACAGGTTGCCCAGAGAAGTTGTGGATGCCCCATCCCTGGAAGTGTTCAAGGCCAGGTTGGATGGGGCTTTGAGCAACCTGGTCTAGTGGAAGGTGTCCCTGCCCATGGCAGGCAGGTTGGAACTAGATGATCTTTAAGGTCGCTTCCAACCCAAACCATTCTATGATTCTATGAAGAACAAAGCATATGCTTTTTAACAAGATGTTTTGATAACAATGTGAAGATACGTGCCCCACAGACCAAGAGCTCTGATGTTGAAACATCAGAGGGTTGTGCTGCCATCCAGAGGGACCTCAACAGACTGGAGAAATGGGCAGGAAGAAATCTCATGCAGTTCCCTTTTTTAAACAACGAACTCCTCCTCCTGGCAAAAAATAATCCCATGAACCAGTATATGCTGGGGGCTGATGGGCTGGAAATCAGCTTTGCAGAAGAGGACCCAGGGGTCCTGGTAGACACCAATCTGAACATGAGACAGCAATGTGCCCTTGCCGCAAAGAAGGCAAACAGTATCCTGGGCTGCATTAGGAGGAATGTTGCCAGTATGTTGATGGAGGTGATCCTTCCCCCCTATTCAGCACTAGTAAGATCACATCTGGAGTACTGTGTCCAGTTCTGGGCTCCTCATTAACACAGAGACACGGAGCTACTGGAGAGAGCCCAGAGAAGGACCACTAAGATTATTAATAGAGTGAAGAATCTCTCATTTGAGGAAAGGCTGAGAGAGATGGGATTGTTCAGCCTAGAGAAGAAAAGGCTCAGGGTAAATCTCACCAATGTATATAAAATATCTGAAGGGGAATTGTAAAGAAGATAGAGTCAGGCTCTTTTCAGCAGTGGGTCAAACTGAAACACAGGAGATTCCATTTGAACATCAGGAAACGCTTTTTTACTGTGAGGGTGACCAACCACTGGCACAGGTTGCCCAGAGAGGTTGTGGAATCTCCATCCTTGGAGATACTCGAAAGCTGTCCAGACACGGTCCTGGGCAACTGGCTCTAGGTGGTCCTGCTTGAGCAGGGGGGTTGGATGAGATCACCTCCAGAGGTCCCTTGCAACCTCAGTCCTTCTGTGATTCTGTAAGAGCAGCAACCAAGTTTCCTTCTTGAAGGATGCAGTCTATAGGTTGAAGGCTACAGTCATTATCCTGAGCTTAAAGTTTTTAAATTAAAAAAAATCAATCAGTTGCTGAAGACAGAACTGGACTTTACTTTTTTTTAAAATAATAAGCAAGTACTGTTAAGTCCCCTCCAGCAACAGTTTGTAACCTGTTCAGTGGCCAGGGAAAGAGCATAAGCAAGCATCTCCTGTGGAGCCTGATCATTATGAAAGGCATCCTTAAAACTACTGATCAGTTTCTAAAGTCATAGCACTGCAATAACGGACCAGAACTGCTAAGGTTGACAGAGGAGGTGACAGGCAGTAAGAACTAACTCCCGAACATGCCTTCTCTAGCACTATCTGAGGCCCAGATGATTATGGTAACTGAAATTCTGCTTGTAAAACTCAAAAGACTAAGGCTACATAGGGATTAACATTTTCATGGTATTCAGTCTTTCTTCTGCTGCCCACCTAAATGCATTTGAGCTACCTAGACTTGGGACCAAAAAAACCATCTACCAGTGAACAGGTAGCAGAATGCTGGAACAGAAGTTTATTCAGAGTCTGGGCTAGGCCCTATGAATTTCTCTATTTACAAGGAACACGGTACTAACTTTCAGAGACCACAAGCAGAAATTAAAAGTGTCTCACTGAAGCAGAGTGTTGTGGTATACCCAAGAGGCAGCAACTCTTGGATTCTTTAGGGAAACCTGCAAGTCGCAAACTATGTATTTAAGTGCAAATTATTCTTGACGACTAGTAGAGGCCTGCTTCCTAAACACCACAGTAGATTGTATAGGAAGAACCAGAAAAACACAACATTTAGAGATCAACAACCAAAAGGTATATACAACAAATGACATGTGAAAAAGATGTGAAAAAGATACAGAAATATTACTTATTGTCTTACAATGGGGCAACTACAAAAACATCAGATGAAAGTATTAACTGCTTTATAGGTTCTTTAAGATAACACTTAAGTAATTAATTCTTGTGCGATGCCATGGAAGTTCTTACCATGACAAACTCCTAGCCCAGTTCCAATCCTTTATGTCATAAAGTTTAACATAACCCATTATGCTATCAAACTTACATTAGAAAGCAATGTCTCCTAAAAATCCAAGCATCAGGACATCAGGATACAATGGAACTTCTGATGAGTTTAAAAGGTACTTGAAAAAAAAAAATCAGCACCCATATTTATTGCAACACTTAATTTTAATAGTTAAACTTAAAAGCACTATGTCCCACTCATTTACTCTTCAAGCTGTTCTCTCCAGATTTAAATCTCAGCAATATTACTTGCACAACAAATTTTGAAGTTTATCTAAGATATTTGGCACTTCTTACAAAAAGTAAAGTTACCGTTGAAAAAGATCCTTCACCCAGAATTTTCCCAAATTTGAAGTCATCAGGTCGTTTCTTTCGAGGCTGTGAAGGCTGCTGTCCTGTATGTTGCTGCAAGGAGTTTGAACTAGATCTTGATTCAGCTGCAGTGCCCTCCATGTTAGAACCCTGTCTGCTGCCACAGGTGGAAATGACAGATGGAGTGCTGGAATCTGCTTGGTTCCTCACCATTGATGGGGATGAACAGGAGCATAACACCACACTAGACTGGATTGGAACAGCATCATACTGAAAAGAGAAATGAAACTGTTACTCCCATACCTTCAAATAATTACCACACACATCTGCACTTTATTTCCATACGAGCATCATATAAAGTCTTATTTGAAAGGGTTATCATTAAAACGTCTTTAGGAGAGAATGTTAGTATTTATTTTAGAAATGGCAGCTCTTAATTTGTTAAACAACTCTGTTTAGGTCACGCTGCACACAAGTCATAAGTCTGAATGCTTTAATTCAAGAATGCTTTTTTCCAAACTCAGAAAAACACTCCCTAACACCAAGGTATCAAATTTCACGGTACATTCTGCTATGAATAACATGATCTTTAAACTTTATTCCATGCTTAGAGACAGAGCCATCCGTCCAATCTCAACAAGTAGTAGTTTTCCTGGAACTAAAAGAATTATCTAGTTATGCAATGAACACCTGTATTCACGAGTAACATTAGTTGAGAGATCCAAGTTACAATGAGCTGTAAATGAACAAGTAAAGCATGAAAACTTTAATGGAGACAAAGGATACATTCCTACATTTTCACTTGGAATCACACTTTCTCCAGTAGTATTTCTCTTTAATACACATTGGGGAAGGACAGGAAGAAAAGGGAGAACAACATATAGAAGGCAGATCAGCTGGAGGGTTTAATAATCAGCAGTATCTAACACTTTTTTTGAAGAATGCTCTGGTCCATGACCTTTTAAAACAAGGAAGATTACACTATTTAAATTGTACATATGGTCACATAAAGACATCCCAATTCCAAAACAAAGAACCAGATATAGCCCAGAAAATGGCAAGTACAAGAAGGTACGCTCCAAATACTGATTCTTGTAATATACAAAGCAAATCATCATTTGGTATCCTTTTATCAATTTTTCCCAATTAAGACCAAGGAAACTTGTCAAGCTGCTTTCCCTCCCTGTTGGTACTATATCTCCATTAGTCTGTCAGGTGTCTGCTTCAGATGATGTTTTACTTGAAACTGGCCAGAAAATGCAGACAATACCAGAACTCTGCTGAACTACTTCTGACAATAAAAACTGAAGTGGTATGCAAACAGTGGGATTATTTAATAAAGTTAACACCATGTCTGAACATTATTTTTATATCTCAGTATTCTAACATACATCCAGCAGAATGAAACCATGACTTAATGAAAATCTCCTAACCTCAAAACAGATGTATTATACAACCCTGACCTAGTCTGTAACATACCTCATGCTGATATTAAAATAAACATTACTTCTAACAAAAAGAATTTTTTATTTCATGAATTTCAATTTGACTGAGAACAATTTTCTGCATTTCTATCAGAAACCACTTCAGAAGGGAATTGGACTTGCATTCAATCGTGCATATGGGCTTAAAGCACCTAGCTCCCAAATTAGCAATTACTCACTTGGCTGTGCTCTATGCAGTAGGGAAAAGCAGCCCTTATTTACTGCTAAACTTCTTTCAAAAATAAGATACAATTCAGAAATACACTTTACTTACACATTTAGTGGCATTACAGAACAATGAGCTAAGCATGCAAACATATACTTTCTAAATTGAGATGAAGGTAACAAGGTCAAAAAGACAGCTACAACTCTCCATTTTCCCCACTCTCCATTACTGATACATAAATATCAATTCCCACAAGATTGAAAATTAATTATTATTAAGCAACTATTCTAAACAATATCTTCCAAGAAGCATAAGGGAAGATTCCCTTTCCAATCTGAGTGCAACCTACTTGCTCCAGGATCTCTATTGCTCCTTAGGACTTTTTCCAAGAAATATGACTACACCGATAGGGCAACAGATCAAGAACACGTAACAGCTTCTTTTATTAGACCTTTGTCTGAGCTTTGTGATACAGCGGAGACTGATGAGGAATCTGCCTATAACGATAGCTATTTGCTATATTTTGCACAGCTTTTGTGAGGACAAAAGGGGGGTGAGGCTGTGGGAAGGCTTGGAGACAGATGGGAAAATTTTGCTTTTCGAAAAGTTCACTAACTCCCCCAGAGAGCAGCATATGCCCCTACCCAGAATCAGTTATGCAGCATTCTTCCCTTTGAAAAGAAAAAAGTATATTGATGCTATTATTATGAAAACAGCACATACACATTAAAGTCACAGTTCCTTGTATGCCTTCTACGCAGGTATTTTAGCTGACACCTTCCCCAGACTAGTTATTGCCCTTAACATTCTCATAGCCCAGCTCAATCACCTTTCCTTCAGACAGCTACTCAAATAGCAGCCTGTATAAAGATACATAGTAGCTAGAATTAAAAACAGATTGTACTCTTTCCTATCAAGAGTGCAGCAAGGCTGACCCAAGTATGACTGCTCAACAACTGAAGCGATGCTAATATAAGAAACATCCCATTAATTGAGATATAGTAAATAAAAAACATATGCACACAGACTAAATATGAGGATTTAAATGATGAACTGGCTCCAGCCAGGCTATTCTAGAGCAACTGAGGGTTTACAGGTAAATAAAGCAGCAGCACTGGGGGGGATCTGATTAGATTCTGTAGCTAGCGAGATCACCTTGAAAAAACAAAGAAACAAGAAAAAACCCACCACAAAAGCACCAGAGAGCACTGAGAGAAAGGGGGAAAAAAGGTGTTGGATGCAGTATATTTCCTTGCACAGTATCTGAAACTAAGTCATAATGAATATCAAGTATAGAAAAGTCCCAAGGGAAGAAGAGACAGGAGTAAAGGACTTGGTAGGAAGAGAAGGTTATTTCCAGCCAAGGCATAACGTCAATTAGTCCCTTGACTTTCTCAAAGGAAAGTCAAGACTAAGAACAAGGACAGACGAAGATGCAATAGATTTAAAGTATCAGTTACCTAAGAAATGACAGAACTATGCAACTAGGTATGTTGCACCTGAACACTTATAGAAAAGGTCAGTCCTGTACTTGTCTTTCCACGCTCCACATATTCTTGTTTAGTATTGTGTGTCCTGTATTATTTACCTTCTCAGTTTTATTTTGAAAGATTCCAAAAAACATGTCTGCAGAGACCACACATGTTTCTACATATGTCTTCACATATGCCAGAGACAGAATACAGGCTAGCTCATCTGGTCTAACCTCATACAGCCACTCTTTTGCAAAAATCAGATTTAAGATTCTGCTTCTGCTAGACACAATACTTTTTTAGTGAGATATGAAGTCAATCACTGAAGAATTTTAAAACCTCCTAAACTGTGTCTGCGGTTCTCAGAAGCTTGAGGATGCTCTCCTTCCCAGCACTTATCAACATTTCTCAGCTGGCAAGCCAGTGAAAGCTCAGACCCTCGCACAGTGACAACAGACTTACCTATTGCGTGTCATAGATCACTGTGGGCCACACTGATAACCACTGATCTAATCATTCTATCTCTGCTTTTAAAAACTAGTCTCTAACACTACCTACTTTCCCAAGCTCTTAAGGGTGCTGTTCCTAATTTACTTTCATACACAAATTGTTTCCTTCTTAGTGCAACATACTGTGAGTTTGAAAATCTAATAAGGAAGACAGTAACAAATCTGCTGAAGGTAAGTGGAATTACAGATCAACAGACATATCAAAATCTTAATTAACTAATTTTCACTAAATCACTAGAAACAGGCTTCCTTTTATTTACATGCCACGTGAAGTAAGTCCTTACATTGTTCTTTTCCCCTCTTGCCTGCAAACAGTAGAAATAAACTTAAGAAAAGAAAACTTGAATCAATGCAAAAAGCCCACTAGATATCACCACATTTTTCCTTTTATATTTTCCTCACTCCCCTTTGTATGAAAAGCCAGTCACAGGCAAAGCTCCCAGCTATCTAAAAGGACCTATAACTTTTGGAATCCTTTTTGCAATTCAGCATTTTGACAACAGCACTGCCACTACAACTTTTAATATATCTAAGCACATGGTACGCATCAAACAAATACCACACTGCTCTAAAGCAAGTACAACCACAACAACTGCATCTCTACTAGCTTTTTCCCACCGCAAAATCTGCAACACTGCTTTGCTGATACAGTTCTATCAACACTAACAGCAGCAAAAAATACTTGTAGAGACTGGACCTTCTGAAGCTTCCCGTATCTTTTACTTCTATCCTAACTGACATGACACTGAACCCTGAAGATGACTCAGAATATCTTTGCTACCACTGAAACTCTGCTAGCAAAATCTCATTTCTGTTACAAAGAAAGTCAGTGTGAATAGGGTCCTGACCTACCACCTGTCTGATAACACTGAGTCTAACTGCTGACTGTATTACTGAATCTCTAGCTGCCTTAAGACATAGGGCAGACTTGATCAGAAAAGCTCTTCCATCCACTTACCTATAAGGCCAATTTTTTTGGAAGCAGACCTTGCTAACAGAAAGTATTATTTACACAAAGCAACATGAGCTCTACTACACCTCAACTGGTACTTTTGTTTTAATTATAAACAATGCTGATGAGGCTGTATAAGTTACAACATTGGCACAACTCTTATGAATTTTTCTATGGTAAACAGTATTACAGGTCTACTAAATGAAATAATGCAGATAGACATCCATAAAACATTTGACTTGGTATTATATAATTTCTGTCTGAAATACATAATACTATTGAGGAAAATGAATATAGGACATATTCTAAGTAAAACTGGTTAAATTCTTAAACAACTTATAATTAATAGTCGTCCCCAAACAAGGATCTCTTCCAGTCAACACCTGGATTGACTCTCAAACCAAAAAGGCTGAAAGAAAAAGAATTGCATAAATTTTAAGACTGAACCCCCCCCACACACACACCATTTGGCAAAAAAGTGTATCTCTTAGTTAAAGCAATCTACAGCTTTTGGTAAATTAGACAAACAGTGAGACCTTACTTTTGTCTCTATCAAAACATTACTACAAATCAAAGTATGGTCCAAGAACTTCGGCATAATGGTGGGAAACAAGTGGACAAAGAACTTAAGCTAGTCCGTACCCGAATATACAGAACTAGAAAGCATCAACTAGAAGCAAAGTCTTACTGCCACTAGTACTGTGCAACCATTAAGGAGAAACCCAAGACAAACCAGTTTCAGAAGAAAATAAAGACGCTGAACCCCTTGAAAAACATCGAATCATCTGACTAGATTAAGCTCCTGAAATCTGTGTTTATTAAAGAATCTGACTGTTGTAGCCTTGTGGTATCAGCGAATACAGAACTCTAAAAATTAGGATCACCTGCAATTCAAGACAAGTCTTACTGGATATAGGAATTTGAGTGGTGGATGTCATAAGTGTTAGACTAAATTATAAGAAGTTCACAGACTATCATGAAGATAAATCAACACAAACATGTATGCCCTACCTCAGCAAAGTCTGCTTAAGAAACGATAGGATTCAGAAAGCAACACAGCAGCACTCTAGGATATCTATGAATTAATCTTTTCACTTGCAAATGGAATTTGAGAGGTTTTCAAAACAGACACTACATGATACAGTACAAGATACCCTCCCTGGCGGTCACAGTATCCAATCACAGCTTTTACATCCCTGCCGAACATAGCCCTTTGATACAGAAACAGGAAGATCTTCCAAACTCTATGAATCTAAGATTCAACGTCCAAATTAATACACTTGTCTTCAAGTAAAAATATGGAGTCCATCTATTTGTCTGTGCAATTAAGGAGGAATAAAAGCCTTTATTTCACATTGAGAGAAGGTAATTGCTTCCATTGGACAGGTGTTTTGTATTTTTAGAGGTAAAGCCAACTTGCTACTATTTATCAATACTGAGATTCTGCTAACGACAGTTTAAGTTAGATAGGCTTGGCCTGAGAGGTTTTGTAAATTATTTTGATATTGTCTTACAAGCAAAAAAAATCTGAAATTGAAATTTATTTTGTATTGCTTATAATCTGAACATTGACAACCTGGGGTCTCCTAAGGATTTATCTGCGAAATGCAAATGGAAAAAATGAACAGCTAGGCAGTTACATTTAATGTATGCTTTTCATGGCACACTGGTGTTTCAGAGGGTTGACAAAGATGCAGCAACTGCATCTGATGCACATCTTGTATCTGAAAAAGAACATAAGAAAGGGCAATCAACAGATACTATGCACAGTGTTCCCATTGGCCTCCTCCCCCCTCATATCCCACAATGAAAGTGTTTACCTTCTGCAGGTTCTCCCAATACCTATTTGTGACAGCCTCTACTTCAAAGGCTAGAGTGCAATACACCCTGGAAGTTCCAACATATTCCAAAACAAAAAAAAGCAACTCATCAGGTCAGATACTAAGATAGGCCTGAATATATGTCCTCAAACTATTCCTCAAAGTACCTAAAAAGAGAATGCAGGCAAAAGCAGGGTAGTTCAGCTACAGGTAAGTTAAGATACAAAGAAACACTGATTCAGAATAACAAAATCCAACTAAAAGCCTCACCTTCCAGTGCAGAGAGCACAGTACAGGTGGCACCTCCCATTATATACCAATCCCACCCAGAAGTGGTTTGCAGGAAGCGTAATGGTTATCATGTGATCCCTAACAATACTCAACACCAGTTTTCCTTTCATAAACTCTGTATGCTACTACACCAGAGTAACTGCCATGAATGAAGGTAACCCAGAACAATAATAGATGGTGTGCTTTCATAAACTGCAGTAAACATCAATTCTCATACCTTATATATAGAATCATAGAATAGTTTGGGTTGGAAGGGACCTCTAAAGGTCATCTAGTCCAACCCCCCTGCCGTGGGCAGGGACATCTTCAACTAGAGCAGGTTGCTCAGAGCCCCGTCCAACCTGACGTAGAATGTTTCCAGGGATGGGACATCCACCACCTCTCTGGGCAACCTGTTCCAGTGTTTCACCACCCTCAGCATAAAAAACTTCTTCCTTGTATCTAGCCTAAATCTACCCCCCTTTAGTTTAAAGCCATTCCCCCTTGTTCTGTTGCAACAGGCCCTGCTAAAAAGTCTGCTGCCATCTTTTTTATAAGCCCCCTTTAAGTACTGATAGGCCGCAATAAGGTCTCCCCAAAGCCTTCTCTTCTCCAGGCTGAACAACCCCAACTCTCTCAGCCTTTCTTCATAGCAGAGGAGTTCCAGCCCCCTGATCGTTTTCGTGGTCCTCCTCTGGACCTGCTCCGACAGCTCCATGTCTTCGTTATGCTGAGGGCTCCAGAGCTGGATGCAGTACTCCAGGTGGGGTCTCACCAGAGCAGAGGGGCATAATCACCTCCCTCGACCTGCTGGCCACGCTGCTTTGGATGCAGCCCAGGATACGATTGGCCTTCTAGGCTGCGAGCGCATATTGCTGGCTCATGTCCGGCTTTTCATCCACCAGTACCCCCAAGTCCTTCTCGGCAGGGCTGCTCTCAAGCCCTTCATCCCCCAGCCTGTATTGATACCAGGGGTTGCCCCGACCCAGGGGCAGGACCTTGCACTTGGCCTTGTTAAACCTCATGAGGTTCACATGGGCCCACTTCTCAAGCTTGTCCAGGTCTCTCTGGATGGCATCCCATCCCTCTGGCGTGTTGACCACACCACTCAGCTTGGCGTCGTCTGCAAACTTGCCGAGGGTGCGCTTGATCCCACTGTCTATGTCATTGATGAAGATATTAAACAGTACCGGTCCCAATACGGACCCCTGCGGGACGCCGCTCGTCACCAACCTCCATCTGGACATTGAGCCGTTGACTGCTACCCTCTGGATGCGACCATCTAACCAATTCCTCACCCACCGGACTGTCCACCCGTCAAATCCATACCTCTCCAGTTGAGAGAGAAGGATGTTGTGGGGGACCGTGTCAAAGGCCTTACAGAGGTCCAGATCGATGACATCCGTAGCCCTTCCCGTGTCCACTGATGTAGTCGCTCCATCATAGAAGGCCACTAGGTTAGTCAGGCAGGACTTGCCCTCGGTGAAACCATGCTGGCTGTCTCGAATCACCTCCCTGTCCTCCATGTGCCTTAGCATAGCTTCCAGGAGGATCTGTCCCATGATCTTCCCAGGCACAGACGTGAGACTGACCGGCCTGTAGTTCCCCGTGTCTTCCTTTTTTCCCTTTTTAAAAATGGGGGTTATGTTTCCCCTTTTCCAGTCAATGGGAAGTTCTCTGGACTGCCACAACTTCTCAAATACGATGGATAGTGGCTTAGCAACTTCATCCACCAGTTCCTTCAGGACCCGCGGATCGATCTCATCGGGTCCCATGGACTTGTGCACCTTCAGGTGCCTCAGATGGTCTCGAACCTGATGTTCTCCCACAGTGGGCGGCTCTTCATTCTCCCAGTCCCCGCCTTTGCCTTCTGCGGCTTGGGCGGTGAGGCTCGAGCACTTGCCGGTGAAGACCGAGGCATAAAAGTCATTGAGTACCTCCGTCTTCTCCGTGTCCCGTGTAACCAGGTCTCCGATTTCGTTCTGGAGAGGGCCCACATTTTCCCTTGTCTTCCTTTTATTCCTGACGTACCTATAGAATCTTTTCTTGTTGCCCTTGACGTCCCTGGCCAGATGTAGTTCTATCAGGGCTTTAGCTTTCCTAACCTGATCCCTGGCTGCTCAGACAATTTCTCTGTATTCCTCCCAGGCTACCTGTCCTTGCTTCCACCCTCTGTAGGCTTCCTTTTTGTGTCTGAGTTTGTCCGGGAGCTCCTTGTTCATCCATGCAGGCCTCCTGGCGTTTTTGCCTGACTTCCTCTTTGTTGGGATGCATCGCTCCTGAGCTTGGAGGAGGTGATCCTTGAATATTACCCAGCTTTCCTGGGCCTCTCTTCCCTCTGGGGCTTTGTCCCATGGCACTCTACAAAGCAGATCCCTGAAGAGGCCAAAGTCCGCTCTCCTGAAGTCCAGGGTAGTGAGCTTGCTGTGTGCCCTCCTCGGTGCCCTAAGGATCTTGAACTCCACCATTTTGTGGTCACTGCAGCCCAGGCTGCCCTTGAGCTTCACATTCCCCACCAGCCCTTCCTTGTTGGTGAGAACAAGGTCCAGCACAGCACCTCTCCTCGTTGGCTCCTCTACCACTTGGAGAAGGAAGTTATCATCGACACATTCCAGGAACCTCTCGGATTGCTTATGCCCTGCCGTGTTGTCCCTCCAACAGATGTCAGGGTGGTTGAAGTCCCCCATAAGGACCAGGGCTTGTGAGTGTGAGGCTGCTCCTATCTGTCTATAGAGGGCCTCATCCACTCGGTCTTCCTAGTCGGGTGGCCTGCAGCAGACCCCCACCATAATGTCACCTGTCCCTGCCTTCCCTTTAATTCTGACCCATAAGCTCTCAGTCAGCTCCTCATCCATCCCCAGGCAGAGCTCCATGCACTCCAGCTGGTCATTGACATAGAGGGCAACACCCCCTCCTCATGTCCCCGCCTGTCCTTCCTAAAGAGCCTGTATCCCTCCATCCCAACACTCCAGTCACAGGAGCCATCCCACCACGTCTCTGTGATGCCAATAAGGTCCCTCATGTCTATTTATGCTCTGGACTTCTGTCTAAAAATGGACTGTCAGACTTTCTGCTAAGTAACCTCTTTCTATTACCAATTGTACATATGTGTGTATATAGAGAGAAACAATATACAGAATAAGTTATAAAACTTCACTGCACGCCAGTTTCCATTTATATAAGCTTAGAAGTTTGTCAGATAATTTAAATAACTTAATAATACTTCTATTTGCCAACATTATTACCACATTTAAGAAATTAAAATATTTGCCAAAAAAAGATAAAATCCATTCATATGCCTTAAAAAGTGTCACTAGATGCTGTAGACTGTCTTCTTATAACATAAAATCAAGCATATGATTGAGGGACAAAACTCAGATTAAGCCGAGCCTCACTAGTACTTCTGAATGCACTACACAACTAGTAAACTGTTCGCCCACCTAACAGGTTAACTTTGACACTCAAATACATACAGCCATATTAAAAAAAAATTAAAACATCATAGTAATTAGGACGTATTTAAAAACATGTACTCTGCTCACACTTTCCGCTTGATAGAAGATTACATATCTCCCCAATCAAGAAGGAATACCACTAGACCGAACAGTAAGGAAACCAAACTTAGAAGCATGCTTTCAGATTCTGAAATCTGAAGAAAAAATTGCCAAAGGCTTTAAAGAACGACACTCAACATTAACTCATTGAAAAGAAGGAATATATTAACAAAAAAAATATTGTAACTGAATGCTACATTGGCAAATACCTAGTCTTCTCTGGGATGAAAACATTAAGTCATACTTTAATGACTTATCTCTGTGCAGCAGAGTGCGGAAAATGTAGCGTTAAAAAACCTAGTCAAAAAAATAATCTGATCAAAAGGGGTGATATTAAGGCATTTTAAAAAAATCTCCTGTTTTTAGGTACTATACAAAGCAGTTAATTAAACAAGCTACTTAATCGTTAGCATATCACAAGAAGTGAAGTTTATATCGAAATGACAGATCTTGTTCAACCTTTCTTAAGGCAGATAATTCAAATGTCTAACACAAAATCATAACAAATAAAACCAACAGGCATTTCTAAGAACAAACATCCCTCTCCAAAAAACAAACGAGGTATTTATTAAAAACTATACTAGGTTACAAAGATGCCAAAGATATTTTCCCAGGACAACAGGATGTTTTTTTCTACAGAGAAGCTCTTTGAAGATCATAGTAAGCCATTTTCTTCAAACTGCAGTAAACAAACCCTACTCCAAGTATTCGTTATTTGTAGATATTAAAAAAAAGCATTAACATCAAACATTAATCTTCTGTAGCACAGTGGTTTGTGTTTATATTCTGCAGAGCTGCACCAGCACTCTTTCAAACCTCATCATCAAATGGTATGCAAAGATTGCTGTAGAGAACTTAAGATCTAGCTCATAACCCAATAAATTGCCCATCAACTCCACTTCTTGAAGAAACCGACCATTACAGTCAGCAAAACAGTCTGAAGCCAAATAATTTGTCAAAATCTATACTTTGATCAAGATTCATAAATGGTTACTGATTACTACATTTACAAGAACAGATGGAAATCTCATTTCAATTATAAAAGCTGTTTTAACACAACTTTGTTTTGCAAAAGAATCTGAAGTCATACATCTATCTGGAGTGAAATTTTTTGATCTCAGAAGCTGCCACATGAAAAATCTGTGGCTTAATAGACCATTTTTATGAATAAACCATGCAAGTTTCAAAAGCGTTCTGTTGTATAAAAGGAGGATTTTTTTTTTTGCTGTTTAAACAGACTGCCATGCTAACTGATTAAAGAAGTTTAGGCTCTGACCCACCGAAACAACTATGCTCACCTTCATGTGCAGTGTCATTTGAAACCTCTCAAATGCTGGAAGGTAAGCATTGATTGAAGCACTGCATAAAACTTATCCTCCCAAAAAAATCTCTTAACAAAATATCTTGATAGAAATGACCATCATTTAAAAGAAAAGAAGGCTTCTTTAAAAATAAAGTCCTGGTAATACACTTCAAGATTAAAGATTGTAAGTGTTAATGGAAGGGGAAACCTTGGAGCAGATAATTCTTCAAAGACACTATTCTACCTAAACTGGCTGGGACCTTTGCAGTAGTGGGAAACAGAAATATGAAAAAATTCAAGTTGATGTAGTCTGCTTGATATATTAACAGCCCTAATACAATTTAAAGAAAAATTATAGTAATATGAAGGTAATGTTGAAAATACTTGTAATAAATCATCATAAAATACAGTTATTATTTCAGAGCAAATATATATAAAGCCCTGGCTAAGCCTGACATAATACCATGCTCTAACCACCTATGGGAATTTGATTAGTAAATTTTTTTTTTTCAAGGACTTTTCTTTGTATTACTGTAAGACACAAGTAGGTTGTTAAAAAAGACTCTACGATCTAGTTGGCAGTTGTTTGCCTCATGTTCGAAATAAATTTTGGAAGATACAAGTCCTGTCTTCAAAACATAATCAAGAAGATTAACTTTGAAGAAGAATCAAAATTAATTGATTTTTCTTCTTAAGCTTTCTGGATGTACATCCTCACAAAGTTCATCGTATACAAAGAAGTGTTTTAAAGTTTGGGGAGAGATTCTGTATTGTTCATATAAAATAATCTCAAAACACCAGAAACAAAGCTCGGCTCTGACACTCTACATCCTTCATAACTGAACTGATCACCTACCACCAGTTCCTTACTTTCTGCAGTAAATCTATAACACAGTTTATTCATAAGTGACTAATGAGGAAATCAGATTCATGTTATATCAGCAAAAATATAACCAATAGGCTCAAGGATTTGGAAGCACAGAGAACACATCTACGTTGTTAGATTGTTTTGACTCTTCATTTAGGGAATAAAGGTATTTTATCCACAAGACTGATTTTGTTTCTACAGAAATTAATTTCTCACATACAGAGCAATGTTGACCCAAACATTTTAGTTAATGCAAATGCCTTTTCCTAAATTTCACAACCTTACATATACGGTGGTATTTTCTGCCACTAATTTCCAGGATTGTAATTCCAAATTCAGGTAGGGATTAAAGCTAACGAAAGGATTTGTAAGAACCTGCATATCAGCCAGTTACTCTCTAACCTCCTCTACTGCTAAGCAAAGCACTTAAGTTCCAAGCACCTTCAGGGGCAGAGACTGTTTAAGGCCTCCTTCCACCACCTCCCCCCCTTCCCTGCCCCAAGCCTCAAAACAGATCAGAAACAGGAAACCACAAAAATCTCTAAGAACCTGAAGTCAGTCTATGGCCCAAACAGCTATATATGTAAACAAGCCATTGAGAATTCATTTCACACAAACAGATCTAGGCCACCTCACAAGAAAACAAAAGCCATCTGTAATTGCAATAGTCTAGATCACATTCTACAGCATCAGTTATCTCATGAAGCACACCAGTATTAAGGGGTGTTGCACAGCATGGATGGGGGCTCATGCTAACAAACACAAAATGACTTCCTATATTAGGCTCCTTGCTAGCAATTCTAGGAGGCAAAGAGAACAGTTTTGGGTGAACAGCAGAGAAGCAGCCACACAGGTGGCAGTATGTAGATGGAGTGTACAAAGGTTGGACAGCACAGTCAAGAACTGTAAATTAAATTCCTGCAGGATTACTAAAGAACTGAACATGAAATTTAATACTTTCTTTTCAGAAGAATGTGCTAAGCAAGTTAATCTTTGCAATTTTTCACCATAAAGAATTAAAGAATATTTGCCAGGTAAAGTGTTTACAGCTTGTCTTTTAAAGCAGAAAGCATTCTTCAATATTTAGTCACAACTAAAGCAACTTCAATATTTAGTCACAAAACAAACCAGTTATTTCCTACAGCACTGTTGAGTAGCATCCATAACGTATGAAAAACCAGGTTCTAGACTAAACAGCTAACTTTGTGCATGTTGTGTTCAGTCCTTTCACACACTTTAGTTAGACCTTAGTAAATTTCCACAAGCTTACCTGCAAATAAGATGTCAGAAAGGGAAGTGGGGAGGGAGAAAAATCAGCTCCTTCCCCTTTTGCTTCTTTATTACATATACATAATCTAACTTGGCCACCTGCAAAAAAAGTTTTCCCATTTGAAATACCAGAAACAATAATTCCTTGGCTTCATACAAATTCTTCAGAAAGCTCCAATATGAGGAACTTGGTGAAGGATTTTATCTTTCAAACATGGTGTTTTCTGAACTAAGTTTTTATCTTTCCATATTAAAATAATTTCTCACTTGCATATTTTCTGATGCCATAAATGTGCTAGTTCTATAGCAATCCATACAGCTTTTCTAGAAAAAAAAATTTAGATAAAAGTTTACTGTTAAAAAACAGGGATTACTAAAATGTTTCACATCTTCATAGATCAAACCTATTTTTATTACTTGCCCAGTTTATTACTTTTTCAGTCTAACAAAGCAACTGCGCCCCTGGTTTCATGCCTTCTGTACCAAAATTCCTACAAGTACTTCAATAGTCAGCATCCCTTTCAAAGTTTTTCCTACAATGCTGCCTTCCAATTGATCTCCTTTAGGGAAGCAAAATGAGCCCGAGTCTGCAGGGCGTCTTACCATGTCCAGCTACAGCAATCTACTTGTAGAGTTTCAAGAGCTATGTGAAACAGACATTACTTCTAGCACTGTAAGTAATAGACCAATAATCCAAAGAATAATTTGCTTTAAAAAAAAAAGCCTACCCACACGGTGGATTCTTTGTTTAGTTGAACATCACTGTTATACCCAGATTATTCTCTGGATCGTCTCCTTTCCACTAGCTACCAGCACTTCCTATGTTAGAAATATGAATCCATTTAAAATTGCTCCTCTTAATCTTCTTCCATTTTTTTGCTTTTGAGCACCATCTCAATATCTGTATCTTTTACTATTTTCTATTCCTGCAGCCTGCTTTGGTAAGAGATTTACAGAAAACTTATCCCAGTTAAAAGCCTATGCACGAGCGATCAACTAGTCATAGCCTTATGCTGAAAACCCAAAAGAGAATATTAAGTAGATAGGTATGTCGGGAAAACCCCTCAAGCCTGTCTGAAAGTTTTATACCTACAAATAACTACAAACAGAACTCTTACCATAGACTAGTCTAATTCCTAGCATAGATGCAGAACTTACTCTATTAAGAACCCAGTTCTTTGAAAAGTGTAGTTTATATTAGTTCCACGGGGGCAGGGGGAAGCTAGCAGTTTTGTTCAGACATATCCTAGGGGTTTTATCAGGACAGAAACATGGGTAGAATCTAATAATCACTAGAGCAGCTAAACCTTCCAGTGAAGATGTTGCTGAAAATGAAGATGTAAATAACCATTCTTCCAGACTCTTCATTTTGAGAGGAAGAGCACTTCTTGACACGAGACCCAATATGCTTATAATGAAGGCATTAACAGCAAATAACTAAGACCACACTGACACCCACAACTAAAGCAGCGCTAAAGTTGTTTCCTTCTTTAAAGTGCAATTCTCTCCTTGGTAGCACGTCTTCAGAAAACAGTAGAATGTTTTAGGAATTGTCCCCACTTACACAAATACAGAAATTAACTGTTTTGGCAGAGGAATGCTGGAATATTCCTTCTAAAGCTGTGCTCTATTTCCACCCCTGCCTAGTCTTTTGCATTTATAGTAAAATAAGCACAGAACTCATTAATGTCATTAATTCCATCACACAAACATTAACAGTAACTTGCTCAGGCACAGAAATACTGGATTTCCCATATTTGATATCTGAATTACAAAAAGGTTAGCTGAATCAAGCCACCTCTCTGCTACTGCCAGTCAATACACTCACCTGACCAGAGAAATGTTAAACAGGATGGAAAAGAAGGAATTAAAAATAAGTTACCCTGAAAAAATACTTTAGTTTTAACAAAAATGGTTGTCAACTTTGTTCTTCATTCATTCTCTCTCTGTATGTTTCTCTTACAAGCAGGGACCTAAACCGTATATAGAAAAGGAACAGAACTGTATTTTGGAGAGAAAAACCTGGAAAGAGAGACAACAAGCAAGGACAGAAGCACAAAGGGTAGCATACTCCCTGTTTAAAAGAGTCCAAGTAAACAGAAGTCATCTCTGATGCTGAGAAGCAGCCATATGGAGCTCTATCAAGTGGCAGGATTAGCAAAACTAATTCCTTTAATAATCAAACATTGCTTTATTTCATAGTCCTCGATGCAGCATTTCATGTCCTCCCCTGTAGGGCTATTCCACATAACTCTCGTCTTCAGTCAACAAATATGATTATGTGTAACACCCTGATGAAAAAAGCACCAAGCATGAAGAGGAGAGCACACTGAAACAGGACTTCAAGAATCAACGTAGCTATGCCAGTCTCTGTGCAAAAGACCCTCCTTAGCCAATTCCAACCGATGAAAAAGTTTTAAGTGCTGCAGAGTGGAGCTTGGCAGCTTGCAACCGACAGAAAGAACATGACACCCAAAAGCACAGCAGCACGCACACAAGGATAAGGAACACATCGCTGCTGGTTAGTTACACCGACATCAATGAAAGCTGCTAGTTATTTATGTAAAAAACCACTCTTTTCACAAGGGAATTTCTACACTAACTAAACTGTATAATCTATAATGCAAACTAAGATTTGCCATTACCACTTCTGTGTGTCAGCTACAACTCCATCTTATATTAGTCAGTGCTCACAAAACATTAGAGCTTTGCCCTGCGAGACTAACGTAAACAACTGCGTTTCAAACGGCGTCCTGTTACGACCCCCACGATCTTCCTCGCGCGTTTGTTTCCACTACGAAAGACATCGATTACAGAGTAACAGGTGGCTCCCCCAAGGAAACAACGCCGGCTCTCCCTGTGGGAGCCGGCCCGGCAAAGCCACGCCAGCGCGCCGTACCCGGAACCGAGACCGAAGCTCCGCGAGAGGCCGCGGGGCGGCTGCTTCGGCCTCGGCCCCGGCCTCACTTCCTCCGCTGACGGGCCGAACTCGGGGCGCCCGCCGCCACGCTCGCCTCGCGCCTCAGGGCCCCGCCGGCGCCGGGGGCGGGAGCGGGGCCCTCCCGCGAGGCCCGCGGCGACCCAGGAGGCGGGGGGCGGAACGAGGACCGGGAGCAGCAGCGCCGGGGCTGGCCCCGCGGAGGGCAGCGCTCGCTCGCCCAGCCACCTTCCCTGTCCGAGCGGGCGGCGGGGCCGCCCGCGAAACCCCACCACGACCCCGCCGCCCGGCAGCGCGTAGGGCACGGGAGGCCACCCCCTCGCGGACCGGCCCCGGCTCCCGGGCCTACTTCTTCCCCCAGCGGGTCGCGGCCGCCAGCAGTCTCGGGCGGCCGCAGCGCTGGCCCCGCGCCCCGGACTCACCAGGTGGCTGCTGGTGCTGGCCATGGGCCCCACCCGGCCGGCGCGGCCCGCGCTCCGGTCGCCCTTTAAGATCCCAGCGCACGGCCACCGAGCCCGAGCCAATGGGGCGCCCGCATCCTCCGCCCGTGACGTCACCCACAACAATACCCGCCCTCCGCCGCGGGCAGGACTTCCGTGCAGTCCGCTCGCTCATTGGTGGCGCCACCTGCTACTCACGTGCGAGCCCGGACAGAGCGTCCCCGTCAGCCTCGGCGTCCTCAGCCAAGGTGAGCATGCGCAGTTGCAGGGGTGACGCTGCCGGCTTCAGTTCCTGTCGGGAGGCTGAGCGGGGTGAGGGCGGAAGACGGCAAGGCGGCCTCCCCAGCCTCGGCCTTGCGCTCACATCCGGGTTCGTGCCACGACGCAATAGTGCTGTGGGAGGGACGGCGTGGTGACGTCAGGAGGGGGCGGGTGACGGGGGGCGGTGCCTGGTACCGCTGCGGGGTGTGTGTGGGGGTGTTAGTTGGCGCACGGCCTCCGTGCTGCTCACGCTGTTGGTATCGGCCAGTGCCTGACCTTGTGAAGGTCCGTTGAGAGCACCGAGTCCTCGTTACAGCCATGAACTCGGATGCATCATAAATGCAGTTTCAGTACAGACGTTCACTCCTAAAAATCTGCCTTCTCTGGAAGAAATGCATGTTCCCTGTGCCCCTTGAGTATGAATGCACCGATTCCGACCAGTTTTCCTTTGCAGTCTGGGAACTGAATCGTCTTTATCCCATGTAATAAATGTGCCCGCTAAGTACCTGTCACCATTTCTTAAACTACTGCGTGGTATGAGAATGAGTTGGTTCTGTCAGGTATGTGTGTAGAAAGCACATCCTTCCCGCCTGTGTTCACAAGCACTGGAAGTGCGTTTCCTCACAGGAGTCAGCCGGATCCAACACCGACCACCACGAGGCTCACAGGCGTGCTGAGAGGGATGGGCCATTTGTGCATGACGCTTAGTAGCAAAGAATTTGGATTATTGCATTGTGAGGGGTTACTCAAAAGGAGAATGCAGGGAAGGGCCATCTAGTTTAGTGAACTGCATCAGAGTCCACAAGATGCAGATATTTGGCTTCAAATGGGGATGGGGTGGAGAGCCAGGGCAGCCACAGTGTTCCAGCGGTGAACTACTTTCTTCAGAAAGATTTTTGCAATAGCCAGCCTAAATCAACTTTCCTGTATGATGATTTTCTCTTCCTTTTCTTCAGCAGACAAGTAGAACAACTGATCATGATCTTCTAATAGGTTGGGCAGGGGTGTGTGCGCGTTTTTTTGTTTTAAATATACCTTCACTCTTTTTCAAGCTGTATCCAAATTCTTGGCCTCATAGGCAGTGTTTTCTTCCCTGGATTCTTTCCAACTGATTTACATCTTCCTGAAGGTATCATGCCTAGACTTGGATATACTATTCAACTGCGGCCTCATTTGTTACAAGTAGAATGAAATAAGTACTTGCTACCATTCTCAAATTACTGTGCTATAATAGTATTTGTCTGTCTGCAGTAACATTTCACTGTTAATTCATTATTATATTATGGTACACTGCAGCTCTCGCATCCTATTTCAATACATTGCTAGTAACCTATTGTTCCCCAGTTTATATTAATGCATTTACTTTCTCTTTCAAAGTGCAATCCTTCGCACTTTATGGAATTTCATGTTATTTAGACTGTATTTAAAATTTGTCAAAATATTTTTTCTCCTCATTTTTGTCTCCCAAAATGACTAAAAATCCTTCCCAGAACAATGTCACAAATCTTGCATGCATACTTTCTATTTCGTCACCAAAATTAATGAAAACGTTGAATCAGACCAAGATTGAGCCAGGATAGACTCCTGGAATACCACTTGAAATGCCATTTCAGTTTAATGGGGAACTATTAAAGATTAGACTCAAATGCATTTTCAAAAAGTGTAATCATTCATTCATAAGTCTAGGTGGTATCATTTAGGCCAACTAGCTTCTTTAGTGCTCCTTTAAAATTGAACTGTGTTAAAAATCGTACCAAAAGTCAGATTATATAATATATGCTTCTTCCCCATCATCAGCAAGTAAACTCTCTTGTCATAGAAGGAAGTTGATGAATCAATTTATAACGTTTCTCACTTTTTAATCCTCTGGATAGTTAAAAAAATTTTTTTTAGTAATTTATTACAGAATCCTTTTAAAGAATGAAGTTAGGCTAGTTGGTTTATCATTATTTTGGGCCCTATTTTTCCAACATTTAAAGCTGAGACTGTTTATCTTTCAAAAGTCCTCTGGGTTTCTTGTTCTGCGTGGCTTCTCAGAAATAACTTTCAACGTTGCAGGGACTGCTTCGGGTCGTTATTTATGGTTTGCTTGTTTTTTTGGTTTTGTTTTTGCAAAAAATACTTTAGGGCAAATTCCATCTGGCCCTGCAGAATTTAACACACCTGTTAAGGGGTTTAACTCAAATTTTGTATGTGCAACTGTCATCTTGTTAAAATTAATCTTATTAATTATCTTCATTGTTAAACTATATTTTTCTACTGAAACAAAAAGAGGGTGCTGTTATCCTTCAATCCATTATGCATCATCTATTGTTCCCTCCCTTTCCTGCTCAATAATGGGTCTCTACTCTCCCTTTTTCCTCAGACTGCTGACAAAATCATGGATTTTGTTGTTGCCCCCTGGTCTATTTAATTTTAGTTTCTCAGTTTGTTTTCAACTGAGCAAGAGATAAAAATCTCTACTGTACAAGTTTTCCAGCAGGTCTGGTACCCTAAACTCTGCAAGATGAAGCCATTGGACTCTGCAGCGTTGTCTTCATCTCAAAGAATGACAGCAAAACTTGGCTTTACAGCATCAATGAATACTTTCCATGCTGAAAGGCTTGAATTGATATGATATACTGGTATTTCATGAAACAGCTTTAGATGCTATTGTGTCCTTTACTACCTCTGTTCTGAAGGCGCCATTCTTTGTTTTGCTATAAAGGAAAATGCTACAGTTTACTATGTCTGATGTTAAGCAGCAGAACCTAGTGAATTGCCTATAGTGATGCTGTTGCCTGATTTGTGTTTGTCTCAGCTCATACATGGTGAGATACATGTATAGTCTGTATGGCTGATCCACAGCCCAGATAAGCAGGCGTACAAATGAATCAGAATATGATGTCTGCCTACTGGAATAGGAAGTGAGTCTGAACAGGACTGTCTTGATGCATACAGCTTAATTGAGTTGTCATGTAATATTATTCTGGGTCTGTCCTTCTTCATTCCTTTTCTTTGTGTTCACAACTCTCAGCTGTGTAACATTTGAAATAGCTGTAAACTTTACTCTGTGCAATCCATACATTTTACTAGTTCTGTGATGGGCCTGATATTTTTTGAGCCTTGTAAAAATATGCAAGGACATAAACAAACACAAATCTGACTGTTCAATCAGCTGTATGGACCATTATGATACTGTCTAGTTATAGAGCCAAAACTCTGAACCGGTGAGAGAAAAATCTTGCCAGATCAAATGGAAAAGAATTTGCCTTTTGGCCAGGAGGATCTGTTTGAATTCACATATGTGAAAACCAGCAGGGCATTCAGCAGCCACAAACATTGTTACAGTATTAATGCCCTAAGCTACACAAAAGTTTTTTGCTACTTGGCAGAGTTTCTCCTACTTTCATTACCATAATTTGGCACTGATGTTTTCCTAGAAGTCTTTACTTTCCACGATCCCAGTTTATTTACAAAATTTTAAAAATAATAAAACAAATCTTCTGACTACCCTTTCTTGATAAGAGGATCTTATGCTTTTGCCTACTGAAGTTACAAGCATCTTCCTACTCTGCAAGGTTATATGATCTCAACAGCATCACTCAGAATATGTCTTTGTAATATTCCAAGAACCAAATTCAAGTGCAAATACATTCCTCTGCAGTCCTGGGTGCTAACCTTCTCCTGTCACGTGACCTCTAAATGGAGACAGGTTGGAAAAAGCCTGGAAAAATACCTAAAACTCTAGTTTTAGGTATGCTCGAACCATTACTCATGTCAAAAAATTAAACTGGTGTTTTACAACTGCAGTTAATTTCTGCTGTAGCATTTTTGCTATGTATGTGGTGCATGTGTTTGCATTTCACAGTGCAAGCAGTAGAAGCTGCAGAGGCCATGTTAACAGATAATCTCTCTACTACTTTTTGAATGTAGTTTTATTTTAAGAAAAAAAGTTATCTTTGGAAAATAAAAAAAGTCTGCAGCGATCCATATAAAGAGAATTAAAATAGGAGGGTAGTTCTACACAAAATGCAGGGAAAAAATGAAATCAACGGAAGTAACAGCAGGAGTGTAAACATAATTCACAAAGCAGGTGTAACTGATGTAGCCTTTCACCAATAACAGTAACAGGAGAAAGAACTCTGTGGCACTTGTAAAATCTAGACAATTAAATTAGGTGTCTAAAATATCTTTCCCTTCTGTCTCTGACTGTAGAGATCCTGTTTTAAGCATAATTTAAATCCTGTTTCCATGGTCCTCAAACATGAATGTGGAGATAGAATTCCCTTCATACACTGATATGCATTTTGAAGCTGCTTAGATGTTTTGCTCCAGCTACTTTTAGTACAAAATGAGAACCTCATTTCTGTGTTTGATTAGGAGCATTCATCTACGTTAAGTCTAATCTTAGTTTATGGAAGACATGTTCTGTGAATCTTTCTGAACTATATTTACTGTATGGTGGCTTGTGGTGATGTTGAAGTTTACACAATGACCACATTTAGACTTCTAAACCTGTCATTGTTTAAGTAGCTCTACCCCTTCGCATTTCTTACCAGTGTGTAAAAGCGGTCACACCTCTTCTCTTCCAGTACCTGTTGCAGCCTTGGTTAATTTCCTGAACATGGGTGACTGGATTTTTTTGAATACACAGTAGTGCAGAAAAATACAGATATAAGGAAGAACTCCTTTCCTAGAGGAAATAATGTGTTATCTTGGGTAAGACAGTTTACTGCAGTATTCAGAGAGGTGAACTGCACCTCCCCTACCCTGCTGAGTGAATTGCAACGGTGATCTTTTTTTAAGAAGTGTGTGTACCTTTGCTATTCACCTGGTGACAGACATTTAATTACCAGGCTGAGGGAAAATGTAGAAGTAATTTAGTAGATTAGAGCGGACCAACAAAAACATTTTAGAAGCGCTACTGGCACCTTAATGTTCTGCCGCACAGGCGGGAAGTGTCTTCCAGCAGGTGGCAACGGCACGCTGCGGGACGGGGCGCTGCCTGCGAGGGCATCGGTGCCGAGCCGGGGAGCCGCGAGGGATCGCGCTGTCCTGTGGCGGTGGGGGGGCCAGCTGGGCGACCCCGGCACGGGCAGTCCCTCGCCACCCGGAGGGCAGTTCCGCAGGGTCTGAAGAAAGCGGGCAGAGCCCGAGGCTGGTAACAAGGTTCATTGACGCTCCAGACAAGGTGAGGTGATGAACCAGGTCCAGGGTCCGACCAGGGAGTCCAGGAGCAGCAGGGATGCAGGGGGTCCTGGAGACAAAGCTTTAACATAGGTCCAAGGTCTCTCTAGGAGGCAGGGCTGGAAACAAGGCTTCATCATAGGTCTAGGGTCCATCCAGGAGCGAGGGACAGAAAGGGGACTGGAGACAACCTACAACACCCACCCAAGGGGTCCATCCAAAATATAACCTACCTAAAGCCTAGGTCCAGAGGCCATCCAGGAAATGACAGAGAGACAGAACTGAAGACAAATCACGTCACTCAGGCCTAAATGGAGGTTAAATGGAGCTCCCAGGCCCCGGGCAGTGGATGCGGGTGAAAGTCCCAGGTGAGACTGGTCAGGCCAGTTTAGGTCATGACACTAAGACAGACTACACACAGCAATTCTCTTTACAGACACATGTATTCCAGCTGTGTTCTCACTTAAGTCTCTGAATCACATGGCTATGGAAAGCATTTCTGTAACTGACTGTACAGGTGCAAAATCACATGTAGCTTTTTGGGTATTAGACCCAGAGAGATAAATTAATTTTTAATACACAGTTTGCAAATGCAAGCAACTATATTGCAGCAGTGAGAAAACTCCGACTATAACAAATGTCAGAAGATCTAAGATAGGCATATTATAAACAAACCCTAGACTTTTCCTCAGTTCATGTACACAAGTTCCATTCAGATTAGCAGGTGACTTCCATGTCACTGGACTATGTAGCCCCAGAAATATTGCTGAGCTGACTACATTTATTTGCTCAGAGCTGGTCCAAGATTTCCCATCCAGGGAAGAATGCATCCTGTCTTGTCCCTCCCACAGAATGCTGATTAAATAACTAACTTCATCCTTATCTCCAGCAGACAAAAAACCCCTCAGTTTGGTGGTAGCAGCAGCGCAGATTTTAGGGCATGAAGGTAAGGGAAGGTGATGGGAAGGATCAGTAGTCTTTAAATGGCATATACGATCTTTAACGGTATAAAGAAGAAACTGGTATTAGGAGTCAAAAGGTTGTATTACCTATGTGTTTGGCATTGGTGCACCTCCTACTGCAATATATTGAGCTGTGGGAACCACTGTGCAAGCTACTGAAAACCGTAATCTCATTACAAAGATGAGGTAACCAGTTCTGCACACTGAAACCAGGTGAGGCATGCTATCGATTTATGTGAAAGCATTCTTAATTTTTTTCTCTGGGACTGTGAATCTCATTCTGAATACATCTATTGTCTGTTTTTGAATGTAAAAGTATGTTATGAAAAAGTCTTCACTGAGCTGTCCACATTGATGCCCTGGTTCCTTTCTTAAACTAATGCTTTATTTAGACTTGCCTATGGCTTACAACTTTTTCAGCATTTAGCAGACCACGTTAGAAAAAGATAATACAAAAGACAACTCATTACTTGCATTTAGACTGTAATGACTGTTACTTCTGTGCTCTGGCATTGCCTATATTAGGCTTCACGTGAATCAGCTGGCTCAAAAGCCATATTGTGTTGGGCCTGCAGTACCATACAAATATAAATATACTACTTCTAGACAGAGGCAAATACCGCATAATACTGGGCCGTTGTACATGCACATGATATCTAGAGCTGATGCTGTCACAGCAGTTTCTGTGCTGCACTCCAATATGCACTGAAAATAGGAAGTGTGTTGATCAAATCAATCTGCTCACCAGCCTTAAAATGATAAGATTTGACACTGGGATTTTGGATTTTGTCAATTAACTTGGCTCCATGAGCATCAAGGAAGACGCAATGCAAGTGCTGTAGTTTTGTGCTGCAACTTAATTCTTGGCTTGCATGTTGTTAAAAAACAAACACCCCCCCCCCTGTGCGTTCATTGCCTTTCCTAGCACAAAAAGAACGTCCCCTCCTCTTTTCCAATCATGATCACCAGTACATAAATATGTATGTCATAAAATATCGTGGTTCTTGCTTTAGAACTGATAGTTTAGATCTCTGTACTTGATTTGCACCTCTGTCTTCAGAATTGCTGTGCCGCCTGCAGGAACAGATCTGCAGATTAGATTAAATTACTGAAGATTAAACAGACTTTTTAATTTTTGGTGTTTTTACTGGCTAGATGAGCAGACGTGGATGGCTCTGTGAAAGAGCATACACTCTGCTGAGGGATGCTGGCAGACTCAAGGGGCTATGCTTGTCTGGAAAGGCCTGTGGTGATAGAGGAAGACTTCTGCAGCACAGGATTCATGACTCACAGGAGCACAGCAATACAGGAAAGATGGAGTGATAGGGCTGTGAACCTGGAACTGACAAAGTTCACAATGGGCAGTTTATAAGATGGTGCTGCTCTGAGTCTAACCAATATTCTCTGTCATCTATTTACACAATGATCAAATTTAACAGAAGTAAACTAAAAAGAACAAGCTTGTTTCTCTTGTCTCTGGAATTACTCTCCTCCTATCTGCTTACTTAACCAGAAAAAAAAATTATGGCTTTAATTGGCCATTAACTAATGGCAGTCTCAGGAAAAAAGGTTGCTTTCACAGGCTAGGCTTCTGCACCTTTGAGCAGGAGTTTGCAGATCAATGATCTTAAGCCCCGAAGCTCAGGGCTGCAGGGAATGTTTCAGCATGCTGAACACCACTATTTGACACTTGCATTTTGCTTTGATGCATTGGAAGCCACACTGTGAAGACAAGTAATCCTAACTGAGAGGGCACAACAGCTTCAGTGCTGTGTCTTAATGTTTGTGATTTGTTTGCTGCTCTTTCAAAATGAGTTTCTGTCAGTGCTGCAATACCTATACTGTTGAGAAACATGCAGTCTGATCTTCTTAGCCCTCTTGAAATGAGCGTGCAGATGACTAAACAGCAGAATGTCTGTCGGAGGTACAGCTTCTATCACTCATTACTGGGAAGACCAACACTTCACTAGAGGTATAGCTATTGGGTGTGCACTAGCAGAACTATACTGGTGCTCACATGCTAGACACCACAGGATAGCTCACCATGCTGGTCCCCCTTGGCTTTATGAGCTGTAAAATACATCTTCACTCAGGAGCCTTCTTATCTCTTTTTCTGTTGATGGTGGTAGCAGCAGCACTGGCTTAGTGCTTTGGTCTGCAAACTAGGGAGAACATTTAGTTCTTCCCTCTCCTACTTCTATGATGTTTTCAAACCAACTTTTACTAATGATTCATATAGTCAGTGCTCTTAGACACTAACTACTGAAAAAATCAGAGTTTGCATTAATTCCTCTGCTTTATTTACTTCTGAATAATCATACAGTGTTCGTTCTTTTACTTTATTCACTTTAAGGAAAAAAACAAACAAAACCCAAACCCACAACTAAAACAAAATCCTTGTCACAGAACATTTTCAACTCCTTAGTGACTTACAAGCATTACTTAAATATCTTCTGAAATTGTTTCCTCTGGCAAAACTCAACAGGAAGAAAAGAAAGGGGAAAATACTGGCCACTTTGCTCTGGTTGCAGATGATACACATAGCATGCACTCGGTAGTCCCAGGAAATGAAAAGCTTCAAAGGCTTGACCAGAGCTGACATTATGTCTCCTTACTAGATGGTAGTTCTCTATCTTCCACTGGAAGGATATATATCACACTTAGAAGCAAAACTCAGCCTTAGAATAGTTCAGAGATTCTGGGAGAAGCTGTGAAAAAACGTAGCTTGAACCTAATACCCATCTCAAACATCACACAGAAGACCTAAACACACACCAAAACCCAAACACACATGAAAAGGACAGAAAAGTGGGCTTTTCTGTTTTTCTAGAAAAATTGTAGTTTTTTATCAGCTGAATAAAAATGAGGCTTTGATTGTTCTAAAGACCTAATTATAAAGCAGAGGCATTTTTTCTAGCTACAACAACTTACATTTTCTATGGTACCTTTCCTGATTGCACTTCTCCCATTTTATAAGTAGCTGCATAAAAGCAGAAGCTCAAAGTTGTTTCACCTGGAAAACCGCTGATGCTGCAATATTGTTTCAGCCCTTTAACCATCAGTCTGTCATCATCTCCAGACTCAGTTCTTACAGTCTTTCTGTCCTGGCCTGATGGACACAGGCAGCATCATCTTTGACTTTTCATTTCTCTCAAGTAATTTCCTACTACATTCAATCTCTCTATTTCCTTTTGCTTCTTTATCTCATTAAGTTTTGCGCTCTTCCTTCCATAGCCTGACCTGCTGCTCCTTACTCATATCTGAATATAATTGTTCCCATTCTCCTTTTGCTAATATTGCCAGTACAGAGTACCTTGTTAACTGAACAAGATTTTATGAAACTGGTTCAATTTCTGTGCAGATGTTCATAAGCAAGGGCTGTCAAGATCTGAGAGGTTTAAGATACAATTGATTGGACAATTTCAGGAAGCATCCCTCTGATTCTGGAGATTTGAAATTTGGGACACTACACATCAAGCCACACTAGGGGGTCTAGAAGTTTGGGATCACCAAAATCCTTCAGGCATGTGGTCTTGTTTTACAGATTTTTTTTTTGTCTCTAGAAGAAATTATAGCAACTGTTAATGACAGTAACACCACATTCTTCTCCTGCCGTTAGATCGTGGTGTAGTATAGAAAGCACCTTTGAATATAGTTTTTACAAGATAAAAAGCACAAAGGACCAGAAAGGGGATATTTCTTCCAGGTATCAGAAAAGCCCTTTGCTTACGACACTGAAAACAAATCACTGCTGGCACCTCCTGTGGCTGTCACACAAGTTGGATGTGAACTCCTCATTCTGTTGCTGCTTTTCTCCCAGATGAAGACTTCTCACAATAGTTCCCTGGCCTAGCACACGTTTTTGGGAAGGGTGTCTCGATCTACTTTGTTACTTATAACTGAAATCTATCTTTGCATTGCCAAAACTAATCAGTGCTAAGTCACCACAGAGACAAGGGAAGCACTCCCAAAGAGGAGGGAATGAATGTGTGTGACTGTATGTATGCACGTGCCAGCTATTGTAGGTGCACATGTACACATCTCAGTATGCTTGCTAAAACTGTTGAGCCCTTTAAAGCTACGAGATGTAACTAAAAATCCAGGAATCTGTTTGGTGGGTAATCAATCATATATAGGATTTTCTGTGTTTAGGGCAGAAAGTAAACCTCCAGAGATTCGGCTCAGAAAGGCTGTACCTGTTGAGCAGATAGGCAAAGGACTCGTCAATTCTGGAGAAATAATAAAAGCCCTGGAGAGACAGTGGGCCTGGCCTGTTTTGTGATTAAATAAAGCTCATTTGTGCTATTCTTGCTTTTCACCTTTCTCCCTTAGATCAGCCCAGCCCCTTAAACGTGGAATAATTTTTTGTTAAAATCAAATCAGTACATGGGGCTTAGTTACTGCAAAATAAAAAGTTACAGCCATTCAGGATAATAAAGAACAAGGCCCACTGCCTGATTATCTTTAAATAGTGCAATTATAAATTCTGATGAAATCAGGAACCATCTGAAGTCATCAATACCATATTAAGAAGCAAAATTACCCTCTTTATCAAAAATTGTTTATCATGGTTTTATGAAGAATTGTACATAGTTTTAAAATAATGATGGAGTTTAAATCATGGTTCAGCACATTGCAAATACTGCTGCTTCTCAGTCCAGCAGGTGCTAATGTTCAGGATAGAGTAAATACTGGGTTAATCCGATTTGCAATGAGGAAAGAACTATCTACCGAGAGCAGTGCAGAGCTGTTGTCTCACAAGGAAATTTGGAAAGCATCATCTTGCAGGGCAGGGAGGGGCACACAGTTCCAGTAGCTCTTCCTGAGGAAAAACAGCAGGTCTGCTGCTGCCTCCTTAGACTAGGGGGTTGCTGGACTTCTGCTGCTGCCAGGAGGTTAATTTAGGGAAGGGCATGGTCATGTGTCTCCTGAGACAACAGATGTTGCTGGAGTCAGGCCTTGCCATGCCTGTAGGGGTAGTATTTGCTAGCCAGAGGAGTTGGTCACAATCTTCTTTTGAAGTACAGAAATTGAGGATTTACCGAGAAATGATACATGTTTATAATTGTCTGCATAGTCACCATTTAAGCCACTTGGGAAGACAGTGTTGGGAGGTAAGAGGACAGCACAAAGATCTTTGCAGGCAGTATTCCTCAGGGAAGGTCATTCTGATGTTTGACAAGACTATTACCATTGGAGAGCTTCAGTGGTTCAGCAGGAATCAAACCTCCTGTGGTATCATTGTCACACAAGGTACAATAGTCACTACTGCTGAAGGACACATTTCCTATCTCCAAAGATTCCTGAAGCATAATGAAGTCACCCTTTCCATGCTGTGAGTGAGAGGGATAATTCCTTCCCATGCTAGGGCTTTCAAGGTTGACTTTAACTATTTCAGAGATTTTCAGGCCAGCTGTATCATCAGCATGGTTTTGTGCAAACAATAGTCCCAGCCTCACTTCTACCTCTTCTGCTCTTACATACCTGCTGGTGACATACTGCTGGCATGGACCTGAGGCAAATACAAAGTTTTCTTCTGCAGCAACCAGATTTGTGCTTTCCACAGGTTTCAAGGAGATCTGGGAAATCAGTTCTTGGGTGTTTGGATCAGAAACTCCATCTGCAGTCACTTTGTTTGAGTTGCTGGCCTCCTCTCTTCTAAGTAGGCTACAAGTCTTATTAGGTCCAACCCAGTCCTAGCAAAAGGATCAATAAGTTCAGGATATTTTGCTTAGAGTTGGATTTTGCAGAATAACTGTTCTTTCTATACGGCTTTGGCACAATAATCTAGAGGTTTAGTGCAAATCTCCTGGGCAAAGTTAGAGTAATAGGATAGAGAATTTAGCTGCTAATTTCACAAGATTTCACAAGAAATTTTCAAGATTTCACCTCCAGAATATAGTGCAAGCTGCTTGTATTGCTTTGGCTTTGTGAAGACAGAGTGCACCTTTCAAGTTCAACATGGATAGGGAGTGAGTGACTGGAGAGGTTTTATTTCTAAGGAGAGAGAAGCTGGACAGAAGCTCTGGTGGTGTAGCTAGTATGTGGAGGCAGGAAACTGAGAAACTGTAAACTCCCAGGAAGACCAGAACCATGTGTCAGTAGCTCTGCTCAGGAGCTAGAATGATTAATCCCAGGGGAAAAAAAGATCCTCCCCTCATGAACTGAGGGTCATAAGAAAGAAATGAAATGAAACATTTCTTACCTTAAAATTCCCATTGTGCAAATTATAGAGTGGCTGAAAGAAAGCAGCTGGCGTGGGAATGTTAAAGCAGGAGAGGCTTTTTGCCCTGAAGTGAGAAAACAACAGTTAAAATAAAAAAGACAGACAATTTTTCCGTATTCCCTCTCAATGATATAGCACACTGATTAGATGAAAGCCCCACGCTTGTTAGAAAGATTGCACGAGAAGCCTATTTCACATGGTTTCTGACATCTCATGCAATTGTTTGTCTGCCTCCTGTGCATGCATTTAATGTTTCTAGCCTGAAGCACAGTCTTAAAAGTTTCTGAGGAATGCTATATGCCACAAACTCAATACTAGTCTATTACTCATTATATGCACTAAGCTATTTATGCATTTGTTTAGTAACTTATTTGATCTAAACCACTGTTTCTGGAAGTGTTTTAGAGAGTTCTAGTCTCATTACATTTAGACAGAGAAATCCTGCCAGACATCCTAGTCCCTTTATTAGAGTCTATCCTGTAAAAATATTCTATTGTATGGACAGCATGTATTCTGTTTCTCTAAAAGTGACGTGTATGGAGCATAATAATGTGTGTCAAGGCAGAAAAGGAAGAGGTAGGAGATTTACCTTTGCTCTGCCAGCATAGAAAAATTGCAGAGGATGGTTGAACCAAGGTTCTAGAGACACTTTTTTCTCTGTACAACTTGGTCCCAGAACCTAAGAAACACTGAATCTGAGTCAGTGTAGTTTGCCTATATTGGTATTTTACATACTGACTACTGCCAGGTACATCACAAATAGCTTAACATTGACATCAGTTTAATAACCTTTATGGATTGCTGTGTATTTGCACTTTTAATTTATCTACATGAAACTTAACAAAAAAATTCCATGGGTTTAAATTTCTTTAACTCCAAGAGACCCTCAACCTTGAGCTTTAGCCGAGTTTGGGTGCTACAAAGGCACTTTGGTCTCCTTAAGGATTGTGTAATGGGTCATTAACTATCATGAACCAAGGAACATGTCATACCCCAAGATTATCAAAAGAGCTTTTGAAAATGATTGAGTCTGTGCAGCAGGAACAGGAAGCAAAAGGGATATAAGGACACTTGATTTACCCTCTTCAGGCTATAAAGATCAAGGGGAACTTAATGAAAAACTATAACACACCTTGAAGAAAGCTTGCAGTTCCAAAATAAATAGAGTAGAGTGCCAAAACTCAGAGGAATGAACAAGAACTGCATAGTTCTGGTATTTAGGATCTTTTCAGACAGTTTTGGTACACCTAGGAAAAGAATCAGCACAAAAATAATTGATAAAAAGTCTGGAAGTCAAGATAGAACCCCAAATAGCCAAGCAATGCAAATGAAACAGGCTGCTAAAGACCTCAAGGAAAGTGATTTGGCTATGAAAACTTGAAGGAAGGTAGTTCTGATTTGAAAAGCTTCATTTTACCAGGTATCTTCCTTTTTTTAGAACATGGACATGAAAAGACATAAATTAAGGTAAAAACAACATTCTTTGTACCTGGTCTTTGAAATACTGTTGTCTGGCTCCACTCGCTCCACTGACTATGGTACGAATCCTCATTTTCAGAAACTTTGCAGCGAACTCGTGCAATGTAAGCAATGCCACTGCGAAGCTCTGTGGCTTCAATTTCTATCTGTGGCAGTGAACTGGGTGGTGTCTTGTTCAATGCGATCTGCAAAGTATTACAAAGAATTTCTGTTAAGGCCGGGCAAAGGGATGGTCTTTTACATACTACTTTTTTTAATTTTCCCTTTTCTTTTCCAAATCCTCTTTTCTTGGATGCAAGAAGAGGGCCTGCACGATGATGGCTGACTTCTGAATGCAGGGTTCAGGAGAAGATTTATTGATCTTCAGTACTGATGTTTTATATAAAATCTTTCAGCCTTGATGTGGGAAACCAGAAAGGCCACCTTAAAACAGTCAGCTGCCAGAAGGCCCTGAGCTGAATGGCAAGGCCATTGTGCCCAAAGAGCAAGGCAGTATCAGTGTGTGCCTCATCCAGTTACCTCCCAGGACATGCTGTACTCCTTATACTGCAGCTCATATTGAAGAATTTCAACGAGGTACCAAGGCACACTCCACCATATCTGACACTTGCTGGCAGTGATGTTGCTCTGGATGTTCAAAGGTGGATCAAGTTTTACTGCAAATAGAGAGGTAGGTTTTTTCCACAATATCTGGGACATGAACACCACAGAAGGAGATGCATGATACTAGGCTGACTAAAGTCTTGGAAGATAAAGCTGGGTCTAAAGAGTGATACTAAGACCAGCAGTAGACCAAGTTAGGTTACAGGGTAGGTCAGAACAGCTACAGAACTGACATAAATTAATGATAACTCGAATAGCCCCTGGGGATAGTCCTGCAAGCAAAGAACCACTCCGGATGTCACATTCTGCTCTTCCAACACACCACTAACAATAGACAGGCTCTGAGATTTCGAATACTAGAGCATTTCTCTAAAGTACCAGGCCATGGGACATTGAATTAGATCCATGACTTTGATTCCTCATGGCTTCATTTCTTAGAAAAAAAACCAACTATAGAGGCAATCCAATTGTACATTATCCATGGCACAAGAAAACATGATGCAGATGAGAAGTATACTTGAAAGGTGCTCCAGAGCCAGCCCTCTCTGAAGTCCTGGAAAAGTCAGAATGGAGAGACACTGGGACTGCATCCTTACTGATGAAGTCCACATAGTGCACTCTGGCTCGTTTCCATTATTTTCACTTGCTGTCTTTGAGACACCCTTTGTTAGAGAGTATATCAGACCTACCCCAAAGCTGCTAGGCAGAGCCTCAGTCCACAGCTGCCCTGGTTCATACTTACTGTGCTTGCGGGGATTGTACTCTGCAAAGATAATGTACGTGTGATTATGTCCAAAGAAGTTGCCTTGGAGAGAGACTCTATAACCATCTGTTTCCAAGATCTGGCTGGCTAAATGGATTGTGCAGTGGTACCGATTCTGCATGCTCTCTCTGGCAGTCAGTTTGCAGCTGGCGTTGTGGCCCTTTGACCAGAGGCTAGAAGAATAAAAGGGCTGAAAGTTTCTTTTAAGTCATATGATTAAGTGCTTTTTCAGTTTATGGAAGATGGGTGGCAGCTTAGCACAGCACCACATTCTGGAAAAACGTGAACCTCTTTAGTGCAGACAGCAGAGAAAATGCTAAAGCTGGCTGGATGGCAAGGCTGAAGAGGGAGGAAGGAGACACCTTCATAACCTCACTGCTGAGAGCACCAAACCTCCCAGGACCTGCCCATAGAGCCCAGTACCTGCCCCCTGCTCCCTCTGAAAGTGAGAGGGCTGCTATGTGTTGCTTGCCTGGAAAGCAACTGGTGTAGGGGGGGTAGGAGTGGGTGGACAGTTAGTTATAAGTGCACAGCGATAACAAGTTGTACATTAAAGCCTCTTTTGCTACCAACAAGCCAGTACTGACAGCAAAACATGTCAGAGGTTGGTTTGTTGTTTGTTTTGGGTTTTTTTGGGTCGTGTTTTTTTTTTTTAATATTCACAAGCTTCACCACAGCATAACAGGATGAATGACAGAAAACATCATCTTGGGGAAAGAGCTCTAAAGAACAGTCTTCTATTATTAAGTTATCTAATGTAGCCATTTATTAGCAAATTTTTCATGTTGCATGTGACCCACAATAAACTGGAATACCACAGTTTATCAGCTTGGCATTCTTTCATAGATTTAAAATCCAGTATCATTAAGAGTTAGGCTATTTTTGACTTAATCTTACCAGAATATATGAGGCATCTAATGTCAGCGTGGCTTACCCTCATGTAATAGTTGACTAGTTATTGGTAGTCATGACAATGTTATTACATAATCCAAACACATTCATCTCAAATTAGCATATCACAATGCTTATTATCCTATCGCCTAGCAAACTATTCACCCGATTTCTTCTGTTAGAGGAAAAATTATTCACGTAATATTCTAGAACTGTTATTAAAGCTTATAACTCACTGGACTTTCAAAATCCTTTTGTGTATATATATTAACTAACTCAGATTAAACCACTAGGGGTTTACTTTCTAGGCAACAAGACAAGACATGATTAGAAATTGATTAGGCAGCTTCATGTAGGATGGGCTCTGGAAGTCCCCAGATCATGGGGAGCAGAGGCTAGCGTGGGAAGGCTCTCTGCGCTGAGAGGCCCCTGCCAGAAGGGGACACTGGATGGATGGACTGCCCTGAGCTGGAATGAGATCATTCAGCCATGTGTGCTGGATCTCTGCTGCACCCCCCGAGGCTGCGGGCCCACAAAAGGGTGCGAAGCAAGCAGCTTCTAAGGCAGCCCAGGTATGGGGTGACGAGGTGGCAGAGCTAGCTGTGCCACAGGTCTCCTGCTGTGGAGGGAGCAAAACCCACGGCCAGGCCCCATCTCTGCTCCTCTGCACTGTCCTGCCCATGCCAGGGCCAGGGCTGCCACAGCCAGCTCTTGGTGTACAGCTCTTACTTGGTGAAATGCAGGTGGAAAGGTCCATCGCCCACAGGCTCCTCCATTGCCCACGTGCAGCTCACGGTAGTCACGTAGTTATTCAGGCAGCTCAGGCTGCCAGGGAACTCTGCAGAGGAAGGAGACCAGAGCTGCATTTGTGTATCACCCGATGAAGCCTTACTTGGTACATCAGATGCATTACTTGCTAGTGCTTCCTTTACTGACACCTCATCTATCCTTCTTCATGATGTTCTTCCTCTCTTGTACCACACTTCACTGCCTGAGATGAGCGTAAGATCTTAGGGCAGGGACCTTGGGCAGTGGCTATGTTTTTTCTGCTGCCCAGCTTGTCCAGTATGTGCTCAGTTCCCTAGGCCTGGCATTGCCAGCTGTACCAGTTCCTGGGACCTGGGAAAGGGCAGTCACAAGATCTTGTGTTGCATACTTTAGGGTCTGTGAATGAAAAATGAGCACATGCATATGCCTCTCTTCCCACAGTGGACCTACTCCAGATCTCCTCTTACCTCTCCCTCTTCCTCCACCGAAGAGCAGCACAGCAGTAATGCACAGCTGGATGCCCAGCTGCCACACATCTCCTCCCATTCCAGACAATATCTAAAATAGAACAATTGTTAGAAGCAGTTTTGTCAGCATTTGTACCAGCAGGTTGAAGCTTTAGCTTACCTGCTTCTGCTAGCCCTGACACAAGCTGACCTTGACTGTCAGACAGGGCACCAACTCAGCTATATAATTTCTTCTGTAAGAATTGTTCTTCTCATGGCAGTAAATAGTACTTTGCACAGGAATCTAAAGCACCAGCTGCCTGAAAGAAAACCTTTAATTCCTGCCATTTGATCATGGGCAGGGGTGTGTTCCATCTTTCCTTCTTCCTGCTTTTTTTGGCATCTGGTTTATGACAATTTAAGGGCAGCAGAGAGCCACAGTGGGTTGGAACAAATGTTCATGTTTCCCCATATCCTCTTTCTGACAGTAACCAAAACCAGATGCTTAGAGAAAACTGTAGCAATAGAGAAAGCATAGATGTTCTTCTCTGAGAACGTTCTCAGCCTCCAGACATTTGCAGCTCAGGGGCTTCCTGAGGCAGACATAATTTCTGCATATTCAAGGCTTCAGTAGATTTTTCTCTCATGAGCTTGCCCATCAGCAGTAGTCACCTGCTGAAAGCTATCATCTACACCATGAACACTGCTGCCTGCCTTTAATAATGGTTCTTTTTTCCTTGAGAGAGTTGAGTAACTGGTCTTCCGCACCTCCCCCTTCTCTGCACTAGAGGAACACTTGCTTGACCTGCTGGTGTCACAAAACTTTTGAGGGAGCCTTTCCTCAAGCCACTTGGAGTTGTCCTGATCTAGTGTGAAAGGGCTTGAGGTCAGGAACAAAAGCTGGGATAGAAATAGGTGTTCTAGCCTACAGATTTTTTGTTTTAGAAATTCATCCATTTCATATCTGAACAAAACTAAGACCTAACATAGTTTTCTCTCTCTCAGACACACAAACACACATACACAAGAAGCTACAATTCCAGGAAGATAACCAAGTTGCTCATCTGCAGTGTGGAACTCTTGGGATCACATTTCCTTTCCGTAAGTACTTCCTTGCTGTAAAAGAAAACTCCAAAGACAGAAACAGAGAGAATAGCTGATACGCTCCTGGTCAAAGCACTCATCGGGGATATAGAATACTTAGGTCCTAATCATCACACCAATTTAGTGAAGGGTTCTGTAGGGATATTTGAAGTGTATCATCTGCAATATGGAACACTATCTCTCTACGAGGTTATACTGGACTTCCTCTCTTTCTTTTTAACCAGAAATTCCATTCTGTGAATTCTTTCCTGATGAAGCTTTCATTTAAAATTATACTTTTTCATAAAAAGTTTCTGATTTGATGATTTTCCAGCAAACAAAGTTTAATATGAAGAATCCTGACCTGATCTACCCAGCAATATATGGTATTTTTTTTAAGATGCTTCCCGTTTGCAATATTTGCTGTTACCTTAATGCAGCAAGCAAGCCCAGCACCTCTGCAGGTAGTGTGGGTGCTGCTCTAAGGAGCCCATGACTCAGCCTGGAACCCAGAAAGCATGGAATGAGTTTGTTGACAGAGACCACTAATAAGTATAGACAAAACCAGTTACTTGAAAAATTCAAAAAATATTGGAGGAACACCGTTTGTACTGTTTGCCCAACATGGACACTAAACTGAGCTCTAGGGCTGGGGTAATGAGAGGCTGGGAGACTGTTCTGTCTTGAAAGAGCTTGGCTTAGTTATTGCAGAAAACAACCAAAATTTCGCAGGGGTTGTGATCTGTCTTTCAGGAGAAGCTGGGGAAAAGGGAGAGAGAAGTGTCAGGATAGGAGAAACATTAAGTACAGCATTAGCACAAGACCAAACGGGTATAGCCTGGCTATAGAATAAGATCATGGTTTCTAACTAGCAAAGGGTCTGAAGTAGTCTTGAATAGGAGTGAGTGAGAAAGAGCAAGGATTATGATATTTCAATCATGAGGATTGCTTTACTGAAGGGATTAAATGATCTGATGGCTACAATAGCAGGAGCTGTACTCCATGACCAAGAATATTCTTCCAGTCCCAGATTTCACAAAGCTAGACAGCAGCATCCACATATCAACCTCTTTCCTGTAATTATGCCTGCTTTTTCCAAATTCAATAGTAAAATAATAACAATGTTTCAGAAACTGATCAAGAGAAAAGGAATCTTTCTGGCTTCCACTTCACCACCTCTTCATTTATGGGTTTTCGTAAATATCCTGTTTTGCTGCAGACCTCCTTCAGAGTGGGGGTTGTTGAGAGGAAGTGTCACCATTAGCTGATTTAGCTGAGGGAGGCTGGGAGGCATGAAGTCTCTCCTGCTTATCATTCTAATCAGGGTTGCATATGATCCCTGTGATAAATACAGTAAGACTGACTAAATATGAAACAGAGTGCTGCATTAAGTAGAATTATACATGTGCTTACAAGAACTTCTTCAGGCACACAAACAAACATAGGTCAAGATAACTAAACCAGGACAGAATATTTCCAGGTAATTGCTACTAATTTGATAAACTCTGCCCCCCCCCCCCAAGAAGTTCTTTGTTCAGTTCTGCAATGTTTGAAACATGTCAGACATTCCCTGGCTCTCTAGCTCACCTGGAAACAAATACAGCATGTTTAAATGCAAATTTGTGTGTTAGAAGCCACAAGTGTTAGTCATAAGTAGGTCATAGAACACTGAATTCTGAAAGGCTTATCAGAAAATGATTTGGGGAAATAGCACATAACCAGCTGAACGAGATTCTGCAATACATTAATGCAATTAGAGGAGCTAACACACAGACTGTGGATGCTTATCAATTAAAAGAAATATTATTGCAGCTACATGTAGCATTCGTAACACCATTATTAGTTCATTTCTTCTGTTGGGATCCACATTTTAAACAAAGAGTTGCTGAAAAGATGAAAATAGTTCTGAAAAGGGCTATAAGAATGGTTTAATCCTGCATAACTTTCCTCAGAAATAAACAACCAAAGACCAACTAAATCTCTTTAACTTAACCAAAGGAAAGGCTAAGTAGTCACACCAGCCATAAGTATCTTAACATGGTAAGATGATTTCAGGTAGGATTGTTGTGGGTTTTTTTTTTTATCTACTAGAGAAAGATGGAAAGAATCCAGTAGTTAGACACTGAAGGTAAATACAATTAGACAGAAACAAAGTGCAGAATTTGTACAAAGGGGACCTACCTTTATTGCTGGAACCTCTTGCCTAAACATATGATCCAAGACTTGTAGTCTATAAATCTTGGTTAGGTATCTTAAAAAAACCCAAACCCTTAGCTCAGATGGAAGTCATGAAATTGATGCAGGACTTAGTTATAATTGTCTGTCCTAAAGTGATCATGATAATGTTCTCCTCTTAACATCAGCAATCCTCAGCCTTGCAAAGGTAAACCTATAGTGTATCCTAAAAAGCTGGTTCACAACTTCTCAGTAACTGCCAGACACTTGTGAAAAAGGAAATAATCGTACATTTTGTAGTGTTCAGGGGAAACACCAATTGCAAGCATAGAGACATATTAATGAGGTCATTTGAGTAATGTCTGCTGATGCTTGCAATGAGTTTGGCCTTGCAAGAAAATAGCTGCAAACTTTGCTAGAATCCTAGAGATGCTCTGATGCCTTTTCTCATCTTTCATATTGTGCTTCCCACCTGGTTCAAGTCACTCAGCTGTGGGAGAAGAATTGCCACATTACCCTAAGGCAGGTTGAGCTGATGATAGCCCAGCCTGACCACAAATGAACTGTTTTGGCAAGTCTAAGAAGAAAATGAGCGCTTTGGTGAAATTCTCTTCCTCTTATGTAGGTCAATATGAAGGTTTTGATAGGCCATGTAGCAAAATGGACAAGGTCAATTCAAACCTCAGCTCCTCTTGGTGCTGGTCAGCAGACAACCACAGAGTGGGACAAAAATGAGGCAAGTGCAAAAGCACTTTTCAATTTCATTGAGAATGGATGGGTGAAGGGATTCTTGGTTACATAGCAGGCATTCATCATTCTTCCTAGTGACCATCATCTCTGAACACTGCCAGTTCTTTCTGCAGCTGGAGGAAAGCAAGAAGCTGATTATCAAGCCAGGAACGAAGCAGAAACCAATATGGTGCCAGCACCATTGCAAGGCAACATCTTGTTGGCATGCCCTATGTCCAGTGCTAGCAGCAAGGGCACTATTACAGCAGCTGGAGGACTGGAGGACAAATCAAGTTCCTAGGCAGGCTGCTTGATGCTTTTTTTTTTTTGTTCTAACACCCAGTTTCTGCAACACTGCTGAGTTGTGGGTGAAGGCAGAAAAGCCCTGTGAAAACTGCAGGTATCGGAGTTGTCAGAGGAAGGGAGAAGAACCACTTCACTCTGCAGGAAAGAAAGAGACCAAACTTCTGAGAGAAAGCCCTGAAATGATACACCAGGTATGCTGCCACCAATCCAGGTGTTGGTTCAGCACCAGAAGCTGACTGGTGACCTCGAGTTCCCAGGTGCTCTCAAGCTGCTTGCAATGGTGTTTCCATCCTTTCTGTATGTTTCCAGGGTAGAGTTCTTCTGCCTGTTATCTGCTCAAGGAAATGAGGCCTTGCAGCCACGCCTTTCCCCTCCCCTCCTGTAGTTCCATCAGATGCCTCCATTTCCCAAAAGTCACTTCAAGTAATTTTAACCAGAATTTGTACAACACATTTTCCAAATGCTCTCAACTGCTTATCAACAGAAAGACAGGTGATTGCCTGTTATTGCTATATCTGTTTGTATTACCAGAAATCCATATTCAAAGTTTTGGCTAACCCCCACATTCGGAGTCCAGTAGAACACAATAAAAAGATGGCCTTTCCTTTTAAGAATTTCTAGGGTAGAACAAATTATTTGATAGATACCACTGAGAGGGGAGGTAATACAAGAAGGTGACAGCACAGTCTCAGCATGTGGGTAGCCTAGATATCGTCTGGGTTTTAGCAACACAAAGCAGAGCTTTAACGAGAGACTTGAATGAGATTGAGGTAGCTCAAGAGAATTGTAGGCAGCACCTTCAGTGTGTAAGGAGTAGCATGAAGGAAGGTTAGGAGAAGTTTGATGATCTAGTGGGAAGTAGAAGGTGGCATCATAGAAAGAGTTGACTTCTTGATATGGAAGTGAGAGATGACAAGAGGACAAGGAGAGGCTGCCAGTGACTTTGAAAGTGGGGACAAGAAGCTTGTGTTTGATGTGACAGAGAAAGGGAGATAGAAGAATTGTGTAAAGAAATGTAATGGGTTCAAAGTGACAGACACAAAAAAGGACCTTTGCATCTCTGACCTTTGGATGACTACAAGGAAGACGATCCACTTTACAAAGGCCTGATAAAACATGAAATTGAAGCGTCATACAAAATCAAGGATTTCATGTGGAGATGTGTGCATAAGATTCTTCAACATGCTTGAGTACCCTTTGATACATGTAGTGATGTTATATTCCAGCCCACAGCAGACAGCCAGGACTCCTAGGTTCTATCCCACCTCTGCCATCCACTTTTATATAGAGTAGATTGTTTTGTCAGTGCAGTTTTTCTTGTTGCAGTTCACTCGTATGCTCACCTAAGTCTTAGAGGAAGTCAGAAGCTTCAGGCTCTGATTTGGCAGTGGCTCTGAGCTGTTCCAAAATGTGCTCTGCTCGCTCTCCCTTCCACAGCAAGATACGAGTGATGCACAGTGGGAGCAGGCACAGCAGACCTGGGGACCCTTGAATACTCTGTTTCCATTCCTTACATCTTAGCAATTAGTCATAAATGACCTGCTCTCCCTTGGCCATAATCCCTTCAATCTCTTCGAGAGGCAGCACCAACAGGCACTGAAGAAAGGCAGGACACTGACTCGCACCTATGAAGTAAAACAGTGACAGGCAATAGTGTCTGTACCAACATGCACATTCCTCCATCCATTAAGGTTAACTCCAAGTGCACATTCTCCAGAGCAATCCATTGTGCTACTAAGTGTGATTGTTGATCATGGGCATTCTTCAGTCATCCCTGCCTACAAGAAAATATTTTGTAGGTCCTTTAAGAAAAATTAATGCTAGATTATCTACCTCCTGAATACCTAGGCCTCTAAGCACATCTGACAGAAACACGTCAAGTGCACATAGTAGACTCACATGATCAGCATACAAACTGCTGTAGAATAAGGAAGTAGTAGGATTTCCTCATCTGCACAGATTATCAGAGAACCCCATATAACCAGTCTCTTTCTCCCTTCACCTTTGAAGAGCCATTTTTTCAAAATTTGATGCTCACGAACAGCTACGTACTTCTAGATTTGACAGAGTTGGATCCCAGAGGCTGAAAAAAAAGCTGCTACAAAGGATGACTACTGCAATAAAGTGATATTCATACACACACATATGTACATATATGTATGTATATACATATCTATACGTACATTAAAAAAACATTTTTGTCTGCAAAGTCCCAGACGCTGAGGGCTATTTTGGCTGGATTCATTTACATTCACCTGTTTCAGAAAGTAGTACCTAAAAATCATTTGTTCAAGATGGTGTTTCTTTCTAGCACAATCCATATCAGAATTAACGCAATAGCGTGGTTTTGTGCTCAGCAATCTAGCAGAACAAAAGTGCAAAGACCCTTCTAGTGGTTTTATTGTTCTAAGTTCCTTGTACAAGAAACAATACAGAATTCCATATTTAAAGAAATTATTTTTCAATATCTTAGCTCAGTAGATGTATCCTATCATTATTTACTGGCATACATAGCACAGGAATATGTTAAACTGTCTTACCAGCTCAAAGGAAACACCGCTTTTCACACTGCTTCTTGTCCCTTGATAGTTTAGGCTCTGTGGTTTGATGATCAGGCAGTAGCAGCAGTGGCATAATAAAGCAGAGCTTACTGTGCCCGATTCTAAAGATAATCTCAAGAACCAATGAAAAATTGCTCAGATTATCAGATTGAGTTAAAGTAGCTGTATGTGCAATCACTCATTAGTGATGCAGAAACTGAGGAGTTTCTGTTAAAGGGTTAACATTTAAAAGGCCAAGTAATTTGCCGAATATAAAAGTACCTTCTTGCAACATTTATATAAAGAGGCCAACAGAAGAGCTCCAAGTGACCTAAAGCCATTTCCTAGCCTTGTCTGAATGTGAGGTGAGACTGCTTCCATCCAAGGCCTCTGCCCAGCTGTGCTCAGACACCTGAGGCATCCCTGAACTGCCCTGTCCTGCACTTCCTCCACAGCCTATTGCTGCACTGTGCTCAAAGGGGCAACTCTGGAAGCAAAGGCAAACAAGCATTGCAGTGCTTCCATATCCAAATCTTAGACTGTATAAGGAATAGATCTTTCCATTCCCAGCTGCAATGCTGCAGTAGTAGTGTTACAGTCAGGATCCATCAAGTCAGTCACGTACATGGGGTCTAGTGCCAGAGAAGGGGAAAGAGAGAAGCAGGCAAAACACAGACTGAATAACAGTGTGCCAGTATTAGATTTAGGGGCCAAGAGACAGGAAGACAGAGGCCATGCAGAAATGGAGACAGACATTTCCAAACTGGTACTACAGATTGAATTATGGTCCTTCTCCCAATACCTGCTTTTGGGCCTTCTCCATCCAGTAAGACTCCTGCCAACTCCCATGAGGCCCCATGGTTACCTATCTAAATGTATATTACACTTTTTATAGTTACAACAATCCTGAACAGGAGCAGAAACAGAAAGCCCCTAAAACGCAAGCAGCCTTCAGAGTGTCATTTAAGCAAATAACACCTGCTGCCTCAGAGCTGTCCAGATGCCTGTAGTTTGCCTGCTGCAGCAGAAAACATCTTGTGTCCTGTAGGGACAAATTGTATCCCTGCATCTTCCCAGCCTACTGTCGCAGGTCACCATAAAGATGCTATGGCTATGTAAGACCCACAGCTTTTATAATTTTCTGCCTACAGGGCAGACAGAAAGAGCACTACAAGAGTTCAGCAGCAGTTTGGCTCAAACGGCTAAGCACAAACTTGTTTTCCCAGTTTCCTTTCATATTACTATTCCAAAATACAGAGCAGTATTTCTGACAAGAATATCACAGCTCTCTGCAAGTTACCTTTTTTCATACTTCCCCTGTACCCCAAGTGCCACTCAGCCCAAAGACCATTAACTGAACTCCTGCTCTCCAAAGGCCACTCAGACCCTTCTTTCATGTTTTCTAGGACCCATTTGCACCTGCCCCACTATCCCACAATTAGCTTCCATCAAGTGAACAGTGTTTCTCACCAGGTGATTTGTTTTAAGTTGCATCTGCCTTGAAGTTTGGTTTTTTTTGTTGTCGTTGTTCAAAGTTCCCCTCCTCCCTTAAGCAGCCTGAGGCCAGTTACCACAATGTAGTTTCTGAAGTGCAAATAGCTGCAAGATGAAGCTGCAGAAGATCGTGTTACAGACTATCAGCGATGCTTCTGCCCAGTACACATTCGCATAGACATTAGCACGATGCAAGCAGACCTTGTAGGACAACGCGGGGCAGGCTCAGCTCATCAACAAGGAAGTGGAGTTGGCTCGATCCTCTGCTGCCTCGTGGAGGGCATGCAGGGTACTTGCAGAACAGCAGGGAGGATGTATAAGCACGCTAAGACAATACCTCCCACAACTTATCACAGAAGATGACAAGAAAAATGGAAAACAAGGAAGGAAGGAACCAAAAAACCTGATTTCTTGGAGCAGTGCCCAGGAAGCCCCTGAGCTGGGGGTATATTGAGGGAGTAATAACACGGGCAAAGCTAAGTCCTGCAGGTTCAAAATCAATATAGCAGATACCATGGCTGTTCTAAACAATCAAACCAGGGATGTGGACGCATAGAAATACTCTCCCAGCACTCAGCTGTGAAAGAAACAGCTTCTCTTCATTAAAGTGCTCCCTCTTGTTTAGGGAGCTGTGGGGTTGGCTAAAGTCTTGGGTAAGGGATGGGGGAGAGAGAAGAGAGTTTATTGGTATCACAGCAACAACAGATTACTACTGCACTGGAAACATACATCATTCACCACAAGGATTCTCTCAGTGTAAGATCTTCTGGAGCCAAGCAGCCCATGTGTTAGTAGCACTGTGCCTACATAAGATGTGTCTTCACATTCAATCTCAGTATTACAGTAACTTTTAAAGACAATTATCCTAAACAAAACAGGGATGCAGACATGTCAGAGGGAAACATATTCACAGTTACAGTGCAAATAGCAGTTTCATGGTTGGCTTTATTAGCTAGCAGAAATTTCTCAAGCTTTGTGCTACTGACCTGTTAACTGCAGCAGACCAGGTCCAAGGCAGAAGATGGAGTTGCAAGCACATCCAGGTAGGACATTTCTGAAATTTCTGCATAGTTCTAAAAGCTGCTCAATGTCTCAGTTAATGTGCTTGGAAAATGCTGGGAGAGATGCTGATTCAGTAGAAAGCCCTGGTAGCAAGAGTTTGTCTGGAATTATATGTATTTTGAAGACTTTTCATTTGCAGACTCCACCTGGAAAGGCAAAGTCTTTCTGAAACCCAAGTTGTGTTTGGTCGCTTGGACATGCAGTTCTGTGATGATTATAAGAATTGTTTTTGATCAAACCCCATGGACAGGGCTGGGACCCTCCATAATTAACAAACTATTACAGCTGGGTTTAAAGAGCCAAAGAAAAAGTAGGAAAAGTAATACCACCTGTGTTGGTTGGAAAGGGTAGGGGAATTTTAAATGTAACAAACATGCTTACCATGGGTTATGCTTCTAAGATTCCATGTACATCCAAACTCTCAAGTCATGTGAGAATACCAGGGAAAATAATTTAAAGTTTCATACTCTTTATAAGATTACTGTCAAAACAATTTGTACATTTACATAAGCTAAAGGGCAATTTTCAAGGTACAGTTGCTTTTTCTGCCATTATAAAGGGTTTGACCTAGGATTCTAAAAAAAAAAAAAAAAAACCCACCAAAAAAAGGGAAAAAATCAATCATGTCAAGTTTGAGATATTAACAGGATAAGTGGCAATAGAAATAGGCATATACTTCTATGGACCTAACAGTTTTTAGTTGTATGCAATAGAGCTTACACAAAGTAAACCTTGTTTCTCTTCTGAATTTTGCTAACATTTTGCTCCTGGCACAGCATGGAAAAGGCCCTACACTCTGCAAGACAACATCAAGTCCTTAGTTTGTCTGTGTCCCATTAACAGGGCTGTCAGAGCGACAGGAGACCCACTGCTTGACGTAGCTTCGTGGAAAGTCCTCTCCTTCCCGCTCAAGAGGGATGGACCCACAGTTGGTCTGACTGTTTTGCTCAAATTCACAGTCAACCGGACTCCCACAGTCCGAGTCCACAAAGCCACTGTCAATAGTGTCCAAGTCTACGCAGATCATAGGGTAACTGTCACCAGGCCTTGCAATGTGAGGGAAGAAGTCATAGGAGCCTTCACTGTAGGAAACACTTTCACCATCAGGAAAAGTTAGAGAAGCTGGATTTTCAAAATCCCACTGATTAGGCTGCAAGCAAAGGGCTTCTAGGATGCTCCCCATCCCTCCTTCCAAAGCCCTTTCTACTTGCTGGTGGGCTGGGACACTTGTACTCCTCAGGTGATCTGTGGACACAGAGCCTGAAGCAAGTATTTTGTCCTGCGTGCTCAGGTCAGCCAGATGCAAGTCATTGGATATCTTTCTGTCTTCTTCATCATCAACGTTAACCCTGGGGTAACCAGTTTCTCCAGCACTACTATCTTCCTCATTGGTGTGCTCATGTCCCCTGTACACACGGTTACAGTTGTACTGGCAGTTACAAGGTGTAAATTCATCAGCCACAGTCACAGTGTCAATGGACAAATGCCCGTATGACCGGTCCCGAGTCCCACTGCTACTGTTTGCACGAGACAGCAGGGACTGGCTATCCTGACCTGGGGCAGTCAGGCAAGACACACAAGGTTTGCAAGACAGATCTTTTCTCAGCTCATGCAGCTCCTCTCGTGAGGTGCTGTTGGAAGGACGCATGGTGTAAACTTCTAGAACTTCTGGAAGGACCATTCCCCATTCAAAGAAATCGAGGGTCATTTTCGTATGGGATACACCAACCCACTTCTGCATAAAAGGACATACAGGGAGAGAGGGGGGGGGGGAGAGAGAGAGAGAGAGAGGATAGTATCATCAGGTTTGAGGTTCCACAGAAATGACCAAAGTTCTTATGCTTTTAGAGGCAAAGTCAAACTCCAAAATCACTGAATCCTCCAAAATAGCAGGATATGAGATGCTGTTATTACCAGACGCAGGCAGCTGCAGGAGAACTGACTCAATTAATTGAAAATAATTAGCTCTGAGAGGTTTGCATGGCTTTGCAGTTTTCTCTGTGCTGCAAAGAATGCCGCTGCCCATAGCAGCATTCCTTCGTGCATCAGCCAGAGGTCTCCTCCCAAATGTCCCATGCCCTATTGTCTTGGGCACTGCTTCTTTCAGGAAGGATGGTCCGCTTCTCCCCGTGTGCTGCATCTGCACCCAACAAACACACAGCCCTGCTCTGCCACTTCCCTCACCTCAGTTTCCTGGGAACAGGGTCAGAGCAAGGCTTCTCCTGACCTTCTGTATGCAACCATGCCCCAGACCAGCCTTTTCTCACAGTGACAAGAAGGAAGCAGGGGTAGGGAGGGGATGGGGACCTCAAAGAGCTGTAGCCTGCTGCAGATAACACTTACTTAGATGATTAGGGAGTGCCACACATTGAATCTTGCCCTTCTGTATCACCATTAGTATTCCATTCTGCCCTGTGCCATGCCTTATCTCTAGATCACGAGCCCCTTACATTCAGCCACATCTGGGAGTAAAGGCACCTCTGGGTTTCTCTGATCTAAGAACAAAGTAAAAGTTTGTTCTTTTTGAAGAAGTCACTGAATACAACACTCAGATCACAGCAAACCTTAGGCATGTGCCACTAATGAATGCCAGTGAGTCCTACTAGAGGATTCTGCAGTCCAGAGGCTAGACACAGCACAGACTCAAGACTTGGTTCTGCTCCCTGTCCGACACTTGCCTAAGGGCTGAGCTGCGTCAAGGCTCTTCTAAGTGCACCACTTTCTGCTGTGTATAAAATAGGTAACAATGCTGAGCTTCATAAACACTGTGAAGGCTTCTGACAGAGTGCTGCATGATCACTGGGTGTTGCCACAGCTGTGAGACTGCCTTAATCATATCAGCCTCCTGTCCGAAACTGCACTCAGCATAACTAGACATGAGCAAAGTACTTGGGAAGAGAACAGCTTGATGCAGCTTATTACCCTCTGACACAGAGCATGGAAAAATCTTCATTACAGCAGGAAGCACCAAGTCTATTTTAATTTATTTTTAACCTAAGCTACAAAGAGCTTATTAAAGTTGTAATGGACAGTGTCCTGGTTTCGGCAGGGATAGAGTTAATTTCCTTCCTAGTGGCTGGTACAGTGCTGTGTTTTGGATTTAGGGTGAGAACAATGTTGATAACACACCGATGTTTTAGTTGTTGCTAGGTAGTGTTTACACTAGTCAAGGACTTTTTAGCTTCCCATGCTCTACTGACTGAACAGGCTGGAGGTGCACAAGAAGCTGGGAGGGGGCACAGCCAGGACAGCTGACCGAAACTGGCCAAAGGGATATTCCATACCATGTGACGTCATGCTCAGTATATAAAGCTGGGGGAAGAAGAAGGAAGGGGGGGACGTTTGGAGTGATGGCGTTTGTCTTCCCAAGTAACCGTTACGCGTGATGGAGCCCTGCTTTCCTGGAGATGGCTGAACACCTGCCTGCCCATGGGAAGTAGTGAATGAATTCCTTGTTCTGCTTTGCTTGCGTGTGTGGCTTTTGCTTTACCTATTAAACTGCCTTTATCTCAACCCATGAGTTTTCTCACTTTTACCCTTCCGATTCTCTCCCCCATCCCACCGGGGGGGAGTGAGCGAGCGGCTGCGTGGTGCTTAGTTGCCGGCTGGGGTTAAACCACGACAGACAGAAAGTCACTCAAGGTGCAAAAGGCTATTTGAAGAAACAGCAGGAAATCCCTTTCTTAGAACTGAGCAGGAAGAATATTTCCTATTCCCTTTTGACAGTTCTTTGCAAATTCCTGCCCAACATGAATCTAAGGACCCATGTACACACAAGAGTAAACAATGTTCCTCTGCTTTCCCTTCTCTTTTTATGTCTTAACTTTTCCTCTAACATTTTCACTGCTTCCTACCCAATTCAGGACTGTTGTCTGCAGAGCATTACTATTGTAATTTGCTGATCATTATTCACAGACATAACCTAACCACTTGCTTTGATGCAGACAGGATGCAGTTGAATAAGCCCTATATCAATTGGTTTCTTGCCAGCCAAAAATGACAAGTCTGTTCACATATTAGTGATGTCACCACATCCTCTTGACATGTCCTGCCTGTACATCTTGTGCTGTGGCTGTGTGGGCAACTGCTGCTTTAATCTGCAAATTTATTAAGTTACTCAAGCTTTAGCAACTGAGGCTCACTCCCTTCCCAGCAGCACTGAACAGCCTAACTAGAAACTAGGAAGAATTTAATTCCCACAGAATAGAGAACCCCATGGCTTTACCCTGAGAAGAGCATGGCTCTTGGCATGCAGGGTGCTTTCACTTCCCCTGTGAGCACTTGCCCGTGACTCTCAGGAATTCCCACATTGAGTCCACCTGGTCCTGGTTCCTCTTCCAGAGAGCAACCAGGGCCACCTGCCTCACAAGAGGATGCAAGTACACCTCTGGTACAGATATGGGAAGCCATAATGAGGCTGAAAGAGGAAGGCAGGAAGGGAGACAGTCACTGCAGGCTTCAGCTTGAATGGCACCCATCCAAGACTACTTGCTTAACCTAATTGCAAACATCAGCCATGCAGCAGTGGGAAAGTACCTGAAGATCATTAGGGCCCAGCTGCTGTCCCTCTGCCAGAGGGTCCAAGAAAAAGCAGAAACAAAAAGCAGACACTGAAGTATCTCTGATCAGTGCTGCTGTAACAACAGGAACTTGTTCAGAAAAAGGCAGTGATGTCTGCACTCATATGCTAGCACTTTTACAGTTTGATAATGGCATTGTGAGTTGCTCTTCAACTTAATACAACCATTATTTATGGATGTTCAATGTTCTTTTACTTTTCTATCCTGAGAACTTCAGCAAACTCTGCAGTCTTTGCAAACCATTTTGTCACATGAGCAAGTCTGGCTGGTGTTAAATGAGAAGAGAATTTGAGAGGGCTAGGCAGAGTTACTCAAAGACACTTCCTTCATAGGGAGGCAGCTGCACTATACTATCACACAGCAGTTATTTGCCCCCAAAGCTCTAGCCATCTTTCCAGGATGATATGCATAGCTATTGTCTGCATGAGTGACTCTTCAGAGAGAACTACAAGGCTTAATGTTGAGCTCATGTCACTGCAGAGGCTGGAGTGGGAGATCTGGCTCTACAATGAGGTCTGCTCCATGGCCTTGATGGCAGCATGGGACTGGAGCTTTGGAAAAATCCCAGTTACTGTCCTGGTATCCCTTTGTCCACTCCCTTCAGGCTCTCAGGCTTCACAGATCACATAGGAGCTCAGCTCACCCACTGAGACAGCACCTACAGGGAATAACCATCACAGATGTGACAAAGGCCTTTGTGGCACAGAACAGACACTGGAGAGCTCTGGTCCTTTATATCTGGAGTCGTTTGGCATTCCCTTGAGATAGATTTCCCCTCCCACTGCCCTAATGAGAATCCCTGGCCCAGGATAGCATGATGGGCCTTTTAGTTTAACTTTGTCACGTGCTCCACTCGCTTGTGTAGCCCGTTTATACCTTGAAATCTCCATTATGCACCAGGTAAAGAGGTTTGAAAAAGGGAGCAGGGTCTGGGATGCAAGCCATCTTCTTCCACAAGCTGGAAGAGAAAAGAGAAAGGCTTTGGGGTTAAGCACACATTACAGATGCAAAGCAAGGAATCTCCAGATCCAGTTCAAGCAGCTGAAATCACCTGCCCAGCCTCACTGGCCTCACAAGTTAGCAAGTGGCTGAGGATCCAAGGCTGTCTTGTGCTGTCAGAGCCATCTAATGGCCTTTCTTGTGAGCCTCACAGGAGGTGGGGCCTCAGCCCTCAGGACTTGTGCACACAACATTCACGCTAAGGAAAGAGGTTCCAATTTTTTCCTTCCTGGAAAAGCACTAAGTGCTGGAAATGCATTTTCCCCTCAGGCTGGGCTGGCTCATGGTCTACACCTGCAGGCCACAACTCTGCCCTATGTACTTTTTCTGTGGCTATGGGCTGTGCCCACAGTGTGAGTGGGCACTCCATACCTCTGCAAGGGCACATGACCCTCCAAAAAGGAGAGAGGCCCCCAGCCAGCATTGAGGGGCCCAGCTTCGGAAAGGGGCAGGCCAGCCATGGCTACTGCTCCCATCTGGCAACTGCAGAGCCCAGACAAGACCAGGAGAACAGCCCAGGAGGCTGAGTGGCCCCTGCTTAGTCCCCATGTGCCATTGTCTTGTCCCAACCAGCAGAGCCCCAGAAAAAAGTAAGGCACTCTTGGCAGTACACCAGCTGGAGACCATGCTTTGCTGGCCCTCACAGGCCCATAGCTGTGTCCGTGCATGGGAAGGCTGCATGTGAACACCCCATCTTTAACAAGACAGAATAGGAGCATTTACTCCAGCTTCCTGAAGCATTCTTACCTCCGCTGTTTGGCCAGAAAAGTTGCGATTGAGGCAGCAATTGCCACGGCAACACCAAACAGCAGCAGCCATCCCATGCCTGTGGTCTGTGTCACTGCTGGAGAAAGAGACAGGGTCATTCAGGCTCACCTTGCATTTCTACCCTGGTCAGTAAGCAGGAGATGGTGAGAGGACACCCTCAATTTCTACCTCAGACTTTCTCTTAGGGACACTGAGGTTGTCACCTGGGGCCCAGCACTCCAGACATGAGGTCTGAATGAGGATGCTCAGAGGAGACTGCATCAATAAAAGGAGCAGTGTATCAGCTGTCCTATGGCCTGGCTGCACCACAGACCAACAGCTTGGGGCAGGACAGCTCCCTGCCTCAAAGACCCCTGGTGTTTCTGACTCCTCATGGTTTAGGGACACCTCCACAGATGATCCATGAAGTAAAAAGAGAGTGCAGCTGGCCAGAAACATGTGAAGAGGTGTTGACTAGGTGAGTGCTTGTTGGCTGCTCTCCACCTGTGATGGAAAGGAGCACCTTTGAGACCCAGAACTCAGATAACTCTTAGCAAATGGACCCTGACCCTACTGCTACAGCACCATGTAATACTTCAGTTCGAGCTGCAGATCAGTGAGAGCAGGAAAGCTCAGCACATCCTGCTGACATTGACCACAGTCATCCTGCCCTACTCTATTTGAACAAAGACTCCCTATTTTCATAGCCTCTGTTCCACCATGACAAGCACTGGTGTACTTCTGTGCATAAGGTACTGTGCACTCCCTGTGGAGTGGTGGCTACCAAGTGAAACAGCTGTGCCCAGTATGACCAAACATCAGAGTCCAGACACGGAACTTAGCCCTGAGAGCATGCTCCCCTCTCCCCTCAGCTGAAGGCAATACTAAGCCTCAGTAGTGGAGGCACCTCTACTAGATCTCCCCCATTTCTGAAAGCTGCAGGCAGGACCCTGGACGTTTGACACTGGAAAGGAAGCTGGAGGCTGCACTCCTGCTGTGGCACCCAAACCTACAGCCAACCCCACCAAACCCTCTTCCCATGGGCCATGCTGTAAGGTGAGCTTTGCAGCACAGTGAGAAGGTCCATTCAGACAGCACATATCAGCCTAGGCCTGGGGTTCATGTACTCAGTAAGCAAGCCAAACATGCTTGTCTTTATTAGACTATTTAGAATTTGTTCTAATTAATTAGATTTGATTAGAGTTCTAGAAGCATTCTCTGACATTGGACCAACTGGAAGGGCAAGGAGAGCTGGTAGTATGTACCGGCAGGGCTGGTTTTCAATGTCAGCAGAGGACTCCATTCACTCCAAAATCCATGGTAGCCAGTATCTTCTCGGGGTCTGGCTCTCACTTGGAACTCATACTCAGTGTTCACCTGGAGTTCCCATGGCAGGATCACCAGTGTCCGTTTATCTTCATGGACAGCTTTAGTCCTCTGAGTCTGTGAATGATTAAATACCAAAACACTCAGGGCTGGAGTAACTGCTCCCACCTTACCCTCACTGCTGCACAGTGAGGAGCCCTGCAAAGTAATCTCCTCTGCTTTCACGTTGTTTCTGCAAGGCCATGCTCTGGGTGGTCAATAGCTGCATGGGGCCCTGGGAGATCCTTCCATGCAGGACAACATGAGAAGCAAATGAACTATCAGCCTTCCCCACAGGGTCTAATACTTCTCAAACAGCTTCTGCTTCTCGATTTTTTTTTTTTTTCAGTTTTGCCTGTTAGTCTAGGCAAGTAAAGAGACACCTTTTCCAAACCATGAAAACCCTTCTTCCACGCCAGTGGTCCTATCCTGGTTGTGCTGGCCTCCTCTTTGCTGGTACATCCTACTTGATGGTAAACTGACATCACTTACCTCCCAGGTGTCGGTCCTTCTTTTATAACGCAGCTGATATTCCAGCTCCTCATTCAAGAAATAGAAAGGAGAGTTCTGGTAGATGGTTTCCCAAGAAATATTGTAACCCTCTGAGAACACAGCAGTCAGATTGAACGGTGGCTGTGGTTTAACTGGAAGACAGGATGGTGTTACCCTTCATAACGTTACTGCAGACAAGAGGTGGCCCAGCATGGTGTCAGCAATGCCGAGCAAGTAGGGAGCAAAACTGCCCTGGCAGGGGTGGTTCCTCCTACATAGGACAACATCCACAACATTTCTGCCTCTCAGGCTCAGCAGTCCTGAGCCATGCACAGAACCTCACACCTCAGCAGCATAGTGAAGTCAGGCCCACATTTCCCTGAATATGCCTTCTGCCTGTCTCTGAACCTCCTCATCACCGAAGGAGAAGATAAACACAAGGGGCTAATACCTCCTCGGAGATGTAAAGGGTAGAGCACCTTGTTCTTCTCATGACATAGAGGACTCCGTGTAATCATGGTCACTTGCAAAGTTAGGGAAATACCCCTCAACATAACAGACATCAGGAAAAACTGAGGCTAGTGGACACTGCATAAACCCAGTGGAAATCCCCATGTTGTAAGTGCCTAAAAGGCAAGCTTTTGTATCCCCTGCAGGGTGTTTTCATATATCGAAAAGCAGTAATGCACAAAGTCCAGCCCTAGTCTGCAGAGTCTGTCACTGAGCTATGATGCCTCTGTATGGGGACATCTAGGAGACATGCAAAGCACCACTATCCAATCTATAGCCTGTCAGTGGGGGCAAGACACCTTCCTGAAATGTTATGGCATTTATCAAAAAGATGACACTTCTCATGTAAAGTTTAATTTCAGAAGAATCCAGGTAGAAAAATCCTTTTTCATATGCTTGCATGGTACCTGTCTGCCTGGCTAACCACCCCTTTTCTTCAGTTTGCTGCACAACACAGAACACACCAGCATTCCACCAAGTCAACTGTATGATTGCACCCAGTCTTCCTGCCATGCAGAAGAGATGGTTAGGAATTGCCCCAGAAAGGGGAAGTGCCACCTTTACTGTGTCTAGGACACCTTGTGCCACCCATAATAATGTCATGTTGGTTCAGGTGTCCACTGCAAGAGCCTCCTGGGACTCCTGTGAGGACGTTTGTGGCATTTGCAATTAAAGCAGTTCCCTCTGCCCTTTAGATTCTAGCCAAGAACAGACACTTGCATAGTCTAGGTATGAGACTGGTCTAAGGTGGAAATTTATCACCTACTGCTTCATGAGGAAAAGGAGTTTCCCCATGAAGAGGCTGAGGCCAAGCCAGCTGTAAACTCAGCCTCAAGCATAAATGTTTCTGTAGTTTACAATGGCAACGTCTACACAGACCACTGTGCTCTTATTGAGTGCACACCAAACATAGCCCCGCACCACTGGCTGCCATGCCCACTCCTTGCCCAGACTATCCTAGCAGTTAGACATAAGGTCAGACAGTATTTATCAAATCCACTATTTTTGTACTTACTGTTCTCTGCCATATAAAAGCCTTTGGAAATCACATGCCGCCTATCAGCTATCTCTGTAACATTCACCCAGACTTTGATATCTGCCAGGAGTTCAGTCATGTCCACAGTGCACGTGTACTGTGTGTGACTAGTGTTCCTGGACAGTTGCAGGAGACTGCAGGCAGCCACAGTATTTTCTGGATCTTCCTCAGGAACCCTAAAACCACCAAAACAAACAAACAAGTCCACATCTACCACATGCTGTAGTTGGACTAATTTGTTGCTGAACCACCAGGCATAGAAAAAAGAAGGCAACATGTTCAAATCAAAATTTATCTTTGAACTTTGACAGATTTTTTTTGTCCTTCTAAGCATCTTTAAGGAGGAAAGTGATGCTGAAGTGTTTGTGGAAAGCAAAGGTGCCTGCCAGGGCTGCACAGCCCAGGACTGCACCCACTTTCTTGCTGGGGCAGAACAGCAGCCATACGGGGCTTGGACAAGCTGCCTGAGCCCTGCCAACACACTCAAGTGAAAGTCCATTGTTAACAGCAGCAAAGGGCAAAGTATTCCCAGGGCAGGAGAGAAAACAATGCCAAGGAAGCCAGAGTCAGTGTAGCAGTCAGTGGCAAGCAGTACAGTCAGTGGACACAGAAACCAGGGATCCTTTGCTACGGGAGAAACCAGTTGATAACTGGAGTGTGAGGTACCAAGTAAAAACCAGCATGGCAGCAAGAACAAGAATTCTACCTAACAAAGAGGACAGGACACCACTGTGTTATGGCCATGTTAGAAGTTCCTGCTGACTGTACTTTGCTTATCCTACTGAGACATACCATGTTGCAGTGAGGTTATATGAACTGGCACCCAAGTCATTTCTCAGGATACAGGACAGGGTCTGTACATAGTCCACAAAGCAAGTGAGGTTTTCACAACACGTAGCTGTAGGTTTGGAAAGAGAAAACACAATATCAAGCTTCCATGATGAAGCAAGCAGAACTTTATATCAACATACACAGTCCTCAGGGCTCCCACTAAACCTGAAGGGAACAGACCACCCTGTGCCAGCCCCCCCCAAAAGTCTCCCGTTTTGGAGCATCGGATGTGTTCCATCTCTACAGGGAGGCAAGTCATTGACAGCAAGATAAGCTTCAAACAAAAATCTATTAAAATGCTGTGGCAGCAAATGGTGTGCCAAAATACCAGGAAGTGCCCAAATTGTGACTAAATTTTCAAACTTCTGTCCCCACTTATACAGTCACTAGAGCAGTCACATATTATTTCTGCAGGAGTCCTAGCTTATGTAGCACAAGAAGCATGGTTACCCAATCAGAAACCGTGGCATATTCAAACATTTTAATGATACCACTTCCTAAACTGAGTACTGTTCTTTGCTAGTCTAGTTTTTGTTTTATGACATCTACATGGCACTCTGCACATTTTAAAAAAGTGGTGTTTTAGTAATTCTTTCTTTACCATTCTCTCTGCTTACTATTTTCTACAGCTTGATAGCTGCAGCATCAATATGATCAAAATGAAAGTATTGATTTCATGTCCAGTTCCAGAGGCTCGGAATATGCTTTCCATGGAATTTTGGCAAAAAATATTTCAAATTTGTAGTTACTATAATTTCCATAAATCATTCTGGCACTAAAGTGGTAGGCACAATTTATTAATCACTTAAACTGAAAGACTTCTAAAGAGAACTTGAAAGGCAATTGTAGAATTTGTGCTGGTCATTAAGAAAATTAGCTAATTTGAAAGTGGTCACAAAGCAGCATTTATGCTCTAATTGTTCTGCAAGAGCTCTGCTCACATATCAATGCTATGTATCTGATATGTGCTGTACAAAAGCACTGTTGTTCTATGCATAACGCACTTAAGTTATCTCCCTGGATTTCAAGCAGGGAAGATGGTAGTACAGTGAGGAATGTCTGCATTGGTGAGTCCTCTCCTGACAGCATCTTGGGCTGACAAGAGCCACCGCTACTACACTAGGAATAACTGAGTGAGGAAAGGCCTGTAGGAGATGCAGCACGCCATGCTGGTGCAAGCCATGCCTACTACAGTGACTATTCGTCTCTTACGTGTACAGTATCACGCCTTTTGATGGGAATAAAATTGTCATCATCTAGGGAAAGATCTCAAGGTTGTTACATCCATGCTTAAATCAAGCATGGGTCCCCCCCTTACTATCAGGACTGCCCCCAGCCTGATGGGAACATGTTACTTCACAGCCATCAGGCACCCAAAACCTCTGATGCTAACCATGTTGTGAGTTCACCTCCCACTGTCATTCTGTTGCTTGCTTGCCTGGTTAGAGAAGCTGCACTCCCTGCTTCCTACCTTCCCTTTGTTGAACACGCTTTGTGTTCAGAAGAGTTGTTTGCATAAGATGAAAGCAGGCCTACGTGATATGCTCAACAACCACAATGCCTGATTTTACAGTTAAAGAGAATGCTGTATGCAGAGAACAATCGACATGGAACACAGGCAATGTGTGCATTGATACACCAGAAACATATGTTCCACCCTCCAGATAAAACGACACTCCTGACAAACAGGTTGCCTCTGCATTTACAGTCACAATGCACAGCAGGCACATCCAGTGGAGGGTGCAGCCTAATTCTAGGTCAGAGTAAATTCAAAGGAAAATAAAGTCCAACTTTTCCCACTGGCTTCACTCATCACAAAAGTTTCTTCCCAGTCCTGTTGCATCAGAGCACACACTGCTCTCTCTACATGAGCTCTGGGCAGCACTCAGATTTGTGTGCAAGACTGCCCCCCCTGCAAAGAGTCAGGATGGCAACAGAAGAAGTTTGGGGATGCTCGTGACAGACCAGGCCAAAGGGCATACATATGCTTTATTAAACCGTAAGTGATTCAAATTATGTGGTTGTCACTTGTTTCATTTTGACTTTTTCATTTCACACTGACTTAAGAATTTTGTTCTAAAATTTTCATTAAGTTTTAACTCTCCATTTTGAGCCCTCAATAGGCTCTTCTGAGGGCCCTAGTACAAGCACTGTTTGTTCCAGAGTCTTGAACAACGTACTTTTTCTCCCTTAGCCTAAATTTACTCTCCTACAAAAATGGGGCTATAAAACACTTGCTTTCCTTTAGAGGGGGCAGCAAGTACTAATAAGCATTGCTAATTAGCATTCTTTATGCTATTATGTTAATCAGTCAAATGGACTACTATTCCTAGGTAGCTGGTAAGCTGCAAGCATATCTTCAGGCAAGAATCTGTTAACAAAATTAAGAAGAGGACAGCTTTTTAGTGGGAAGGGCATAATTAAGTGTCCTAAAATCAGTTAGATCTAGGATGATTTGTTCATCCTTGGCAGCTTCAGAAACAAACAAAAAACCCAAATACTTTTAACAGTAAGACCTAGTTTGGTCCAAACTGAAATTAGTACAGGGTAATTCCCTGGCTTGTGTTACACAAAATTTAGACCAGACATCACAATGGTCCTGTATGGCAGGGAAGATGTAACACTGAATTCATCTTTTCTACTAATTTAGGTTTGGAGCAGGTCCAATGCTCTGCCTAGAAGCAGCATGTAAATGCTAAACTTGCACCTGTTCCCTGCAGACACTTGTTGCTGCCTTTTTCTGTCCAGCTGACCTGTTCAGAAAGTCAGCTCTGAGTCAGCTGAAGCTTTCACAGTGGGTAGGAACCAGCAAGAAAGGGGGAGTGACTGCACAGTGCAGCCCTGAGAAAAGGGGCTCAGACTAGGAGAGGTTCACTCCACTGTCCCTGGCTGGCTGGCCAACAGCAGCCATGAACCCTGGGGATACACTGGTCTTGGCCACCAGAACTTTCCCTATAGCAAAGGTGTTTTTTTTTTTTTTTTTGGGGGGGGGGGGGGGGGAATCCTACTCTAATGTCAACAGGAGACATTTCAATGCAAGGCAGGCACTACCTCTGCACTCTCCCCACTGGTGCTGGTATGTATGTACGAGTGGTATGCAATCTGGCTGAGCTCTGCCCAGATGTGCACCTTCTTATGTCTGTCCTCCACTGTCCATGGAGCCTCTTCCATAACTTGTTATCCCATGGAACCCTCTCCCCTGGTACCCTATCTTGTGCTTGCTGTCCCATGGCAACCTTGTGCCATGCACATCTCAGCAGAGCCTGCATCAACAGCCACCAAGATAAATCCTGTGGGTGTACAGCCTGGAAGAGATATCTGGGAACTTACTGTACTGGAATAAAAGGAAAAAGGAGATACTCTGGAGCCACAGTTTGTTCCTCATGTTGGTTGTGACTGGATGTCCTGGAAAAAAAAAACCACAAGCTTAAAAACCCCCATACAACCAATTAAAAGTTCAGCTCAGCCATCTACTTTATCTTAAAGGTTGAGCTGGAATTAATCTTGCTTTCATTTAAATGTCTAAAAGTAAAGTGCCTGAATTAGGCAAGTCATCTCAGCTCTCCTGTATGTATCTACTCCATGGGCTAAGGGGAGATGACCAACAGCCCTGCCAGCTGGCCATAAACCAGGTCAGTGAAATCTCTGCTCCTTGCCAGCAGCATGTGCACAGAGAAAGCAGCAAAGTGACTGTAGCCTCAGTCTATCCATGCAACAGGAAGGCACTTGGGTTAAGTGCTAGCCCATTTTTTCTTCATCGGTTTCCTGCAACTAGAAATGGCTTGCAACTAGGAGAAGCGACATTGCTGTGACTTAAACATCTGTACAGTGAATTAGTCAAATAGAGTCTGAATGTCACTGTGGGTCTGTATGAGCAAGGCTTGTGAGAACTCATTGATTTGGCCTATCCATGGTTAAATAAGCATGGAATATCTAGTTAAGGGACTCCAGGAAGGCACACCAGACAAAAAACCCCAACAGCCTCCCATGTGGCACAGAAGAGAATGATGGACAGCACTCACTGCAGGGGAAGGCTATCCTGATGCAGTTTGGTGAAGAGAACCTACAGGAAAGTCTTTAGAGGACAGAGGATGTTTACAACACACAGATGACTTAAAATGAGCTCCCTGCAAAGTATTAGCTGTTGATACCCAGTACATATTTCGGCACTGTTTTCTCAAGCTACTCTGAAATGGGCTAGGCTTCCCGGGGACAAGACTTTGGAAAAGCAGTCTGTATTATTTTTGGGATATACTTCTGTTGGCAGCAAGTTGCAAGGATGCACAGACAGCAGGGAAGGCCCACATGCTGTGCCACAGAGCAGCAACTTTGTCAGTGACTGGACACACAGGAGCATCTCTGCAGAGCCCGAGAGCTCTGCAAAACCTCCTGCACCAGATTGCACAGAGGCACCTGTGAAAGTGGTATAGGTGAAGACTGGGCAGCAAGCTGTAGCCACCAAAAGATACCCAGTGCTCCTGGCAAGGCCTGGTGCAGGTCACAGAATCATAGAATGGTTTGGGTTGGAAGGAACCTTTAAAGGTCATCTAGTCCAACTCCCCTGCAATAAGCAGGGACATCTTCAACTACATCAGGTTGCTCAGAGCCCCATCCAACCTCCAGGGGTGGGGCATCCACCACCTCTCTGGGCAGCCTGTTCCAGTGTTTCACCACCCTCAGCGTAAAAAAAAAAATCTCACCATCCTCATTGTAAAAAATTTCTTCCTTATATCGGTCTGAATCTACCCTCTCTTAGTTTAAAACCATTACCCCTTGTCCTATTGCAACAGGCCCTGCTAAAAAGTCTGTCCCCATCTTTCTTATAAGCCCCCTTTAAGTATTGAAAGGCTGCAATAAGATCTCCCCAGAGCCTTCTCTTCTCCAGGCTGAACAACCCCAACTCTCTCAGCCTTTCTTCATAGGAGAGGTGTTCCATCCCCCTGATCATTTTCGTGGCCCTCCTCTGGACCCACTCCAACAGGTCTGTGTCTTTCTTATGCTGAGGGCTCCAGAGCTGAACACAGTACTGCAGGGGGGTCTCACCAGAGCAGAGGGGCATAATCACCTCCCTCGACCTGCTGGCCACGCTGCTTTGGATGCAGCCCAGGATACGATTGGCCTTCTGGGCTGCGAGCGCACATTGCTGGCTCATGTCCGGCTTTTCATCCACCAGTACCCCCAAGTCCTTCTCAGCAGGGCTGCTCTCAATCTCTTCATCCCCCAGCCTGTATTGATACCAGGGGCTGCCCTGACCCAGGTGCAGGACCCAGGTCCTGGAGTGCCTGTGCCTCCCCCCCCAGCAGCAGCAAACACCCATACAGTCACTCAGCAGAGAATGCCAGTGAGGCCTCTCCCACTTGGGGAACATTTGTGGTGTTTAAAAATTTCCCAGGTTTACTCAAATAATGAAAGCAAATTAAATTTAGCAGCCACCAAAAAGCCCCTGCAGCCCCACGTGAGCTCAGAGACTTGCTCTCAAGGCACCACAGTGTCCAGATGAGATCAGCAAGGCTCACTCAGGAGGTGCCACAAACACCTCATGGCTGCAGCACCTCAGCCCTGCAGTGGGAGCAGCCATGCTGCTGCTGCCCCTCCTTTCCTGCCAAACATACTGTGCAGATGAAGCACATGCTCCAACTCAGCAACGAGCCCCAGGCACCCTGCTCATCTCTCGCCTGCTGTGAGTGGCAAGACAGAAACTCTTTCCTCAGCCTCCATCCCTTCTTTCTGCATCACACATTTCCTTGAGGAAACACCTTTTCTTGACCCCTCTGGTCCCAGTTCTCCAAGTTTTCTCTGTATAATAACTATTGTCATTACCACTACTTCTGGTGGTGCAGACCCTGATTGCTAAGACACAGCCCACTATCTAACCCCACCTTGTGCTCCCACTTGTCATTCCACTGCTCTTCAAATTCTCATTCCTTTGAGGAAGGCACCCTGTTATCCTGCCACCTGAAACCTGCTCATCTGACTTCATGCTAAGACTGGCTGCACCATGAAAACAGACACCCTCAGGATGGTCAGTCTCCTGATGCTGATGCAGCATCTGCTTGTGACTCCCTAGCATCGAGGGCCCTGTTCCTTGCAACACATTTAATAGAAGAGCTGTGCCAAATGAACCAGCCACTGGGGCCCAGAGGCTACAAGCCCTACAGACATGATACATGTCATTGTCCACTGCCTTTTAAAGTCATCCTTCTCCCTGCAAAATACCTAGAACCTATTGTTGCTGGGCTCAGAATATTCAGGGGTCCCCCAGCTTAGGATGCCAACAACCTGCCCAAATGGGCCTGTTCCCACCCTGAAAGAGTGCACAGTCCCCAGGACTGCTGTTGTTCTTCCTCAGGCCTTCATGACCTCTAACTGACTGTAACCCAGCACATGCTCTAGACTGCAGGACAGACTAGTGCCATCTAGTACTATGCCCTGCTGCAGAAGCCCATCTCAGCATCACTTTGCTTTGTGACTGTCACACTCCACAGTCTCAGCCACCCTATAAGGCCAAGAAAGGCAGCTTGCTGCCTCTTCTTCAGCAGAGGAAGGAAGCATTGGGCCCTCAGAGAGCTCTGCAGACCCTCTGCTTGTTTCAGAATCCAACTGGCAGTGCCCCCAATGTTTCACGTTCATGATATTTCTGTAGCTCCCTCATTTTACCCCCATTCCTGCCTAAACGGACAGAGCAATGCAAGAGAAGTCTTTGCTACTTTTAGCTACTGGACCGTGGTTTCTTTAAAGTGCCTTCCCTATTTTCCTTCCTCTTCTCAGAGAATAGTACCATCAATCCAACGGGACAGGAAGGACTGAAAAGGAAAAAGTCAGAGCAACAAGCCCAAGTAGCTCATTGGGAAGATGTCTTATGGAGATATCAGAGGCTGCCATTACACACTGGAGAGAAGTTAACATACAAGGTTGTAATCTAGAAGGAAGCTTCCTGAGTAAGAGCACAGTAGCAAAAATAAGACAGAAAAGCAGTAGGATCTGCTAACACAGGTGAAGCAAGGAGATGATACTTCTTCACTTGGGACTCCACTGTCCCATCTCTTACCCTTGCCAGTGCCCACAGATTAGTCCAACACTTAATCTCCTTCACTTCTTACACAGTTCTACCTCAGCGTGGTGGGGAAGGACTCCTACCTCTGAGAGCACCATAGAAAGTGTCAGTGCTATGTGTGTCTGACCTCCTGGCTGTGCTCCAGGTTGCGATGACAGACATGGATGTGTGTGCAGAAGAGCTGGGAAAGATGCAGCTCTGCAGCAGTGTCTGTGATCTTTGATGGCTGGAAGACCTCACAGCTTTACAGAGAGATATAGCAGCCCCTGTTCTGAAGCTTCCTACAGTCAGGCCCTCTGCAAGCCTCAATTCCAGTCTATGATTAAGACCCCCACCTTTCCTACATCCCTCCATTTGTTACACCCTTCCCATTTGCTGCCATCTGTCAGCACCCTGCTCACGTGATTGTTCACTTGGAAGGAAGAATGGCAGCAGGCAATGAGCGGAGGCAGGAACTTATTCCCTGTCTGGCATTAGAAAAATCCTTTCTACCACCTCAATTTCTCTGTCTGAAATGGGGACTCTGAGACAGCTTCATGCATCCTTGAAACCCAGTTACTCAGTTCTTATAAAGTGTCAAGCATTGTACAGCTGCTAAACACCATTGCTGCAAACTCTGTAATATCCTAGGGAACAGTGTGTGAGAGCACAGTAATAAAGTTGATTAACCATTCATATAGATGTGCACATGTAAATGGTGCTACAAGGTTTTAATATACCAGAGAATAGGAAATAGAACCAATACAGATGCAGACATTTACAAAGATTTTTGTTAAGTATCTGGAAATATGGTGCTATAAGCTGCCAAAGATGGATGCAGTCTAAACTCACAATTTGAAGTGTCTGCAGGAAATGTATGCACTTACAAAACTTCCACAAAAAAAGCCCAATTAAGAACTCAGTTTAAGTAAAATAAAAACCCCTGGTATTTCCAAGCATGAGAAAATAAATTTCATAGCTACACCCAAGCAAAAAAGAGTGGAAGTCTCTCAGTCCATCAGTTATGTGCAAAACCAAGATTTCTTCTTGAAAAAAAATTCATTATCAATGTACACTGCCATCTAATCACAAAGTTAAAGCAACAGGGAGACAGAAGGATCCTCTAGCTGTCCAGTAGAGGCCAACAGCAATGACAGCAGGGGCACAAGGGCCACGTCAGCTATAGCAAAGATTTGTAGCGAAGTCAGATATCAAGCAGTAACAAACCAACAGCAGGGAAAATTGGTGGAAACATGGACATTACCTTGCCCCATCCTTTCAGCTGTCCATTTCAGCCCCCCAACACTTCCATGGCTGGCCTGGCTAAATCATTACTGCAACCGCAGACACTGCATGTGCAAGAGCTGGAAAGCAGGTGGATCTCATCAGCACTGAGTAAGAGTAAAGCCTACTTGTACACGACCAAGAGCTGTAGTGTATTGGAATACACAGTGATAAATGGCAGTTGACGTCACTGCTGTATCAGTATTACTGTGCTGATAGAAGGATGTGGTGAGCAGAGGAGGCAATGAATTCAGGTCTGAACACCCACACAATCTTTATTACTGTATTGCTCTGCTCTCTTACTCTTATGTGAGAAAAAGGTGGGAGAGCAGATAAAAACTCATAAGCCTCAGATCCAAAAGGTCATAGTGGGGCTGGTGGAGTTAGAGCCTTGCAGTGGGGAGGCATCAGTTCAAGGCATTAAATGGTTAAGCCTAACTATATAGTTCAGCATGTACCATATCAGAGACAACCAAGTACCACTGTGCTCTGCTTCCACCTGTCCCCAAAACAGCCTCTTGGGACCAGGGCAACAGCACCAATCCTCAGACCACAGGCAGGGAGGTGGTCTGGCTCCTGCACAGGTAGAGGGGCTCACCCCTACCCTGATCTCATGCCTGCAGCTTATGTCTGTGCCTCTGCAGATTGCAAGGCTGACACTGAGGGACGGTATGTCTACTCACCTCCATGTACCTTAAAAGGGGCTGCAAGGAGCCCAATGCATGCTCCTTGTGTCCTTGGGCAAGAGGGAAAGGAGCAGCACTATGGAGGGGACTTTGCACACACAGTGTAGTGTGGCAGTAGGACGGTAAACAACAAAGAGCTCAAATAACCCAAGGAGACTGCAGCAGTGAAGCGGACACAAAGCAGCTGGGTGCAGGGCGAGCAGGCTCCATGTTCAGCCCCAAGACCTGCTGAGCTACAGAAGTAAGAGGAAAAGGGACATTTGCTGTGGTAGGAAGACTAATGGGCTGTCTTCAGAAGGATGCAGGATAGTTTCATACCTCCTCAGAGCCCACTGCCCCTACTGCACAGTGAGAGGAGATGCAAAGACTTGGTGTAGCACAGCACAACCCGGCCAGGCAGCCTGCGGCAGCAGTGGCACAGCCAGTAGGGCCCAGCTCTTACCCAGACCTCAGGGGTCCTCAGGTAGCTATAAGGGAAGTTACAGATATGGGGGAGTCATGGCTGGTCAGTCTAAGTACAATACATCCTTGTAGTAGTTAAGAACAAAATAAATCCTATCCCCCGTGTAGGCAAGGATGCAGCAATCACAGGCCATAGAGGGCATAAGATTGTCAGAAGGTGCTCAAGACAGAAGATCCCAGCTCCATATTCAGCAGTAGCAGCCATCTCTCATGTACTGATAAGATATTTGAAAAATAATCAGGAGATTACTGCTTCCAGCATACATAACATCTGTTTGAAAGGGAGAAATCCGGACTTAAAAGGCTGCTGATCCCAGTCTGGAGCAATGAATACACAGCCATGGGGAACCTGCTAATAACAGTGCAAAGAGAGCAGCTCTGATTTCTATGCTGATATATAGGCAGGAACAAGGTGAGGTGTCACTATGTCAGGGGATGTTCCCAGGAGATTGTAAGAGCGTTAACAACATGCCAGAGTTTTTATAAAAGGAAGTAGGGTATTCGGGCCATAAAGCAGGCCAGCAGGTCTAAACCAAAAATATTAGAAAAGCTAACATGGATTCAGTTAATATACAACAAAAGGATAATAATACAGAATAATTACAGCCTAAGCAGTTATACAGAAAATATTAGCACAAGTGATTTTTCATCTCTAATGAGTTAAGTTTGAGAAAAAACAGTCAGTGAGGTGCAATATGCTTAAATTTATAAAGCAGTTGGTCTTGGAGTACTACCAGAACTCTTGTTTTAAAAATCAGCTCTGTAATATCAGATGCATATTATTGCATGTTTTAAAACTAGCATGGCTTGTGCCTGCCAGACTATCACTCTTTGGACTGATCACACATGCTGCCCCTTCCCTCCTTCCTCTGCACAGATAATGGTGCTAGCATACCTTGGAGAGTCCTGTGTAACCATGGAGCAAAAGCTGCACCGCTGTCCTGATCTGCTATCCTCACAAGAGGAAGCTATTACTAACTGCCTGGGAAATGTCTAGCTTAGCTGCTCAGCCTAATTGGCCCTGTGCTATCCCACACTGCACCCAACAGCGACAATCTCCACAATCCATAGGTGGCATCAGCTGAGACAGGTCTTTTCTAGAAGCTTGGGCCTGACACCACACCTGTAAGTGATCCACAAAGTGTGCAGAAGGAAGAGCTGGTCTCTCTTACAGAGATTCTGCTCCAAACACAATGAGGAATAGCTGTTGGGCTATGGAGCTGTACATACATGGAGAAGATCCTGTTACAACAGTGCACAACCAGCACATGAGCAGCCCAGTTACCAGCAACTGCCTGGCAAGCATGGTCAAGAGCCACCTGCCCTGGCCTGAATAGTCCAAAACATCTGTTTTTCCCCAGGGTGAGTCAGGGGCATAGGGGTGTTTACTGTATAGAGACAAGGAAAGAGAGGTAGGACTGAAGGTAAGTAATGAGCCCTAGGAGAAGGCAGCAGTGGCAGTTGGAACTTCCTTTTCTAAGACAGTTAATTTTAATTTAAGAAAGTTTATCCTTCACTGACTGCCAGAATTCAGATGTGTACAGTTTTCCTTCCCTGATGCTCACTGCTGGTGAAGCATAAAGCCAAGAGAAGCATTAAGGGCTTGCCAGAAGGCTGGAGTAGCTCATCATGCATGGATGTGTTGAAACTTAATGATTGATTCTCTTCTGTCATCTAGCACTGTGCCTATACCTGTGTGCATGTGCAAGTACATGCATGTGCACATGTGAAACTGTGCAAGTGCTGCAACGTGAAGAGCAACAAGTAGTCTTGCCCCTGCAGAGCAAATGCTTAACATATGCCTAGCTCTTCAGTCCTGAGAAGCCCAGCACAGTGTGACCCACCAAATCTCTCTCAGTGACTGAGAGGAACTATATCTACTATATCCAGCCTGGGAAGAGCCATGTTGTAGAACACATGCAGGATCTCTAGGAGCCCTGACACCTGTTGCCACCTGGAGCACAGTACATAGATACACCTCCTGCATGGAACAAAGCAAGTCAGCAGGCTCAGTGTGCAGTGACCATCTCCAGGGGCACACAGCTCTAGAGCTACTCTGTGCTGTGTGGGTACTGATTCCTCTACACCTGAGGTTCATGATACTTCAGGGCAGCTCAATCCAGCCCCCAAGGTAAAGCACTTGGAGACCTGAAGCAGTTCAATTGCCATGAATTTATATTGATTTGAGATAAGAGGCAACTACTTTCATCCAGCTGTAATCTCAGCCCAGCCTGCAGTGGCAATACTCACCAAGAAGCAAGTGTGAAGGGCACACCAGGGAAGGCTTGGTAGATTCTGCTAAAGTTATTGATGACCCAAAAGCATTTTGCCATGACTGGAAGAAGGGCAACATCTGTATGTATTTGTCAACAAGAATAAATACACACAGAGGAAATAACAATCAGAGCTGACAATTCCTTTCTCTAGGAGAGAGAATTAGTGACACTTGCAGTTACCAAGTTCATGATATGGAGGAAGAAGTCCCACACAAACAGTACTACCTCTGTATTTTCTTCCTGTCACAATAGAATTAAAACAATATCCTCAGCATCGTCAAAGATACAGACCTGGTATAACTCTAGGGTCAAAGGCACCTTTACTGGCTGGTGACATTTAGGAGGAAGATAATCATACATTACGATAAGTAATGAGTAAAAAATGGCAGGAGAACAGCTGAGACATGAGTAACAGTGATCTACTGGAAGGGAAAGCAATAGAAGAAACCACCTCAAAGCTCAGGAAATGGGGTAAAACATGAATGAGCCTGGCAGAAAGCGGAGGTGTTAGTCAGCAAAGCAGCAGGTTGAAAAACAACAAAGCTCCCCAGCTGGCAGCCTGTGAGCTGACACAGGATGCTGCACAGAAGAGGGAGTGCATTGCTTTCGGTCTGGGGAATGCTAAGTGCCACCTACAGAGACCCCAGCACCCTGCCCTCCTGCCTCCCTTTTGCCATTGCCAGTTGTCTCCTTGTAGCCACCAACATTGGGCTCAGCCTCTTGTTTTCCCCAATATACATCAAGTCCGAACGCATTCTGCATGAAGGCTGTAGTAGGACATCACTTTGGCTCCTGCCAGAGGAAAAGGGCTTACCTTCACAGAGCTGTGACTATGTGCGTCTTGCTCACACAGAGGGGATCGCACAGAGGCTCTTATCTTCTCTTAGGAAATCACCAGACACATACTGGTAAACAGAAACAGGAATGACTGTGCCTGTGAACTCACCCTGACCATCTGGAACAGAAACCTACAACTCTGCTCAGGCTCAAACCCACCACCCTCATCTGCACCATGCAAAAACATGCCTAGAGTATCTCCCCAGATGTCTCACTACACTGTATACATTCAGCCCACAGGAAAGCATGCTCTCCCCAAGACAGCCTCCACACCATCAACCTCTGAGAGCCTAAACCCCTTTGGATAGCCCACAGGCAGTACTCTCCCTCCATATATTTGTCAGAGCCCTGCACCACAGCTGGGTTCCTGCAGCTTCACAAACTAAGCATCAGCCTTTTCTTGTCTGTTCAGCTGATGTGTCCCATCCTCTCCACCCTCCCCTATCACAGCCATTCTCAGACTGATCCCAGATCACACCTTCTGTGTTTGTGCTTCCAAAGAGCACTGACTCTGCATGAGGTCAGCAAGTCTGTCACACATTCCCACAGTGCTCACCTGAGTCAGCAGTGCTAGCAGAACTCACTGCTCCTTTCATACAGGTTAGCAGAAACTGACCCATTTAGAGCCAACATCCATCAGCTTGTCCCCAGATCTCTGCTCATGGGGATACACCAAGACCAGAACTCTGCTGCTGGCATACAGCTATTTATGGCAAGAACCTCACCTAAACCTCTTGGATCTCTGTTTTACCACAGCTGTCAAAAATCAGCATGGCCCACCCATGCTGCCCTTACAGCAGGCCTTCCACACCTGAGGCTGGGTACAGCAATTGAGTGTGCCTTGGACAGCTTCTGGCATCTCTAATAGGGTGAAAAACACACTAGCTATTTTCAACCTCTGACTGTGGAAGCACTTTCAAAGCAAAAGCTAATGGCTCACATTGCATGCTGCCTCCATGTGGCAAGCAGTGAGTTGCAGGAGATGATCCGCATGGCAGACCACAGACTCCAGCAGCATTGCTGGCTCCATCCCAAACCCACAGAACATGCAGTCCTAACACAATTAGTGGCGTCTCATGTCACTGGCAGGGAGGCAGGGATGTACTGTGTCTTTAGGAGAAAAGGCAGGATGACGGTGCAGGATTGACAAACAGGCAGAGTTATGAGAAGCACCTTGCAATATGTTGGGGCATATTAACAACATTGGAGATAAACAGGATTTTCACAGAAACAGATTGCTCCAAAGTAACTAATGTTTCCAAAAATTCAAAATACATTTCTGCATAGAGAAGCCACAAGGCTTCGTGAGACTTTCTTGGGGCAGTTCAAGTTTTCTGAAGCTGTGGCTTTGCTATGATGCTGGTAGGAGTTCACTGTAAGGTGGCAGAAGGCAGGAACTTGTTTTATTTGAGGCTAAAAAGGCCCCATAACATGGGGTTATTGGCTCCACTAGAGCTCAGGGACCAATGCGATGAAACTGTGTCACATCAGTGTGTCTGCAGCCAAATCAGCACTGGTAAACATTTGCAGTGCTCAGCAAGAAGAGTAGGAGTCTGAAGGTTGTTCCTACAAAATGTAGGGGCCGGGGGATTCCATACTCCACAGTGGCTTTGGTTGTGGTGTGAGGCTCTTGCTTGAACAAGGAAGCTGCTTGGGTCCCCTGGTTGCTGTTCTGTGACCAGCTCTGCATAGCCTAGTTTCCACACTCCTTACCCTGCCATTGTGCATGTGCAGAAGTTGGAAAGTGATGTGCTAGGAGCAGCAAGAAGCTGAAACAATGGCAGGTAACATGCAAAATAGAGACAATATGGACAGCAGTTGAATGTATTGGTCCCTCACACTGGGGAGCGCAGCTGGAGGTTTTTAAGACAAGTCATAAGAACAGCAAAGGTGGCCTGACCAGAAGTGGGAAGAATCCCTGATGCTTCCAGATGACAGTGTCTGTTGCAGGGGCCCAGCACAGCTCAGAATGAGGCCATGGAATAGGTAGCACATGCTAAACTATGGGTCCTAATTCCTGCCCTTGTGGAGGAAACAAGGCACTTGATGGCTCTGTTGCCTCGCTCATGTTGTGGAGGAGCATACTATGTCAGACACATGCACTGGTTAGTGAACTCAGCACAGCGTGAGCCTGCCAGAGCCAGCTCCTTGAGACCTCTGCTGGCTGCTCAGCAAGGGCCAAGAGTTCTAACTTCAGGGCCAACCATGGCCAGTGCAGACCTGGTTCTCACAGCAACTCTCTACAGCATCAAGACGAGAACTGGGGACTGGTTACAACCCTGAGCGAGGTGTGGAAATTCTACCCCCAGAAGGCAGTCCAGTGCTTTCTCATCCTGTTATAATTCTTGTTGCTGTGTGGGTGACTCACTGCAAGTGAAACCGGCAGTGGCTGAGCTGGGGAGAAGCAGCCAACCTCAAACTCTTTAGCTTATGGCAAATTCCCCCATGTCTAAGAGCTGGGGAAACAGCAGCAAGTAGGAAAGTCCCAGTGATATGTTAGTCACTGACTCCGTAACCTTCAGGCAGAGGACAAACACCACAGTGCTGTGAATACCCTGCTCATACAATGGAGCACAGACAGGACCATGGAAGCGGCTGATCCATCACTGAACTGGGACAGGAGCTCCTTAGGACGCCTGCCACGCTCCATGGACTGGGGCAGGTCTAGCGCAGTCATCCCTCTATCAAAGACAGGCTGCAGGTCACAGGCTGGTACTATACCAACTCTTGCCATTACAATTGCCTCTCTGCATTCAGAACACAGAATGTTAGGTCTCCTGCACAGATGGTCAGAGTTTTATAGAAAGTATTCTGGCTAAAAGCAAAAAAAGAAGAAAACAGCTGCTCCTCACCCCTGTGCAGCTAAATGTGCCACAGTGGTCAGTTCCCCACCCTGTTCATCTAGGGCTGCAGCCAGTTTTTCTTCTCTTTCATCTTGCAGTCTTGCTGGAGGGGTAGAAGGTGGCTGTGTGGAAATTTCCATGTTGTAGAAAGCCACAGAAAGGACAGGATGGAAGCAGGACAGCACAAGGGACAAACAGAGCAAAGCACCTTTGGCCAGAGTACAGCAGAGATGTAAAGTTCCTTTCAACATTGCTTTCTCAGCTTGTGAAAGGAATGAGAATAGACAGGACTTAGCAGTGCTGCTGATGGCTGTTATTAGGTACTCTGGGAAAACACACCAAGGTATGGCAATTTAGTAAGCTTTAACTTTGGTTAAGTGTGTTAGTGAAGTACCTGGAAAGTGCCCTCTTCCTCACTCGGCTGTTTTTTTTCCTTCGCTTTGGAGCAATCTGCTTTGAGAGACAATAGTCCTGCAGCTGAAAACCAGACCGGTTCATTGGTCTCATTGCTCTGATTGTCAGCAAGTTCATGCTGAGCTGTTGCTTGGCTTCCGTCCTCGTCACCGCAGTTTAGTCAGAGGGGCCTTGAGGGCTGTGTGCCATGGCTGCAACAGCTGATGAAAAGCTGACGAAATGACATGGCTGCCTCAGTCATAGCAGCGTGGTGAAAAAACCTAAAATTCTGGGTAATGCGTAATCATGATACATCACCATGTGGGAGCCTGGGGCAGACCTTGTACTCAGCAATCTGCAGAGGGGGGGAAATGATCTGTGTGTGTGTGTGCCTGTGCATTGCACGAGCACAGTTCCCCTGAGAATTAGTCAAAAACACCTATTCTTTGTAAAAGCAACTCTATGCAAAATTACACACTTTGGAAGCACCTCTGTCAGAGCTAGAATACAAACTGCACTAATCATGCTCCCTAAGGTGTTTTCTACAGAAAAGACATGGCTAGGAGAAAGCAAACTGTCCCTTCAGTCTCTATTTACTAAGGAGTTTTGTCACATAATTCCACAGTCAGAGGTAAACATTAGGGAGCTGGGTTTTGGAAATCACAACCCCCTCATTTGGTTCTCTCACCCCTTGCTCCTTTGGCCATCTCACTGCCAGAATGCAACACCTAAAAGAACTTGTTTTCTTAGATAAATTTTGTAGCTCGTGATGGATAAGCACTCGGACATCCTTGCACCCTGCCTGAACAATGCAGGGTCCCAAAGCAAGATGCAGAGATGTTATTTAAAGAGCTGACCCCTCCCTCACCCTAAATTAACTTGTCCCTACCCCCAAGAACTTGACCCCACATCCTCAAGCTCCTGCTCCATACTAGTCTCACCCTCGTCTTGTGGCTATTGTTAGTTTTCCACAGGCAATGACAAACCTTGTGATAGGAATTTGCCAACAGCTGTTCCGTACAGGTGCGTATTTCCAAGGAGCTAACACTGTTCAGAAAGAAGAGAAAGAAAAAAAGGCAAGGCTGTGGCATTCCCTGCAAGGGAAAAGCAGTGTATCAGAACTAGCTTCTCCTGAACTGGGAATACACCTGCTTTTCTCAGGAACCCATTTCACTCATGGTGAGTCAGGTTGCTAATACTCAGTAGGCAGCCAGGTGAGAAAGGTGGAGTGATTGTGAGCGAGTAATAAATAGCATTATAACTAGGCTAAAACTTGGCACAAGCCTCCACTTGCACTGCAGTCTTACAAAACAAACTGAAAAACACTGAAGATACACTTACTACAATCAGTTATTCTCTGTCCTGGTAGGAGCCCTCCACTAGCTGAAAAGGACATGCTTGGAGGGTCCCAGCCTTCAGGAATGAACTTCCTCCCTCGGGAGGGTAAGCTGCCTTTGCAAGCACAGCCTGGTCCACGGGAGGTACAGCTCAGGTGAGTACACCTCGCTGGCAGTCCTGGGAGCCAGCCCAGTCAGAACTCCCACACACTCCGGGCAGATCATCATCTTTGGCCAGACGCCTGTCATTTGAAACCTGTTTTATAGCCTGGCAATAGCTCCGGGTGGCAAAAGTGGAGGCGGTGGAGGACGGAACATGAACTTAGCTCCCACTGCAGTCATGCACAGTGCCTATCGCAGGACAGGGTGTGAGCTGGCCAGCTGCTGTTGCGGAGGCTCACAGAATCAAATTAGGCAGGTGATAGATTAAAAAATAAACTTTATTTAAACCAAAATTGTTTAGCAGAAAACTAACAAGAAATGAGGCTCATCAAAATCATTCAACACTCCAACAACATCAGTAAACCACAGGTTCAGGATGGTGTACGAGGAATTAATACTGCACAGCTGGCTTTAGAAATGAGGATCCAAACGTTCAGTCACCCACCTATAAGATGAGGGCTCTCAACCTCGAGGATTTTTCTTGGGCGGCATCCTGACCCAAGGGGAGAGTACCCAACTGCAGACCCGCTGCTCTGAGGAGGAGGACCCGCTCCCCTTGCCCTCTGGCAGGGCTCCATTTATACCCTGGTCGAATCTGATCTGTGTTCAGTTCTGATTGACTGAGGGCCTTGACTTTCTTAGCCCTCGCCCCACCTGTATACATGTATACGTAACAGTAACTACTGGCCCAAAGTGTGTATGTGATGGTCAGCACTTGCCACAGTAAAGGCGAGAAAAGTAAGGACATGAAAAGTAAGGACGCAGTGGTCTTAATGCCCCCAGTCTTTGTCAGGGCAGGTGCACCTGCCACAGCCTCCCAGCCAGCCCCGGTGTTTATCGCCAGTTCTGTGTTATGTATGCAAAGGCATAGGAACAGGGCTCCCCCTTCTCGAAGAGTTACAGTTTGATTTCACTGAAGAAATACTGAAGAGAGAGAAGGGGAAGAATACCCACGCACAGAACGCCATCCAACGGAAATGAGAAGACAGGAGGGCATAGCTATGTAGAAGAAAAAAAGCCAGGGAAAGGCAGAATGAAGCTGGGGCTCAGCAGAGAAGTGCTACAGCAAACAGCTTTCCAATCCTGGCCTGGGCAGACCACTCCTGGCTGCTCCAGCCAAGTGCAAGCCTTCCAGGAGGATTTCACAAAGAGCACAAGGGAGAGGTCAGGAGCAGAAGGGGAAGAAAGCACCGCTGGTGTCCCTGAGCCTCCCTTAACAGCCCTGTGCTATTACAGTAAACAGTGAGTAACCCATTCTGGGTAGCTGCAATAACTAGCTGTGGGTTTTTGCTTAAACTTGACTTTGCTTGGATTTAGGGAAGTGAGTCAGCTTACTCATGAGGCAGACCATGGCCTCTATGCATCTTCCTGTTCCACCATTTCAGTGTGGGTTTGGTTGATGGGTCCTGGAAAGCCTCTTCACCTGTCTGCCTCACAGCCCTCCCACTTCACGGAATTTGTGCTGATGTTAACTACGGCAGTGACTGCCCTCATGCAAAGAAAGAGTATTTCTGATAGAACTAACCCTCACCTGAGTGAAAATAAAATTCAACCTGATACTTTCAGTAAAAACAAATAAATAACATGGTCATCAGCACCTTAGCTACAAGCAGTAAGATCTTTCACTAACCACCACCTTAGTGAAAGTGAGCTACAAACCAGTGCCTATACAAATACTAACTATCACATCTAAATACAGACACTTCACTGCAAGTCTCCTTCCAGGGCTTACATACCCTTTTTTACTGCTGCAAAATTGATGCATAGATACCTCTACTACTTGGCCAACCTGAACTTTGAAAAGATATTTGCAGTACAAAAATCTTACAAAACACGTTAAACCAGTTTCTGTGCTTAGCATTATGGTTTCCTTCCTTATGAATGGCAATGCAAATAGGGTTTTCTAACTGAGAATACACATACATATTTTAATACACACAAAATTACTTAATGGTTCTTAACTATTTTGTGCCACTGCCAGCATACTAGGGTGGAATTTACCATACCAAAACGTATGATAATGCCCTAGAAAAGTTCAGAGTTGTGATTAAAACTTTTGGAACAATTATCCAGCAAGAAGTATATGCTGCCTTAAAGCTGCAGGCATAATTCCCATTCTGACTGCACAAGAACAAGAAGCTGAAAAAATGCTCCATCAATTTAGGGAGTCTGACCATAGACTGGATAAACTTTCTGGGAAAAGACTGCTTAGAAATGTCTGATTCCATTTACAGCTGTAGAAGTATGAAATAACTCCGTTTGCTTCTACAGAACAAGAAACTAATCATCAATAATAGCATTGCTTAAGCCCAAATGACAGTAATCTTTATTTCAGGTCTTGGCTGAGCAAGTATAGAAACATATATCCCCTGCTGGAGCTAGGCACACAGGACCTCCCTCCTCCCCTCCCCGCCCAATAAATAAATTATAGAAGCTGTGTGATGCTGTCAGTGCAAGTCAGTCACTTCCCCTCTAACCTGCACCTACATCCCATTTCCAGGTGTGTCAGCACCTTCCACATCACCTTTGTGGGCTTCCCAAGCAACATAGAGAGCCAGGGCAATAACCACAGGAGCTGTACTAAGAACTTCTACTTTACGCAGCTGCTGCTCACTTTTAGAGAACAATCACAGACAGAGAAACTTTAGCTCTGGCTTCGCCCCCCTGATAGAGTTGTAGCTGCAATTGTGAGGTGCTAACCCCTGCTGTTACCCAGGGGTCTGCATCACATACTGGTTGCCAGCCCTGCAGCAGGCATGAGTGTTACAACCCACTGAACCCATGTCTGAACTTTAGCAGACCTCACTTCAGGCAAGATTGGAAGAACAAACAACATTTCAACTTGCCAAACAGTTTATTTCCAAAGACTGGTTTGTTTAGTCTTGGCAAGCGTGGCTAGGCTACCTTCATGTAGCAGTTGTCCTCCTGTGCAAAGGCTTGTACAAGTTTCATTTTTTTCTCATTCTTCCTGTTGTTTTCCCTCAATAGTTCTACTGGTCTTTTTTTAAATGCAGGTGCCAGTCTGGAACCCTCACTGTGAATGGTGTGAGAATCAGGAGGACAGGAACTATCCACAAAAAGAGGACGTGACAACTTGTCTGAGACCAGGAGCTCTGCAGTTTTTCTTTCTAAGTTTAGCCCAATGCTGTCCAGCGATTCTTCTGGTAAGCTAGTTGCTGAGCCACACCTCCTGCCTACGGCATGCTTTATCACCTCTTTATTTTCCCCTGCATTTCCAAGTTTCCCCAAGTGGTTGTGCATGTGGCGCTGAAAGTCAGTATTTAGTCTGTTACTGCTGCTCTCTTGCGTTCCTTTACCAGTATAGTTAAAGCTGTTAGGTTTTGTCCCCTTTATAGTTCTTTCTCTGTTGTTAAAATCTTGACAGTTCAGCTCTAACAAATGCAACAGCTGTTCGTCTCTGCTGGTATTTTCATCTTTGCTATCACTAGACAGCTCATTAGAGTTGATGATCCAAAGGCTGCCATCACTGGTCTGCGTGACATTCTCACTAGAGGCTAAACCTGGGACAATGCTGCAGTCAAAACCCTGTAGAATCAAACATACATGGCCATCTGCCCTCTGGTCAGGTTCACAGATTATAGTATCTGGAGGTGTTTCTCTCAGGTTGTTGTACAAAAGATGAATGAAGGGTTCATATAGTGTCCTAGAGATAACCTCGCTGTCATTGTCACAGTATATACCATTACATTTAACTGCATTATCAAAAGGTTGATAACCAGATGGTTGAGGTCCAGTGGGGCAAGAAATTATATTGGCGTTCTTTTGAACATTTTGGTATGTTACTTGCTTATGCATTTCTTCCTCTGGTAGGAAAGCTGAAGCACTGTCATTTGCATGTGCAGAGAAAGATGGAAAATCAGTATGTTCTGAACAGATGTTTTGAAAATCAAGCTCAGTGCAGGGAGATCTGTAGTTGGTATAACATGTCTGATTGCTAGGGGGTCGATAAATTTGATCTCTGCAGCTAAGTTCTGGCGTCTCTGAAAACTGTGTCAAAGGTGGTGAGGAGCACACATTTTCAAAACACAGAGTCAGGCTACTGTTAGCCATAGATGGAGACATAAAGGTATCAAAGCTCTTATATGCAGAGCTACTTGGTTCCTTGAATGCAGACACAAGAATATCAAAGCTCTTGTATGCAGAACCACAGGGCTCCACGGATGGAGACATAAGGGTGTCACAGCTCTTGTAGACAGAACCACAGGGCTCCACGGATGGAGACATAAGGGTGTCACAGCTCTTGTAGGCAGAACCACAGGGCTCCACGGATGGAGACATAAGGGTGTCAAAGCTCTTATATGCAGAGCTACACAGCCCCATGGATGGAGACACAAGCGTATCAAAACTCTTGTGTGCAGGGTTGCTTATTCTGTCTTTTTTGGTCCCAAAGGATGGTTTATTTGGAGATTCTTGGATCAGGACACATGAGTCATGCTGACTTTCAGAACTGCATGGAAAAAGGCTTTGATGAACCACATGTTGAAGATCTCTTGCATCCAGAGAAGCAGAATTTATACTGGAGCTCTGATAGCCAGATTCAAAGGATTCTTCTGATTGTTCTGACTTCTTGCTGGCTGTACTACAATTGTAGTCATCTTGAGAGGCTTTGGTGAAAAGGGAGTCACTATGAGAAATATCACATGGCTGCTGACTCTGGGCTGCGCTTTCTTTTGGATTTCGCTGTGACGGATTTGCTGACTCAAGTTTCTCAAATGTTTTATTCTCACCTGTGCTGATGTCTGGGTCTTTATTGTCTTGCACGTTGTTTTCATCTGCCAGGAGCTCAATAAACATGCTAGCTAGTGCATCATTGTGTTCAGTGTGCTCTCTGAAAGCAATGACACTGCTCTCACAAGGCTCAAACATGGTGATCTGGTCACTAGTCTCCTCCTGGCTCTCAGCCTCAATGTCTGTTAAACATTCACAGATTTCTATAGACTCTTCAACCACAATTGTCTCCGGGGTTAAAACTGCACTGCTGCCTTTTGGAAACCACTCTTCAGACTTGCTGTGGCAACTGCAACATTTCTCAACATTTCTGATGTTATCTTTTCCCTTGAAGTTTTGGCTTGGCAAACTTTGAGCCAGACAGTTCTTGCAACTTCTGTTTTTGGAAGTCAAAAGGAAAGGACAGTTAAAGTTTATATAATAGGAAACTATTTTATGCTGTAAAGCAGAGGGTTTTTTTTTCCCCTTTATCTTACTTACATTTGGTTTTCCATATGACTCTGCTTTAAGTCATGGAAAGGGAACTTAATTTCATCAATGTAGCACAAAACTGAAAACTAATAAAGATACAAATGAGATTTAGGACACGTGAATTGTATTTAGTATCCCCTGCACTAGCCAGACAATAGCACTTATTACATATTCTACTTCTGGTGATCAGGAAAAGGTATTTTTTGCAAAGCCTTTAAATTACCTTGACATTTTTTACGACCAAATGGCTCTTTGCTGGATTTGGGATTTGATCCCACCATTCTTTCTTCACTCTGCAAGAGAAGAATTAAAATTGTTTGCTTTGACTGCATTTTGGCTTCATCAGTGTACACTTCCCTCTTCTGTTCTTCTCTCCCTCTTAGCCATCTGCATTGCAGCAACAGGAAGCGCTTGTTCTGTGCATCTCCAAGTGCTGCTTTTCATTAAACTAGTGCAAAGATGTTTATATGTTTGGTGCGTGACTGCTCTGCACAACCACAGTCACGTGTTCTTCTAATCATGTTTGAAATGATGTGCGAAACAGATAGGATCCCACTTTCACCTTACCACTAAAAAAATTTAAAAAGAAATACAGATATTTAACCATCATTACTGGAATTCCAGCAAAGACTGGGGTTCAAAACTGACAAACCCCGTAACTGCAGCCTGTTTTGGATGCTGTAACAAGCCCATTCTAGTAAGATTAATAAAGAATATTCAGTTATCTATTCAGAAAATGACAGCGTGCAACTGACTTGAGTTTATAAAACGTTTGCTCCTAGAGAGTGAGATAAAGGTGCTGAGGAAAAATAAAACATTAGATTCCTGTACTACTAGACATTCAGCTAATCAATAGCAATACTGGTATGTGTGCAAACTGCTACTCTATAAAACCTGTGGACAGTATGACACTTACTTGGTAAAACAGAAGTAACAAATTACAGATACTGCCATGATCAGTATGCAGGATACGGGAACAGCCATCTGCAGAACGTCTTCAGCTGTTACTTGGTAATCTGTTAAACAAACATATACATTTACATGTGTATGTGCATATAAATACAAGTACTGGGCAATACCAAATTCATTGCTCTTCTTTTGCACCTTAAAAAAATGCTCCTTTAGAGGATGTAAAATAAGGCCTCCAGCAGATAAACAACAGAACATACACAGCTACCAGTGGTGACGGTGTGTAGCATGTCTGAAAGGTCAATGCAGGTACTGCAGTCAGTTACTCTGAGTGTTAGGAGTTGGGAGAGCCAACATGTACTGTGAGGCCATTTGTCAGCTCTCGGGGACAAACCTGTCACACAGTCCCTAAAATGGCATTATCATCTCCATTGTAGTGCAGCTATGCTTCTTGTCCTCTCCGTTGCTCTGCAGAGATTTTTATAAACCCTCAGCCCTCTGATGGTTAAAGTATTGCTTAATTTGCAGCCTAAATATCTCTTGTTCATTTATATCCACTTGCTCTTACGTCAATGTTGTTCTTTAGTTTAAACATCTCTTCTCCTTCCCTGGTGTCTACTTCATGAAATATTTATAGAGAATAAACACATTCCCTTTCAGCCTTTTTTTCCCACAAGGCTAAACAACCCAACTTCCCTTGGTCTTCTCTTCCTCAGTTTCCCCAGGAGTTGCCTTTTTACATTTAGTCTCTTTGGAAGCCTTTACAGATGTATCCACAATATATTCAAAAGGATGAAGATGATGATTCCATAACTCTCCTCTGAGAGGAGAGCAGCGGGGTATATATGATATGGTTTATAAAAATATACCATACTTTTATCAAGCTGCTATTTGTTACAATACTTACCGTAGTGAAATTCAACTTCTTCACTCCATTCACTCCAGTACGCCGGGTAGTCTGTATAGTTACACCTTACACTTGCAACGTAATCATAGCCTCTCCTCAAGGAGCTTGCAGTAATTTCAAAGCTTTTTGCTTGGTAGTTAATTGCTTTTACAGAAATCTGAAAAGAAAGTGAGAAAGTTCACTTTGGCTTCTTTATGAGGTGAAAGGTTAGTGACAGCAATTAAACAACAATAGTGTTATGTGTTTCAGCAACCTTTCACAAATGGGCAAATGAATGACTGTATACCTTATCCGCTGTGTGTGATACTGCATTTTGTTGTCATGAGCGGGTGGTATTTGTGACATGCCACCGTGCATGTTCATCCCCTACCAGAGGAAGCCCAGCCCTAAAGTGCTGGATTGTTCAGGAGGGTGTCTGAAATGCCTCAAGTGTGCCAGAGTCATGAACAGCCTCCAGCTTCCTGACGTCTAAGGAGCAAATGAAGTTCAGGGAACAGAAGCATTGTATTTTCAATCTCTGCCCTGTCTACTGTGAGCAGCAGACCATTTTGGGGTGGCAGTCAGAAGAGTTTCAGTCCTTTAAAGCCCAGCTGAATCACTTTGGGACAATGTGACCTGTGGCAAGCGTGTGATCAGGAACATTGTGTGACTTGCCCTTGCTTGGCCCTTACGCCATTATTCATGAAATGGTTTCAAGACTTTTCAGAGGACTTTTTAAACCTGAAAGCTCCAGAGAGACAGAAAAATCAAGAGACTGGCTGTCTCTTACCTCTGTCGGGTGCTGCTTCCTCCAGTATTTCACTTCATAGATGACCGGCTGTCCAGAGAGCATGGATGGAGGAGAGTAGCTCTCCTCCCAGCTCAGATTGAAATTACCATTTTCAACTTTCTCAATAGCAAGATTTTTGGGGGCCCTTGGTTTAACTGTATGTTAAAAAATACAATTAAGGAGAACATGGCAATGGGAAAGCACTGAGAAGCAGAGACACAAACATTCACCAGAGACCAGAATCTCATCGCAGTCAATGCATTTAGCCCTTTTCACTATGCTGTAGCATGAGGATATAGAGGCCAAAACAGAGCATACAAGGTATTCATTAACAAGCACTGAATCTTCAAGCTGGCTGAACAAACTGCAAGGTCAACCTTTTGGTGCACTGGACGCAGCTTTCAGCCTGGAAAAATGGGAACAACCTGCACCCTCACAATAGCATGCTGTGCCATGGGGTAGGCACAGAGCTTCTGACAACTTTGCAGCCAGGCTGTCCTGGCTACCTGTCTCTTAGAAACTGATGCAGGCTCCTGCTTATTCTGCTGATAAGTAGCAGCGGCAATCAAGTATTCTGAAAAGAACCAGCTCATTGATGCAGATGAATGCCCACCTAAGGTATGTGAATGATATTCTCTGAGTGTTTGAGGTGACAAGTGTTACGAACAAGCACACTGTTCTAAACAAAGTAGGTGCAAAATAGAGAGACATAAACTGTATCTATGCTCTGTCCTGTGAAAGAGCGGAGTCATTAACTTTTTATCACTGGTTGTTATAATCCAACAGCAATTACTGTAAAAATCTCTGTTCAGGGGGATGATTCAACTAGCATGAAAAATCAGAGTATGACAGAGACAGGAATGGAAGAAATTTCAGTACGGATAGCCTAGTATCTTTCTAGAAACTGGAAGTAGCACATTCCTCTTCATCCTTGAATTCTACTGCCACAAGTAAAATGCACGTCTAAGCCCCCAAACTGCTGCTGTCTGGCAGCTGAGAGGGTACAGCTAGAGGAAGAATCACTCTCTGCTTGCCCCATTACTTATACTCTTTCCTTAAGAATCTACTCCAGAATCAGGTTTCTAAGCCAAATGGATTTTGCATTTAAGCCAGCATGGCACTTTTCACCTCTGGTAAGGAAAAACTCTTCCAGTGAAATGAATGAGGAGTTAGTTAGGATTGCATAGCCTGGAACCAGATGTCCTGGTGACAAAGTAAACAGTTTCTTACCAACCAGGGCTGGTGTAACACTGTAATTCCACATATCAGTCCCATTGAACTGTAGAGCTAGTATATACGTGAGGCCTGATACAAAATAATCCGGATGTATTGTGCAAGCGCAGCTTAAACTGTCTTTTCCATTCTCAGGGACACACACACGATTTCTGAAAAACAGGCAGAAAATTATGTGATGTTTAGAGTGTGGCACACTATTTCTTGAAAAGGTGAAATCGAGCTTCCCAATGTGTAGAGCTAATCAAGTCTGAGGCAAACAAGCTCAGGTCCTAGAAACGTTTAGCCCAAACAAATCCAAACAAAAACTGAGCTCTCCCAAACAACACACCCTCCCCAAACACCCCTTGGATATCTGTATCACACAAATGAAAAACTTGACAGAAAGGCTAAGGATTGATCCCAACAGGAAAAATTAACACCCTTTGTCACACTTCAACATCTGAAGGAGCGGACTGACAGCTTGCTAGTACAGGAACGGTTTACTACAGTGTACATCTTTGGATGTCTGTGTGGAGAAATCATATGGAGAGGAACAGGAGAGTCCAGATGCATCTTCCTTTGTAGGAGATGACGACTGGCCCTGCTGCAGAACAGGGACAACAGTCTGTGCTTGAACAGAGTTAGACTGTACGCAGAGATAATCACCTGGGCTCCAGGGGAGAGTACCTTTGCTACAGACTGGTAAATTGGGTGAGATTTCTCCTGAAGGAGGTAAAATTTCTCGTGAAATGAAGGTTGGGTAAACTTATGAGAGCCCTACCACTCCTACAAGTAGGACTTGATCACTCCTCTGTACTAAGAGTGCAGAGAGGTCTGCAGAAGAGTAGACCACCAAACAGAGAGTGCTGTTAATTGCAGCAACCCATTTTCCTCCCGGCAAGAATAATAATCTGGATTACATTTTGTCCCACACACCCACAGTAGAGGGAGGGAATCAAAGCTGATAATGGCTATAGGATATATGAAGTTCCAACAATGATAATGTAACACCTTATTAAACACTTACGGCAGAACAAAAAGTTCCTTCCAGTAGTAGAGCAGGAATTCTTTGGAGCAATTCGTTTGTGCAGGCACCTTCCAGTGACAAACCAGCTCTTTGTCATAGTCACTGAAGCATGCAAATTCCTGTACATGTCCTGCAGCTATAACTAGGGAGAAGCAGCACACAATGAGAAGCAAGAGAATCAAAAGAATAAACTGGACTAAGCAGAAACATTAACTTTTCCATCTAAACAGAGTTACCAACCCCCTATAAATGAAGTGAAAGCATTGTTGTTTTTCGTGTTCTGGGTAAATGGAAAGAGATGCATGTCACCAAACGTCTCCACCTTTCTGGAGACAACGTCTACGGTCTTGGAGAGGAAAAAGGTCTGCAGTAGTAATATTGAAATAGAAAGGCACAATTCATCCAACACAGTCTTCCAAGCATAGAAAATCTGATTCTGATAGCTCTATCTAAAACACATCAACATTTAATTATAAACCAGCATCATCCTATGTGTTAAATACAAAAGCCAAAATGCAGATAATCAGAGTCAGACCAAGATCACTGCCTACAGGCATGTACTCGTGCTTTATCTACAATGGTTCTAAAGCTTCCCAAATGCATGCTCTCTGCCTCCCAAGAGCAGTTCCCCATTGCCTAGAAGATCTTCCTGTCACAGGCTTTCTTCTAGTATGCACTTTTTCTTAATTTCACTCAGTATTTCCTGTTCTGTCTTTTACTTTTCATTGTTATGACAGTGTTCGGAGACCTGGAGAGACCGAGTCACATTGTTCCAGGCATTGAGAGGGTACAGAAAAGCCCAAAGTCTCTGCACTCCCAATGTTCGCCTTTACAATCTCTTTCACTGGCAGTATTTAAGAAAAAAATAGAAAACATCAGTCAAAATATCTTTGTTAGAATTGGAAAGGGAGATGGAATACACAATCCTCAGCATCACTTCCAGCCTCATTTTCCATTATTTCAATGCACTCCACATGACTGAAACAAGGAACAGAAGAGGAGGAGCTATGTGACAGTAAGGTCATGCTGTTATTAGGACTAACAGTGTGCCAAGCGTGGTACTGGAATGTGATAATTTCTAAATGAAGCAGTCAGAAATAGCTAATACTTTTATCATCCCAGACAATTCTTTGCCACCTTTGATGTTTCACTTCTCTGTTATTGGTAAAAATTAACAATATCTCCCTTTTCTTGCACAAGTTGTACAGATCTAAATACTTCTCTCCTGCTCTACATCTCAATTCGCTGTAAAAATTTAGAATAGCTTTGGCTGGTTTTTAGAATCCTATTAATTGATATTTTTCTGATAGTTTCCTAAGGGATTCTGCTAGAAGGTTTCCTGTGGCAATTATACAAGGGCCATATAAAGACACGATTTCATTTCTCTATAGTACGTACATAATCTTGTTTACACGGCCCAGCACATTACTAACTCTCCATTCTTGTCATTTACATTGCAAATTCAAGATTAAGATGCCTACAATTCACATCCTGTAAGGTCTTTGTCCTTCAGCCACTGCTGCTTCACAGAGTTATTCTTTCCCATGGGTACCTAAGTTTCAGATTATTCCTCCCAAGCAAAACCTTTTGTTGTCAAAAATACCTAATTTCATTTTATCCTTCCTACATTTCTACTTTTCTGTAGTCCACTTGTGTTATTTATTCTGACATAACTTCTGCATACTCTGATACAGTACCGTATCTACAAATGTAATAAACATGATGGTCAGATACGTTTTAGTGGACATGATACAGTACATACAATGGGATCTACCACCAGACCTTCTGGTACTTCAATAAAAACCTGACTCAAAGAAACAACTGTTTAGTACTGTCAGTGTATGGCCTTTTACCCTCTTTAAAATCCACACATCACTTTCACTTGCCTTTCCAAAAGGCCTCCCACAAAACTTGACTACCAAGCAGTCCTGGATCACTTGAGCAAACTCAATAACCTTAGTGAGGCTCACTTATGCAAATGAGGATGTACGGCAATGTCAAGGAACCACTGAAAAATTCTGTAAAAATCATAATCTAAATTGTCTGGTATATTGACTGGTTATAAACCTAGAACTGACTGCAGCTCACAGTTTCATTAGTGTTCAAATATTTAGAAAATGTTTTGTTTTGTTTTAGTTACTAAGGCTAGATATTTATCTTGTAGATAAGAGCTATCACTCTCATATCCTTTCTGGGTGGCAGCACCACATATAGTTCCCTTTTGTTCTGCATGGTCCCCAGTTCTTAAAAAAACCCCCAGGAATCATCAGAAGAGCAGCAAGTTAAAGATTAAACTTCTGCAACACTGTAACAGTCACACTGCTCATTTATTTTAAAAGAACCATTATCTATTTATCCTGTTGCTGTTGTTTATATTTGGTTGCCATTTGTATTTTTGTTAGTTTCTTTTTTTTTCCACTTTAAGATGCATTTTTAAAAGAAGTACTAACATTTTAAGCCCTTTAAAGAATGTAATTATTTTTCAATGTGTTAATGATCTTACTTTCAAGAATACTTCAATTAAATAAAGCTCTTCCTGCTGTGTTAAGCTATGATGATTAGCAGCTTTACTTTATCTTGCCTTTCAGCGTCCTCAAGTATTTTCAGAACTCTAAATTAGCTTCCGTATTCTTTTCCTGTGACCTTCTCCCTTTTCCACCTCTGGTACACCGTATTTTTTTTAAACCTCAGATATTTGAGAATTTCCTTTTGAAACCACATACAGTACAGAGTTTGTTTTCAGTTCGTGTAGCTAAAAAGGGAACTGAAACATGGGATTTCTTTTTTAATCCTCAACTAGAATACCATGCTGAAGAAACTTAAAACATGTAGTTAACTCGGGGGGGGGGGATCTGTAAAATTAAACCTTGGTAAAGATCATTTACTGAAAATGTGGGACTACCTAGATCAGATGACCCAGCCAATGCATGCTTGCAAGCCTTGATCCTTCTCATTAATTCAAATTGCACTATTTCACAGTACATAAGAAAGTAGCTAATAAACCTTCTTTTTTAGAGACAGGCTATTTTTAATTGTCTTTTAACTATTTTCGTTTGCTTTAAAAAAAAAAAAAAAGAAAACTAAAAAACTGTAGACTACTGTGGAACTACTTAATAACTACAGAAAGCAAAATGTAAGATTCTTTTTCCAGAGAATAAAAATGCATTGTTGGAAAACATGATTTTATATACCTAACTTTTCTTTATAATCAAATATCATAAAAGATACAAGGAAAAAAACATTTTCGTATTCAGCCCCTGCCAGTTGAACTTCAGAAAATAACCATCAGCTAACAAGCAGCATTAAGACTTAACGCAGCTACACGTCCTGGCAGATCAAAAGAATGGTCTAGTGAAGAACACATAGGACATCACGTGGCAGTCACCTGCCCCTGCACAGGCACAAGTCAGAGCACGTAATGTCTCACAGCAAGCGCCTGCAAAATTTGTTCAAATTCAGTCAACTACATTTTCCAACTTAGTAACTCTGCACACTTCAGAGAACACAAATCGACAGATGCCCTTTAACAGTAGATCTACAGGCTCCATTTCATGAGCGTAGCTCCCTCAAGGTCCTGCATGGTGAACAGTGGCAGTTATGAAAATAAGCAAATGAGAGACTAGTGCTTTCTCCTCTTATGGGGTTTCTACAGAGATGTTCCTGGGTTATTGCTGAGCACCTTGTTTGCAGCAAGGTGTCCAACAGAGGTTAGATAATGGGGAAGCAGGGAGATGACTTTCCAAACCTCAGTTTCTCCTTCCTGCAAATTCCTATTTTTTCTTGCCCATATGGAAAAGGTCAATAAAAAGAAAAAAATCTAAGAATTTATTCTAGTATTCTGATATTTCTGACATTTGAAGTTACACATTTTATATTAGTTAATTAATGGTAATAGTGTTGCCTACTAGTCATGAGAAAATGCTGTCGATAAACACTTCAGTATAATAATTTAAAACATTGACAAACTTACCTTCATTTGTTGTATATGAAAAGAAAAGGATCCACAGGGTATGCGGTGCAGCACTTGGGAGTCTTGCCATCATTGACATTGGCCAGGTTCAGTAGGACAAGTTGTGATGAAATTCTGCCAACAGAAAACATTATTATAAGCTTACATCAGTGTCCCAGTTAAGGTAAGGGTGTAGTTTTTCCTACCACTCTGCTAGATGTTAGGATTCAGATCCCCTGCAGTGCCTGATCCCCCTAAAGTTAGCTCATGGAACAATGAGAAGTGTAGAAGAATAAGGATAATAGAAATAAGCTACAAGACTTTTCTGCAAAGTTTTAGTTACAGAGGATACTGGACTGACATTGGCAGTGGACCCGCTCTTTTCAGCTACTAGAAAAGCAAAGCTGCTAGTATGTGAGATATTAAAAGAGTAAGCACTAGACCAAAATCATTGACAATCAACATGTCACCAAAGCCCTATGATTCCACTCAGATAACTGAAAGAATTTAAGAATGAAGTGCCTGATCTATTGACTAAAACGTTTTCCCCAAGTCCTATCACCAGTACCCTAAATAATAATAATTCTCCTGAAAAATATTTATCTTATATAGAAATAAACCTTGCTTCAACAGAATGCAGATTCATTAAAACAGTAAATAATTAGAAGTTATAAAACACATACCTAATCATGATATAACCTGCACAACTTCAGAGAAGGAAAATTATGCAGCTTTCACATATTAGATTCTTTAAGCATAGCAAAGCTGTTTAAGTAAACTGAAAACAGATGAAATAATTAATTTAAGACTTTCAAAAAACTTATTTCCCCAATATTCTTTTGCTGATGCAACGTAGCCACTTAGTGGAAGATCATATTCTGGATTAGATATGGCTACCAGCTTTCCTATCACTAGAAATGTATGCAATGCCTTTAAAATTTTGGTAAATTTGTAGGTAAAGTCATGCTAACTAATATGGAATAACCATGACTTTGCATTCAGTATAAAGAGGGATGAAACTTGTTCAGCAGCCCATTGTCTGTTAATACACAACCCTTTTGTCCCTTCCTCTCACGCTCTTGATATTCTCTAATCTCCGAGTCTGGACACAGTGTTCTTACTACCTGCGTGCTACAGTTGCTCTGCTTACACCTGCAAAGTTCCCAGGTGGCATTTGATTTCAAAACCTCATGATTCCTTCTCTGTGATTGAGTAAAGAGGAAGGAACTTCTCAGAAGATCTCCTTTAGCAGGAGAGTGGTGTTGGGCTTTCTGCAGAAGTTTTGTTAGATTCTGAAGTAGAAGAGACCATTGAAATGTATTTGTTGATGGTGGTTCAATACTCTCTGCTCCAACTACAGTAGTAGAACAACCTTTGACGGTTCTAACAGATTTGAGTTTCACCACCACAGAAGACAGAAGGCATTGGCGAGGGATCAGCAACTCTGCTGCAGTGTAAACTTGTTAAGTGATTAGCTTCAGAAAAATTTAATGACCTTTTGGAAGTATGCATGTGGGCACTGTATACATGTAAGGACGTGCAGCCTCAAAGGCATGCTACCAAAGCTGTATCCCCTCAAATAACTCCTCTCTAAAAGTGGGAAGATTCTCAAGCACAGCTGCTGAATATTTGTTGGCAAATATTCGAATAAACACAAGGCAGGCAACAGCCGGACTCTTTCTCAGTTGAGTAAGGGACAGAAAAATCAATTTTTTATAAAGAAGACCATACCTTTTATTGATAAATGTATCTACATAAATCAAACTATTGTGAAATGTAGCAATAGAATCTTCATTTTTTTCAATATATTTAGAAGTACTAGCACTTCACTTATGCTCAATCTTTACTTCAGTATGTCAGATTCAGCTCCAAGGCAATTTCCTCATAATCCAAGTTTCTGCACTCGTCAGAAAAGTCACATTTAATGATACTATATTTCTTCCATTCTCACATGCATGATTGACCACTCTTTAAAACAAGCTTCTAAAGATTAAACATGGAAAATTTCAATCTTAGAGGTTAAGGGACAAGAACATTGTTAGTGAAAATAGAAGATTAGAATGGAAACTCTTTTGTGACCTTCTCTGAGACAGTTACTGCTCATCTAGTAATGAAGGACATACTTGAAAGACAAATTTCTCATAAATGCTCAAGAAAACTATTACTCAAGAGCTGAGCTTGTCACATTTTGGGAACAGACAAAACAAGACTGAGCATAGTAATACATTTCTTGAAAAGAACACAAGTGCCTTTGCTGCTGCTAAGAAAAAAAAAGAGCAAACTGCTCCAGCCTAAAAAAAAATCCTTCTCTTTTCCTCCTTTTTCCTGGAATTGTCAAGAGAGGAAGTGTTTGCTTTCCAGTCCATTCTTAAGTAATACTGTCGCATGACTGGAGTTCCAAGAAACTCTTAAAACTTTGGCAGAGAATCCTGTATCACATAAGCATGTATGAATCAGCAGATGGCAGAGCAAAAAATCTCCCCCATTGGAGAAAAGATCTACACGTTGATGAAAAAGGAGTTAACCCATAGCTCTAATGAAACTGCAAACTTTTTTTTTTAATACGAGTAATGAACTATAAATCCAATGCAAAGGGAGAAAATTTTGAAATGGCAATAGCTTTCCTGTCTATTAGCTCTTAAGTTTTTCTTTATATCAGATAATGAAATACCAATCTTAAAAAAGTATATGACACAGAGAGAGAATACTAAAATCACAGAAAACCTAGTAATCCCAATATATTTGAGGAAAGTAAGGTGTAAAAGACGTGACTTCCCCAAAACTGTGAAAGAAATCTCTATTGGGGCTAGAAGCGGGTCTACGTGATTACTGGCACAAGTTATGTGCTTTTAGCATTTATCATTTCTGTCTCTTGAAAAAAAATATGATGCAATTGAAAAGATTTCATTTACTATCAAGAAAAACAGTAACAACTTCTGGTCTGGGCTTCTAAATAAATTAGGGTCACATTTAATCTACAGGCATAATTTGCAAAATTGTTATGCTCAAAGAGTAACTCATGCCCAAAAGACAGGAGATAGTAATTTCTACATAAGACTGCTTAGTTTACCTTTGCTGCAATTGTACAGGTAAAGGACCGCTCCCGGTTTTAAAACCGGATCTTTTTAAAATTAAAGCATATCTTGTCTTATTCTTTCTGGTTTAAAACACTGGCTGTAACTGCAGACTAAAGTGAGATAAGAAGTATATAGCAAAGCAAAGTAAAAGGTCATCAACTGATTTTGTATCAAAATTAGAAAAGAAAAAAGTTAGGGAGTAACTTCCATCTTTTTTTATTGCTGCTTTAACTGATTTTTTTTCCTAAATGCCTATACAAAATGGCAGACCTACAGGAACATAAATCGTAATACCTACTCTTAGATATGCAGTGTGACTGTCAGAGGCAACCGCACAAAGTATGTGTATGGTGAAAAGCGTAGGCGTCTCAGACAAAGTGGGTTTTCACAAGAATTTGGAAGCTGAGGAGGGAGCCCTGTATACTACATTAAGGAGGAGGTTTAGATGAAAGGGTAGACTAGAAGATATTTAGAAGTTCCAATAATTAAGGATGGCAACTTTGGTCAATGAAGGGCCAAAAGATAAAATTCAATAGTTCCCACTTACTTTGTGTTATCTAAACTGAACAGTAAACCATTCCCATATGCTTCTTTACCATTCAGCTAATACACCATTGTGTTAATGTTCTCTCTTCTTGCTGAGACCACTTCAGTGGAAAGTGTTGGGCAAGCAGAAACCCAAATCCATGACCAGGTCCTTAGACTATGGATTCTTTAGTGGTGAGGCTTTGTCCCATTTTTTATCTTAAAGGGCGTAATACACATATTATTGCTTATCTAACACTATTTCCTGCAGCATTGTACGATCACTAAAGGAAGAATTTAACTTCAGAATGGTGGATTTTAAAGGAGCAAGACATTCTTTTTTATTCTTTTTAAATGAGTAATTTTACTAGTATTTTAATGTTATCCTCATTCCACAAATTGCTTCATGTAGTTTGGGATACTTACCATTAATGTCATTTTACACGACAACGTGCAACAACATACAAATGTATCTGCATTTCTGGAGCAGGACAGGGCACATCTGGATAAATCTCTCCTCATAAATATGAGAAGAACCTCTCAAAACAAGCAGATGGGTTCTCTTTAAAAAAACTTGAAACTGGTCAATTTTTATTTATGACTTAAGCTGAAGTTTCTGCATTCCAGCATATTTTCATATTGAGATGATGGAAGTCAGCAAAGGGCATTTGGGCCTATAAGGAATACAGTACTTTCACATAATTTGACAAACTGCAAATCACAGTCTGCAAGCAGCAAGGTAACTTCAGATATTTCCTAATTTAGAACCGACAGAAACTATAGAAACTGCTGAATTTGGACATGCTGAAAAAAAATGCCCAAAATACAAAATGTCTAGACTAAAACGACTAGAACAGCTCACTTCTGATCCTACGTTTCTGAACCCCTGGTTCTGAAAATTTAGCCTAAATTTGGCTTAAGTTTTCTTGGAATCCATACACGCTAAGAGTAATTTTTAAAGAACGAAATCTGAGATTCGGGAACAGCTCTGCCGTTCAGAGCGAGTTCAGTGTGGTGGATTCTCTGGTCACGGAACACGGGTCCTGGCTAACGCGGCTTTTAAAGTGAGCGCAGCGAGAGGTCTCGTACTTCCTGCGCCCCTCAGGCAGGATTTCCAGCAGAAAGGAAAACTCTGGGAATTACACCAGTTTTGCCTTAAGTTATTTCAAAAGGAGCGCCCGAGCCAAACGACCCCAAGGGAGGAAAAATACTTCTGCCAACAACAACGCTTTTGCTGACTCGCGGGCTCCAGCAGCGTCCTGAGCCCTCCCACCCCGAGCGGGGCCCGAGCCGGGCGGCACCGGCACCCCGGGGGTGTTCAAGGACCCGCGCCGGGGCGAGCACTCCACGCTGCCGCCACCGCCCCCCCCGGCAGCCCGCGCGTTCCGGGGACCTCCCGCCCCCCACCCCGGATCCCTACAAGACCAAGGGACCTTTCGCAGCGGTGACTGGAACTCTGCCCGACCCGTCCCCCGTCACCGCCAGCCACTCGGCACGCCGGCGCGAGCCCGGCGCCTTGTCGGGCCGCCTCAGGCTGCTCCTCCGCCCGCAGGGACCGCCGTCGCACCGGGGTCAGGAGCACAGAAAAGCGAGCTCTTTTTCAGCATCGGCGAAGAGAACGGCAGACGCCGCATCAGCCGCGAAGCGTAAATCGTATCGGTTCAGCTCCAGCCACAGTTAATAAAAAGGAGACCTTCCTTCCGCCGAGCGGGGAGGGGAAGGAGGAGCCGTCGGAGGTACCTTGCCTGGTCCGGCTCCCGGTCGGAGCGGCGCGGCGGGCTCCCGCGCCCGGGCTTCGGTCCGGACCGGGGCGGTCCCGGCCCCGCGGCACCCGCTGGTCCGCCCCGACGCGGGCACCGCGCTCCCCGGATCCGTGTCCTCCGCCCCGCCGCAAAGCACCTCCCCGCCGGCGGCACCGCGGCCCAGCCCGGCGGAAACGGCTGTGGGCCGCGCGGGCAGACCCCGCCTCGCCGCTCCCGCTGGCAGCGCGGCGCCGCCTACGCCGGGCGGAAGCGGCCGAGCACGCGCGACAGCCCCGCGCGGTACCGTGGGCAGGCCGCCCTTCCGCGCTGGCGGGGGCGCAACTCAGCCAGGCCCTCCTCCAGCGGGACCGCGGGGGGCGTCCGTCGCTGCCGCCGCCCCGGCCCAGGGCGGGATGGAGAACCGACCCGGCACCAGGCCCGCCACCCGCCTCGGGACGGTGCAAAACACGCGGGGGGGGGGCCCCTCCCAACCGCCGCGGGGCAGGGCCGGCCTCCACACCCGCCCCGCACCCGTCGCGGGGCGGGGCGAGGCGAGGCCGCCGCACTAGTGAGGGGCGGGCACTGCCGGGCCCCGGCCCGCCTGCTGCTGAGTCGATCGATGGCAGGCGGTTGAAGCGATCACCGAGCTGCCGAGCGTGGAAGGCAGCGGCGCCAGAGGCCGGCGGGTGAGGCGGACTGGGAGAGCGGGGGGGGGGTCGGCGGGGCGAGCGCCCGGAGGCCTCGGGGGAGGTAGGCCTCGGCAGGGCCGCGAAGGTTGCGGGCGGCGGGGACGGGGCGGTTTGTCGGACGGTTGCCCGTGGCTTCACCGGTGGGCTGCGGCCGGCGGCAGGCCCGAGGCCGAGCGGGCGGTGAAGCGGCGATGGCCGGGGCGGGCCGGGGCTCGGCCAGAGGCCGTCGGTCGCTCTGTGAGTCTGAGTGAGGAAGAAAGCTGCCACGAATTAAGAAAGCTGATGAGGAAGCTCTTTCCCGTTTTCCCTTGGGCAGCTTCCAGCGCGCATCGGTCTAACAGCGTGCCCGCGTCGGCATCTCCCGCGCCAGGGCAGCTGCGGGGGCCTGGGGTGCGCTGGGGCTTTACGCCTGGGCAGGTGGGAGCGGTGAAGAGCAGCAGCGTGCTGGGCTCTGTTCTCCCGAGCGCGTCCGCGGGCTCGGCGCTGCTGGCCGGGGACCGTCCGTGTGCCAGGGCGGGGTGGAAGAGCGAGGCTTTAAAATTTCAGCACGCACCAGCTTTTCTCAGTTTGGTCCGTTATTTGGTCCTTTAGCTTGGAGGGGTCTGGAAGTCTGGAAGCTTCTTTTTTCTTGTGGACTGTTAACGATTATTTGGCTGCGGTGGTCAAGGAATTTCTTGAGATGCTTTTATTTAGTTCTGATGTTCTTCAGAACATTTAGAGGAGGATCTTCTGTCTGAAGTAAGTTACACTCTAATTAGACAAATTATTAGGATATGTAGTAAGCAGAAGCATCTAACACAAAACTATGCAAGGTGTTCTGTTGATTGTTACACATACAACACTACTATTTTTGGTTTGGGGGTATGATAGCGCAATGTCTACGTTGTTTTATCCTATAGCTAAAATTAGTTGGGCTTTATCTTTTGCATCCTTCTCCTGGAACCTTGGAGTTAGTCACCATTGGTATTCTGAGAACAACCTGGAGGATCTGCTTTTTTGCCCTGATTCAATGTTAGAGAGTTTAATTGAAATCTTATGTATGCTTGGACTATGTATTTTTAATTTGCGTGAACATGTGCATTAATTCCAGCTTATACCTCTTGCAGCATTTGAAGCCTGGTGGAATATTGCGATGGCAGCTCAGATGACTGATGCTCATCGACGGTTCTTGCAGGTCCTGATGTCTCATGGGATAATGGAAGGCTCAGAGGCTAGGAAATTACACAGGTGCTCCTGTGAAATCCATCAAGGTGTGTGTTTCTTTTGGAGAAAAAGTAGGGAGATGGAAGAATTACTTTTTTTCCTGGTGCAGCTTACAAATAATTAGATTTCTGAAAAGCATACACTATCTAAAAAAAAGTTTAAAAACTTTAATGATGTGAGTGTTCTCTCCCTTTCCTAAAAGATAAATAACACAGCAATGAGGAAATAAGCTTTAATCAGGTCAGACTCATACAGAGCAATTTCTATTTTAGCAAAGATGTTTTTTATAGGTTATACATTTAAAAAAAATTTTTTTTGACACTGATAGTATCACCAAAAATCAGGAATAAAACTCCTTAACACTGGGTGTATTAAAGAGCAGGCATTACTTTATTCGGCTGGGTGCATGGGGCATCTTTCCTCCTAGCATGCACACCATATGTTGCATCAACCGTCCCTTGTATGGCTCTTCGATATACATATTCATAATAATTTCTTGGAATAATCGTACATATTCATTATGTTTCTAAGAACTAATTATAATATCTGCATAGTCTTTCACGCATGCGTTTTGAGTCCTTAGGAGCATCTGCAGGTGTCTTAGGTGGTCTCTTGTGGTCTTTGCAGGAGGTGAACTTTTCTTGAACCTTTGGGCTCCTTCTCCTCATTTGGAGAATTGGCTCATCACTGCCGTTTGCCACAGTTTTGGTTGTCCTTGTCTGGTTTCTGCTAGTACTTATCTATCTCATGATGTGCTCATTAGCTTTGGCCTTGTATGTGATGTGCTCATTAGCTTTGGCCTTGTATGTTTGACACATGCTTGATTAATCCAGCAGTTTATCTTACAAGTATTTACAACAATAGTGCTGAAATTTCCAGAATGTTTTCCTTCATACTTACTTGGAAAGATTTCCTTTGGAATATAATATGAAGTGTATGCTGTTATCCATCTTGAGTAAATCTGTCACATCTGACTGATTACATGGTCAGCTGGTTAGTTTTAATATATGCTATACCAAGCTGAATTTTATGGCACACGTAACAAAAATTTGGTTGTATACTATCAAATCTGTCTGAAGTTCATGTTCAAACTTAAATAGTACAGAAACGTGTAATCAACTTGATAAGGATTTTTTTCAGAGATCTGTATTTCATCTTCACTAATCTTGAAAATGTGGGCACAAACCAAAATAAAGCTGTAATGAGTGATGTGTTTAGCACTAATTAATCAGTAGGTATTAGATGTGTCAGTTGCTTGTTCCCAGAAAATAGTGAAAGAATAAAATACCTCTATTTTCATCTTTTCCTTATTTATGAACAAAATTGAAAAGGACAAGGAAGGTGTAAGAACAAAAAGTGCCATTTAAAAGGAAACACCCAAATGCTGTTCAAATTAGTGGTTTTAAACCATTACTGTTGAAAGGCAGATAACTCCAGCAAATGTTGTTTAAATGACACATTCTGAGATCTAATACGCACTGAATATATGTCTCAAGTTATTTTCTAGTTCTCTAGTATTTATGACTTTAAAAATAAAAGCCTTCTTAACAGTTATTTAGTTAGTCAGTTCAGGATATCTGTGTGAGTCTGTTGAGAGCTGAACCAATAAGTGCAGGGGAACTGAACTATTCAGTTGCTGGTGGCTAACTGGGACGGTAACTTTAGCATCACAATTGCTAACTATTCTTTCTCTCTGTTAAGAGAGAAGAGACTGTAGTCACTGATGCACACAATCTGTTGTGAACTCCTCTTGCTTTGTTGCCACAAGTGGAGTCCTTTCTGGGTGGTGGCACTTTTGATGTATTTTTCCTTAGTTAAAAGGAGTCAAGCAGACTCCATAGGTTTTCAAACTCTCTTGAGCCAAAAGAGCTTATTTCAGCATCTGCCCAAATTTCTGTCTGAAAAAAGTGGAAGTGTGGAAAAATAGAATCATAGAATCATTAAGGTTGGAAAAGACCTTTAAGATCATCAAGTCCAACCGTCAACCCAACACCACCATCCCCACTCAACCATGTCCCTAAGCGCCTCGTCTACACGTCTTTTAAATACCTCCAGGGATGGGGACTCCACCACTTCCCTGGGCAGCCTGTTCCAATGTTTAACCACTCTTTCAGTAAAGAAATTTTTCCTCATGTCCAATCTAAACCTCCCCTGGCGCAACTTGAGGCCATTTCCTCTCGTCCTATCGCTAGTTACTTGGGAGAAGAGACCAACACCCACCTCGCTACAACCTCCTTTCAGGGAGTTGTAGAGAGCGATGAGGTCTCCCCTCAGCCTCCTTTTCTCCAGGCTAAACAACCCCAGTTCCCTCAGCCGCTCCTCATCAGACTTGTTCTCCAGACCCCTCACCAGCCTCGTTGCCCTTCTCTGGACACGCTCCAGCACCTCCGATGTCCTTCTTGTAGTGAGGGGCCCAAAACTGAACACAGTATTTGAGGTACGGCCTCACCAGGGCCGAGTAGAGGGGCACGATCGCTTCCCTAAACGTTGCTTTTTACAGGTTTACTCCTGTATTTGTGAGAACCAAGCCACTGTGATTTGTAAAAGAATTTATCATAAATGCTAGAGATGGCCTAAGCCAATAGCATGGCTATAATGAGTTTACTGTGTGTTAAGAACACAGGACCTTAAGAAAAAAAACTTCACAGCTAGATCATGTTTTCAGTGTGCAGGATCAGTGAGCTGTACTGCAGTGAGAGCTGATAGAGTTATTATTCATTAGGAAGGTTTATTTAATATAAGGCTTTAGAAAAAATGGCTCCATTGCAACTGCTGCCTACCAAGCATTTGGTATTTTTTCTGCATAGCGACAGTTGATGTGTAATGGAAAAGTTTGTGAAATTACACAGATACAGTGTGGGAGTTTTAACTGTTGCAGTTTAATTAAATGCTCCCTTAGGAAAGCTTTTTATCACATTGGGAGGCAAAAGGATGTTAAACTTGACTCATTGAATAGAACACTTCCTCCCCCCCATTTATTTTATGAACAAAAGAACCAGCGATTTGACAAACCCATCCTTGCTAGGGGCAATGTTAACAGTATCACAATTTACGAGATCACAGTAATAGCATTTTTATGAGGAAACAGCTGACTGGACTGTTTCTAGATGAAGCTCTGATTTTGATGTTGTTTCTTCAAACACATCTTAATACCGCTTAGTGCAATCTGAACAATAACTTTCAAATTGGATCAAAGCTAATGTTACTAAAACTAGCTTATTTGAATTAATTCCTTTCTCCTGCAGGTTGTAAGCCTTACATAACAAGGCGGTCTCCTCTCTATGACATTGGTTTCCTTAAATACAAAAGGATAAAAAAGCTGCGTCAAATGAAGTCAAGTCATACAGCCTGTGCAGCCTCTGAGCAAAGCGATCTGAAAACTTTCCCTCCTGGTGTTTGGCACATTCTCTTGTTCTGGTTTATTTCAAAATCCTAAGCCTTTTGGCCAGGAGACACCTTATGTTTTGTGTATCACCTGCATGCTTCCTGTTAGCAGACAAGCGTCTATGCTAAAATCCACACACAGCTCTGAAGGAAAAGCTCCAAACATCTATCGAAGTGCTGCGTAGGACCACTAGAAAGTGTACAATTCAGTTAGGATACAAATTGCAGGCTTGTTGAGGAAGGTTATTATAATTGCTAATGCTTTTTTTACTGGAATCTCTTAATGCATGCTGTTTCTGTCTGCATTGTGTTATGGCTTCTCCAGTTATGAAACACATTATAGTAAAAACTTAAGTGCAAAGTTAAAGACATCTTGCTGATCTCTAGCATTGTATAATAGCTAAGGTACCATGACATCGTCAGCATCCTTTCTGGGGTGGCTTTGTGTGTTGTCTGTGGGTGCAAGCTGGCTTTTCCTTTGTTTGTGTAGTTAGGGAAATGGTAGTATCTGAGTTGGCTGTTGTTGGATCCCTTTACAAGACACTGTCTGTGGGAGGAGAATATGTAGAATATTATTCTGACCCTGACCCCAGCCTGAAATCAGGAAACAGTAAAAATAGGAGAGTTTGTAGTTATTTTTCCTGCTGTTTTCCAAGCCAGCTGAAGTTCTTTAATAACTGAAGCTCTGGGTTTACACTACTCTAAATAGTACATACGGCTGGAAAGATGGTGCCTCTCCCCTGGAAAACACATTTCTCTCTGTAATAGCATGGCTTTTTTTTTTTTTTTTTTAAACGGATCATGGAATAAATATTGAGATTCATGTGCTTTCTATCCCTTGATAGACTTCCAAGTTTATCTATTTTTTCTTGGATTCAGCACATCTTCATTTGATGAGTATTTAAATATAATAATATTAGGTATTTTTGTGACCAGCATTTTATTTTCCAAAGACATGGTCATTCACAAGAGTTTTCTTTGCCACATTCTTCACGGCCAGAAGGTTAACAGAAAACACAGATATATTTTCTTTTGCTATATTTTTGATGGACCTAAGGATAATTTGGAGGGACAAAATCAGGTTGCCTTTGAAACCAATGGCCGTATTTACTGAAGGACAATATTAGGTGATATTTATACAATTACTTATAAAATGTAACTGTATATGAAGTTACAGTGAAGTTCATTAGAAAAATGGCTGATACAGTCTGTATATGAAAGGATGTTTAGAAAAATGGAAGAATGAGAGAAAACTGCTTTTTTCTTGTCTATTTGGATGTACAGAAGGAGTGTATTGATTAACCATTCATTAACGTGGATTGTATCAGACTGGCTTTTGTCTAACTATGTTTTGTATTTTATTTAACTGGCTTGGTAGCTGAACTCAGAAGAAAGTAACTGTTAGTGTCAACTTTAGTCTACAGTCATGCCAATTTCTTAAGCAGAATATATTTTGTGCTTGGCCGTTGAAAGACCCGCTAAATAAATTACATGTGAGAAACAGGGATTCATAGAATAAGCAAGCATTTTTGCTTTACATGTTTTGTATGTCTTTTAGTATTTAGTATTCTAGGAAAAGCCCCAGCAGCTGCTCCTATGTGTGACCCAGTATGCTCATTATGCTTCTATCTTGTCTGCAAAGTTCAGCTAGAGCTTAGGGGAATTTTTCTTATCTGTGGTGGAATTTGCAGATAACAATTTGTTTGAAGTCTATGTTTTATGTTACCAGAGAAGTGTTTGCATTGCAAAACAACAGAAAAATCCACTGTACTGTTGTTTTGATATTTTGCTTTATAGTGCATCAAATACGTCAAAACTAGAAAAACAAAACATGGCTCTTGGCTCCTCAAACTAGGCATTTTTGTGTAGACAATGAAGAACATCACAAAGCACTGACAGAAAAGGGACTGGGGGAGATGAGTGGGAGTATAGACAGTGAGATCACACAATTCCTCAGCAGTACTTTGCTATAATGTAGTGAATGCTTTTAAGTAAATGCACTTAAGTTATTTTTCTTACGTGTTGTGGGAGAAGTGAATGCCAAGGAAACGTTTCGGTGAGGATGAGATGAGGTTTTCTGGTGGATGGCTGTACCTTCTCCCATCTCACCTGCATCATATTGCCCATTACTAGTTCTGGAAGCCATGCTCCTGCCAGGCTTAGTAGTATTCTTGTATCTTGTCACAATGCTACCCACTCTACAGGGACTATTCTGTTTTTACTGTGGATTTGTATCTACTTATCCATAGAATTTAAGGTCAGAATGCAGTAATCTATTTTTGTGTCCCACGTAATGCAGGCCGTATTTTCTGCTAAATATTTTTTGCTGCAGATCAGATGCCTTGTAGCTGGATTGAAACATAAAATGTAGAGAAGCTTACCAATTACTCATTTAGATGTTCTGGTAATGAAGACTGACTATATCCCTTGGGTCAAAATTCAGCACTCCCTGTGTTAAGAAGACTGAAAAAAGATTGGATGTGTCAGTCTCAAGTTCTACTGAACGAGCACTGTAGCAGAGTGTAGGTGTTAGTCATTACTCAGGTAGCGGTTTAGTGGTTACAGTTTAAAACTGAAGTCTTGGCTATGAGTTCTTACTGAAGTTCATTAGAACTTTTCAAGTGTATCAACATTGCAGTGCTGGTGAAAATCCATCTGTGCCGTCTGAATAACTGAGTATTTTCCCCCCCTAAACTCCTTTGCAGTCTGATTGTTTTTGTTCTAGATTGTTGTGTTGCAGTATGCTACTAGAAGCAGCAACTTCTTCCCAGCGATTCTATTTTTTATGGGGAGGCTGAAACAGGTATCATAGACATATGTGTAGAAAGAAGTTTAATGTGAATGGTTTCATATGAGTTTAAAATAATGTAAAGCAGGATACATATAAAAAAATTAACAGTGAATGACATAGTCATTCCATAGTTCAAATGTCATTAAGCTCTCTGAGGCAGGGATTGCCTGGTTTTATGTATTTATGTATAATACCTTGTGCTATTACAAGGAAGTGTTCTGGCTTGTTTTTGATGTTGTTAAACAGAAGGAAAAAAAAAGGTATTGTACAACATGCTGCTGCGAAGTGTAATTAAGAATGTTTTGTTTTTAAAGAACTTTGTAAACGTGCTTTTAGTTTCTCTTACAGGTAATGGTCCTGTTGCTTCAGTTTTTTCTAGCTATAATGAAGTTAGATGGCAGCATTTTCAAATCCTGATAGGAAGCTTCTTATTATATTAATCACCTTAGTACTAAGAGAGTAACTGAAGGAAATGGGGGAAAAAAAACCCCAAACCCCACCACATTTTTTTCCTCAAAGAAATTAACTTTTCTGAATGTTTTATTCTTCTGTGAAATGAAAACTGAGCATCGGTGACTTAAAATACAAAGTAATTTGTCATGTTATTCTTCATGGTTTGTTCTAGTTTTTTGTTTAATTCGGAAGTTTGCAAACTGATTAACTATGCCAAAAGGTGTTGTATAGTTATTAGTTTTTTAAATATGGTTTGATCTTGAAAATCAGCTGTAAATATCAACACTGGTCGTCAGTGGCTTATATTACATCTGCTCAGTGTCATCAAAGTAGAAGAAAAACATGACATCTTTGTAATGCTACTTCGCAGACTACAATTGTACTTCTGCTTAATCTTCTGGTTACAGAGAACATGGAAGCTGAAGTACATAGATATGTGTTGTGGTTTAACCTCAGTCGGCAACTGAGGACCACACAGCCGCTCGCTCACTCCCCGCCCCCCCCCCGTTGGGATGGGGGAGAGAATTGGAAGAGCACAAGTGAGAAAAACTCGTGGGTTGAGATAAAAACAGTTTAATAATTGAAATAATAGTAATATAATAATAATAATACACAAAACAAGTGATGCACAGTACAATTGCTCACCACCCGCCGACCGATGCCCAGCCAGTCCCCGAGCAGCGGCCCCCCCCGGCCAGCTTTCCCCCAGTTTATGTACTGAGCATGACGGCACATGGTATGGAATGTCCCTTTGGCCAGTTTGGGTCAGCTGTGCTGGCTGTGCCCCCTCCCAGCTTCTTGTGCACCTCCAGCCTTCTCAGTCGGTAGAGCATGGGAAACTAAAAAGTCCTTGGCTAGTGTAAGCACTACCTAGCAACAACTAAAACATCGGTGTGTTATCAACTTAGTTCTCATCCTAAATCCAAAACGCAGCAGTGTACCAGCTACTAGGAAGGAAATTAACTCTATCCCTGCCAAAACCAGGACAATATGATAACTATGTGTTTAGGTTTTATGAGTAAAGGTCCTATCTCGTGTCTTTTAAAACATTCACTTAGCTTATTTGTAGTCTTTTGCTGTAAACAAGGGAGCTCTAATTTTATAACCGTGCCAGTCTATTTTTAAATTTATCATGAAGCTGTGGCATCTCAGACTAATCTAAGTAATAAAGATTCCTGTTGTTTCCTTGTCTTTAAGCAAGAAAGTTTAAAACAATGCCTGTTGAAAAGTGATAATTAACCAAGAGTGTAAGTTTGTTTGTTATGCTACCTGCTGTTTAGTTTGCATACAGACACATTCAGAAAAGTTTATGGTTTCTCTGAGCACCTCTGCTTTATCTTCAGTGAGGGATCTGTTCAGCATTTCTGTGGAAAATATTTGAGTTTATTAAGTTTGTTTAAATTTAGGAGAAAAAAAACCACCAAAACCCCAAAGCCCCAGAATATTTGTGTTCCATTTATTTACTGTTTGCTGTTTCCTATTTGCTCATCTGCTATCTGTCATTGAATTGAAATAATTTCTTCTAAAGAAAATGCTCCCAAGCAGTGTTCCAGGGTAACACATCATGAGCTCTCTTTCTAATGCTGTCATGTGTTATCTTCATTAAGACTTCAGGGCTGAGAATTTTTCATTGACAGAAAGAATAATACCTGGTTCCTGCATATACTTGGTTTTAAATGCTATGAACAACTTTGTTCTGTTCATAATTGGGTACTGGAATAGCAATTTGCTTTAATTTTATTTGACTGAAAACAGATTACAATAAGTACATCTGTGATATAGTATTGGTTGAGATTGCATTTTATGCCCTAGAGAAGGAAATAATTTATTTCTGTTACAAAAATTAATTTACAGCAATTGTAACTAAGTCTTAGTTGTTTGTTTTTTTTTTTTTTAAGGTACTACATTTTACAGGGGAAGTTACTGGAAATTAAGACTTTTCAAAGAGTTTAATCCAGTATTTTGGAAGTAGGGTAGTCCTGGCTCTAATATGCATCTAACATACTCATGTTACAGCAAGGTCTTCTTAAATACAGTCTTTCGAAGTAGTACTGACACCTCTGAGATATTTTACCAGAAGAAAGAAGGACAAAGAGATTTCTGTACACACATAATCAGAATATGAAGATTGTGGATACTTACTGAATGAAGATCACATTAGTTTGTCTAATTTCTCATCAAATCTGTTGACAATAATTAACTTCTTTTCAGTAGTAATGTTATTTGAATAAACAGTTTCTATCCAATCAGTTGCTATGGCTGCCTGCACAAGAACTGTTTCATAGAGGTAACTTACAAGCTTTTGCAAATAGTAAAGGGCATTTATTATTCATCCTGAGTCGAACTGTAAATTGACGAACTTTTCAGATGTTAAAATTGTTAAGTGCAGCTTTTGGTGTGGTCTGTCCCCTGTTCATTTTTTATGGAGAGTTTATATCCCTTTTTTTCACAGAAGATCTACTAGAGCAGCCATTCATCTCACATTAAAATGTTACAGCTGATGTACAAAAGAATATTCTTCTGTTATCTTTCATCTTACCCTCTTTTAGATCTGTCAGCAACACTCCTTGGCTTTGATGTATGCAGAGTGTTTCTTGCTGACAGGTGCCAGGCAGGTGGCACGACAGTTTGACAAAATTATACTTAAATATTATACTTTATTATTGTTCTTGCTGTTTGTCGGTTTTGTTCACTTAAGGAGTCTTATTGATCAGAATCATGAACTTTCTGGGCAGGAGCATCCTGTGACTGATGTTTTTGCATTGTACTACACTATAAAGTATAGTGGGGTTTTGAGAGTGGGACCTCTGTCTGATGCTGTTACACAAGCGATTGACTCTTACAACTGAGAATAGTATTGAGTTAGCAATAACTGGTAGTATTTTTGAGACATCAATCATTTTTCTAAAGTTAGGAGCTGTTACTTAACTCTGCTTTCTAAAGCCTGGCCTGCTGAAGTCAACAGGAGTTTTGCCACTGACATAATTTTGTTTTGGATGGAAACTCTTGAGGGTGTGTGCTGTTGCCGTGCAAGCAAAAGCTGTAGCACGTGCTTCTACAGAATGACTCCAAAGTCCATCTTTATTATGTCTATGATAGAACTTCTGCTAGTATTTAATTTGTTTGTAGAACGTGACACAAGATACTACCTGTATTTCTACAATGCTAGAGTTCTAAGTTTTCTGGCATGTAACTTGGTCATTTAGATGCCATTAATTTGTGAAACAGAACACAAAGAAACAAGGAATCCCTTGTGTGTAAAAGGAAGCAAGTATATTTTTGTATTGTGCATAATAATTTTTCCTGCTCATGTTTTATTTTCAATTCAACTTAGTTCAAGTCACTGTAATTAATGGATTAATGTGGTGGGTTCCATACAGTGACGCAGAATGTCTGGACTCTGTCTCTAAACTCTGACTTTCAAGGAGCTGAGCTTCTCTGAAGGCTAGTAGTCAGCAGCACAAGAAAATGATAATGTCTGCTGAATATAACAGACCCGTTTGAATTCTTCCTCACTAACTTTTAGCTCTTTTACCTAGGAAAAAATGTTTCGGCAGATAAAACAGACAAAAGATCTGCCTGATGTGTAGTTGTTTGGGGTTTTTGTGTATGTGCTTTTTCTTATTTATTTTCAGTCTACTACGCGCATGATAAACTGGATGATTTCATCAGTACTGTTAACAGCCATCTACAGCCTTTGTTTATGCAGATCCGGAAAGGAATGTCGGAAGGTGATGGGAAAGCACATTATGCTTTAGTAAGTATGTGATGTGCTGCCATCGCGTGGTTTGGTTTCTCATGACTAGTGCACGGATAGCAAAGGGAGCCTCCCATGTCTCTCCAACTTAACCTTTGAATAACATGCCAATGAAAAGTCTGCACACCTTCCGATTGTAAATTGGCAAAAAAATCTAGCTGTATCTGTGCATAATAAACATAAGGCTGCCCTAAGTGCCGTCTTTGGATGTTAGAAAGATTGAGTTACCTAGGGTCCTTTTCCTACAGTATATCTGTAATAGAACTGCTATTCAGAGAAAACAGAGAGAATCTAGAACTATAGGCTGCATGTGCCAGCAGGCTTCTTCCTCTTGGTGGTATCTTGTGTGGTTTATGCAGGGCTGTTCCACTGTTATGCTGGCAGCTGCTGTAGAAGCTACTTGTAGGTAGAACACGGAAGTGGTAGGATAAACTGCCAACAGCCTAGGTGCGTGGAAATGGAACATGGCAGCAAGGACTACAGCAGCGTCCTATTTATTCAGCATAAACATTGCTTAAGTGCTGAAGCGAGATTTCTTTTTCACAGGAGACTTTCTTTCTCAAGAGGAATTTTTAAGCTAGAAAACATGGAGAGCCCTCCAACTTTAGTTTTCTTTTTCTCTTACTCAAAAATCAACCTAGCATAAAAGGGTTGCTAAGGAATGGCCTATAAAGTTTCCCTAGATGCTCTGAAATGTGCATGTTGGAGAGGGAAGGTTATATAGTAATTTCAAAAGACCATACAGGAGGTATTCTAACATTAGCTGCTGCTTTTAACCTTTCTGGGTCATTAAGTTGAGCTAGTAATAAATAGCAGTAGCACGTGCAATAAGAATATGAAATATCAGTAACTGTTTTTCAAGTGAAACAAAAATGTGTATTATAACATAGTTACTGCTACTGTCCAGCACAGTATCTGGGTGTAATATCTTTAATATTCTATATTAGTTCTATAGGGGGGAGGTGGGATTGTTTAAGAACTTGGGCTGGACAGAGGCAGCTGTGGAGAACATGTGGCTGGAAGATCAGGGGTTGTAAAGAAAGGACTCGAGTACCATTGAGTGCCATCTTTAAGGAACAGCCTCTTTCATGACACTTAAAGAAATGACATTTCTGTTAATTGTGAGATGATGTATTCTTTACCCCCCAAGGATCTTTTACAATTTATGGTGTAGAAATACAAAGGCAATTTGATTTCAGTTTAAGTATTTTTTTTTTGGTAGGTGAATTTGGCAGAAACTGAGATAACTAAAATGGCATCTGACTATACAGAAAATGAATTAGAATTGTTCAGAAAAACAGTAAGTATGTCAGTTATTAGTTAGTAAATCACATTATTTGTGAAGGTACCATCTTAAAATGAATGGAAATGGAAATGAATGGAGATGTGGTTCAGGAACTAGTTGCCATCTTACCTAAGTTTATCCCAAATCAAATGGGAGGGTGGGGATGGGAGTATATGCAAGTAATGATTCTCTGTTGAAAGTCAGTTACCGGTATACTGAAATCCAAAATAGGGGAGTGCTCCTTGGAGTTAGTGACTTGACATATCTGCTTTTAGTTAAACAATCAACTTTCTTCAGGATTTTCAGCTGTGATTGCTGAATTTTTCACTGGCTTCAGTAATCTAGTAATATACAGTAGATTTTAATGCTAATAACATACAAGTTGGATTTGCTGATTTGAACAGAAACATTTGTCTATTGTTACTGCTTAGCCAATTAATTCTGTGTTTAACAAACTACTCAGAATGCTGCTTTTTAAACAAGAAAACATACACTTGAGAATTTTTTAAAGTTTTAAATAGGACTATTGGGCTGAGATTCCAGGACATTTGATGTCTAATTTCTTATCAACAACCACTAATGTGAGTTGTGATCATAGCTATGTATCTTGCATGTTTTAGTGAATTGTTCTCATAGTGTCTTGAACTTTGAGGACTTAATTTCTCCAGCCACTAGACTTCCCCCCCACCTCCTGAAAATAAAATTTTCTGTATAAACTGGAAAGAGAGGTGTATTGACTATTCTGTGACAGCTGCAAAAGTCTAATCTACATGGATAGTACCCAGAGATATCCCTGCCCTCTCCTATTATTGGTGAAGTACCTATACAGCCATGTCGACGCTGCAGAGATGGCACTGTTGTGGCACGTATTACTACTGGCATAAAAACTCTGCATGCTGCTCTGTGATAATGAGCAGCAGGAATGTTTCCAATGAGAATTTCTTTGAAGATTAGTAATACTGCTACAACCTTCAAGTGCCAGGTAGGTTCAGCAGTACTAACAGCTCCAGAGTGGACAAACTTACTTTAGTAGTGAGAGATTTTTCCTCAGAAGAACCTTGACAAAGAGCAGATAAAAAGAAACAGAACTGTCATCCCTGAGCATGCTCAAGGGTCCCTGAATGCAGCTTCATTTAGGCAGCACTGTACAGTTCTATTTGTGGAAATGTTTTCTTGGCAAAGATTAAAACTGTCAAGGTAACAATGATTGTTTCAGCTTTTGGCCTTTGTTTTACAGTTCTGGTTCAAGCCATATACTGTAGTATCTCTCATATGTATGGATCCTAAAAAAGCTGCACATTACTATAAGGCATGTCTATCTAATTGCATGGGTTTTTTAATAGTTGAAAATGTTTCTTTCTGTAGATGGACCTAATCATTTTATCAGAAAATGGCTTTGCCTCTTCTACAGATATTTTAAACTTGGCTGACCAACTTAAGACAAAGAAAATGAAGAAAAAAGAAGCGGAACAAGTGCTGAAAGTTTTTGTGGAAGATAAGTGGCTCTCTGAGGTAACTGCTCTATCTTTTCAAGTGTTCGTATTCTAATAGGTCCAGCTATTATTTTCTTACAGATGTGATGGCTGAAACTGGAGCTGTTCTTTGATGAATGATGGCAAAAATGGTTTTGTGGGGCCTGTGCTTATTGCTGCTCCAGTGGTTTTTGCAGAAAAGGTAGTACATTTACAAGGAAAAAGTCCTTGGGTAGGTCTATACAGGATAACGTGGTTTCAGTTTCTTGTACCTGAGTTAGGTGGGTATGTGTGTACAGCTCTGCATTGCGACATACAGACATCCTTTGTACACAACAGCATGGCATACTTAAACTTGGAACAAGAGCTGGGGAAAACTTTCCAGGGTGATCAGTGCTGTTACTTACATTTAGAATATCCTGAAAAGCAATGAAGCCAAACATGTTGAAAACTCCTGTACCAGAAACACATGGGCTACTGTGCACGTTTTTAAATCTCCTTTACTTCATGAGGGAGAAATTGAGATTAACTTACCATGTGGACACTGCAGTTGCTTGCCAAGACAAGTGAGACCTCAATCCCTTTTCTCCTGGATTCTTTGCATCATAGATCTCCAACCTGTTGCCACACATTTTCTTATGTTAGAGTGATTTAGCAGAGATTTTCAAAGATACCTCAAGCAGTAAATGCCTAGATTTTGCTGAAAGTCAGAATTTCCGCTAATGTGCAAATGGAGGGTCCCAAAACTGTATGTCTTTGTTAAGGAGAGCATGCTTACTCATCTGTACCTTCCATGGACTAGATCTCTGCTAAAGGTGTGAGATCTTTATTCTGATCCTCTAAACAAATTTATTCTGCTACTACTTCAAGAGTATTTCGGCTTTGCATTATGTCGGTGTCAGCATGTTAGTTTCATGATGGCAGAAAAAAGTGGATGTCAAATACTTGCTAGCAGGTGGTTAGAAAAGTCAAAAAAAGTAAAAGGCATTAAAAGAAATTCCTTGTCTTGTTTCCTTAGAGAAATGGAGAATATACTCTGCATACTCGCTGCATAATTGAGATGGAACAATACATTCTCAGCAACTACCAAGATGTGGCAAGGAAGTGTAACATCTGTCACAGCCTTGCCATCCAGGTAACATTTGTTTTATTACCTCAGCAGGCATCTGCTGATGTATGTGGTCATAGCTGAAGTTTGCAATACTTTCCTTCGAGTATTGGGCAGGCCCCGGAAAATTCTGGTCTTGTAATCTGGTAATGCTGCTCATGTATATGAAGAAAATCCTTCCCCCCCCCCCCCAGTGTAGTTATTTTATCTTCTGTCTTTGGAAAAAAACTTGTCTTGGAGCAGTATCTTCAAGTATAAACTTGGAGAAAGAGAACTCGCCCAATGAGGTACATTATTGTGCTGTCTTGCTTTCCAAAGCCAGCAGGCTAGAGATGAACCCCTTATCCTTAAATAGGCATAACAGTTAAGTGTTGGCTATCTTATCTTTGGACCTTACAAATAGCAGTCTTCATGTGACACGTTCATCTTTGGTCCTGGGATTTTGGTTCAGGAACTGCTTGTGTCTTGGACTTCAGAATGAACACATACACTTATATATAGCATGCTAAAGTACTGTATTTTGATAGCTGGTAAGTTACCAGTTTAGTCTTGCATAAGTAGTTACAGCCTGAACTCCTATTCCAAAACTACTGCAGTCCCTTGCTCCTTGACCCTGCATCTTCTCATCTTCCCAACTAACATGCCTCCATGTTACTGTTTCCATCCCAGTTGGTCTCCTTTATTGCACCCAAATAGCTCAGTGTTGTTTGTCATTCAAGCTAAATTTTATCCATATAGAGAAATGGTATTTCCTAGTTTCCAGGAAAATACCTCCTTTTATCATTTACCAGCTTTGACTTTTGAGTATCCACCAACTGTACTATGTGAACCATTCTTTGGAATAAAGCATTGCATATCTGCCGCCCTTTGTAACAACTTTCTGTTAAACTGAAGGACAGGTTAGAAAGATTTTATTATCAACACTTCTGATTTCAGAGCCAAGTATGTGAATCCTGTGGAACTGGAATGCATTTACCTTGTGTCAGAAAGTACTTTAGAGCTCAGACTGAACCACGCTGTCCGCAGTGTAATGATTTCTGGTCTTGTGACATTCCAGGTACCAAGCAACCTATTTTAAAAAAAAATTTAGCGTAATAATACTAGAGAATGGACTGTGATATTCAGTGGCACTGCCTGTATTATTTATAACTGTAGTTGAGTATCAGTTATTTCTGACTTCAGTTGTATGTTTCAGACTGTAAACTATACATGGGCAACACTGAGCCCTGAAAGTGCAAGGATTATGCCTTATGGTCACTAGCAGATCCTCTGCATAGTGTTTCTAACAACAATAAAACGTGTGTGGGGGGGAGTAGGGAACAGACACAACGCATGACACTAAAACTTCTGTAAACACTGAGCTTCTAAGAAGAGCACAATCTCTTCAGAATTCCTCTATTTAGCCAGGGAAATTGGACATTCTGAACAAGAACATAGGAATATATAAAGCATTTTAAAAATCTGGAGGTTATACAGTATCATCCTTTTTTTGTGTCACTAACCTTTCTTTTGTTTTCTTTACAGGTATGAGTCGGATAGACTCCCAGTCACCATCAAAAACAGGGAGAGCAGAGAAGAGCTTCATTCTTGGCACTAGATGATGCTAGTGAAACTTGCTTTCAGTGAAATCTTTTTTCCCCACTCTTGCAGAATAGCCAGACTATATTGTATTCGTTACTAACAGTGCATTGTTCAGTGTACTTATTTTTTTCCTGAAGTTTTAAGAATCTTGCAATAAAGCTATCATTGACCTTCCTGTTCTCCTTTTTCACAATTATGCCTGTTGTCCCTTCTTTAGACACAGAAGAGTTTATCAAACATAAGGCCAGGTCACAAGCAGCTATGCTCAGTAAGAGAGGGAATATTCCCACAGCCAAAACAATTGGGAAGGAGTAGGACAAGACTTTTGGGGCAATGCCAGCTTATGTCTGCAAAGTGTTGAAAAAATTATCATCTTAAGATTCTTTTAGTTTTTAGTATTAGCACTTCACTCTCCAGTTTTATGTAAGGATGCTTTTTCCTTTAAGAGTTACTTGAAAAAAAGACAAGGACTAGATATTGCCAGGTACCAGAATGGAATAGCAGCATATCTTTCCTTGGTAGAAATGTGTGACACTGCAGAAGGCAGAGTGGCAGCAGTTCAGCTGATGGTTAATCAAAGTATGATTAAGCTTCAGTTTATTTAACTGCAATTGAACTATGGATTAACTACAATTAATTATGTTCCTAAGCCTTAACACTAGTAACTTTTTCCGTATAGGAGACTGGTATCTTGCTTCGTGTTAGCTTTTTTTCTTTTAATGTACTGAACCTTTGGGTAGCACCATCCCTCATTGTTTATGTAACTCCAGTTTTTACTGTTATTAAATCCAAGTAGAAGATAACACTAACCTGGTGTTCCAAATACAGTTTGAAGCAGAATCCTGGCAGTGCCCATATACAGAGCTGTTTCAGATGTACACACACATAAAAGATGATGATCTAACAGATGCTCTTTGAGTTCATATTAGAAACATCCACACAAAGAAAGTGGCTGTAGCATCTTCTTTCCATTTGCCTATCCAGATTCTTTCACCATGCTGAAGCAAGAGTTTGTTGGTTTTGTTTTTTTTTAATTCACCTCTAACCTCTGGATAGGAAAGAACATTCTCATGCTTAAAAAGAATTCTCTTGTGAGAAGATGCCAGATGCTACTTTTTCTGATTTTTAATTCCTGTTACAATGCTAACAGACTTTATGCCTGCTTCAGAGCTATGACCACCAGAAACTGACAGAGAAGCTGGTATCAAGCGATCGTACATAGTGCCAATATTTAACTGGAATAAAGAGAACCTGTCCAGGCATCAGAATACAGGACTGAAATGCAGCCTTTCTGAAATTGGGAAATTTAACTAAGTCAGGATCTTCCACATCAACCTATAAAAAACCAAAACAATCATCAGTACAATGTCTTCACTCAAATATGATTTGATAAAGTAACATTACTGATACTAAAATTTCAGGCAACTATTTACCTGACTAGTGTTGTGAAGAATTTGGCTTTCATGAGGGTACAGGTTTTCTGAATCTTGTGGTGAATATAGACGGATATACTTTCTTCCAAATACCTGTATATATTACAATAAACGTTTTCCATCTGTCATTAACCTGCTCATTATTGGAAACTGTGGGCCATAGCTGGCATTTAACAGTAAAATATACCCGATTACAAGAAACATCATTATCTTTGTTAGTAACAAACACATACTGCTATGATAAAAAGTTAAAACAAATCAGACTGTCGGAATTCAAGTACCTGTTCCATTGGAGCAGATAAGAATTTGAAATACCAGGAAATGCCTTTAACCAAATTACTTTAAATTCAAAGTTTAAGGCACCCAATTTATACAATGTTATTTGGGCTCTATGTAGCTAGACAGTAATTAGAAGAACCGAGAATAAGGAGGTTGAGACTTCAGTGCAGTTCACGTCAGCAGGCAGCGGTATCCACACGGAGTGACTGCTAAGCTTCCATATACTCCTTTAGCTCTTCTTTCTGTGTCATCATTAAATGAGTTCTTTCATTGGAGAGCTTAATTGAAAGACTAGAATTCATAAGGCAAATGGACTGACTGATGTGAACACTACACTGAATTGCAAGTTGTCAGTGCCTAGAATGAAGTGGCAGGATAAACAAGTCAAAGCCGATTCCTGCACTGATAGCAGTGGAATGCCCACAGAAGGCATAGCGTGAATTTTCATGCTGCTTGTGCCAGGATTCAAGATTTCTTCAAGGGCCAGGCATGATCATATTTGTTTGGAACTATCACATTAAAGGGTTAAGTCAGTACTCTGACTAACCACAGCACCCTGGCCTGGCATTATGCTACCAAACTTCCTAACCAAGCTGCTTTTCCTCTATCTTAACATCTCTTCCCATATAGTAGAACAGGATTTCCTGCAACCTTATCAACACCCAAGTTGTAATGCTAGATGTTTAGAGTTTGTTGCTTCAAGGACAGCACGTAAACACATTCTAAAGGCTGGGCGAGTATCAATGTATTCCTGCCCTGTCCTACTCTCCACTATCCCTGGTTAAACTACTAGAGCATCGATCCAAACAACTATGTCCATGTGTTTTTCAGACACCTTCCATACCCCAAAGGGATTATGGATATTAATTAGCTCTCTAAAGAACCAAGTGATATTTTTGGTGATGTATGGAAGTAAAGAAAATGGTGGTTATTGCTCCAACAGCACATTTTTGGAATCCTTGAATTTTTTCAGGGGATGGGTGTTACCTGGACTGCCATGAGCTATTAATGGCTCCTTCCTTCACTTGCCTCGCTGGGTTAAGGCCTTGTATATTGCAAGGTTGAGTGCCCAAGTTAATGGGCAACAGCCTGCATCTCCAGATACTGCTTTCCCCATTAAGGGAAATACTATGATCTCTGCAGCAGCTACCACCCAGCCAGTAGGGATCATTCCACTTTGTTACTTGTACTTGTGCCTTCCTGTACTCCACAGCCACAGTTTAAATGGCATCAAGAGGCAGGGCAGTTTTAATTGAAAACTGAAAACTGCCAGATCACCTGCTGTTTAATTACAAAGACTCTTTTACAGCACTGGCAGATAAACTCCCATTCTTCAGGCAGAAGAATACAACTTCTGAAGTTTGTATGGGAAGTATCTTTTCCCAGTCCAACAACTACTGTAACGGACTTCCACCCAAAAAAATCCCCCTCAAGCTTCACATAGTGTGTATAGCAGGATACTTTGCTTTCAAAATGCAGTTGTGTGTGTGTGTGAGGCGGGTTAGCGGGGAAGAGAAATACCATACATACGTAATTGCGCAGCAGTTGTAAAAACCCACTTTAGGAAGGTCTGAATTAAGCCTCAGTTCCAAATGAAAACACAGGTTAGCAAGATGCAACTGTTTGGGACAGAAGAACTAAGGCTCAACCCATAAATAAGCACAAGTAGAAAGTATTCAATGTCATGATCCTGCTGGAAAATGTTTGAAAGTGTAAGCCTTTTTTTTTTTTTTTTTTTTTTAAAGAGTCTGATGGGATGGAAGAAGAAACGGCAATCTCCTTTCAGTAAGCAAAAAACCCCTCAGTGTTTGAAGATGTACAGTTGTCAAGTGCTTGGACCAGGAATACATCTTTGGACTTGTACAGTGCTTACCACAAAGGGCCCCAGTATTTTACTGTGTCACTCTGCACTAAAAGTCATCATCAAGAAGCCTACCAACAGTAAATCACTTAGCAGCAATGAGGTCACAAGTGCAAATATTACTTCATCTGACTCTCAATGCATGCACAAATAGATATAACCTGAAGTGGATTAAAATATGCAAGTCCACCCCAAAATCTTGCTGTTCCACAATAGGAAGTTACTTGGTACACGCTGGTAGGATCCAGGTTCTTCCCAACTCTGTTACAAATTCCTTGTGTGACCTTGGAAAAGCTACTTCTTGTGATTTCCATTTATCATCTGTAAAATGAGGGTAAGCAATGGCCTATCTCAATGAGGAGTACTTATGGCCTACAAGATTACATTGAGTATTAAGTTGCAGTAGTGACAAATGCAATAGCATAGCAAAATAGTATCTGCATATTCCCTATCCTTCAATTGTTCATCAAGTTGTCTGCTACCCTTGTCTCTAACACTCACGTATCATAAGCATTTTTTCTAGCTATAGCATTAATGACATGTGTAGAGTAAGTAGAGTACAGACCTGGGCTAAAAAATTTTGCTGGGGATCCTGATGAAGAGGTGAGATAGTGCCTTCCGGACCAAACCAAGCGTTAATGGTGATGTCATCTTCTTCCCCTTCCCCCAGGCAGCAGTAGTCAGGGATACTGATATCCTCTTTCAATTCTGGGATCTACTCCCATAAAGAAATAAACATTAAAAAGGGTATGTGCTGACTTGCCAAAGGTATGTAATTCATAGAACAGAGGAACAAGGCTTGACACAAAGAAAACAAATGACCTGCTTGTCCAGCAAAGGCAGGAGAGAAGTAGCTGAACTGCTAGGAATCTGCAGGAAATCATAGAATCATTAAGGTTGGAAAAGACCTCTAAGATCGTCGAGTCCAACCGTCAACCCAACACCACCATCCCCACTCAACCATGTCCCTAAGTGCCTCATCTACACGTCTTTTAAATACTTCCAGGGATGGTGACTCCACCACTTCCCTGGGCAGCCTGTTCCAATGCTTAACCACTCTTTCAGTAAAGACATTTTTCCTCATGTCCAATCTAACCCTCCCCTGGCGCAACTTGAGGCCATTTCCTCTCATCCTATCGCTAGTTACTTGGGAAAAGAGACTGACACCCACAACGTCCTCACACTTTCTGGCTTAGCAAGCAGATTCTGTTGGAAGGAGAGGTGGGAGAAGAAAGGGGTTTCTCATTCTTCAGAGACCCTTTGCTTTAGCAGAAACCAGAGAAACCCACAAGAATAAGTAGGTTTGCTGTTCATGGAAAAGGAGCACCTGATCATTTATACACTAAGCTTGCTTTTCCATGAGATTCCTTTTTACGTCTCCCAGCAACCTAATCTCTGGTTAACTGGAATGACATTTCAGAATATGCTGAATGTATCACCACTGAAGACTGTTTCCTGTCCAAATATTTTCCCTGACTTACTTATTCTTTGGGGAAATGCTGCTTTCCAGGTGATATCCCTGTAAGTATATGCTACATTGTACCGAAACAGCACTAAGATTGAATGTCTTCACCCCTGAAAGGGTTTTGTTTCCACGCCTTTCAGCCAAATGGAACAAACCCCTCCCTCTGTTCCTGTTTCTGTGCGAACAGAAACTTAAGAAATACTGTGAATTCTCTGTATGCCCTTCCATCTAGTAGAGCTGACATCCTCAGAGATGACTTGTGCTACAAAGGGAACACTTGACTGCAGAAAGATAAAAACATTCACTCAGTTTTACCTGATCAAAAAGCTGGTGCTGGGCAAGGTATCCCACACCGTTCTGAAATTACAGCAGAGAAAGAAAAAAATGCATAGTGACATATAGGGTAAGACTTCTCGGTCAGTTAATTTACTTATAGGTGAGCAGAATTTACTTATAGGTAACATCCATTTCCAATGTCTTATTTCAGAGTATTAGAATTGTTTCAACAGTTGACTAGTATAAGGCGTCTTCTGAAATAGTAACTTACAGATACACTGAAATTGTAAGAGTGTAGATATATCCCCACAATCAACAAATTATCTAGCTCAAGTTACTGGAAGAAGCCTAGCTATAATCCTATGGAGTCTCGACAGCTCTGTTGTCAATCCTGTGACAACACTCTGCATCTTTATAGCTAGACCCTGCTAGTACACAGACTAGTTCACCTTCACTCCCTGTAAGTATACTCTCTATATTCTATTCCAAGCTGCACCACAGACCAATTTGCAATGGCACATGGTCCTTCCTGCCAGAAGACTAGGAAACAGAAATGAGGGCAGGGCTTCCGATCCTCAGCTGTGAAAGTAGAAGGACATTCAATTGCTAATCAACTTTTTATTTTTTTACCTGGTGGCATGTGAATTTGGATCTTGAACCTAGATCTCACTAAACAGTTTAATAACCAAGAGGAACAAAACTGTTGGCTGAGGATCCCTTATCCTTAGACCCCACCATTCAGGCTTTTGCCACAGAAGGTATCTATCTATTCATCAAATTCCATCTGCTGTACATTTGATTATATATAAAAATCAAACCTAGCTATTGTTGCAATAACTATTTGTAGCTTCAGATCTTGAAAATATGTCAAACCTTTCAATTCAGAGTTGTGCTGAATTATAGCATACCCCTTCCCTTGACATAACCTCTAAGCATGTTTGTTCTAAGCAGAAATTCTGTACCAGTAACAGACTGCTGTATTTGGAGATGAAACAAAATGAGAGTAACAGACCTCATTCACAATATACTGGTTGATGAAGTCACTGACAGTCATGAGCTTCTGAGACCATTCATCATCTGTGTATCGGGTACCCAATTCCACGGGGACTGTGCGGCACCCTGAGACTTGACAAAAATAGTCCACGCTGAAATAAAGAAAGTTCCATTACTCTTTTATACTGCTCTTCTTACTAATTTTGAATGTCAGGCAATCAATCAAAATCCATCTTTTAGAGTAATAAAACTCTACTACCATGCGTTTCTTCTCTCTACAACCGACCAACCAGAGACAAAAGGCAGCAGAAAAGGATGCAAGCAGCAAGGAAACAAGCAGTCAAGTTTGTGTGTACATTATGCCACAATTGTCTGTTTTGTTTTAAAACCTTGTTTACCTCAGTTAACTATTGTTTCCTTACGAGCTAAGGAAATTCAAGCTGTTAGTCTCTCTTGATTAGGGATGGCTAATCTTTTTGCTGCCTGCTGCCACGTTTGCTAAATAAAATGATGTATCTTTTTATCATTAATGTAGATCAACTCTCTGCCAGTGGCAAATTCTGTATGCAGGTGCCAATAATATCCATCCTGGCTAAAGTCAGAGGAATTACTTTGACGGGTGGTATACATCTCTCCACTGACAATGATACTAACTAAATGGAGTTCATCTTTTTAAGTGTCTGAAGTTAAGCAGTGGAGTACCTTCCCTCAAAAAAGAATAAAACCCCTACGAAATAACAGGTGTGTTCAGTTAATGTAAATTTTACCTTTGGCTGTGGAATGAATTGCTCAAACTAAGCGTGTTTTTTCCCCTTTTCTAAGGAATCATGAGCTTTATCTCACAAATATTTGATTCTCAGTAATGGAAATGTTGGCTCCATTGCTTACATTACACAAGCAGCACAATGTTATTACTCAACTCCTGAATGGCAATGCCTGAAACTCAACACTCAAACACCACACTGAATAAACATCAATGCTTGTACTTGTGAATGAAAGAGGCAATCATGCTTACTCACACATCTCTGAAATTCACTTTCCATTGCACCAATTATCAGCAAGTTCTGAGACGTAAAAAATCACTGATCTGTGTCTAACACAGACCCACTTAAGATGTGAGCAGCTCACTAGAACAGTTAGCAATGCACGCTCCTTGCTGGTTTCCAGCTCAGCAACACACAGCATCAGCAATTTGCCAGAGCGCTCCCCCGCACAGCCCCAGGAGGCAGGGCTGAGGGCTGCCTTCCAGCGCCGTCCCAGCCAGGACTGGGTTTCCCTGGCGCACCGGAGCACTTACTGTGCAATGCTCTGGATGGTTTGATGCGCTTCCCTCATCTATGGAGCAACTTTTACAGAGCAAAGACAACATCGCAGCAGGAAGGTGCTGCCAACAGAAGTCACTCCCAATGGCACCTGCCTTTTGTGAAGTCTCTACTGCTCTACTGAGCATTGAGATACCTTGATACCGAGTACAAAGGAATACTGAAGAGACATACGGTTCTCTTCACTGGACACAATGTAGCCAAGCTTGACATACTCTGTGAATAGATAAGCTAAACATTCAGTAGGGGTATACTCTGTGCAGTAGGGGTATACTCTGTGAATAGATAAGCTAAACATTCAGTAGGAAAGACGACCTTGAAACTTTGTAGATAAGGAAGTGATGCTGAAGACAGCTAGTTTGTGAAGGTAAAATTGTGCAAACCGAGCCAAAGAACAAACTGTGCATGCGCAAGAACTGAGTTCAACTAGTGGTCACGGTGAGGAAGACTATCGACAACCACCAGAGGACCCTGAAAGACCACCAATGGACATAAGAGCGCATGCATTAAAGACTTTTACATACGTTAATGAAATAACATGAATATGTTAATAATTTCTTGGAAATCTAATGAATATGTATATTCTGATTGTACTTAACTCCTATGGTTAAGCAGCTCGGCGCGCACATTAGGTGGAGCGATCCCCTGAGTGCCCGGTGCCGCAGTAAAGAATGCCTGCTTTCTAAAACTCCAAATTGAGTCTTAGAGAGTTTTTCATCTGCCAACTTACGGTAACAACCTGACACAGAAAACAATCCTCGCCCTTACTAGGACAGGGAAGAAACTCTTTATTTCTCACCTCCACTTCTTCATACATGGCCAGTGGTCAATAATCCCCTCTAAGACCACAGGCTTCTGTGGAATTAGATAGTTGTCTCTGAAATGCTCCAGCGAAGGGCAGTGAAGGTGTGGAAGCGCATCTTCTGGCTGCACAACAGGGACTGGAGGGGGGCCAATCCGGACCCTCTGGAACAGAGACGTCCTCCTTCGACAGCTGCTAGCGAAGGACTCCGCGACCTCCCCGCCGGCCCGGCCCAGCCCGCCTCGCCCCGCGCCGGGCCGCGCACTGCCGGAGGGGCCGCGGGGCCGGCGGGGGGGGGGGGGGGGGGGGGGGGCGGCAAGGGGGCCGGCCTCGCCCCGGCGGCAGGAGGGGCCCGCGGGGGGAGAACGAGGGGAGGGGGGAGAACGGAGGGGCGCCGACGGGGGGTATCGCGGGGAGCTCACGGGGGCGGGGCCGCGATGGCAAGGGGGAGGCGGGCGGGGAGGCCCGGGGGGGGGGGGGGCGCGGGGGACCAGGTCGCCTCAGGGCGGCGGGCCGCAGGCGGGCGGTACCTTGGCGCTCCCCTCGGCGGCGGCGCGCCGCTTCCCGCGGGGCAGGTGCGCCTGCAGGACGCGGACGAGGCGACCGAGGACGTTGTCCAGGACGGAGGCACCCATGAGCAGCCCCATGTCGCAGAGGCGGACGGCAGGCGCCAGCGGGCGGCCGGCGGCGACCTCGGCCAGCGCCCCGAAGAGGCAGCCGTAGGCGTAGACCTGCCGCCAGGCCTTGCCGACCTCCCGCCACGGCCCCGCGTTTAGTTTCTCCCAGGAGTAGTCGCGCAGGACGTCGCCCAGGCGCCGCAGTGCCGCCGCCGCCGCCCCGCAGGGCCGGCCCGCCTCGCCGTAGAGCAGCCCGCGGGCCCGCCGCAGCAGCGGCAGGACGCAGTCCTCCACCTCGCCGCTCAGCGCCAAGGTCAGCCCCTCCTCGGCGCCAGGCAGCAGCGCCCGTACCTCTGCCCAGAGCGCGCCGCCCGCCGCTGGGCCGGCGGCCAGGCCCTCCGGGCCGCCGGGCGCCGCCATGGCAGCGCGCCTCTGCCGGCCTCCGCGGCGCGGTGCTGCCGGGCCTGCGCGGGCCTCGGGGGCGGGCCGCGGCGGGCAGGCCCCGGCGGGGCGGCGCGCCCGGCGCGGGTCTGGCCTGTTGCGCGGCGCCGCGCACCTGCGGGGCCGGTCCCGTCCGCGACTCCGCCCTGCGCCAGCGGGGCCGGAGGCCTGGCGCGGCCTGGGGCGTCGCTGCCGGGCGGCTCCGCCCCAGCGGCTCCGCAGCCAGAGTTGGCGTCGCGCAGTGAGAGGGCGGCTGCCACGGGACTCACGACTGAGGCAGACTGCCCCCGCTGCCAGCCCCGCGCTGCCCTTGGGGCCCACGCGCGCTCCGCCGCGGGTGGGCCCTGCGGGGCTGCCGCTGGCTTCGGCCGCTGCCGCGGCGGGGCCCCTTCGGGGGTCCTGGCTGCCCGGCAGAGGGGCCGGTGGCCGGCTGGTGGTGGCGTGCGGGTGTCGGGTGCAATTACCTCTTTCTCATGCTTGCACCTCCTCGGTTGCTGCCGGCAGCTGATACGGTGGCAGATGCAGGCTTTTCTTTGCGCTGCTCTTGACGGCGTTTTTCAGAATGCATTTTCATAATGGGGAGTTTCTTGGCCGCTGTCAGCCGGTGCTCCAGGGTGCCGCTGATGGAAGGAGCAGTCCCGCTCATGCTGGGCTGTGCTTTCTTGCGTTTGTGCCCTTATGCTGCTACAAGTCTTCATGCAGCCGCATAACGAACTGGAAGGAAAACCTCTCCTAGATTAAAAAAATACTCTTTCTTTAGGTTAGTTTTAGCCCAGATCAGTCTCATCACCTGGTTCATCACGTAACTGTGTATGCTTTTACAGATGTAAAGAAGGGAGCAATAGGGGGTTTAAGTGGGTGAAGAAAGTGGAGCAATTCCTTTCGGTGGCGTTGCTGGTTTTTTGCTGGGTTAAAGGCTCCGTGAAACTGTAGCCCAGGTCTCCATGAGCAGTGTAATATCACCAAAACTCAGTCTAGATACTGTCGTTTGGGCCCTTGACCAAGGAGTCTGCTGGAATTTAGTAATTGTATGATTGATGCAGCTGTTTGCATTGAAGGGGAACATATAAATCTAATCTCGTTTTCTTTCTGCTGTAGCTTACATGTCAACCATACAGTGATGGTATGAGGAAGATAGCTGTTTCACTTCAGAAATATCTCTTCCAAAAGTGGGACAGCTATTAACAAGTAGATCACTCCTGGAAGAGCAGGAGATGCTTTAATCAAAGTTGATCTTAAGTATTAGAAAGAAAGTGTATCTGGGACCTTGCATGCTGATCTGAGTAACGTGAGAGGAGCCTAGAAGTGTCAGGGATGAACACTGCTGTGGGGCAATGTCCTTTTGGTGGTTTATGCTGCTTGCTTTTAATCTGTGCTTAAGACATGCTTCCTGTATGGAATATGCACCTCAATCTTCACTTTGCATGGCATCTTTCAGCCCCAGCTTGCTTTGATGATGTGCCCTGAACATCTTCTCAGTACTTAATACTTGACTGCAAAGGAAATACTATTTTATTTAAAATTCAGCAACTCTGAGGAATGTCTTAACATCACGAACCAAAATCTAAAGCAACATAACAAGAAATGAGGAATTTGTAACTCATGAAAAATTTTAAACAACCCTAGTCACTTGTCTGGGGTTGAAATCTTCAGACTTGATGCAAAATCTTACGTTTACAGGAAAAGTTAAAATCACCACCTTTTGTACTGAGAGAACACTCATTCTTCTTTGTCCCATGTTCAGTCAGTAGTGCTTTTGAAAAAAAAGTTGATTTTAGTCCTCCTGTTGCTGCTGCTGCTTGTGACTCTCCTCTACCCCATTCCCCAGCTGTCTTGTTTGAATGACTTCCTCTTCTGTCACACTTTAGACTTGCTGCGTTGGCTTATCATGCTGGCCCATCTATTCTCTGTCTTCTAACTGCCTTTCTCTTGGCACCTTAAATTCGTCCTGTGACTGTGTGATTTTAGCACCTTCATCTAGAATTTTCTCCTCCTTGATTGCTAAATGTTAATACATGCTGCTATAGGAGAAAGTATTTAACTGGCAAGGAAAGCTTCTTGTTAGACCTTGTGTTCAGTATTTGTAATTTATGATGCTAGCAAGTGTTGCTAGTCTTGTGCTTATGGACTGTCCAATTTTTATTGCCATTTATATTAACTTGTTATTCCTCTTTAAGTTGGTTAATGCAATTCTTGCTAAATCATAGTTTTCCCAGTTTAAATTTTAGGAATATTTTCACAAATTACGTTTTGAAGATTTGGATTTTCTTTCTGGTATTTTAAATAACACCAAGTCCTGAACACGTAATCTCTAGCACAGTGGTGGGGCATTAAAGCCATGATAAGCTTTATCAGTTTTACTGTAGGTGAAGAACCAGTTGGGAGCAGATTTTCATTCTTGGATATTCAGGGAGGTTCAGTGTTTGAGCGTACACTGGAAGACAATTATTTCTGGTCGGTCGTATTTTGGTACAATGGTTTGAATGCTGATATAGCATCAATAGTCTTGAAAGGGCTGAGCTGTATATCTGCTAAGCTAATAAAGATAGGTTTTCAGGTGTGTATTAAGTCTTGTTGTTGTGTGTTTGGCCTTCAGTCTAGGAGGAAAATCCACTAAAATCTCATAAAGTCATACTGCATCTTAGCAATTTGGTTGAAATTGTCTTTATTGGGAAAAAACCCAACAGATTTGCAAAAGCTGAACTGGGAAGTTTTGCTATCAGAGTAATAAACCTTGCAGTATATACGTACTAGTTTTGAAATGTCTGTAAACTAATGCAGATATTTTTTGTTGTGAGCTGTCTGACCAAGGAAGTGGGTGACTTCAGTGCTAGACATTTCCATTCTAAGTCAACAAGAGATAATTTAATTCCTGCTGCCAACAAACAAAGATTATTGTCATCTGTGTAACCTGCAGAAATTGATGTGAAAAAGGGTCCCATTTCCCTGTGGATTATGCCACCATCACTGAAACTTGTGCTGCTTTCATCAGACGTACATTTTTTAAAGATTTTGGCAGCCAAACTACCTGATCTTGCAGAAAGATGTCCCTTTTAAAACATGGAGGAAAAGTTGGTACCAAGATCTTTTCCCTGCTGCTTCCTACGGTATAGTCTGCAAAGTACTTTTTGTTCTCTTTTATATTCTGTGTATTTTTTAAATATGCTCCAGGCAGCTCACTTTCTTCTAGCACTGACATTCAGAAAGAAGTTACCTATTTAAAAAAACCAAACAAATTAACAGGCACACAATTAAGAGAGATAATAAAGTCTGATAAACCATATGTATTTCTTTCTTCTGTTCACAGTCATAGATTCCAGGACCCACGGTTACTTGACGCTACCTTGTCTGCCACTGGTGGAAAAGTGATTAGTTACACCAAATATATATAAAAAAAATGCTCTGTATCTTATCTTGTCTTTGTCTTCATTGGAAAGAGCAGGTGTTTGGCCTGTTCAGAATTTATTTATTTATTTGTAGTAATAATCTCTTTTATAACACTCTTTCCTCATTTGCTAATTTGAATTAATGAACAAAGTCTTGTGATTGTTTTTGGATTTTATTAAAATGTCATCAAGACACATGCTAAGTGATTTACCACTTGAGTCCTAAGTAGGACATTTTTACTAGGTGGATCAATTTTTAAAATGACAGCATCTGCTTGCTTGTACACATTTATTTATGATTCTTCCCCAGGCGAGTATAGCAGGAGTCTGGTGAGTAATAACCAGCTGGTGGAATTAGCAAATAGGGAAAGCAGTTATTTGATCTGTGAAGGAGTGTGGGAGCCAAGGCCAGAAGTAATAAAAACTAAACAGATGTCCCAAATATATAAACCCAAGTAGGGACTTGTAAATTACTTGCACTGCTGATGGGCAAAATAGTGTCAGATGGGTTGACTTTGTCTGGAGTTTTTATTAAAGATGAAATCCTCTCCACCACCGCGTCACATACAGCCATGCAAGGGCGTTTCTGGAGAGCGTCCTGGGTCTAATTCTAGCACTTCTGCAGTGCATGGCCGGCGTAGGCAATAGCATGCAAAGCACAGCAGCTCTCTCTGGTGGCTTCCGTCAGTTGCCTCTCCAATAATATTAGTAGAGTGGGCAAAAGGCAAAAGGGATCCGAGTGTGAGGCAGCTCTGCTGTTGGACCACCTTGTCTCAAATCCCAGGTGCGCTGTGACTCAGGTTCTTTCTGGTGCTCTACTGAGGTGTGTTCTTATACTGAGTAATTTCTTGGACAGTCACTGCAGGAGCACAACAGCAGCACCAAAGGTTTGCCATCTCCTCAGGCAAGCCACTCGGCTCCTCAGGAACTCCGTGTCCCTTTTGGCAGCCTAGCACTCTGGAATTACCAAGGGAGGTGATCTGTTTCGTCATTACCTGTGCTTTGCAAAAGAATCATCGGAAGATGCTTTCTGTGGGACTTCTGCCCTTATCCTGACAGTTGATGAGACCAGCCCTGATGCAGCTTGATGCGGAAAGCCTGTCCTGAGAGTTAGTGTCTCCTTCCACTGTGACTTTCAGTGGTGGTGGTTTCCCAAGCTGGAATTTACATTGTGTTTATCAGAGTTACTGCAGTTGCTCTTAAATAAAATAAAATTTATGATAACAAATGAAAAATTTACAATCTTGATATATCTCCTTCCCATTTTGTAAAGAAGAAGATAAACCAAGGTGAAACTACGGAAGTTACACTGAAACTTTCATAACATTTCATAACATTTTGATGGCTGTCACAATATTTTATAAATCCTGTATCTTCAGAAATATTAATTTTATATACATCTTACTAAGCTTACACTCTAGCTTGCCATTGTGTTGCTATGGTATGTAAAGGTGGGACCCTAAAACACATTAGCCTCTAAATGGTATTATTTGGCCAATTATTTGTACAAAGGAAAGAGGGTCTAGCAGTAACTGTAGTGGGCTATTAAAGAAAAGGACTCTCTAGTCACGTCAGGTGAGCATAGATCCGGAATTTCATGATGCCTTTGCAAGTGGAAAGCATAAAAGTTCAAAAACAACCTGCAAGGTGTGGCCTATCCAGTTCAGGGCATGGGGAATGAGGTGGACCTTGCAGAAATCCAGGGTTTGCAGCCACATTTTTAACAACCAGGTATTTTTATGATGAATAATAATTGCAGTTGTGAGTGGGTGTTAGAGGCTGCCAGGCTTCTGGTATAAATAAACTTCTCCACTTCTCAAACCATCATAAGATTAATTCCCTTGTGTGTTAGTATAGGCAGTTGCATTTAAGATCAGTGTTGCCACCTTCCATGGGAAGTGCCAAGTTCTGAGTGCTGCAGGAGTGAGATGGCGTAGCTGAATAATATCTCCTGATAATTTATACCTCATAACCGTCTTTTGGGGTTCCATCTGTTGTCAGCTCTGCTCTCTTTATTAGGCTTGTATAATGTTACATAAACCGAACTAGTTAGATGCCAGTTTTTTAATTATTTGTTTCCTAAACTAACTCAAATTTTTGGAATTGTATCAGCATATAATGTATGCTTGCTTGTACAGTAAACCACACAAGAATTAAATGTAATAATATAGCCAATCTTATATAAGAATTGCAAGTAGAATATCTTAACAGGTTATTATCAGGCTTACTATCTCTTGTTCTAGTAGAAGCAAAATGAGTGACAGATGAGCACCGTTTTCCTAGGAAAGCAGCTCTTTCTCTGACTATACAAAGGTTTAAAACCTGCTAATCTTTATTCCTAACTATTTCAATTATATATCCATTTAGCTGTGTCTATTGGTTGTGTATCAGCCATGTTATATTTTGTCATGTTAATTACCAGTACATTAGTCTTACATTGCATATCATTAATTATTGTGGTGTTAGAGATTAATTTTTGTTTATCTTGGAAAATACAAGTGGTCTCCACTAATGTCTTGTAAGAACATATGTAGTGTTAAAAACACTCATTGTTTATTATACAGACATTTCAAAACTAGTACACATGTACTGCAAGGTTACTTACTTTGATTACTTAATAAGCAAGGATGGAATCAACATTAAAAAAGTATCATGGTTGGAGGTCATATATTAAAGTAAACATTATATATGCATTTTATATTTGTGCCTCAGGTCTAGATTCTCTGTTACAAAAGCTAACAGATTTTCAGCTAGAACTTAAAATTCTAGTTGATTTTATTAGTTTGCTCATTTAGAAAGAAAGCCTTACTATAACCAAGTGTCGTAATGGAGTTAACAAGCTATGAATATTGTTTAGCATCCTTGTTCTCTGAATCAGTATTTCCAGTGGTTGATCTAAGCTGAACTGGCATCTGTAGATTCTTCATTCTGCAAAGTGAGAGAAAGCTGTTTAGTTTGATGTTGGTGCTCTGACGGTCTCCCTGCAGGACTGATGTCCAGCCGCTGTGCTGCTGAGGGCACCTGAAGCTCTGCCACGTCAGGGTTACTGTCTCCATGCTGGTAGTGACTGCTACTTATGACTGTGGTGCTTCTATGAGGTGATGGCAATCAATTCCCCTCCAGCCATCTGCATCAGGAAGATGCTGTCATGTTTGGCCTGGGTGGTGTATGCCTTTACGGGCCATTGCAGCAGAGAAGTGCCTGTCAGTGTTAGCAATGGCCCTCTCTGCCTGGGGCAGGGATGAAGGGGGAGGAAAGGCTAGTACTGCTGCTGCCGTGCTGTGTGTGCCTTAGGGTAAGTAGACTGTTTCTGCTTCCAGGAGTGGTTGGCTCGTACCTTCCATGAGCATTATACTCATTAAATGCCTGCCCCAACCCCACCCCCCCCCCGAAAAAAAAGGGGAAAAAAAGAAGTGAAAATGGGAGGTAACATGCCCTCTGGTCCTTAGATGGGAGTGTAAATTGATGATAGCCATGAGAGTGCTTGTTATCATGGCTGACTGTGATTTTCCATGACAGGGGATGAATGGTTATCTCTCCCTCTGCAAGAACGAAAGTATGAACACATAAGACTTGAAAGACTTTGGATGTCTTTCCTGTTAGCTTTTTCTGCTCCTGGGTAGGAGAGGAATGATTCTGATTAATAATATGTACGGAATTAATTGTTATACAAGAGTTATCTTCCTCAGATATGCAAGGTCTTCCTGCTCGAGAGTGACACAACCATGCATTTCGATTGTATCGTGGAGCCGAGTGTAATTGTACAGCGAAAGTGTAATGACGGATATGTCTTTATCAACCTGTTCCCTGCATTGTGTTTTTAACACTGCCATCTGCTCTGCTGAGAGTGGCAGCTGCCAGGTCTCACAAATAGCGCTGTCATGTACTTTCCTGTAGAACAACATATTGTCATAATTTCTCTGATATTACTAGATGGAATAACTTTAAGCGAGATAAGGTGACATTTTGCATGGCACTTTGGAATGCATTTCATTGCAGTGTGTAGGACACACAATGTTCTTTCTGGAGCAGGCTATAACAGCACACCCAGTTCTACTTTCAGAAATCACTGGAAAATGCTTATTTTTTCCAAAAACATTATGTAACATCCATCTGGGACATATGTGTCAGTGCTGAGATGCAACTGAGACATAGTCAGTATTAGTATTGCTTACATATGTAGTCTTAGCTACCTTTGCTGGATGGAAATGATGTAAGTTAGACTATTTTTAAAATTTAGTTATTTCCTTTTTTTGCTTATATCAACTTGAATCTCCTTCATATTTGCAAACGTGTTCAGACAGCTCCTTCAACATTAAAAGAAACAAAAAATCTTTACAACAAATCTTTAAAAAAATCTTTATAGCAGTCGGTACTCTTTCTGTTGTCTCAGCTGGACCCTAGGTAGGAGATTTAATTTTAGACTAGGCCAGATTCCACTAGGTGTCCAGCCTAAGCCGATCCTCTGGGCTCTCTTGAGTTGTTTGAGAGAGAGGGATCCATCCCAGCCTGAGACGGGATACTTAGGGTAGGCAAGCAAGTGGAATAAATTGCTCTCTGTGCGTGTCTGTTTCTCTCCTCAGGCTACAGAAGGAAGCTAAAAGACTAGCTTAGATGACCTTGCCTTTTCAGCAGATAAATGTAGATGAGGTGAACCACATACAGAATATAAGCCAACATGTCCTCTTGTTACGAGTGCCTGCCAAAATCTTGCTTGTGCGCCAAGTGTAGGAAAATATTTGGTGTAATCCACCTTCACAGAGATGCCTCTCCTTAAGTAATGAGGTACATCCTCCTTTACATATTCATCTCATTCTTTTGGATGTGTACTTAGTGCAGTTTTTACTACACAGGTAGTCCCAGTGATTTCTAGAGCAAGTGGCTGGCTAATCTCTTCTTTCTGTCATAGTCCCTATTGCTGCTTGCAAGGGACGAACAACAGGGAAGGAAGGAAAATGGTGTGTAACTCAGAGAATATACCTGTCTGTTGCAATATACCTGTCTCATATACGTGTGTTGTAAAACTGTGACACCAAATCTGTCTGCCTACTGGAAAGATTTACAAGGAAAACTGATTTGGGATATTTCTTCTTGCTAATGAGCATTGATGAGAAACAGCCTTTCTGATATGGCAAAAAACCCAGTTGTGATAAAGAAGGTGGAATATTTATTCTTGATTCTTGCATTGTTTTCTTTTTCAAGTGAAAAAGGATGTAAAATGCTGAACAGCTGATCAACAATATAAAGGATGGAGGCAAAGAGACAGCCTGCTTGCTAGTTGGCCTGTTTGAATGGTGTGGCAGGTGGAAAGCTTTTCTGACGGAAGTGTGGAAGAAAGCCAGGGCATGGCTCCTTTACGTTTGTCTGCTTCATCCGAATGGATGTGTATCTTCGGCACTTCATTGCTAGCCCAGCAGAGGCCGTTTGAATTGTGAATAGTGTTCCCCCAATGGCAAACGGAAGATCAGGCCAGAGAAAAGTCTCTTGGCATTTAAATGAAGTCGTACACTCTAGAAATGTAAGTCTTGCCTGTCGTTCTAGTAGTGCATTTCAAGAGCTGATAAAGGCTCCTGGCATTGTACTGATCTTGAGCGCACAGCAGATCACCTTTTTATCCTAAGGGTAGGGAAGTGTCATTTTCATTAAACACAGTTTATATATATATTTATGTACCTTAAGAGGAAGAATATATGTATAAACATTTTTTTTCTTCCTCCCAAGATTTACAAATCTCATTTGAAACTTCTGTTTGATTTATCCCCCGGACTAGGGCTATAAATGCTTCATGAATTTGTTTTTGTGCTCTGTTTTAAGTATATTTAGAAGTGTACACAGTTATTTGTGTTCATACATCACATTCTTATTAATGAGCACAGTATAATTGTTGGTTGTATTGACTTTTGTTTCTGTGAATGTTTTTAAAAGATATTTTAAAGGCTTTGCTGGAGTTTGCATGTGCTTCAGAAATTAAATTTAGTCTGTGATTTTATTATCCTTTTTATTTAATTTATCTTAACTGCTGCTTTCAAGCTGTGAACCAGCTGTTGACTTTGAAAAAACATTGTTCAATTTGAAAGGAGCATTTTAAAGCTTAATGTAATGGCTGTAAGTAATCACTCCAGCAATTATATTCTCTGGTGTTGTGCGTCACTATAATAATATTGGAGGTTGTGAGAAAATGTAGGAGAGAAACACATCAAGCTCAGACTTCTCAGTTTTGCCTGTGATGCCCAGCATCTCTCTGTTTTGTATATAGCTTGGTGTCACTGCTTAAATTGTGGCAGAAAAAATGAAGCTCCACTCTGTTGTGGCTCTGTGTGTGCCCAGCAGGAATCACGGGCTGTTTCTGAGCATTGTGCTCTGTCATTCTTCTCAGACTGCACAGTTTTTTTTCTTTCTCCATACAGGCAGATTGTAGATGGACGCTTGCTGCGGTGGCAGAAGCCCTGGCTGCTCTGCTGCCTCCTCCTGACTTGTTTCAAGATGTTGCACTTGATATAGAGTGGAATTTTGGTTTTGACTCTTCTTGAGCAGCTGCGTACCCACCTTGTATGGTGCAGGTGGTAGCAAAGCTCCTCACAGAGCATTCAGAGAGGCTGGCCAGGGTGGGAGTGGTTGGCATCCTGCAAAGTCAGGTCATGCTCCCATTGTGCTCTGAAAATAAGCAGCTATTTGCCATGGTGAGGAGAATGAATAGAAAAGTTAAGGTGTGTTTTCATCCACATTCTGAGAAGCAATATCCTCTGTTTATTTGTGAGCAACTCTCTAGTTCAAGCAGGCTGGAGCTCTTGGGGAAGAGAACTTTCTGGGTCACTGCAGTGAAGATTAGAGAAGCAGCATGCACTCTGGATCCCTTCATGTTGTAACAAACCATGAAAATGCTGTGCAGCTTCCTCTGCCCTGGAAATTCACTCCATAATGACTTTAAAAGGAATGTAATATGCATCACGGTGGGAGTGGGCTACATTTCACAATGAGTCACCTAGCTATGCTTTACACACAGCTTGTGTTTGGAAACTGTGGACTATAGCGATGGTCTAAAAAGGTAGTCCACCAGATCGCACAACTGTGCAGGACCTAGCCCCTTCTCTGCTTTTGCCAGTGTGTGTTGCACAGCAGGTTCAAACCACCTACCAAGCTAAACCGTCAGTTCCTGTTAACAGCTTTGTGAAGCAACAATGCAGCAGGGGAAGACCCAGTCGGAAGCTTAGGTTCAGCAATACACTAAGCCTTCCCCAAATCTACTTTGTAGCAAGATCCTTCAGAATAAGGATCTAATGCCAATGCAATATAGTGACAATAACAGGAAGGGCAAGCGTGCAGGGAGCTAGAGGCATTGAGAGCTTGGGACAAATGGGACACCAGGCTTACTACTGAGGCAAAATTGCTGGTGTTTGGTTGCCGTGGTTTTAGAGGGAGGATAGATGATGCATTTGGAAGTGGGTTTTGTGATGGCACTTGTAATGGATGGTAGTCGTGGTGATACGATTGGGATGATCCTCTAATAAGAGGTAGTCCTGCTTTGGCATGGTAACACTCAGCTAGGATGACCTGTACTTTACTTTAAAAGAAAAAAGTAAGATTAACATGAGAGTGAAAGCATACCCACGTGTATCTGTGTGTGCAGTATGCATCTGTATGACATCTGCAGAAAAATGAACTTCGATGTAGTTTCCTGTTTCTCCACCTGTGTGTAGTGCACAGGAAAGCAAAAGCACTTATACAGATCTAAGTGTGCTTCAGAGATCAGGTGTATCCCTTCCAGACAAGTGTGGTAGAAGCTGGGCTGCTGACCATGGATTTGGCACAACGGGATAGAGACAGAATCCTCATTGTGACAAAGGCAATATGACATGTGAATTACATTATATATGTATATGTATGTATAAATTAGACATTCAAAGAAGGTAACTGCTGGGATGGAGTTACATGGAACAGCGTGTTCTGGAAAGTTAAAAGCTTAGCCAGCATCCCAAGGTATTTTTTAACGTAGCAGAATGAAATTCCTCTGGGTGCAGCAAATAAGACACATAAAGTGTAATGCCCTGTGAAATCACAAAGAGCCACTTTCAACAGATGGAATAAACAACTTTAATACAAAACCAAAAATTGATAGACTCTGCCTTTGATAATCCAAATACTAGGTTACACTTTAACAGTATCCATTACTGTCTATAAAGTATATTTCGGTTGTTAAATGCACTTGCTGGTTTGTCACTATATAGAATTTAAAGTGATGAATCCTATATTCTTCTGTCTTCTTCACTCTAAGAAATTAAACAAAATCTGTGACAAATGGCTCCCAAGTTACACATGCTCTTTCAGTCTGCTGTCTGCTGCACCTGTGCCGCTATTTGGAGCATGGAACCAAACCCCTTGTTTTGAAGCTGGTTTTGGGAGTCCCTGTGGCAGAGCATGTTAAAAGCTGTGAGTGGACAGAGATGAACAGCCCATTGCCAATGGCAGAGCTGTGGACTGGCACCCTAGAGCCAGGGAGCTTTCCTGTGCCCCCGGAGAAGGAGCATCATCATGCAAATGGAATGAGAGTGCTCACCTTCCCCTCATTGCACCACCTCTGACCTTTCTGATACACACCTCCGCAGTGGGGGCACCTCTCCCAGCTGTCCTGTGCTGCTCAGTGCAGCTTCAGGCAGGATTTCATGGGAACATTTGGCTGAATATTCCCAGGGAATGTCAATGCTACCACGTGGGAAAACTCCCTGTGCACCAGTCATTGTAACCTAATCAGGGAAAACCTGGAGATGGCATGGGGTGCGGGAGGAATCAGTGTCTTGTTCTTTTAGGAATGCATGAAGTCAGTAGCACATGAGTAAATGTGACACACTGAAGACTTAGGACTCCTGTAGAGAAAGGCATGTCTCACAAATCTCTTGGGAGTTCTCTGGAGAAGGCAGCAAACATGAGGGACAGAAGAACTGGATTTATATATTCCGCTTGGATTTCCAAAAAGATTCAGCAAGGTCCCTTTTGAAAGGCTTCTAAATAAATCAAGCAGCTATGGGATGAGAGGACAGGTCCCCAGATGGACACATAACTTGAAAAGCATATAGGAGTAAACGGCCAGTTTTCACGGTGAAGGGAAGTCACCAGAGGAATCCTGTGGGGATCCGTGCTTCAGCTGTTTGACATACTCATACATGGTCTGGAGAAAAGGATGAACGATAACTGTGTTTGCTGACAATTCTCAGCTATTCAAGGTAGGAAAAATAGGAGTTCACTGCAGAGCACTGTGGAAACTCTTCTATGTGGTGAGTGACTGACCTGATGTAATTCAGTGTAGAGAAACAGAAAGTGATGAGCAGAAGGAGGAACAATCCTAATTTTGTGTATACAGTGATGGGTACAGAGGTGATTGTTAAGTCATGAATGAGGCCTGGGATTGTAATAAATACTTACATGGAAATGCTGGTGTAGCACTTAGTCATAAAAGTAAATAACATGTTAGGAGTTCTTAGAGAAGGAACAAAACAGGTAACAGGATTATGTCCTTCATAAATCCCTGGTGTTGCGCACCTTGAATACTCTATGCAGTGCTGCTCCCCCATTTCAGAAAGCAAAGAATTGAACTAGAAAATGCTAGACAAGAAAGACAAAGATGATCAGAGATCTGGAATGGCTTCTTTATGAGGAGAGCTTTGCCTTGGAAAAGAGATGGTTAAATGGAATATATGTGTATAAAATCATGTGGAATAGGAAGGATGAGGAAGGAATGATTGTTCACTGCCTCTGTTCATGAAGGAGCTAGGGGTGGAGGGAAGGACATGACAATACATATGTCAAACTCAAAGCAAAAAAAAGAAGGGAGATACTTATTCACACTGTGCATACTGGAGCTGTGGAACTCCTTGCGCCAGGATGATGTAGGTGCTAAAAGTTTCAAAAAATGAAAGCATAAAATTGTGGAAGAAAAATCCATCTGTGAATATTAAATATCAAAGACCCACCCCACTCTGTCTCAGAAAGTTTCCAAACTGTATGCACATCACTAGAGGCTGGGGACGTGCTGCTACGTGCTTTCCTAATTCTTACACTCTTCTCTAGAGATTCTTCTCCTGTCTGTTGCCAAAAGCAGGATCTTGGGCTGAATGGACTTTAGGTTTGAACTCATGTGGCCACTCTTACATGTCTATGTTATCCTAAATTTGACATATTTTAGGTAAGAAATTGCATGTGACATAGGTTTACACTTAAGGCCAATATTTTTTACTGTTGTTTTATTTACCTCTAAAATTTCCCTCTGGCTCGTCAGAGATAACTACAACCTTAGGCTGCGATGTGTTTGGTTCTTGCAGTGAAAGTTGTATTGCCAGCAGTGGACGTCAGATCTAAAGACAGGAGACAAGTGCCTTGTTGTGTGGATGTCAGATTCCACTGGAGATCGGTAGGTGAGCTGCTGATCTCGTGATGTTTTGCTGATTGATTGGGGTGGAGGAAGAAAGAGGACAAAGAGGTTCAGTTAGCATCTAGGATCTATTCTGAGTTTTCTGTGAGACAGTCAGTGAGGCCCTGGGTATGTTTATGGAGGCTTTTGTGCAGTGGATGATGATCTAAGTCTATACACTTTTTGGTGAGTGTTGTAATGCCTGTGCAAGGGGATAGCAGCCTCCCAGCACGGAGGAACCCAGATCGTCAGGAGGTTGTGGCCTTTCTAGATGGAAATTTTGGATGGGTTAAGCAGACACTGACTCCAGTCTCCACCATTCCCATTCCTTTGCACGCTTTGTTCCTCACTGTGTAGCACAAGAGTCATGGGGGTAAGTTCAGGGCTTGCTCTCACTCCATGCCTGTGTTGCTGTCAGGATGGAACCAGCTCCCCAGCTTTTCCTCTGCAGGAGTCTTCCCATTTACATGCCTCAGAAATAATTCCTGTGAATTTAATTAATCACAGTTTACATGGTAATAATCCTTGGAATATTGTTTATGGGTAAATAATGTGTATCCCCTGCTGGGGGGGTATGTGTCTGCTGGTTCCAACATTCAATTATTGCATAATCTACTTCCCATTAAATGATCAGAGAGTGAGACCAAAGGAAACTAATAGCAGCAGGAATAATTAGCAGCTACTTTGTGTCTGGGGCACAGATGTACCTTCTTAATGCTTCTTCAGAAGCCTCTACAGTTAAGGAGAATGCATTTTTTTTGGTGCTGCCAAGCGAGTGCCACAGAGGGAGTGTCTGGTTGGCAGCGTGGTGCTGTGCACAGGGACCTGGCTAGTTCTCGGCACAAGGAGCCTTATTCCCAGAGAAGTTCCATGTGAATGAGGCTACTCAGCCCCTGGTACCTGACCGAGTCCAGCCCCTTTCCTTGCTGCATGTCTGTCTGCGAGCTGTATTGCGAGGGGGGCCTGGGAATGCCCGGCTGCAAGATTTTGTTCAGTTCCTCTTCTCCTATCAGGCAGGCTCAAAGCAGCTCCAGGCGGTCACAAGTATATCCCTTTCTTGTGAGACAGTGAGAAGGGAAGTGTCATTGTCACCCAGCACCTTTGACAGAAGGTGAAGAGGCTTGCCCAGGGCTGCACAGTGTGTCTGCAACAGAGCAGAGTCGGGCAGAGTCAGGAATTCACCTGTCTGTTGCTGGGAGTTACCAGCCCCATGCTCTGCTGCAGCCAGACAAGACCTTCTGCTGAATGGTGGTCCAGGAGCCATCCCGTCAGTGCAGGCCTGGCTGATAGCCTCTGGAAAGGTGACATGCCAGCCCAGCTAGCAGCCACATACACGGTCACAACATGCACGGGGAGAGCTACTCTAAAGTGAGGTGATGTCTGGCTGGGAAGTGCTTGCTCAGGAGCACACTCCAGTCCCTGCACTGTGATTATCCTAAGCACCAGTGTATTTTTCCCAATTCATGTTTCCTTTTCCTCCCTTGTCTTTGCTATTTTTGCTTTTATTTAATGTTGTATTCTCTGTTGTAATTACTTCCTTAATCTGTAATGTTGCCGCCTGCCCGACTCCCCCAGCTCCTGGGCGCCTTCAGGACCAGCACTGTAAACAAGTCATAGCATCTCTCAACAGTAAGGTTCCTGCTGAAATAGCTCCCTAAATAAATAAAAGGCAAATTGGATATTGGCAAAGAACTTTAAATAACATCTGAATTCCTAGGGAATTGCATCTTACATCTCTGTTAAGGACAAATGGGTTCAACATAAGTAATAATCCTCTGGAATGAAAAATAAAGAAACACTGTTCACTAGCCTCTGTGGGCTGGAATGAGAATAGACTTTGGTGATAAATAAAAGCAAAATGCAAAGATGTCCCTTGATGGCAGATGGGAGCAAAAGATTTAAACATCATTGGACTATAAACACACGCTCTCTGAAATGTGCCATAGCTTGCCTCCAGATAGCTTCTTTGGATATGATGGGTCTAGCTTTTTCCTCTTGTGTAATGGGAAGAAGCTAAAAGCCTTTTACTGAGACAGCATTACTGGCAGGCCTTTGCAGCACATGCTATACCATGACCCTCCCAGATGGAGTTGCACCTTTCAAACATAGCCTCATTGTGCTGAATTCTAGCTCTTAATGAAACGTAACTAGTTGAAATTCTCTCAAAGACTTTCTTTGTGGTCTTTCCCCATACTGATGTAATGCTAAAATCCTCCCTTGTTCCCACTTCATGCGATCTATTAATGTTTGCATTTTGATTGCTATGTCCCTGTTGTTTGATACTCACCCCTTCTCCACACCTACTTCAGGAGTTTATGACTGGACAAGCCCCAGAGAAGTGTGCACATCGGCTCCTGGCATTCTTCCTCTCCTGTGCGTGACATGCCCATCCTTTTGGTGCTGGGGCAACATGTTTCTGTCACTGGGTGGACCAACTGCTTTGTCAATGGATGCTTTGCTTCCTGAGCTATAAAGTCCTCTGTTGAAGTAGGATGGTGCCAGTGTTTCTAGTCTGTGACTCTGATCAAGCAGCTGAGCTCACTGTGGTGTGGGTGTGATGGCATGTGCCGTCAGGGAATCCCCATGCGTGTCCTATACACTGCATCAGAACGTGAAGCAGGGAGTATGGGTTTTGCTACCCTTCATCTCCTTCCATCTGTTCGTTCCCCCAGTTACAGGCAGCGGGTATAGCTACTGTCATTACTGCCCTACTCTTCATCTTCCTTTGCATCTCCTGCGTGCATATTCTTCCTGAAGAAAAGCTGATTCTTGCTCCTATGAGCCTGAGATGAAGATGAGTGCGTTCAGTGCCGTAGAAAAAGCCCTTCCTTTTGAGAAGCACTTTATCTTTGCTAAAATTAAGTTCTTGATATGACTGTTTATGAAAACCAGTCCAAATTACTCCCTGCCCAGCAGGGTTGTGCTGCACCCTGGTAATGGTTTAATAGCAGCTCCTGAAGAGGGCAGCATGGATTAGCTGATGCTCCTTCACGTGGAATTATACTTTATATTCCAGCCATGTCTAAGGCAGAGCTAGTGAAATGTAAAAGAGCATTGAAGGAATTGGTAGTAAAACTCTTGGCTCTGTGATAAGATGCCTGGGCTGAGCAGACAGTTATCCCCATTCCTGTTACTACAGGAGAATATGCCTTTCACCAGCAGTTGTGCTACCTGCCACAGGCTGACATGAAATGCCTGGTGCCTGTGTCTGCTGTCTAGGGGAGAGCGCAGACACAGAAGACCACATGTAGGAAACCCCAGCTGCTCCCCTCTCTTTAAAAGACTGACCCTACGTATCGGATGGATTTTGAGACTTCAGAGTTGTGGACAGGTTGTTGTTAATTGTTGAGCACTGATGTTGCGCTCAGCTCTGTGCAATGTACACAAAATAACAAAATGAAAATACAAATCCCCTAGACCAAGGAGCTTGCACAATGGCATGGTATGAAGTACTTTTTTCACTAAGAGGAAGACACTGGGAGACCTAAGGGAAAGGATCAGCTTAGTTAATGAATCTTGGGACTTTGGTGTCTTAAAGGTGATGAATGAACAGCTTTTTTCCTCAAAGCAGAATCCAGGATGGTCTTAGGCACACAACAAGCCTGGAAAATCACATGGAAGTACTTGTGACATCTACATTAATACCAGATGAACTAATCAGGATTAATGTTAGTGGGAGTAATACCAGTGGATATCACAATGATTAGACTATTATAATAATGAGTTTTCCAGGGAGGATGATGACAGGTGATTTATATACTGTACAGGTATTTCTTCTGTGTATCCAGATGATAAGCAACTCTGGCACTTTGCTGCAAGAAGTTGGGACTTTTCCTTATTCCTGAAGTTGCCCAGAATGTGGCTCTCTTCTAACTAGTTAGCTGGCCAAAAAGATCCTGGACAGGAAGGGAGGGAGGGCTGAGTAGAGGAAAAGGATGCTGGTGTTTCATTCCTTAATTGCTTGGAGAGAGCTGTTGTGAATGTATCCCTGAGACATTTTCTGGCCTCACTGGGAAAAATGAGGAGAATTCTGTCTGGAGATGTGATGCAGGGACAGTTTTACAAGCACCAAAAGTACTCACAGGCAGAAAAGTGATGAAGGTCTGCTGTTTTATCACCAAGCTCTACCTTTCTGCTATACAGGCATCAGCTGCTGTTTTCTGTTCTGGTATTCAGAAGAAATATATCCAGTGGAATATAAACTTCAGTGGTAAAGACAGTTTCACATGGTGTCTATGTGTAGTGTTTGGCCCCAGAGGGCCATGATCTAACTGTGCTAGGAGTCACTGTCATGTAATAGTGACTGCGCAGAAAAAATGAGGAACCCAAGGTAGTAAGAAAAAGTTGTTGCAATTTTCCATGCATGGCATTTCATCCTTCACCATTTTCTCTGTGTCTTTGCTAAGCAGTGACTGTAATTGTTGCCATCTAGGATGCACAGTCACTTCTCCACAGACTTTCCACCATCTCTGTAGGCTGGCAAGAGATAAGGAGTTATGGTATTCTTGTGCATCATCCAGAAACTGATGATACACGCATGAGGACTGAGCAGGAGGGGATGGGACGGGTATGACCTTGTGCTGGTTGTGCTTCTTATTTCAGTGAATTCAAAGCAATCTACATGAAGTGTTGGTTTGGAATTGTTAGTTTGGAAACGTATGTAACCCTGGGCACATACACCTAGGATTAATGTGTAATCAGTGTTATACCAGGGAACTTTATTACATGCCGTTTAGATACACAAACATATTTTTATGAAAAGTGCACCCCATCGGTTCTTCTGTTGTTTTAAACAACCCGACTCATGAAGGGCAGCTGGTAATCTACATTAAAGCAAGACTGTGCTGTGCTACGTTGCCACTGAATGCTTAAATACCCCAGAGGTTCTTTTGCAGATTTGCTCAGGTGACCGTGTCATCTCTACGTGCAGCTCTGCGGGTCTCTTGGCCAGGTCCAGAATAGGAGGGAATGCAGGCCAGACTTGATTACTATTATTACCTGCATTCTGAACTTACTCTATTTGATGCTTGAATTCATCTATTTTTAAAACTGTGTTTAGACTTTGCAGATATCTCACTGATACGCAAATGTCAGGCTGGGAAGTAGCCTCACGCCTAAGGAGAGCTTCCGTGAGGTGGCTGTTTCCAGTGGAGGCAGGCCTGCTGTGACCACAGGGTGTTCTGAATAGGCAACACTCGGTCTTAACAGGCTTGGGGCTTGATGTTGCCCTTTCACAGAGATTCTGTCTTTGTTTAACCTCCTTCCTAGTGCTTTCTGATCTGTATTGCTGTATTGCAGAATGAAATGCCTGATTCAGTTCTAGATTAACTTGGTCTCTCCTTCACAATGTAGATTTACCAAGGATCTCTGCTGGGGAAATCAAATGGAGTGCCCTGGAGGGTGATAAAGATATCTGGGAACATTTTGTGTCATCCTGCTGAAGCATGTTAGGTCTCTTGTCACCAGCTAAAGATCACGATGCTGCATTCAGCTCATTTGTTTTGGAGGTAAAATAGGAATACATGAACACTGCCAAGGCCTTTTCATGGTGCTGGGCTGGCTCCACACTGAGCAACCCTACAGAGGAGAGTGGAGTTAGTATGATTTACACCAGCTGTGAATCTAGTTCCTGCACTCACTTTTTTTGTTCTCTGCACACTGGTAAGATGAGCAGTTGGGCTTTTGCTAGGGAGTATGTCAAACTTGCTAATTTTGCTCAGTCTTGGATCAAGAGAGCAGTAGTACTGCCTAGAAGCTGGAACTGGAGAGTTCACTAATTTTGCCACCAGAACTCCATTAACTAGAAAGGGGATAAAGTGATCTGTAAAGCAAGCTCTTGTTATGTCTGTCTTCTGTGCTGTTAGTTTGTCAGGCATGGACATTAGACAGTGTTCATACAGGAATAAGTTACACTTGTGTCTCCCTGGTTTGTGCCCCTGGGATGAAATGACAATACAGCACAGCTGGACTAACCGTGACACTGACGATCTTTCTAGTTTGGTAGATTAAAGAAAAGGAAAGGAAGGGCATGTACAGTGATCATCTTAAAAGCAGTTGAGAAGGAGGTGATGGATACTGGGAGCACCAGGGTGTCCACTGGGGTTTCCAGGAGCTATGCAGAGCTCTGCCTTTGAAGGCCAACAAAGGAATTTCTGCCTGCCAGGGAAGAGGTTTGCCTTGGTCAGGACCTGCATAGAGTTCTGGTTCCACTTCTCTGCGTGGATTCACATTTTCTTCCAGATAGTTGACTACATGCAATATCTTTGGGAGCAGTTTTTGTAGCCTGTTCGCGTAGCAGGGCTCAGCTCCTGAATTACCAGCAGCTGCCTAAGTCACCAGGGGCCTAGGGAGGAGAGGTTCTGAAGCCAGCAGAGCAGGTCAGGACCACATGAGCAGGGCAACCACATATACCTCCTAAGAGGCAGAGGTAGTAAAGGCCATGGCTCTGATCATAATGGCAGAGTAAGGCTGGGAGGCAAGATGAGGCCATCCAGCCAGTGAACAGTGAATGTCTCTGCTATGTGTAATTGGCTTGTGGCTCCAAAGAGCCTCTTCTCTTCCCTAACTGCTGATGCTCTTGTCTGCCCTCGACTCCTGATCCTTGCATTTTGCCCTTGCTGGCCTTCTGCTTTGGTTCTCTTTTTCAGCTAATCACTTTCTGTCTTCTGTCTCTTGATCCTGCTATGTAAAACACTGGCTGTACATAATAAAATCAATGAAATTTCTACTCAGACATGACATGTCAGACCAACCAGTGGAGTCTGAGCAAGGCAAAGGCAGCCTATAATTAACACCTCTTACGGAAGTGCAGAAAGGCTGTCTCACTGCACAGGGGCACAAGGGCATGCCCTGTCCAGACAGACTGTCTCCCTGGCACTTGGCTTGGCTTGCAAGAGCCAGAGTTTTGTTGGTTGCACATCTTTCCTTGTAAGGAGATGCAGGGTAACAACTTTAGCTTGGTGTGAGCTGGCTGTTTTAAGCCAGACTACACTGCAGGCTGCTTCCAGGTGTCCTCGGGAAGAGGCTGAGCTTAGCTTAAGCCATCCACTTTTCAGAATCAAACTAATCTTGTCCTATATGCTCCAAGCAGACTCCTCCCAGTGCATTCAGACCCATGCGACTTTTTAGGCTGAAGACCTTGGTCTATTTTCTGTCTGTTGTTATTTTCTAATAAGTTTTTCTGTAGATACAGCATTATGCTAAGATAATTAAAGCAAATATTGGTTCTTGATACAAAAATGAGGATTTGCACACCAAAATTATTCTGATACAGAAGCTTTGAGAATTTATTGACCATTAACATTCATGTGCAATCAAAACGTAACTTTTTTCCTACTAGTTAGATGTTCAGAGTTGTTAAATTTGACTTTCCACAAATGGTTGCTGGTAGCATAATCGAACAGTTAACTAAATATATTAATGCAGTTTGCTTTGGTGTAATTGGAGACCTATAAAGTACATTTTAGCAAGTTGAAAGTGTTAATACAGGCCCACACATTTGCACATTTTCAGCTTTGTAACATTACCTAGCCTGCTGGAGTGTGGAGACCAGGGCTAAACCTCCCAGTGCTCTTAGAACAAACCAAGGAATCACACCTGTTTTGCGGGGGTTGGTGGGGCAAGTTGACCAAATGATTTAAGCTGTGCAGGTTCCAACCACTTTGTAATCCCTGTTGGAGAACTGTTGATTGGTTTAGAAGATGAACCCACCCGTGGGCTGAACTCGTGGTTGGTGCAAGCACTGTGCGCTCCCAGAGTGCAGAGTTGGCTGAAGTTGTGCCTGGCCATGGCAGTGATGCGGGGCCAGTTCTGCATTGAAAGTAATTGGGCAGCAAGTTGCATGGCTGCCTCGCATGTGTTCCCCCAGCAGGGACTGGCCTTCCCCAGTCTGGGGTAGTGCCATGTGAGCTGTGGTGTTTTCCTGCAGCCTGTTAAATGTGTTTGCATTTCTTCTGCAAGAACAGAAGAGCTCTAGATACATTCTAATGATAAACATACGTTCAGACTACTGCAGCAAATAAGACCACAGCAGCTGTGAGCATTGTTAGTTTTCCTTATCTTGTAATTTAGCTGACACTTGAAAAAAGTGTTAGTGTTCGTTATAGGGCTGGGTCTGCCTGCGCGGTCAGCGCTCTGTGGAACCTCAGATGTGGCACATCCACTCAGTGCCTCTGTGTGTGTGATGCGAGGGCTGGTTAGTTAGTGGGCCAGTTAGTTAGCTGGTTGGCCCTGACTGGTTGTTACTGTCTCAGGGGTAAGAACTACTCCCAGACTTGTGAGCAGACCAGCACTGCTATTGTGAGATTGTGTAGGAGAGACAGAGGATAACAGGGCTTAGGCTGAAGAGGTGACTGCACTTCTGCTTTTCAGACTCAGCCTGCTAAAACTGGCCAACTTTTACATGAGATGCTTTTACAGCAGCAGGGGCTCTCCCTGAGACACCAGGCTGAGGAATGTGGTGTGGTTCGACAGCAAGTGTCTGCCTGGCGGGGCTGGAGGTCCCTCTCCAGAAGATGTTTTAGCACAGCCAGGGTCTCTAGGCTGTGCACAGGAGTCTGGTGGTGGAGGCGCTCTGTTTTTTCCTCTGCAGGTGTGTCACAGTAATTGCTTCCCAAAGTGTAGTTTTATCTTCATCTCCATGAAAAACATCCACACCTGCCACAACTTGCATGGAAGAGCAAACCATCCCCAGGGGGTCTGTGGGAGATTGGCCACGCAGCCACTACTGCACAGTATGTGTCCAGGCTGCCATTGTACCCTACGTGTGCCCATTGGGGTAGCACGCCTCTCTGCAGGCCATAATTCTGCACAGTGTAATCAAGGTAGTGGAAAAGGTGTTCATTAAAGCATGCCCTTCTCAGTGACCTCTACAATGCGAATCTGTCAGACTGCTCCCTGCCTAGAGATGTTCACGCTTGGAAACGCAGCTTTCTGCACTGTGTGGCGCTGGCCTGACAAACTGTCCTGAACTCCTCTGCTACTGGTGCCTCACAGTCTTTTGGGACTCCAACTTTCTCCCTCTGCCCCCTGCACCAGAAAGATTCTCCAGGGTCTGTTTCCTCTGTCGTAATCCAGTGGCTGCTTCTTTCTCTCCACTGGTCCCCAGCTCATCACAGGCTGCTGCCATTGACCATTTTGGCTTTTGTTGTTGCAAAGATGGTCCCCAAAAAGCTGAAGAAGCAGACAAAGAGTAAGAAGAGTTTCCAGGAGAACAGAAGTGAACTTTTTGATGAAATTCATGAGAAACATTGGCTCCACTGCAGCATATCAAAGCCAGGTCAAGGCATCTTTCAAACTTTACAAACATGACATTTGTTCCTCCAAGGCTAAACCTACACCCAAAATTTATGCACAAGTAGCAAACTTCTCTGGGGACTTTCACTTTCTCCCCATGTTCCTGTGCATCTGTGAAGGACAGGCAGTTCTGGTTAAATGTCAATATGTGAAAGCAACTAGACCAGGAGAGATGATGTTTGACTTTTACACTGCTTTGTAGCCCTCATGAAAAACCCTTATGACAATGCCCCAATTATCCAGCCCCAGGTTTCATGACAGGGCAGTGGAGAGCTCTGGGGAACTTCCAGCTGTTCTGCTTAGCCAGGTCTGAAAACCATGGTTTGAGTGAACACCAGGCTCCTGAATGCCAGTGACACACTGCAGAGATAAAATCACTCAGAGCCCTAGGTGTTGGAGTTGCCTGAATCATGTCATATGGCTGAGTTTCAGGGTCAACCATCAAGAGCAGATTGTCAGAATGTGGCGTGTGGAGACCCCAGGGCTCATTTTCCCAGAGCTGTTCTCCATGCACAGAGACCAGAGCACACATTGCATCACTTTCCTGCTCTCTGAGCCCTTGCATTCATCATAGTCAGTGCCTCACTGAAGGTTACAGGATGTCACCTTACGCTGTTTCAGAGGTTTACTCTGTACCAACAGGAAATTTCCAGCCTTGGTGTGAACTGGTTGCCTCCCTCTTCTGTTAGCTGGAGACTTACAGAGAGATGTTCATGTTTTAAATATGGTGCAATGACATCAATAGTAATAATTATTGCATGCATCAAAGCTTTAGAGATTAGCCACGGATCATGCATCTAAATGGCAAATGGTTATAATAGCTCCATACGTGAAACATCAAAGTCTGAGGAAACGTTGCTCTGTTATAAAAAATACATCAGAATGATCATTCCACTCCAAGCAAAGTGCAGAACTGTAGACGTGCATGGAACAATTGCAACACATTTCATACTCATTTGGGTGTTACAAGTATGGGAAAAATTGATTCCCACAGCTCCAATTACCAATCCACATCAAGTGAAGACTGTATTGAAATTATGAGATTTCACACAATATTAGGCTTAAGTTGATTCCTCCTTGTGAAAATGTATTTATAATTAGGGCCTAGAAAAGCAAGAAGCAGTATTTGGGGTTTTAATTTTTTATATGCTCCCTGGCAGAGAGAGAAGTGGCTGAGATTGCATAGAATTCTTAAAACCATGATGTTTCAAGTATCCTTTTGCTGAATTGAAATGGCTTTCTCGTAGATTAAAGGAACTGCACTGTTGTTTCTTTGTTAGGAGAAAAGTATTCCAAACTGAGAAAAGCACAGGCTCTCTCTACTGAGCCTGGGGACAGCTGCTGGAATAAGAAAATGCAAAACAGTCACTAGAACAACAGAACCTCTGAACTCAGCAACTGAAATTCCCAATTACAGACGTGCTGCTGTTTCTCCTCCCTCATCACAGCTGTTTAGCTTGATCACTCCCCCAGCCCCAGTGGGATGAACAGTATGAAGGATGCGGTGCCGTGCATGCTCCGACAGCCAAATCAAAGGCCCAGCCAAATCTGTGTCTCAGCTATGAGTCTGGAGGAAATCAGAGACCCTCATTAAAGTTTCAGAAAAACCTAACTGGTATGAGGAAAGCATTCAAAAATGTATTTGGGGAAAACAAATATTGTTTTAACTCTATTAATAATTGATGCATTGCCAGCAGAGATCCTCATAGCATTAAGGGAATTGAAAATTAAAGGCACAAAGACACTACTTTAAGAAAACATCTTGATAAATAATTAATATGGCATAGGTCTACTGGAATCTGAAGAGTGTAGGTTTTAGCTTGTCTTGTCAAACCTATGCTTTCTAATACCACAGTTTCTTCCAGAATGAGAGCATGGTCATTTTCATTTTATATCGACAAAAGCTCTAGTTGTTTATGCTGCTCAGCTGGAATCATTTACTGGCTTCTCTGTTGCTTGTGCTGAGCCCCTAGGATCCTAAGTAGCACATACCCAAAGAGTATGGTTTTCTTAAATCAAGAGGGAAAAAAGATTGATGATTATTTAAAAAACAGAAGAGAACGTGTCTGTTTCAGGGACACTACCATTTGTCAGGGTCAAACTGGATCAGAAGAAGGAACCTTGGCGGTGCTTGTTTAGCAATATGATGTATAAATAGCTGGGAGAGGTGTCTTGGGATGTGTAACACCTAGGCACAGCTACTGCTTTAGTTTGTGTCTCTCTAGAGAGATGCATTTTCAATGGTGAGGCCAATCTTGGGTACTACACTGATTAATTCAGTGGCTGGCACCTCCCCTGTGCATTCTATCTGATGGTGATCTTCAGGACAAGAGAAGAGCAACACAGCATTCCACAGAATACAAGCCCATCAGTATGACTAAAGAAAGGCTGGACATAGAATGTACTAAAGGAAGTAAATATGGAATTTCTGCATTTGCCTCCAAAGCAGCTCTCCACCACCACTGTGAGCAGAGCCTGTGAGAAGCAGCATTCAGAGACATGGCTGAAGAGTTCGGCTGATGCACAGTTCCCGACATAGAGAGACACCGTTGTTTCAAAACAGAATATTGAGCACCGTGTTAACTAATAGAGCTTCTGCCATCTCTGAAAACCTGTGTGTTGCTGAGGGCATATGAGCTCTTTAAAGTCCCGATTTATTCCAGTCCACTCCTATCTTTTAGGTTGTTATAATGAAGCAGCTAGTAAGTCAGGCATAATTGCTGGCAGGCATTCAAATTTAAGAAACTGCACAAGAGCATCCACAGAACTATATTTATCATTTCATTCCTTTAAATAAAGCAAAAGTGAATGCTGCTTCTTCATTACAAACGTCTCAGTGCTTTACATGCAAGAGGTTTGTTGAGATTGATGGAATTCATAAACACCCTTTATTTACTACAGCAAAGTTAATAATTAAGCAGAAGAGAGAATATCCATGAATGCTGTTATAAAAATGATTCTTGCCCAAGTTCACAGCAAAAAGATCCACTAGAACTACAAAGGGGGGTTCATTTTTTCCATTATGGATAAAGTAAATACAGTGGTCAGACACTGGTCAGTGCAAAATTATTCTGATTGCAGCTGAGTGTGTTCTGTCTCAGGTAGATGCCCCTTTCACCATCCCCTGGTACACAGACTGCATTCATTGCATCTGCCCCATGCTGAGCGAGAGCTCACCATTCCTGCTTGCTGTTGTGATCACTGGCAGCAAAGTCAGGACCTTGTTGAAACTGGAATGCAAAGCGCGTGGGCTTCCCAGGCACCCACTGGGAAGGTCGGGCCTGACATGCTAGAGGAAGGGTTGTGGAAAATCATCTCTTGCCCACAGTCCAAAGAAGTGGATTCCATTGAAGAAAAATCCTTTGGTTACAGTGCCGTTATTTCCTCTTGACTGCATTGCCATTCCTCTCTCCAGTATGGCTCCCCTGGCCCCTGCTGGAGCTCAGCTGGGAAAACGGGCAGCGCAGTGGTTAGAGCACAGCAACAGGGAGGCCACAGGGAAGACCCATGCGCAGCCGGCTGTGGTGCTCAGGATGGGGTGTGAGTGCCATGCAGGAGGGCTGCTACGTGGGCAGCCTTGGGAGCTCTTCTATCTGAGCACCATGAAGGCCAGAGCTGCTGCCCTGCAGGGAGAGGCTGGCTGCGAGACTGTATCTTCCCGCAGCCATTCCTCTCCATCCCGCTGCTGCAGCTGCAGCTGTTCCTCCGTTCTTCGGTGTGTCCTTGCCTATGGCTCTCCGTACTTCTGCTTCCACTCCTGCCCTGCTCTGTACCCTCTGCCCTACATTTCTCCACCTCTCTTCCTGCTCCTGCCTGGCACTGCCTGCCCCACCTCCCAGCCTTGCTTCTGCTGTGTCCCTCCCTCTTGCTGCTTTGCTTTCGTGGTGTAGAAGCCTTCTATCCATCCTGCTGCTGGCTGGCAGGATGAGCTGCTATGCCTGCCAGACAGCCCTATTGTTATTTAAAGATGCTGACTCTGGGAGTCTTATCCCCATCAGGAAAAGCTGAGAGTCTGTCTGATTTAACAAAGCAGGGAAACAAGCCAGTCAGTTACCTCGATCTGAAGCATATTCTAGGAGTGATTAGCTGCCTAAACTTACACTGTAATTATCTGTGCTGAGTGGCTTCTGCACATCATTGCCCATTTTTCTGAGTGTTTTTATTTAAGTTGATAATGGAAAATGAATAAAGCCTTAGTTTCACTCTGATTTTGACACTTGTGCCAGAAAATATCTGAAGATGAACATTTTTGTGTTTACAATAGTTAGATTAATATTTAATTTGCTGGCATCCAGCAAGCTGATTAGTTTTCCTCTGATATGGCTCAACTTTGTAATTACAGGAACTGGCTCCTTCTGGTTTGTGCTTGGGATAAGAGGCTCAGAGCTCAATCCTGACAACACTGTGACCACAATTTCACCAGGCTGACGCACTGTGAGGTTGTCATCATCTGAAATCTCTGTTCCTGGAAAGAGGTACAGACAGGGACCTGCTCCATATCTTCTGAGGACAGAGAAGATCTGTCCTTGATTGCATTTAAACTGAAGGGAAAGAGAGTGGAAACAAGATGCAGCCATGTCAAGTCTCAAGGAACACGTGATATTTGCCTGCTGCTGCAAGCCAAGCCTTCCTTGGTGACACAGCCCATCTGGTGCTGCAGGTGTAGGGGAGATCCCGCAGCACTACAGTTTGTCTTACACTGGGGATAGGCAGAACTAATTGAGACACAGGAGATCCCCCCTTAATGGTGATCCTCTGCTGAGCCTGGGGGATGCTGCAGACGGGTGCTGCCAGTGACAAGCCATTGAAAGACCTCCAGCACCACCATGGAGGCAATCTAGGAGAAACCTCAGTGTGGCATGGACAGCTGGCTAGCTCAGGGCCTCTCTTTGGCCACAGCCATTAGCAGATGCTTGTGAAAAGCCTATAGCAGACAGGGTGTGGATTACATGATTATTTGCCCACGGTCCTCAGAGATCCTGCTCAAAGTCCTTCTGGAGTAGTGGTTGTGTCTGACCATCACACTGAACTAGCAGGTGGAGCTGTGCTTCAGGAGTGTCTCTGAAGCCTCTTGAAACCCATGAATACATCTGGGCTCCACAGTGTTCTGGGCAAAGAGCCACATTCAATTCTGGGGTCATACTGCCCTTCCTCTTTCAGCCTGATATCGAATAATTTCACTGGCACCTTGTGATTCCTGCGTTGTGAAAACAGGGGCTAGTACACATTCGGTGTGCTCTGGTGATCCCTCCTGCTAGGGACAGTCCCGCCTTCCTGACTGCACTTGTAGGCGAGTTGTCTGCCTGAGTTTTGCTGGACCCTCCCTCTGCCTGCTCTCAGGGATGCAGAGCCAACAGGCAAACTCGCATCCTTTGTTCCCAGGACCATGCTCCCAATGCTTCCTTCACAAATGGGACTACCACCTGTGACTCCGTCGTCCAAGTGATTAAGCCTCCCCTATTTGCTCAGAGAGCAACTATGGCTCAGAATCAAATTTAGCCTTTAGAATTAACCCATCTGTAATGTCCATTAAGTCTGGATTCCCCTGACCAGTCATGCAAAGTAACATCTCGTCTTAGTGCCATATTCATCTTGCACTGTCAGTTTTACCCAACTCCTAAGCACTCAGTAATAGCAAGACTGTCAGGGTGTTAGTTATTCATTAGTTTTAACTCACCTGAAGAATATATCGTTGTCATAATATGGCACATTGCACTGGGAACAAACTCCCCATGCAGACAGGGATTAGGGCCATTTTTCAAATGCTGCTTACTGTTAATTTGTACATTGTTTGAAGGGAAAAAGTCTTGTTAGAACTCAATTTTGAACATTACTTTGACAGAGCATAGTGGGCAGTTTTTGCATCCTCTCTGATAGCTAGGGGACAAATGGGTGCCGGTGACAGGGATGCAGAGTGCTAACCTCTATGGCAGTATGTGCCCAGCGCCACAAACACAGTTCTCGTTCGTGCACTCAAAGCTAATCAGGTGAACTTCATCAAAATGCACTTGTTCAGCAGCTGACTGTACAATAGCTGCTGGCTGCTCAGCCTCCATCCCTCATCACTGTCCTCCAGAACTGTCTGCCAAAACTTGATCACTGAGAAGTTCAGATATTTTGTTTAGCTGCAGTACAATCCTGGCCGGGTGAGAAAAGCACCAGGCTAGTGCCACAATGAACCGAGCACTGGTAGTAGCCAGTCCATGGGCAGCTGGTCTGCTCAGGAGAGGGATGGGAGATAAGAGGGATAAGTCTGGTAAAACTGGGAAGGAAAAGTTGATCTTATATGGAGAAAGTGAAGATAGCCACAAGTCTGCAGGCTGGTGTGGAGGGAACGTGTGTGGTGAGACAGGGAGACCATTTCATGCCAGCTATAAGGTTCCTGTTGTGTCCCCACCACTGAGGAGTGCTGGGACAAAGACCTTCAGCAGTAATATTCTTGCTGAGATGCAGTGCACCTCAATTCTGCGTGTGCAAAGGGTGAAGCGGGAGGTGTGCCGTGCTCTTGCAGAGCTGGTTTCTTGTGGAGCTCGGGGAAAGCAGGTCAGGCAGCACCTTCAGGTCTGTCACCTTCAGGTCTGTCACCTTGTGTCTCCTGAGGCCAGAGGACCGTTGGGTTCAAGGGCAGCTTGATGATGGAAAGGAGAATTGATTAACGTTCAGAACTGCTCCATTATTGAACAACTAGAGCAGATCTTTGTATTAAAGCTGGATAATCTGGGAAGAGGGGAAGGATTAGGGCTGTATGTCTGAGCCAGGGCACTTGCTATTCTCAGCTCTTCTGAGTTACTTTTAATTGTCTGAACAGCTGCCCCTGGAGAGCTCTGGGAAGGAGGGATGGCAAATACTGTAGAGCTCACAGTTCAGCTACCAGCTCCCACAAGCTGAGTGTCCTGTTTGCTTCTAGACCAAAGCAGCAAGTGGAATGGCTGCTGCTGATGGGGTGTTCTGAGCTGCGATGTGTCTCTGGAATTCCTTCATGAAAGGCAGAAAAATAAAAAAGGAAAATTAATCTATCAGGGGCAAGCAAATCAAACCAGCAACCTCTGCTACTGCTCGTTGCCTGCTTAAACACAGGTCTGGACTAGAACATTTGTTGCAACCGTTTAGTGACCCATGCTCTTCCCAGATTCATCTTATGAACTGGAAAAAGCAATTTGTCTGCCCATGTGCCCTGAAGTACTGATATTTGTTAAAACCACATGCTTTGAAAGCCCTAGAATTGAACTACTGGATATGTAGAGAGAAAAGCAAATAAAGCCAGCCGTGATATGTCTGTTTCATCTAGATAATATTCTGATAAGGCCTGATTTATTTCCTTTATGTCTTAAGGCCAGGCAAGTTTTATAGGGTCTCACCTTCATCCCAGTCATAAAGTACAATGAGGCAGGAGGAGGAGAGTTTGAGAAAGGAGAGCCAGAAATCCTGTTTGCCTGTGGAGGTGTACAAGTGCTTCCTTTCCAAGCTTTCCAATTCACACAGTGCTGTCTAGTTCAGTTAGCTGGCACATCAGCTGTCCCTCTCTGTCCTGATGCCAGGCTCATGCACACTGCCTTCGGCACGGCTGCAGTGAACTCTGCTGCCTTGGCTCTGGGGTGCCAGCATCTCCAGGGCGTGGTGCCCATGCTGCCCAGGGTGGCTGTAGCGCACACCCTTGTGCAATGTTCTCCTTTGCAGAATCTGACCTTCCTTCTTGGAAAAATTATTACCGTAAAAAAGCCCAGGATGAAACCAAGTTATCAATGATGAGAACAATATGAATATCACCTGTGAACTGGGGATAAATAATAAGGCAAGACAAACACAAGGCACACAGAGGGTAATTAAAACACAATACCTAGGGATATTTCTAAATGAAAAAAATAATCTTCACACTGAAATTGCAAGATGATGCATCTCGGTGTATTAATCCTGCCCAAATTAGCAGGGCCTAAAGAACTGCTGACATTATCTGCTAGCTTCGGGGAGTCTGATGGGGTGAGCAGAGCAACAGAACTTTGGTTTCCCCGTTCAGCGTGGCTTGGTCTTTGGGACCACGGGTGGGGAGAAGGCACTGCATTTCTGCATCTGGCTTCCCTGCTGGCCTGCAGCTCCTTGCGTTGCGTCCTGAGAGACAGCAGATGGCCTGAGGTCTCTGTGCAGGTAGGAAGGGAGCAGGTGGGCACAGGATTTCCCCAGCAAAGTGCCTGCTCTTTCAGCCAGCTGCTGCTGCTGTGGCTGCCATTATGTCATATTATTCCTTCATGTTTTGAAGTAGGGGAAAAAACTGGAGCAGATGAGGATCAAAATCTTTGTGGTGTCCAGCACCTTTTGTGGGGAACTTGGAGCAAAATCACAGAAGTCTTCGAGGAGATTGGTTCATTTTTAATGATGTAGGATTATAGTTTGTCTGTTTAATTCAACCTGAGTGACATAATATCTTTCATTTGGACTTATTACCAGCAGAACAGTTAGTCAGTTGGAAGCAGACCTAGGGCAGGGCATTTTGTCATTATTTTAAATTTTCTCTATCTGACAAAATTGAAGGCCTTGAAAAGACTAGAGCCATTGTAAAGGATAAAGCATCAGAGAATAGGTCACCGAGTGTATTAAAGAATGAAAATTGATTCAGTCTTTCCTCTGTTGAATAAGCAGCTGTACTTTGGTCCCTGTGATCCATGAAATAAGCTGTCAGGGAAATAGGAAATGTGCCACATTTGAACTTCACTCATTGATTCCGTTCTGATCCGAAGTGCAGTATTAAAATGCATTACAGTGGGTACAGAATCTGCAGCAGTGGCAGCAGCTAGGCCTAGCTTGCTAGTCAGTTGTCTGGGCTATTTGTTATTAAATTAATCAGTGCTTTACAATGCTGGGACTCATTTACTTAGGTCATCTGGTCAGAGCCAGCTAACAGGAGGAATTTCACAAAAGCGACATTTGTTAGTTTTAAATAAAATCAAAGGCTACAGAAGAGGCTCAGGAGGAGTGGTTCTAACAAGATCTATTGGCCCTTTTGTCTGGAGAAGCAATTTTCAGGCAATTCAGAGATTCTGACAGTAATCAATATAAGAAGGGGTAGCAGAGATTTCTAGAATATGGGATTACTAGCTGGAGCATGTTAGGCCAATTAATGCCTGAAACTCTAATAGACATGTTTAGCTGCAAAATTAAATGGAGGACGTTCCCATTATTGCATAAAAACCATACCCAGTTTCATTTTTTATAACAACACACCTTCTTCCTTCACACAACTTTTCCTAAGTAAAAAATTAACCTTGTTGTGCTGTCCTTAAGTAGTGTACAGAGGACTGCTTGCAACTATTATTTGCTATAGTAAGTCTATTTTATCCATACTGAAGTGTCTTTTGCTTCTTTTGTGAGTTCTTACAAATTTTATTAAATAAAACATCATTTTTGCTGCCTTTGCTTTATTTGCCTCAAAATTGTGATTCATAAAGATGGATTTTTATAATTAAGGTAGAAATGAGAAATAACCCCCTATATATAATTTAAAATGTTGAAATTATAGACACTATCTAACTTCTGCTTTAAATCACAGGAACAAACTGTTCCCCATTAGCAGCCCTAATTAAATCCATTTTTCTATGAGTCTTTGGCAAATTCCATTTTAGTAAAGCTGTATTAAGCTCTCTTTTATTTCCTCTTGCTTTGCAGAATTCTCTGTTTGAGATGAATAATAGGTTGAATATGGTATGTGACGGCTCTGTAGACTCCGAAGATATAACATGAACAAATATATTGTTCTGGAAACCTGGCATAAGAACACTACTGAGGATTTAGAAGCATCTCGACTACCAGACAGGTAGGAGCACTACCATTCTGTCCTGGGGAGTTTATATGTGGTGCAAGAATTGGCAAACACCACGTAGCAAAGAGGCTGTGGAAAGGTGGAGGAGGCTTGGAGAAGGGGAAGAGAGGGAAAGTACTGAAGCAAGCAGTGTGCTGTTCCCCCTCTACACAGCACATTCAGATGTTGCACTCGTGAGCTCCAGTCTACCACCTGCTGTGCCCTGCTGGTGTTGTCCTAGGACTTCTATGAGGAATGAGCAGTTGCAGAGGAGTGCAGAGGAGAAAACTTTCTGAGGATAGCCAGCTCTCCTTTTCTTCAGTATGTGTAGTCACATGGACCTGTGTTTTCTGCAAGGCTGTGCCAAGTTGCCTGTAACATCTGTTTGAGTCTTTGTGTCGAACCGTCTAGCAGGGGCCATGCTCCTGCTGAACTCAGACCTGTTTCTGCACGTAGAGGAAAACCTGGCCTGGGTCACTGGTCCTGTGCACAGACAGCTTTGTTAGGGTGATGCTCACTGGTGACTTGACTGAGGAAGCAGTGCACAGACCAGAGAACCCACCTGAAACAGCCTCTCATTTTGCAGTCCTTGTGTGTGGAGATTAACTTACTCCCAATAACCTGCAACAGTCCCAGAGCAGCAGGCTTACTCCTATCCTCAAGCGGTTCCATCATTCATTTACTGTAATGATTGGCTTCAACCTTCGATTTCCTCTGTGGATCATATTGGAAAGAGAGAGGCTGAGCTGTGAACATTAATAACAATGAATAATAACAGTACGAGTTCCACAAGCTTTAACAATCAAATGAATCAACAATCAGGAGAGTTTCATTAAGAAATACTTGCTGGGGTTAGATGACAAGGGAGCTAGTGCCAGAGGTGTGTGTATCAGTTAAAGGCACTTATCCTGTGTGATCCACCTCTCAGCCCCTTTGCTTACCTGGTGGGTCCCATATTCTCCTCCACGATCTGCTGTGGAGGAGGCAGGGGCAAGAAGGAGCAAAGGAGCAGACAGCTTGGGCAGTGTTGCTCTGTTGGTATCTGTGTTGGGTTTACATGGCAAGGTTTTGGTAGCGGCAGGGCTGTGAGGGTCGATTCTGTGAGAAGATGCCAGAAGCTGCCCCCATGTTGGACAGAGACAGTTCCAGCCATCTTCAAGATGGACCTGCCGCTGGCCAAAGCTGAGCCCATCAGTGAGGGTGGTAGCGCCTCTGCGATAATGTATTTAAGAAAGGGTAAAAACTGCTGCGCAACTGCAGCCGGAGAGAGGAGGGAGAAAATGTGAGAGAAACAACTCTGCAGACACCAAGGTCAGTGAAGAAGGAGGGGGAGGAGGTGCTCCAGGTGCTGGAGCAGAGATTCCCCTGCAGCCCATGGTGAAGACCATGGTGAGGCAGGCTGTCCCCCTGCAGCCCATGGAGGTCCATGATGGAGCAGATTCCACCCTGCAGCCTGTGGAGGACGCCACACCGGAGCAGGTAGATGCGCCTGAAGGAAGCTGTGACCCCATGGAAAGCCCACACTGGAGCAGGTTTTCTGGCAGGACCTGTGGCCCCGCAGGGGACCCATGCTGGAGCAGCCTGTTCCTGAAGGACTGCAGCCTGTGGAAAGGACACATAGAAAGGACCCACGCTGGAGCAGTTCATGGAGAACTGTCTCCCTTGGGTGGGACCCCATGCTGGAGCAGGGGCACAGTGTGAGGAGGAAGGAGCAGCAAAGACAACATGCGATGAACTGACTGCAGCCCCTATTCCCCATCCCCCTGCGCCGCTTGTGGAGGAGAAGGTAGAGAAATTAGAAGTGAAGTTGAGCCTGGGAAGAAGAGAGGGGTGGGGGGAAGGTGTTTTTAGATTTGTTCTTATTTCTCATTATCCTATTCTATTTTGATCGGCAATAAATTAAATTCATTTCCCCAAGCTGAATCTGTTTTGCCTGTGACAGTAATTGCTGAGTGATCTCCCTGTCCTTATCTCGATCCATAAGCCTTTTGTCGTATTTTCTCCCCCTGTTCCTGTTGAGGAGGGGAGTGATGGAGCAGCTGGGTGGGCACCTGGCGGCCAGCCAAGGTCAACCCACCACAGTGTCATGCTGCAGGAAAGCATATGCCCTTCAGTGCCAGTACGGTGGGTGCTGCTTCCTCTCGGACTCTGCCTCACAAACAGAAATCCCTGCTGGGTGCAGCAACTCTGTGTGCCACCCCTGACTCACTGCCCTTGTCTTTGCATGGTACCATAGGGAGCTTGTTACACTGCAAGGGCAGTGTGCAGAGTCTGGGGTGACTTGTACACCCCTAAAATACAGGCAAGAGTGGGTAAACAGAAGTTGGTATAATGTTCTGCCATTTTACTTATAGAAATGGAGTAGCTTCTTCATGACTCAGGGTAAAATATTCCCTTTCCAAAGCCACCAAAGTAAAAGCTGGGAAAGACCTCTTAGGTTACTGTGTATTCCCCTCAGGACAGAATGAGAGGTGCAGGGTAGGGCTGTCTAGCTCATCTTTTGCTGCTTTCTCTTTAGGTGAGCTGAACCTGGGCTGGTTTATAACCTTTCATACAGAGCAAATTCCTGTGCCAAGAGGAGCAGCCCTGGTCATTAAGCTTTTACTATAGCAACAACAAAAGGAAATGCAGGCTTTGTTCAGTCTGGTTTGAAATCCAGTATAGAGCAATTGTAATTCAGTTAAGGAGGGTTTGAGGGCCAACTACCAATGTGTTCATTCATTTCAGGAAAAGAGAATGACATCTTCTGTAATCATGATTAAAGGAGCTGTTAATGTCTCTTTCAGGTTTTCCTGTTACCATAAAAGCAAGAGATGTGGTTTTCTCTCTTTCGAATTTGTAGTGAATATGTCATCTGCCTTTTTTGTCTGGGCTGTTTGAAGTCAATTTTGTGAACTTCCATGTTTTAAACAACACAAGCTATTTTCTACTAGAAGCCTTGCCCCGAGGCACATGATGCTAACAGAAAGGACAATTGGTTTCAAGAGAAATCACAGAGTTCAGGGGTGAAACAGAGCTCTCTACAGTTACAAGGGGTAAAACTGAGAGCTGTTGTGCTGAGGATCTATGGAAGAGTTAGGCTGCCTGCCAGGAAAAGATGCCTCCCTTATAAAGGCATGGGGTTTCACCTCAAAGGCAGGGACTGTGAACCTCATTCCAGCATGTCACCCCACCGTTTCCTGCTGCTTTTATGCATTCAAGTGACTCTGCTCCAGTCTCTGAACCTCCTCCACCCTGCCATGCCTGGCATGTAGGAGCTTTCATCAGGCTGCACATCACACGCTAATTATAGAGCACGCTGCAGATGCTTGTGGTAAGCAGGCTTTAGCATGGCTTTTTCGGCCAGGGCAAGCGTGTTATGCTGCTGGGCTAGCAGACCTGGGCTACCTCTGGGTGAGTGTGGAGAATATTTCACAGCCTTAGTAACAGACCTAAACCCTTTGCATACCTGTGCCCGTGATGTGTTGCGTGCACATCTGGCCCCTGCATGGCAGTAATGGAAGTGGTGCTGGCTCAGATGAATCTTCATAGTGAAGGAAGAGTGCAGATTGGCACTTGATTTCTGAGAGCTTGGTGCCTTCTTTCTTGCTCCAAAAGCACTGTCTCTGTGCTTGTCTCCCAGTATGTCCTCTGTGACCAACGATTTTGGAGTGCAGAGGTGCTATAATGTCACAATGTGTGTGTGTGCCCAGAGAGAACAGTGATGAGGCTTCAGGGTCTCAATGGTTTTTAAGTCCCTTTTCTCTTTGATGGCATCTGTCGGTTTGGCCTCCCAGCAGCTGGGCAGGTCAGCATTGCCAAGCACATCTGCTGGCACCCATTGCAGTCTATACTTTTGACTTCTAAGGTTTGGTCACTCCTTTGGGCTTTGTTCCCAGGCTGCTCTCATCTCACAGGCCTAACAAGGCTTGTAGCGGTAACATAAAAAACCACAAGACTGACTTGCAAAGTGAACAAATAGATCACGAGAGAAAGCACTTTGGACTCAGGTGGCTTCTTGTGCTACTGATGTGTGCATGCAGTGTGGCCAGAATTCTCACTGGGGAACCCCCAAAGCCAGCGGAATAAGTCATCCCACAGACATGTATTGAGTCCTGTGGCCTTCTGTAGTTTTTGCCTTCAAACTAGTCAGTGCTGTGCAGCTGTTGAAGCTATTTTCTCTTAGTGCTGTTGCTTTTCATCTTGTATCTGTGTTGTGGTGTGCTTGTTGCCTAATTCCACTGAATCCTCCTCTTGGCATCAGGAATTTCTTTGTCAAGTGGATAGGGTGCTTGGCAGCCTCAGAGCTCTCCATCTTGTTCCTCTGTAGCCCTTGGGCCTCTTTGCCTTTCTGGGTTGCAGAGACTATGGAGAGGTGCTGAAGAACAACTTGTAAAGTACCATGTGATGGTTTGTCTTTGTGGAAGTGCTATTCCTGAGATGCAAACAACACCCAGTGCTCTCATTTTTGTCCTTGATCATACATGGGTGTCCTTATTTCTTGAGGACCACTGGGACCCCTTTGAATTGCTCCTTTAAGTCAAGTCCACCTGACAGTTGATATCCAAACTTCTCATGCAAGATGAAAGTGTTTCTCCTTCCATGATAAAGCGCTGGCCATTGCTATTTGAGTGCCATGCTGGCATATGCTCTCAGCAAGTGTGCAAGGGCACTGCGTCTACAACACTGGCAGCTTGGGGCTTTGTTGCCTTAACTCCGTAGTTGCTCTGACCTCACAAACTGGACAGCTGGGTACACTTACCCAGTGGAGATCTGTGATCAGAAATCCCGTGAGTGCTCCTTGTGTGTGCATTGCAGCAGCAGAAGCTCCAGGCTCTGGATGGAGCCGATATGCAAAATGCTGACCAGTGACAGCCATTAGGGCTTCTCAGTCCACTTCCTAGACGAGTCAGGCTGTGAGGTGTGGTGTCCAGGCTGGGTGCCAAGACAGTGCTTTACATTCTGTCTGAAGCTCTACTGCAGTTTTGATGGATAGGTTATCCCTTCTCAGTGCCTCCCTAATCTACTAGCCACATACAGCTGCTTCATCCTGTTTCAGATGTGGGTAAAGTGATCCCGCACCAACAGTAATGCTGTAAAGGCCATCAGACTTGCAGAAAATGTTACATAAATTAAATAATAGTAATGATTTAATAAAGATGCTGTTAATGATCATGAATTCAGCCAGAAATACAGCCTGTTCAGTCTCTTCTGAAGGTGGGACTTGCATTTGCCTCTTCTCCTGCTATGACTAGCTACTCTCAGGATTACCATTGCTTTTTCAGCAGAAGGCCCCGCAGTGTGCCATGCTGGACATTTCTAAGGACTCAGTAGATGCGTCATAGCCATGCTGCTCTGGCACAGTACTGTCTGTGTTCCCAACATGTCCGTGTGCTTTATTGCTTGATTGTGTTGGTAGGTCTGTTACATCTTGCTCTAGCAGTCTGTTGGGTATCACTCTTTACCTACAGTCTATTTTCTAATGCTCTCAAGATCAGTGTAAGGAGATCTTCACTCTTTTTCCAGGCCATATTTGGAGTTCTTGGTCTTGACAGATGTGGTCCTTGTGTGTTGGTAATGCAACAGGAGATCACTGGGGAAGGCCAAAGCTGTTACTGGCTCACAAGAACATAGAGTCATGAAACAGCTCTGGAATGTGTAATATCAGTTAAAAGTGACCAATGCAGATATGAATTATTAAATCTATTAGCATGAAGCTGCCATAATGAAGTGTCAAATTCTTCACAAAACCAATTCTTATTAAAAAGACCTAAGATTAAAAGCAGAGTAGATTCTAAAATGATGGGAACTGAGAGGAATGAGAGAACACAGTATTGATCATCCACACCAGTCATGTCTGTTTCTATTTAGAAATATGAAAAACAGATTAATGAATTGATGATTCAGTGTCAAAAAGGGACCCAGAGGGAGCAAGTCTATTTACGTCATGTGACTGTGACTGTAAAAACCTTGGCACCATCAGGAGCTGGTAAGAAGACAGCAATGGGAGAGGTGCTGAGTGGCAGTGGTTACAAAACCCCAGCACAGACAGGACAGGGAAGGGATATATCATATTTTAACTCCATGACAGTGAATGGGCATTGAAGGTCTGGGTTCCCGGGGCACACAGCAGGCGACACAGAGGTAAGAGATAACCAGCTGTATCATCCACTGGGTTGAGGTTCAAGTTTTCCAGCTCAGCCATTAACAGGTGTGGCGGGTTAACCTTGGCTGGCTGCCAGATGCCCGCCAAGCTGCTTTCTCACTCCCCCCCTCCCAGCAAGGCAGGGGGAGAAAATAAGATGAAAAAGCTCCTGCGTCAAGACAAGGACAGGAAGATCACTCACCAATTACCATCACAGGCAAAACAGACTTGACTTGGGGAAGATTAATTTAATATATTGTGAATTAAAAATAGAATAGGATAGTGAGAAAGAAAAACAACACTAAAAACACCTTCCCCCCACCCTCCCTTCTTCCCAGGCTCAACTTCACTCCTTCACTCCCAGCTCCTCTCCCTCCTCCCTCTGAGCGGTGCAGGGAGACAGGGAATGGGGGTTGCAGTCAGTTCATTACGCTTTGTTTTGCTGCTCCTTCCCCCTCATGCTCTTCCCCTCCTTCAGTGTGGGGTCTCTCCCACGGGAGACAGTCCTTCAGGAACAGACTGCTCCAGCGTGGGTCCCCTATCACCGCAGGTCCTGCCAGGAACCTGCTCTGGCATGAGCTCTACACAAGTCACAGCTTCCTTCAGACGCATCCATCTGCTCCAGCGTGGGGTCTTCCATGGGCTGCAGGGTGGAATCTGCTCCATCATGGACCTCCATGGGCTGCAGGGGGACAGCCTGCCTCACCATGGTCTTCACCATGAGCTGCAGGGGAATCTCTGCTCCGAACACCCGGAGCACCTCCTCCCCCTCCTTCTTCACTGACCTTGGTGTCTGCAGGGCTGTTTCTCTCACATTTTCTCACTCCTCTCTCCCCAGCTTTTGGGCAGCGTTTTTTCCCCTTTCTTAAATATGTTATCACAGAGGCACCAGTGGTGTTGCTGGTGGGCTCAGCTTTGGGCAGCAGCGGGTCCCTTTTGGAGCTGGCTGGAAGTGGCTCTGTCCAACATGGGGGCAGCTCCTGGTCTCTCCTCACCCTGCAGCTCCCCCCCTACCAAAACCTTGCCATGTAAACCCAATACAACAGCGACAGCAACTCATAAAGAAGGAACTGCACAGATGCTGCCACACCTGGAAAGAATTTGTTTGCTCTGTGCAGGTGTTCTGGCTTTTCCTTACTGAAGCTGAGCAGCTTTTCCTTGCTTCAGCCTGAATCCGTGTCCAGGAAATCAGAAAGTGCATTGCAGAAGACTAGAAAAATGAAACCAAGGTGTGAGGCAGAAACTTACACCCCAAATTTGCCGTTGGAGACTGAGGCTTATGATAGGAACTGACAAAAGATGTAGAAACAAGGTTAAAGAGAGACTTTGATGGAATGTTTTGTTTCCAGGAATAACAGTTATCAGCATTTCTTAGCATACAGTATAAATTTGCATGTCTGACTTTGTTGATCAACTCTCATATTCATATGAGTGAGCATCTGTGGGTTTGTGCTCCTGAATAGAGGGCCAGAAGTCTGGGGAGACCCATACTTGAGTTCAAGCCTTTTCTCCAGTTACCAGCTGAGTTCAGAGAATGTCCCACAGTCATACAGCTCTTGGGAAATGTATTTCAGTTGCCCATAAATTCATTTCTAAAGCTTCAGAAATGCCTTTTCCTTTAACCTTTTCAGTGTTCCAAAATGCAACATGTGTGATCTTTGAAAAAGGGTATGCTTTCTGTCCCTACAAATGCAGACATAATTGTGTTTGAGAACATCTGAGCTTATTCATTATTCATCTAGGCACATGCATGTGTAATTCTGGCAATGCATGAGTAACTTTCCCTGGTATTGTTGCTTAGCGGGATGCACTGTGAGGCAGAGAGCTTGGGTTTTATTCCGTTACACTGATTGAATGCATGGCCTTGGGAAAGTTATTTGACCTCTTTGTGGATCATTTTCTCAAAAAACAAAATGGGCACAAGGAAAATTGTCCACTTACATATCCACTAGAAATCTAAATTCAAGTAGAAAGGCAGTCAAGAGATTCTGAGAGGAAATGTAGAAAATATTTGAGAATTTGGTGTCTGAGTCACGGGGAGGCATTTGGAAAAATTCCTGTAGAAAATCCCCTATATGGCATAGAACCGCAGCAGTTGTTTGCTACCAGCATTAATGTATCGAGTGTCTAAAAGGTCCTTCTCCATTAGCCGCACGTATTGCTGTCATGTGGGGTACTGGTACATCTTCGATGTCACCTGTGCCACAGGGTGATAGAACAGTCTCATAGATTCTACTTGTTTTAGGGTGATAATGCTTTGTTTTGTGTATGCACACACACATTTCTCTTGCTGCACAATATTCTACATAAAGCTCCTTGAAATGGTTTCACAGTGAGATCAAGTAACTTGTAAAAGCATGATTTACTCAAGCAGGATTCTTGTCTATATGTAGATGGTCATTTGTTTCACCTCCTCTTTTCAACTTGTTACAGGCTGTTGTAATGTTTTACTGGCACGTATTTTTCTTGCACAACCTCTTTCTGGTTGTGCGTGAGCTAATCGCACTGCTGTTCACACCTTCCTGCAACTTAATTTTGCAGATATTAATTGTGTTAGCAAAATGGTTTTTAAAACACTCCAGAGAATGTTCTGTCAGCTTGACAGATGAAGGTAATGCTACAAAATGAATTTTGTTGACAAAATAATTTCAGGGTGTTGATAAAATGCGTTTTGTCTTCAGAGTGAAAAATACCAGACTGACAAATACTATTGTCCTTAGAAGTGTTTTTTCAGCTGTCAGTCAATTATTCCCTTTTTAAGCCAGCCAATGATAGTTTTTCATATCTGAAAAAGCTTTCGTAAAAGAGAGCATAAAGCTCTGAAGGACAAAATAATTAAACTTTGATTTGTTGCTTTCAAATTGAAAACAGCTTTGTTACTTTGATGAACAAGGATTGGTCGCCTGCAAAGTGGAAACAGGTGGCAATCATTTGATGGAGATTTGACACGAGTTGTGGAGAAGAGAGGGTGGATTTGGAGCTGGGTTTCTTGAAACAGCTGTTTGTTTGAAAACTTATTGCTAGACTATTTGAATACGTTGCAAGCTTTTAAAATGGGTTTCCTGCAGATTTCACAAGCCATTTGCATGCACTTAGAAGTCTCATTTCTTCTTTCCGTTATGTTGCACTTCTTGAGTATGAGAGAAGGGATGCACAGCCAGTTTTCTGCCCGCAAGCGTGCCGCGTTGGCTGGGGGTGGCTGGCTGGAGCACGCTCAAGGTGGGGCAGGGGCTGGCATCGCCTGCCTGCCCCATGAGGGGCCCAGGGCCAGGGGCTCTGCTGCCTCTGCGCCTCCCCGCTGGCGGCCGGCTGCAGGGCTGGAGCCTGGGGGCTTGCCTGGCCTGCAGGCTGGTGGGGCAGTGGGTGCGCCAAGGGGCACAGGTGAGGTGACATGGCAGATGGGGCCCAGTGGCCAGTGGCAGCACGCAGGTGATGGTAGGAGGGCCTGGGGTGTGGGGGGCCCGCTCCCGGGCAGCCACACTCTTTCCCAGTGGCTCCATTCCGCTCCAGCAGCAGCTTCCCACAGTTCCTGCCTGTGGGGCTGGGCTGCCTCACCCCCGATGAGGACTGCCTGCCACTTGCCACCCCGGGTTACAAGACTGACTCTTCCCACTGTGGCCAGAAGGCCCTGTGCTTTCATCTCACCCATTTTTAGGATGGAAAGCCTTTCCAGGGTGACAGCCCAGAGGCCACTGGCTCTGTGCAGACCAGGGCAGGATAGGCAGAGGCTTCCTTGCTCTCTGCTGCTCAAGGTGCTACTGCAAGGCGGAGGCTGAGAAGCAGAGAGAGCGGGTGAGGTTGCCGCAACACGCTGCAGGGGAGGTAGTGCTCAGGAGCTGCCTGGTTGCACGGTCTGCAGACGTCAAGACTTTGCATCAGTATTTCCTATGGTGACCTGGTGACATCAACAAAAACGTGCCTCTGGAACATACGCAGCTGGCACGGCTTACAAACACTGATACCATCACCAGGCTTCCAGTTCAACCTTAATAATAATAATAATATGTACATAGAAAAAAATCTCTGTGTCCTTTCAGCAGCTCCCAGGAACACTAGGCCCCTTATCACAACAGCTGTATGAGGTCAAGCCCAGAAAACCAGAGTTTTATTTTTTTAGTTACTGGACCAAAGTCCCACCTGGTGCAGCCCAAGGAAAAGTTAACCAAGTTACAGTAGGGGTAATTGGAGATAATATAATTTCAGTCACTAAGTGCATGGAGCTGTTTCTCCTAGATGCTCTTTTGGGTAAGGATCTCTCGGGCTCTCTAGCCATTCTGCTGCATCCCAGGAGGGTGGTGTGCCAACATTTTGTCTGAAACCCTCTGGTTTCTTATTGGGATCTTGGGTTCAACAGACACATCCCCTTTTGTCCTGCAGCATAGAAAAGGAAGGAACAAACTCTAGTGTTATGTATGAACTGGACTCTACTGGGATTTTTGAGGAAGCTTGAACTCAAGGAGATAGTCTTGTGATGAGGTAACAATGCTTCATTGCCAAGTTGTATTTTTTTTCTTCTTTATCAATACTGGCATAACTAATTACATTAAAGCATAAATGACCTTGTTGGAACAGCTAATCTTAGTCAAATGAGTGTGCCACTCCCACAAGTCACTGGAATGACACTTAGCATAATAGCTCCTTAATATGTGGAACATCTGTTCTTCATTTTTGAAATAATCAGTGACTCTTCCTCATTACCTTCACTTACCAGTGCCAAAGTGAGCCAGCCATCCCTGGCGTAACATTTAAACTTTTTCACTTCTGGCTGGATGGGGTTTTGAAACCACCGACAAGAAAATAAGCAATCATCAAAACTATAAATTACCTGAAATCCCAGTTACAATTAACGTATGATAATTAACTAATGGTAGTTAATGGCACTGGCTAATAAATTAACAAAAGCACAGTTTCTCTTTTGGAATTAGAGTAACGGGGATGCTAGTAGCATCAATTATGCCTTCAGTCTTGCTTTTAAGGGGGACAGTCTTTTGCTTTAGGAACAGTAGGATTGAAACCCCTCCAACAAGCTGAGCACAGAGGATAGTCTTTTAAAACATGCTAATAAATAAGAGAGCCCTCAGTGACCATCCAGTCAAGCCACACCATAAGCAGAGCTAGCTGTCTGCATAAATAGCTGCGCTCGTTGCAGCAGTGCACTGGCTACTTGAACACTGTTTCGGGAGAGCCAGGGGAAGAGATAGGCTTCCCAAGGCCCTGGAGGGCAGTGAGCTCTGGTTGTTTCCCTGCTGAAGAACACCTCCAGCACTGTCTGCCTGGGTACTTCTGCAGCTTGTGCCAGGGACACTGTCATGGGCAGAACGTGCCTCAGGTGACAGAAGAGCCATGTTTGGCTCATTAGGCCCAAACCAATCCCTCCAGCTTGGTTCAGGACGGCAGGGAAATATGATGTGACCCTTCCCTGGGGGAACTGGGATGTCTGAATATTATTCACTGATTGAACTTCAACGGAGCCATGCTTTCCCCTTCTTTGCTGTCTGTCTTTAGCAGGCAGATAGTGGCCTGGCTTCTCTCTGCTGGGGTGTGGAGGATAGGGAGAATCAATGCACACCTACTCATCTGCCTTCAGTTCACCTCTGTCTTTTAGGCTGCTTGGTCCCATGGTACAATCACAACAATGCTAGAATAACACCTTAAAACCAATCATTTTTATGGGAACATAGTATAAAAGGTCTGACTGTCTGTGCACACATACACCATCAGTGGCTATTACCCAATAAAGCTGTCAGATAGAGAAACATCACAGCAAGTCCTTGAACAATATCTCCTCAAGTTTAAACAGAGAAAAAGATCCTTACAATTTATTTCTCATAAAAATAAAGAAGAGGATCAATACATGCTGAACAAATGAATCAGGATTGCTTCCCATAAACAAGGAGAGAAACAGGGTTTGCGACCACAGGTGCTGGCTTTGGGAGGGCAGCCCACTGGCCATGCAAATCACCCTGACAGACTTGGCAGGAGCCCTCAGCTGCTAAATGCTCGTGTTGACTGCATGCATTGTCTTCTCCCAGGATTTGACTTTTATTCTGGAGAAGAGCAGGAGCCCAGGGTCCTTCCCGAGAGCTGACAGGCCAGGGACTGCCAGACAACCCTGTTCTCTGCTTCCTCCACAGTGCGAACAGTCTTGGCACAATGACAAACCTGGAATAATGAGCAGGGTGCAAACAAGCTGCTGTGCTGCACTGGTGCCCTCGTGTTGGTAAATGCTGTCAGCGCCCTCCTCCACTCCGCGCAGATGCGCCCAGAAATTCTAGGCTTCATCATCCCATTTTTGCAGCAGTTCTTGGCCCCAAAAGAAGGCGTAGAAAGTGCTTTAATTTCTCCGTAGTGATTAGGAACACAGTGCTTCCTTCATGACATACTGTCTGTGCTTCTGAGGCTCCTGCACACTGAGCCCTTTGTATTTCTCTCTTCACAGTGTGAGTCCTACGATGCTCCATTTAATGGATGTTATTTAGGTTGAAAGGTAAGCAGCTTAAATGCTTTGCTTTCTAGCATCTGTGTCCTGTTAGAGCCATCTCTCACTCTCAATTGCACATTTTGTTACATGAACATGTTTAGATAGAACAAGGATTTTTCTCTCCTTCAAATATTTATAGTGATGACTTGTGATGTAATCAATAAGGTTTGCAGAATCTCACCCTGCACCATCGCATCTTTATTCTTCAGAATGATGCTTGCTGCAGTATTATAGCTAGGACTGACAAGATAAAGCTGAGTTAAAACAAATTGCACATTATCTGCTTCCATCCTGCTGTTGAGATTGCAAAAGAGAACAAATGAAATTCTGTCAAAGAGAAGCTCTTCTCCCTCTTCCCAAGCAGAGGAGTGGCAGCTACTGAGGCAGACTGAGAGCAGGTCTGACAGAAGCTGTGCTGAGATGGGGCTCCTATTCCCTCACCCCCAGCAGATGACCAAAGTGCTCCAGGCCAGGCTCCAAGATCTGCATCCATCTTGCCTCCTTGCTAGATCCTGAGCACATCTTTCCCAACCCCTCTTCAGTCTTTGCTCAGTCAGCTCCTGGGAGATCTCCAGAATTCAACATGCCATTACAGGCCATGCAGGAGTATGGTCTGAGTTCTTCTCCTGCAGCACACCCCAGGAGGTGTAGCAATAGCTTGTATCCGCTGTTGCCTGGTCTCCTTGCCTCCTTCCCCCAAGAACCACTGCAAGGAGAAACACTTTCAGGGAACTGGGATCGTAAGACTGTTTTTTCCTCCTTGTCACAGCCAGCAGTGAGCTGGTTTTCATGCGGCCAAAGAACGCTGATTTCTCACACAGTCCCAGCAAGAGATGCTGGCAGGATCCCTTTGTGGGCCAGTCTGAATGCTGGCCGTCTGCTCTGCCAGGCCTGCATCACGAAGTCCGAGTATTTGATGCTGCAGACCTGCTGTGAACCTGCCTCTTGCCAGCTCAAGCTGGAAGCATTTTTGAAAGACTTTGGGAAGGCAGGCAGGCTATGGGGAGGTTTGGCTGATGTAGCATTTGAGCAAAGTGCTGTTCAATATGGATATGTGTACTCTGTGCTGAGCTAAGAGATAACAGGAGCTCTTCATGTGGTGAGGAATGAAACGCAGCCTTTTTAGAAGCCATATGCTCCCGTAGTTGATGAGGAGCTGAGAGCTGCCCAACCAGGGGACTCGGCACAAAGTCATTGGGCAGCATTTAATAATATCCACGTGGCTCCTTTGTGCTGTGAAAGTATCTGACTTTGTCTCAGTCAGTGAGAGTGGGATGCTCTTTTGGGCACAGAAGCTGCATTAAAGAACATTATGCTATCATTGCTCTGGATGGAGCTGCCAGGAATTGCTGCTTCTTGCTCTCGGCTGGAAGGTGGCTTCACTCTTTTTGTTGTATGAGGTAGGTATACTTAAGTTCGCTTGGCAGGAAGCCTCTTGACTTCAGCAAAAAGGCACTGCAGACAACCCTGGCTTAGAGGCCAAAGAACTTCCCACTCTTGTTGCTGCTCCTATGAAAAAGAAAAAAATAATTTCTCAAAAATAAACCACATTTGACCTGTAAGTGGAGAGCGTAGCTTGGCAGATGGCAAGGGAGGAACTGAGAGATCAGGCACTGGGAAAGATACAGGCAAAATACCGCCTGATTTCTGTCTACTTAAAAGCCAGTTCTTTACTGGGAAAAGTCACACACTCTGCCTCTGCACGGCTCCCTGCCTCAGTCTGTGAGTGCTGAACCAGGGACTCCTCCAGTCTGAGACTGTGAGAGCTGCAGAGGAATGCTTCATGATGTGACTGCTAATTGTCCCAAATTGTCCCAAAGGACAATTACTGATCTGAACTACCTGCAATGCCCCTGGAAAGCTGTTTATCATTGAAGACCTTATTTAGCTAGCCAATAGCAAAGAGTAATTTTCAAATACTCTAAGAAATAAATTTCTACAGATTTTGAAGATACTAAAAGGGATGGATCATTATTACCTGGTATTAGGAGTTATTTTTCCTAATTCTGTGTAGAAAAGTCAGGCACATGCTGGTAGGTGGAAGGAGCAGCAATCCTATGTAGCCTTAGTGCCTTGGTTCAGAATATCCTGGGCATAGTGGAGTTAGGAAGGACTCTTCCTCCTTCTTTTTAGGGGCACAGAGGGATTATCTCCAAGCCCATAATTCCTGAAATGTCTTTTAATTGCTGCAGGGCCAGTTCTGTCTTGGGGCAAGTCCCTGAGCAGTGTCCTCCTGGGCACTGGACCATGATGAGCTCTGCCAGCACCCAGGCCCCAGACAGCCCCAGACTCTACCCGGCGGCTTGGTCGGGACCTCAGTGCCTGTATCAGAAATAGTGTGGCCAGCAGGAGTAGGGAAGTGATCGTGCCCCTGTACTCGGCCCTGGTGAGGCCGCACCTCGAATACTGTGTTCAGTTTTGGGCCCCTCACTACAAGAAGGACGTCGAGGTGCTGGAGCGTGTCCAGAGAAGGGCAACGAGGCTGGTGAGGGGTCTGGAGAACAAGTCTGCTGAGGAGCGGCTGAGGGAACTGGGGTTGTTTAGCCTGGAGAAAAGGAGGCTGAGGGGAGACCTCATCGCTCTCTACAACTACCTGAAAGGAGGTTGTAGCGAGGTGGGGTCGGTCTCTTCTCCCAAGTAACTAGCGATAGGACGAGAGGAAACGGCCTCAAGTTGCGCCAGGGGAGGTTTAGATTGGACGTGAGGAAAAATGTCTTTACTGAAAGAGTGGTTAAACATTGGAACAGGCTGCCCGGGGAAGTGGTTGAGTCCCCATCCCTGGAGGTATTTAAAAGACGAATAGATGAGGCACTTAGGGACATGGTTGAGTGGGCATGGTGGTGTTGGGTTGACAGTTGGACTCGATGATCTTAGAGGTCTTTTCCAACCTTAATGATTCTATGATTCTATGATACTAATAGCCCACGGTTCCATGGCTGGGGGAGGCTTTAATGGCCACACCAGCCAGCCACCTGCTTTTACATCTAGCCAGAAGGATATGAAATATGTATTACCCTGGGCACTGGACCATCCTGCCTTGGGAGATGCATCTGGCACAGCACTTGGGCTGCCCTTGGCATTGCAGTCCAGCACCAGTTAATGCAACTCATCAGGGAGTGCACCACATGCACATACAGCGAGTGCAAGATGTGGCATTTGTGCAGAGATGTGTCAATGCCATGCCAGTGTGCTTGCCTGTGGCCACAGTCATCTTTGCCTTATTGTCGATAGAGATTAAGTAGAATTTTATAGCATATATGTAGTGGGCCACCCCCTATTTCTGTGTTAAGGGAACATAGCTAGCCACCCTGGGTCAGCTGCTGGTGCACACCCAGGGACTCATTCTGCCCATGACTGCCCAGTGAACACAGGTCCACAGCAGTGGAGCTGGGTGCATGCATCCCTCTCCTGGCCTCCTTCAGATGCACACAGAACCTTGTGAAGAGCAGATGCAGCCAGCTTCCTTGTTGATACTGGGAGTGTCTTGCACCTGCAGTACTATCCCATTCTAGTAAGGATGCTGATAATAAATGTAGGGCTTGAAAGTGTCAGTTGGGACCAAAATAGTAATGAAATTGCATCATAAATGCAGCAGCAAAGCTGATGTGGTTCCCTGTTAAACAACTCAGCTGTATATCCCATTTCATAGAGCTCTGAGGAGGCACCGCAGATTCCCTCCCCCATCCCATTCAAAGAGCTCCGTCTGCTTTGAAAGCCTGTATTTTTCCCAGAATATCAAGCGTTTGGTTTCTTTGGACCTGACTGCAAATCCAGGAGGCCTTTGTGTGTATTTCACAGGGCCCCGTCCCTGCAAACACTCCTTTGGTTTTCAGACTAGTCAGGCCCAGGACCTGCTCTGTGTTCTCTCCCTTTATATTTGTATCACTGTTCTATTACAGCAAGGTGCTGCAGAGAGGAGATGAAAAGAAGCTTGGAAGTCTGTTTCTATGAAAGTGTGAATTATTTTTAAATCTCTTGAATTATTTACTTTGTCTGCCTTTTTTTTAATGACAGGTGAATACTTTTATGACTTGTTCTCTTTCCCAAGGTAGCACTTGGCATGAAGGGAATTAATTACATGCAGAGTAAATGCAGTTGATGTTAATTTTCAAGTCAAGTTTCAGCTTTGCTGAAATTTCAGAAAGAAAGTAGTGTTTTATAAATTAAACTCTGCTTTGTGTGCTTTCTTTTTAAAGAAGGCTTGGCATTTGGAAAGGCAGCAGAAACAGAAACCAAACATACTAGATGAGGGAAACTTGTCTTCAAGGATGTACTCCGTCAGCTATCAGTAGACAGCTGTGGGAGATTGGTGTAGCAGCCCATCAGCTGTATGTGGAGAGTGTAATAGGCTCCAGCAGCATACCAACACCCTTGGCAGGAATTGGTTTCAGTGGCAAATTGCTGGTCTGTGGCATGAGCTGCTGCTTTGAACTGACAGGGTGATTAAACTAGTTGCTCCTTTCTGTGAGAGAGCGCATGCCCTGTGCACTACCAGGAAAACCTCATTCTCCTTCAAAGCAGTTTAGATACTGATACCACCAGAGCTTGACTGAGAAGGATCCTGCACTGCCATGTCTGCACTGTCTGTGCAGGTGCACTACCAGCAGGACAGGCGAGGCTGTGGTTTGTGGGAAAATCAAACTACCATCAGCATACATTGACAAACTGGTCCCCTTTGTTGTTCCATCCGAGGCTATAGTTAGCATTTCAGTTCCTCCCTCCAGAAGGTTGGAATGATCTTATGTTAGCTCTTGTGGTATGAGAAGTCTCGGGAGCACAACCCCAGAGCTGGATAGGTGCAGTGGGCTGGAGCAGTAGCGCCGGGCCTGGCTGGACTAAGTGCAGGAAATGCCATGCTGCTCTCCAGCAGACAGGCTGGGCATGAGGATGGTGACCCTAGCAGCTGCTTGCCAGCCCTCAGTAACTTGGCCCTGCAGGCAGCTAACGTGGAAAGGGTCATAGTTAATTTAACTCTCCATCCATCAAGCCCAGTTTCCGTCCCTGCAATGACAACTCATACGTGATGCTTTGGAAGAGAGCAGTTCCTTCCAGCCTCCAGTGCTGCTTATAGGCAGTGTTGCCCTGTGCAGCTTAGCAGAGAGCAGATCTGTTTTAAATGTGGTCTTCTGATTTTTATGCGCTGTAGTATTTACTGTCTAAGTTCGTATGTCCCAGATTTCCAGCTGTTGTGTTTAAATCTGATGGAGGTGACCCTGGGAGCAGAGGGAGAATCTCTGCTGAGGTGAAACTGCTTTGGCTGTCCACTGCCAGTGAAGCACTCTGAGCTGAGCTGGGTGAGTTGCAGTATAATCCATGTCTCATCTGCATCATTTCATTGTCTTTTAACAAGAGGACTACAGTTTAGTGTGTCTGAGTGAATTTATTGCTCTGGATCTTGTTTTGAGGAGCAATGACCACTGGGTGCCCCATTATCTTTTAGCTCATGTATGTATGAAACGAATGGTCATCTCATGTTTCCTGTAGCTTATGGACCATATCTGATGGTGGAATGTAAAATGAGTTTATGATTTACAAGTAGAAAAGGTTAACTCTAAATAATAATAAAAAGTTAAAATGCAGAATAGAATTGTTGCTTTAGTTTTTATGGGTTCTACATAATTCTGGCTCCTTCCCTGAAGGATTTCATACAACTCAACGAGAAAATTGCATTCAAATCCCATGGGCTGCTCTGCCGTGACTGAAGTGAAATTAGGGGAGATATACAAAGTAGTTTTATAGCAACCGTTTGGATGGCTGCCTGCCGGGGGAAGCACTTGGTGCCTGGGCTGTACTGTCCCTTGAATGGGACAGAGGTGGGACAACAGCAGGCTTGTGGTAAGAAGGGGGGACACAGCTGCATGCTCTTGAGGCCATAATGCTGCATTGATGGTCCCCGGGGGACCTGAGTGCGCAGTGGCCTCTGCTTGTTGTTCCTGCCTCTGGGATGTTTGCTGAGAGCTACTGAGAAGGAGCAGCTCATCAGACGGCTTCTTGCTCAGAGCGTGGTTCTCGTTTTAAATGTGTTGTTGGCTTGTTGATGGCAACTTACCTTCCTAGGACTGCTCAGCATCCAGTGCCATGGTCTGAGGCCTCCCAGAAGGAAGGAGTACCAGTGAGAGATTTTGCCATCTAAGCCCAGACCCATGGGCATTGCTTCTGTTCCCCTCTTTAGCCTTGCTTGAGGTGTTTGCTGAGCTCCAAAACTTCCTGGAGCAGTCCCATGAGCACATGCACAACCAAGTTATGGCTTTGCCTGTCCCACACATGGTTCAGAGCACCACAGAAGAGTCTTCCTGTACATAGGCAAGGTGCTCTGCCTCATCCTCCTGTGAATGCTATGTGGCACACAGCTGGAAAAAGGCTTCCTGAAACTTGGGATAGTCTTAGCTCCTGGTCTTTGGGAACAGAGAAGTTAAAATCACAAAGTAACTGTGGGTCTCTGCCCATGAAGGGCCCTTGGGAAGGGCTCCCGAGTGAGAAGGACCACTAGGACTCTTTGCACAAGTGGCACTTTGTGGGGTGTGCTGCAGAGCTCAGTGCTCTGCAAGGCTTGCCTGATGCCCATAGCACTTGGGGGTGTGAGCACGCAAAGGACCTGGGTTGTTACTCAGCGCTGACATTCCAGACATGACTAAGCCATTTTGATGAAAGAGATGGAATCTGGCAGTTTTACTATTCAATTGTTTCGTATAGATTTCAAATAAAAATAAATTGGCTTCTTTTAAAAGAACAAACTGTGGAAAAGCTTTTGTAAGCAGAAGTGAGTGGTCTCTGAGGCATGGCAGACAGCTCTGTATTCGCAGCCAGCTAACAAGCTTTTCAAGGCCCAGTGCAGAGGGGGCTGGACTGAAGCAAATGCCTCTTCTCAGCTTTAGCTTTGCCTTGAGGCACTTGGGGAGAGAAATGCACAGGAGGAAGGGGAGGAGGTTTTAGAGTCTGAGCATCCCCCAGAAGTTCGGCTCATCCCCGACAACATCACAACAGCATTGCAGACAGCATATTGCTGGCACTGGTGAGCTCCTGCCAATGCCTCCCAGCCCCAGTGGCAGGGTGCTTCTTGCAGAAGAAGCAATGAAAACCTGTGTGAGGCTGGCACAGTCTCTGCCATTTTTGTTGCAGTGGGTGCTGGAGGCCAAACAGGATCAAGTGTAGCTGCTGCCCAAACATTCTGGGAGACATGGTTTCTGCCCTGAGGGGCCAACAGGCTCAGAGTGAGACTGCAAGGAACAAGCAAGGAGGCAGTGGCTTTGCCTGTGTGAAAGGGATGAACTCCTTGGCCCTTCCAAGGGTGCGTTCTTTGTTGCTGGGGTGCCTCCCGCTTGAAGGCAGGCATGGGGATGTGTGAGCTGACTGTCTCTGGAGGGGCTCTCCGTGGGTGCTGGCATTCCCAGGGCTGCCTGTGGCAGACTTGCTTTTTCCAGGGTGCTGGAGTTGGTGGCAGAATGGGTCTGTTTGGATGCCTCCCGGACCCCATCCCCTTTATGAGACTGCTTTCCACAAATGCAATGCATCCGGGGAGCAGCACATCCACAGGCACTGTGATGCATTTGGTCTGCATCTAGAAGGAATTGCTGGCTTAGGAGGTTTATCTGCTGCTTTTTTAAATCACAGGCCTGTCATTGCCCTCCAGGCAGGGTCCTGCTGACATCTCTTCCGCAGGACTGGTAGCCTCTGCAGACTGCCAAGCCTGGGATGGTGATGGGGGACGCTGTGCCCAAGCTGGGGCTGGCAGCGGGTGCTGGGGAAGGGCAGGGTGACCGCCAGGCCCCCGGGTGCAGTTTGCCTGCAAGGGGAGGGTTTGGTGCACATCCCCAGGAGCTGCTTGCTGGCAGACCATTCCCAAGGAGTTAACTTTGGTGCAGGCAGAAGAGCCAGGAGAGCAATTGCCCTGACATTAAACAGGCTGACAGAAAGTGCAGGGGCTGCATCTGGAGCAGTGATGATAAGGATTGTGTCTGTCAGGATGGGGCCCAGAGGGCTGGATGCCTTGCCATGCCCCCAGGGTGGGAGGAGTGAGCTTGCTGACCGAGGCAGCCCCCACTGCTCCTTGCACACATCTCTTGGGAATGCCTGTGGTGAGAGCAGCAGGCCCCATCCCCTCAGGGTGCTGTTGACCAGAAAAGCTCTGTTCCTGGGCTGAGAGGTCACCCTGGCCCTTCAGCATCAAGCTGGACTTCCCTGGTGTGAGTGTTGGCAGGGCCAGGACTGCAGAGCCTGTGGCAGCTGAGGTCCTGGATCCTCCTGCTTTCCTTAGTGCCTTGGTTAATGTGGCAGGCCAGAGAGCCTGGCCGTTCTTCTCAGGCTCTTTGCACCTTTTAGCTTTGTTGCTAAGGACTGGTGTGTGCTGGGCTATCTGTTTATCAGCTGGAGTTTGCTAATGAAGGTATAAGTGTTCTGGATTCTTTGGAGGACTTTGTTTGCAAAGACCCTGGGATACATGAGCAAATGGGTGTAAGGAAAATGCCTTTCATCATTCAAGATAAAGAACATCACAAAGCCTTGGAGACATCACTTCATTCAGGAATTAAATTGCAAGAGTCAACTGGTGTCAAATAAGTTTCATTTAATAGGTCACTCACTTAAATAAAGTTTCTGTAGAAATCAATATCTCTTTCTCCTGCAATTGACAGCTCAAGACATTGAAAACAGCATTTTTCACATACGGTTTATTTAATTTTAGGAGGAAGAATCCCTCCCACACCTTCTGCTTGGTCTAGGCAGTGCTGGTACAAGGTTAACAGTCTGCTGAGGTGGAAACCTGCCCTGTCCTTTTCCCATGGGGATAATGTGAGGTCATTTTAGCACAGGCTTGCCAGTCTCCGTGCAGTCAGGATGCCATTGTCACAGGGCTGTATCAGAGGTGTGTCCACAGCTCACTGAAGGAAACAGGGACAAGTCATTGTGTTCTCTCTTACAGATGAGTTTGGCAGGGCAAGATGCCTCATTATAGAATCATAGAATAGTTTCTGTAATGTTTCTATAATAGTTGCTATAATTTCTAATAATAATTATATATTTTAGCAGAACTAGACTTTCTGTAGAGGCAGATATCTGTGGGCTGTGAAGACTGGAGATTGCAAAAGGAACGCTTCTGTGTCCAGAGTAGGTGAATCTTGTAATTTCAGCCTTCTTTAAGAATATAGGATACCTTTGCTCTGTGTTTTTTATTTCAGTCCGATAGTATCCCATGGGGAAGGGAGGAGATTCTGGCAGCTTTCTGCACCATCTCCCAGGAGAACTGTGTGTAGGAAATGAGAGCTGTTATTATTCCTACTATAGTGAAATAATTGTTTCTGAACACTTGCTGTTTCCTCCACTTGCTTTTCAGTCTTAAGCAATTTCTGAGGTTGACACGCCATCTCCAGTCACATTTGTCTTGTTGTATGGCATGACTGATGCAATTACAGCTGACATTGTCACAGCATTTTGCACAAATGCCTTCAATTGCAGGCTAGCAGATGACCCCTGAAATGAGCAGCAAGAGACATCAGTGCCCTAAACTTCCTCCACAGGAAAGAGTTGCTGGCTCTCGGGGTAACATGGGGCCAGTGTCAAGTTTTTCAAGGAAACGCTTTTCTGCTGGTTGTGTGCAAAAAGCAGTGTTACTACTCCACTCTTGCACCACCTGCACGTGGACTTTCCCTGTCAGCATTTTTGGCCACGAGACACCACCTGCAACTGATGAGAGTAACTGCATTGGCAGTAGACATCAGAGTTTGAGATGACTGGGGAGTGCATGAAGTGCTTTGCCTCCTCTCTGGCCCTGGATACAAGTGCCAGCAGCCACTGTGAGGTGCAGGGCGGTGAGGGATCGGGGACTGGCCCAGCGATCAAAGCCAGGCTCTGCCGAGGTGCATGTCCTCGCAGAAAAGGAAAACTCTGTCACTCCCTGGGTATTTACTGTGGGAGAGTGGCAGGCTGTCAGCGCGCTTGCAAATGCTTCTCTATGAAGAGGGACAGCAGCACCTCGGGTGGGGTGCTGTGCAGGGATAGGAAATGGCTTGGATGCAAGTTAAGCAGTGGGAAGAGCAGCGGAGGCGTTGGGGACACCTGTGCTTGCTCATGGCACAGGCACACGGGATGTTCACTGGGCCTGAAATGTAAAACTGAGGTGGAAATTTCTTCTCCTTGGAGCGTACAGCCCCAGAAGGCAAGACATCCATGGGACAATAGATGCCGGCTCTCACACTGAGAAGCAGGCAGCAGCTGTCAGGAACGCTCGCCAGGGCATCAGCCGGCTCTGGAGCCACCAGTGGGGGGCTTGTGGCGGGGCTGGCCGCTGAGCATGCTGTGCTCCCCCCACATGGGGACGGCTGCTGGGACGCAGGGGGCCGCTCCTGCTTTCCTGACAGCTCCCTGCTGTGGATGGGAGAGACCAGTTGGTCTGCGAGAGGGACAGGAGTGGCTGTACACTCTTGCGGCATGCTGGCTGCGCTCAGTCTCATTGCTCTGAAAGTGTAGGAGGCACTTTCAGGAGATGGTTGGAGCAACTCGTAGCAGCTAACCCAGAGCTGATGGCAATTCCTGACTCCCCACCCGACAGACAGAATTAGGTGCTATGTAAAACCACCCAAGCTTTTAATGACCTCTTTCAGACACAAACTGACCATCTAACTTTGCACGATTCACTGAGATTCCATTTTACTCAAGGAAATAAAAATAATAGCTTAAACCGTTTCAAATATAGCTGTAAATCCCTAACAACATTAACCTTTTCCAAAGCATTAAACTGATCCCTGGTGGATTCTCAAAATTGCTATTAGGAGGAGGCACGAGATACTCTGTCCTGAACTTCATGTTCCCAAAGTAAATAACAAGCCATGCTGAGTGTGGGGTTTATTAGCTTTCTGACTGGTGTCTGCCTGTCTCCTCACCCTATTCTGAGTCATCAAACATTAGCACTTGCTGCATTATGAAGGCAAAAGTTCATGCACAGAATCACAGATCTGAGGAGGGGGACTAAGGTGATGTCTGGGTTCAGTGAGGGAACAGCAGCTGCCGCAGAGAGCGTGGGAACAGAGGAGAGCTGTCTGGCTTGTACAGCCATGCATCTTCCTTTGAAGAGATCTGAGGCTCTGGTGTTTGATTGTCAGAGGGACTTGGCTGGAGACAGCAATAGCGGGAGAGGTTTAATTAGGCTTCTGGGTCCGACTCATTCATTAGACAAGACCAGATCTGGCATTTCATTTTGGTGCACTGGCTGAGGGAAGTGGATGGGGACCACTGACCTCCCCGGGGCCACAGAGGATTGCCCCTAAAAGGGTAAAGTGGCCTAAAGGAAACACCTTTTTGATAATAACACCACAGTCCTGCCCAGGCAGGAAAAAACAGATCAGGGTGTTTTTACTAAGAATATACCCCTGGTGTGGCACATGCATCTGGGGCAATTTCGCAAGATGAATACTATCATGAGAAAGCTGTGAGAAAGGAAGAATGTAAACATAAACATGAATGAACACTGGAATTGTTTAAGGTACTTTAGCAGATACCCCAAATGTTCATAATCTCACAGTCATGAAGAAGGCATCTCCAGTGAAAAAGCCTCTTGATCAAGAGAGAGCTTATGAAAGTAGCAATTAAAACATAAAAAGATACAAATATGTTTCTCACTGGGAAAATGAGAAACTCGGTAACTGAAACCTATTTGGCCATTCATCTGAGAGAAGGCACTGGTATCAATGAAGAATCTTTGGGTTAGGGCCAGGGTTAAACATAGCAGGAACAAATGAAATACTAGCCACAATTATGTTGAGGACTGGGTTCTGATCGGCAGTCGCAGTGTAGGAAAGGCTGAAATATTCCTAATCTGTATTTGGAAATAAATGGGTGAGCCACTCGCATCCTGCAGTAAACACGGAATGCTTTATTCTACTGGAAACTAGAAGGAGTGATTAACTGGGACTGTTAAATGTTTAAATTTGGAAGACGGTATGAAAGAGTTCTTTGAACAGTTAATGTTGTTTCTGAACAAAATGTGGAGCACTAGAGAAGTTTGAGAGGCCAGTAACGGTGACTGTTACCAGCGTATCAGGCAGGTAAAGGAGGAGGCCAGGAGCTGTGGGCTGGTGGGGCTGATAGTGTTCCCAGGAAAATATGCAGAAAAAGAAGTTGCTTCCCCACAGACTGCATGTTTAAGAACTCCTTCTTCCTTGTGTGCTTGGGCTGCATCGCTGCATTTAGTCTCCCCTGGAGCTGAAGAAACCCTCTCAGGGCGGCAGCCCAAGACCATCAGATGGGAGCAGGGGAGCCGGAGCCAGGTCTGAGGGGGTGTAAGGGGAGGCTGATGCCAGCAGGAGGATTTGCAGCAGGAGTGGTGCAGATGTGGGGCAGGCAGTGTGGAGCAGTATTTCCTAAACATTGCCTGCCATGGGGCAAGAGAGCAGGAATGGAACTGGCTAAGGAGAGATACAGAAATACATACCAGCAGAGACTGGTCTGAGATCGGGAAAGGAGGGTAGGTGAGCTGGGCCTGGGAACCAGAGCAGCCGGTGGAAGAGGTTTGCAGAGGGCCTTGATGTAACCCTCTGGAGGCTGCAGCAGGGGATTTTGTGTGCTGTCAGGAAGACGAGGAAGTAAGGGCCCTGGGGCTAGGGAGTGCTAAGCTGGTGAGATGGCTTTCTCTTTCTTGTTGAAAGAATCTGTACTGGGTACACAGCACACTGGAATGGGAATCTTGTCTGGGTAGCCCAGCTGCAGCCCAACCATGCTGGTAGAGTTAAGAGTTGTCATAGCTCATCCCTCCCTGGTCCTGCCATGAAGGTGCTTGTTGTCCCTGCTAGCAGTAGTCCTTAGAGAAGATGAAGGTGCTAGCTGCTAATGGTGATGTAGCAAACCGCGTCTCCTCTGATATAGCTCAGCACCATCTCTGCTTTGCTGTGTCCCTGTGGAGCCTGGCTCTGTCTTAGACTCTAGGAGACGGAGCTCCTTTTCTCAGGCTTCCTTTGGTCACATCTGCACCTGCCCGGCTGCCGTGCCACTTTCTGAAGCGCTGGCTCTGCTATCCATTCATAGCGTGCTGGGAGAGCAGCTGCAATCGTATATCCAATAAGGGCAGATTACTTCTAGGCTGCTTCAAGTGCCATTAAAAGACATTTAGTTCTAAGAAAGGACAGGTTCACATTCTAACATCCTTAATGCTTGTAATTTCTATGAGCAGTAATATTGATTCCTAGGGCTGTGCTGACTATAACACAAATGGACAGCAACTGGTAGGAGGAATTTCCTAGCCCTGCTATATTGGGTCCCCTGAAGATGCCAAGTGATTTGTATGTTCCCAGCAGCTGTAATCTGGTCATGACAAAGGCTTGTGACCTGCATGCTATCAGATACGTCCTGGCTGCCATTTCCACGGCAGAAGCTGGGCGGGGAAGCAGCTTTGTACGTTCAGTGCTCTCTAGTTTTTTCTGTTGTAGCCCCTTGTCAGGGGCCCTCAGGCTTTTATGGCATTCCCAGTTCTCTAATGCAGGGACAGCCCCTGGATGTTTCCTGCCTCCTGGCAGGCGTTCAGTGTGGAGGCAGGAGGTAGGTGCCTGTGCAGAGCAGCACCGGGAGACGTGCCGATTCCTGAGCCAGCCGTGGGTGAGCCAGCAAGGGTCAGCCCAGCTCATAAGGGCCCTGCTCCAGTGTGCTGTGCCTCCGTGGGGTGGCCCTGCAGAGGGTGAGGTGACTTTCAGCAGTGAGAGGCAGGCTGGAGGGGCTGGGTGTCACCCCACCATGAGCAAATGGGGACTGGCCCTGCCTCTGATAATGATGTACTGCCCCGAATGACCTGTGTTCATAACTTCTTTTAACTAGCTCCCCACACTGTTTTTAGACTAAACAGCTGACAATTAACAAGCTTGCTACTACATTCATCCCAGGCACTTCACATTGAATTACTGATATGTTAAATATCTGATTACCTTTGAAGCTAACTAGCTTACAATAGCTCCAGCACAACAAAAGCATTCTCAGCTCTGAGAAGGTGACAATCAAAATTGGTGCCATCTGTTTTTTATTGGTAAGAAGTAGAAAACTCCTTTGTGCTCAGAGAAGATACCACAATTGGAAAGCTGTGATACATAGCTAAAATAAGACTTCATGTTTCCCATCTTTTCATAGCTACAGAGCTTTCAATAGTGCGAAGTCGATTTTAATTTGAACATATTTGTGAGATTAACCTAAACCATGGGCCTGGGCTGCAGTTTGCCCTTCTGATAAAAAAGGATAAACATAACCGGTACTAGCTGAGAAAGGAGATCTGGCAGTAAACAGAGCATTATTGAAGAATGTTATTTTCAGAGGTGCAGCTGCTTGTCTCTGACAAATTAAAAAGGGAAGCATCTGCAAGGCACAATGGGAAAAAAATACTCCAGGAGAGGTTTTATCAAGAGTCAGAGGTAATAGTCCTGTGGAGACAGGTGGAGACAGTCTTCTGGTGCTCTGCAAAGTACTATGATGCTAGATGTTAGCGTTCAGAGAGCCGAAGCAGGCATTTGTATGCGTTGTGCAAGGAATGGTATGTTATTTAAACATGCTTTCCTCTAAGAGTCTGTATTCTCTAATTCTCTGTCAGTAAATATGTGTCTTAGAAGGGTTTCTTCCAAATGAGGAGGGAGTTCACCCTTCAGTGCTTCTGGTAGGAGACAGGATATATAGACCATCTCCCTGTGCCTCCTCCAGGCTGACACCAGTCCCTCTCACTCCTTGTTTTTGTCTGGACATTTTAATAACAGGACGAAGACAAGCACAGGAAGGCTCTTACAAAGTAGTATGCCCTGTGCTCTTGCTCCCTGTAGCACACAGCTCCTGTGTCTCGCTTCCCCAAGCAGCTGCCCTGCCTCTTGCGGGGTTGTCGCCTGAGACCTCCCTCCAGTTCTGCAGCGGCAGCGGGTTGGGAGCCTGCAGCTGCCCCATTCTCACACCAACAGCCTGCTCCTCGGGAGCTGCATTTCGTTTGCACTGCGGCTGTGGGTTAACACCGTTAGACCACAGAGGGAGGAAGGGAGTTTATATTTATGTGTGAAGTGTGTGTGTGCCATTCCAAGAATTGCCTGAAAGAAGGCAGAAATAACATTTACAGTTGGCCAGGAGAACAGCCTCTTAATTTGACTTGACGTTTATGATTTCCCATGCATTTCTTAAAGAGGCATCTTTTCCCACTGTGTTTAAGTTAACTGTGGTCCATCCAGTCTCTGTGCTGTGTCCTACCCGAGGCACTACCCCAGGTCCATGAACCTGCTGGATGCTTGGGTACCCCAAGCATGGTGTGAGCTCTCTGTGCCTCCTTTCCTGCAGCCCAGCAGTGGGAATCCCTGCCTGAGGCTCTGCTTGGAGCTGTCCGAGACAGGGTGGTGACTCAGCAGAGCTGCTGCCCCATGGGAAGAGGGGGACATGGGAGGGCAGGCCCCCAAACACAGTACCTGCTCATGTGGGCTATGGGAAACACCCACCTGGAGCCCCGAACAGGTTCTCAGGTGTTCGCCTGCACTCCATGTTTAGTGTCTGTCTGTCTTCCAACCCTTCTCTAGGACCGTCATTTAACCCCGGCTTCTGTAAATTAGAGTGTGCAGATATTTCAGAATATGCAGACTCAGGCAAGTCTTCCTTTTGACTACACTGGTAGTTGAGAGTGTATTAAAGAAGCAGCTACAGCTCTGTAGCAAAGACCTATGAGGAGACAGTGCTGGCCTTGCAACACTGGCTTTCAAAGCATTCGTAAAAGCGTTCTGTACACCAGAGAGACCTGTCCTCAAAGGCACAGGGCACTCCAGACTGTCCGGGCTGATAAAGCAAATTCCTGAGGGAGCTGGGACAGTGTGGTCTGAAGCAAATCTAGGACAGGAATTCAGGAGACATCTGCCACATTCAGACAAGAGACCAAACACTCGCCTGCCAACACTGGTTGAACGGCGTTAGGGCTGGAGGGGAAGGTGGGAAGGAGGTAACTATCAGAGCAACGGCAGGGAGTGCACTGTGGCAGGTAGCGTCTCTTTCCTTGCTACAGCACAAGTTCACCCACAGTGCAGAGTGAGCACATCCAGACTCCCTGGCTGCTCAGCATGGGCCACTCCACCAGGACTTTGCAGGACCATTAAGGGGGACTGCAGGCAAAATGTGGCAGGCTCAGCTAATGGTTGGAGCAGGTGACTGCAAATCAAGGACTCTGTCTCCTGCTGTCACACACATGTAGTGGACACATGTCTGTTACTTGTTTGAAAGGACTGTTCATGCTTTGTAATGCAGATGTATTCTTTCATGGAGACGATCTATAATGCATCAGAGGGGAACTTATTTGGAGAGGTGTGACAGAGGTGCAGTGACAGAGGTACAGTACTCCTCCTGCCATCTCACACCTTTCCTTAACAAAGTCAGTTTCAGAGATTTACAGTTAAACAAAAGGTGGAGATGAACCTTTTGTAAATGGTAACACTTAAAATTCCTGCTGCTTTGAAGCTGGAGGCTGAGCAGATGCTGCATGCTACAGCCATTGCCCTCCTGAGATCGTGGGTTTTAATTCACCTCCGTTTATGTCATCTGTTCACTGTGTGCTGGTGTGACACTGTAAAATGCGCTCAGCTCCCAAGGTGCCTATGGACCAAATGAGTTCCTGTTCCAGCTCTTGCTGCTTGTGTCCCGCTCATCCTTTTACAATGTGTTGGGCAGCACCATCTGCGGCCAGGTTGAGCCCCTCTATGGACCAGTACCTTTCCTCGAGAGAACCAGTCGTTCCAAACCATTCCTCAAAACTGTCATCTGAGAAAAATCTTGGTTGTCTAGCCATGTTCTTACACCTCTTGCAGCATAAGCTGCAGGGGTCATTGGGGAAGTTATCAACAAGTTTTCAGAGAAAAGGAGCCTTTCTGGGGGGTTGGACTACCTTCCCATGTGATGAAAGCACTGACTTCAGTAATGCCTCTTCCTGGGAACCCATTTGCATGGGGAACAGACTGCATGCTCTGAAGACTTTCGTGTGTTTGTGCTGGAACTGGCCTTAGGGATGACACAACTAGGTCCTTAAGTCAAGTCAGGCTCAGGTCTGCCGCTTTGCTAAGTGCCAGACAGCTCCTTGGAAGGAGGAATTAAAACGTGGGGAGCAGGCAGGAAGGCAAGCTCCCAGGTGGCCCTTGCAGAGGTCTTGTCATCCAAGGACCAGGGCAGTGTGCTGCACAAATAGGTTGTCCAACTCTAGGGTAAATGTTAAGCCTGGAGACAGATGTGGTTGTGGGTACCCAAGGATTTTCTCCTCCAGGACTGCATTAAGCATCACCTGTGAGACTCCAGAGAGCCTGCAGGGGGGAGCTGCAGTGCCTCACAGACTTGCTATAGCTAATTCTTGGCACGATTTGTAATGACAGTAGGACAGAGGAGGCTCTTAAATCTGTTTATTGCCCCAGGGGAGTGTCTTGCATTTCTTGAGTTGGAAGACTGTTGCTCATGAGCACAGGGCTGCATCTACAGCATCAGGCTTCTTGGTTCTGAGTAAAAGAAGAAAGCCATATGCCCTCACCTGTATACTTGTGGAAGCAGAGAAAGGATATTTTATAGAATTAATGCTAATAGCACTTAGATGCTTTCTCCAGTGTCCATGACTCATTCAAAGAGCCATTGAAAGAATGGCACAAGCCCATATTCCAGGGAAACGCTGCTAGGTGTCTCATGCTGGCTGGGGTAGAGCTCTGACCCTTGTCTGCAGGACCTCAGTCCTGTACATGAATTATGTTTCCCTGAACAAATCCAGTGAGATGTAGATGAACCTGAGATAAATACGGTTTCTGTAGTTCTTGGCAGTTCTTAGCAGAAGAAAGTTAACTGATGTAGTTTATTAGATGTCTTACAGCTCTTGTTTGGTCATGTTTATCCACAGGTGACCATCTATTTTCAATATGATTATACTGGAGGGAACTGGCAGGGTTTGCTGCAGCAAATTCCTTCAGCTGCCCAAAGCTTGGTCTGGGGCTTGGTGCTAACATGCTGCTGCAGTACAGACACATCCTTTAAGCATCAAGAAAGAGATGTGGATCAGGGTTTTTTTCTTCAAAAAATGACATTCTGAAGTAGGTTAAATCTACCACTTTTCCACATTTTCTCAGAGAGAGATTTCGTCTGACTAGTGTACGTGCTTTCCATGACAAATTATTTATGAGCACCCGAGTCCCTCATCTACTCTTCTTGATGTAACGATAGTAGATCTGGAGGAATGACCAAGGTTAGGTTTATAGTCTCACTTCAGATGTAGTGCCAAGTTATTCAGTGCTTCGTTTTGTTAGTGCCTGAACCAAAGGGCAATTTATCTCAGCAATGTCCTTCAGATTATACCTATATACCATTTTACCAATAAGGCATGCACCTGCTGCTCCAATCCCAGAAGAAATCAATGTTTCATTTCAGAGATGCCAATTCTTTGCTCTCCCTCCTTTTGCCATTCTTATGAAGACAAACTTTTTTAGGGCACGTGGGAAGAAATACAGAAGGATTGTGGAAAAACCTTGTCTACTTCAGCTACCACATCCTGTTCAATTATGAATAATAGACCAGCTCACTGTAGGGCATGGTCATCAGGGTTTAAGTGGTCAATACTTATGAATGGGATAGGGCATATTCTTTGTTGGAATATTTGGAGTCGCCTCCAAGTAATTGGCCTAGACTTCTGCAGTCCTAGTGGGAGGTGTAAGATGTGATCATGTCATTACTGTCTTTGCTGGCCAGATGCAAAACTGTAGTTCAGCTCCTTGCTCACAGCCAGTTATCTGTCTTGGCACTTGTATAATTATAATACATGCTTTATTGCTTGTCGATATGTTAACCTTTCTGACACATTATCCCCTAGGGCAACTGAGCAACCTTAATAATATTGCTGGTAATTATCCTCCACATGAATAAAGTTATCACTAGGGTCCTGTATAAATTACATAGAAAAGATGACAGATTTCACTGACTGGTCATCACAAAAACGGAAAGAGGCACAGATTGTGACAGCTTTATGGGGAAAGTAATAAAACCAACAGTAAAGTCATTTATAATATAAGCAATGATTCTCAGGCCCTTCTATTTGTTTTCATGCTAATAGAAGATAAATGTCAGATTAGGAACAAGACCTGAAATTTCTATTAAAAATATTTGGAAAATGTCATTAAATATCAGCAGCTCACAGCTCAAGAAGTGGCAGCATGGGTCTTAATTACCTGTATAAGGTCCTTGGAAGCAAAGTGGGGATAATAGTATTTGCTTTGCTGTTTCCTGGGGGGCTGCGAGGAGTAATGTTTCTACAATGCTGAGAGCATCAGGACCCTGTACTGTCCTTGCAGGCAGCAACTACCCCTCACTTCTTGAAGGAGCAAGATATTGTGTGGTGCCTCAGCAAGAGGAAGTCTCCTGGCCACTGGAGGAGAGCGGGACAGAGGCCCTGTCAGGGATCCCAAATTGGATACATCATGACTGTTTTGGCAGGCTGCAGGTTTCACAAGGAACCCAGGCTGCCATTATAAACAAAAAAAGACTTCAGTGCAGGTGTGAAAAAGCCCTACAGCAGTAATGGAGTGGTGAGAAAGGGGAGGGTGCATTATAGTATATATGAAGGTACAAGACACACTCACTAGAAATACAAGAAGGACTGGTGTTTGCATCTTTAAGTTACATGTCAGTATTGCTGGTTAGTCATCTGGAATGCACGCTGTGAAAATGCACATGTGCAGCCCTTAACATTTATACTCCGCACTAACAAAAGGTTTGGGAGCGTGAGTGAGCAGTGGTGGGAGTATGGAGTGAGCAGAAGTGTCCCGGGGAATGGCTGAGACTCCCTGCGTGAGGCCAGGGTAACAGCCAAAAGAGTGGCAGAGCAGGAGGCTGCCACCCAGCTCTCCGGGGGAAAGCCTGAGTGGCCTGGGGATGGTATGGTGCTGGGGCAGGAGGTGCTGTGAGCACTGCCCTGTGCTGTGCAGGTGCTGGGGAGCTGAGCAGATCGGGGCTGGCGTGGTGCTCCCCAGCAGAAAAGCGCGGGTGCTGCCTGGGCATCGCCCCCTGCGCGCCAGCTGCCAGTGAAGCCAACAACACTGCTGTGGCTGGAAAAGCAGGAATGGCTCTTCCCAGTGAACAGCCTGGCCTGGGCTGTCCTGGCTCTGGATGGTCTCTTCAGCATTCATCTCAGCGCAGGGATTAATCTGAGGATGTCTCTGGGATGCAAGCTGGGGAAGGCGTGGGGAAGGGAGAGTGATGGAAATCGTATTTGTGTCTGTGCTTAACATTCATGATGCGTTCTCTCGCTTGCACTTCTAAACAAGCACTTTGAGGTCTGAGCCCTGGTGCCTCTAATCTAGTGAGCACCTTATTGATCAAGTCTTGCCATTTGATCCCCTGAACTGCTTAGTGTTGCACAAAAGGGGTAAATTGCTCCTTATACTTTAAAAAAATCAGAATGTTTTTAGTGCATGTAGACCCATATGATAAATACAGAGGCACAGCTGGGATGAGAATAGCAAAAAGCAGAGGGATAATTAACAGCTGGAACACCACAAACCAGTTCCCTAGCCCAAGCCCTGGAGGAATGCGATACATTCATCATGTTGCTCTCTGGGCTGATGCTACAGCTCTGGGGTGTGAGGTATTGAATTACAGTCTCTAGAAAATATTGTTTGGGGAATGTTGAGGAGAGCTGGTAAACAATGTGCTGGAAGGTGACAGATACGTTTGCAGCTTCATATAGTGCTTTCACAATAAAAAGGGCCATCCGGGGTTTTCCCATCACTGCCCTGCCTGTCAGAACTGGCAGGCAGCAGGCTGGCTGGCTGCCAGGCCGTGGTGGGGGAAGTCAAACTCAGCAGCCAGTGGGCTTGCTTAGTTCTGGTGACTGTTTTCTTTAAATGATTATTTTATTACTGAGTGCAACACTAACAATGGCTGATGAATTTCAAGCTTAATGAAGCACCATCTGTGATTCAGCTGTTGTAGAAAACAACATATAGAGGTGTCGTGGTTTAACCTCAGTGGGCAACTGAGCACCACACAGCCGCTCACTCACTCCCCCCGCGCCGGTGGGATGGGGGAGAGAATTGGAAGAGCACAAGTGAGAAAAACTTGTGGGTTGAGATAAATACAGTTTAATAATTGAAATAAAATAATAATAATAATGTAATAATAATAATAATAGTAAAAGTAATAATAATACACAAAGCAAGTGATGCACAGTGCAATTGCTCACCACCCGCCGACCGATGCCCAGCCAGTCCCCGAGCAGCGGCCCCCCCGGCCAGCTTGCCCCAGTTTATGTACTGAGCATGACGGCACACGGTATGGAATGTCCCTTTGGCCAGTTTGGCTGTGCCCCCTCCCAGCTTCTTGTGCACCTGCAGCCTTCTCAGTCAGTAGAGCATGGGAAGCTGAAAAGTCCTTGACTAGTTGTAAGCACTACCTAGCAACAACTAAAACATCGGTGCATTATCAACTTTGTTCTCATCCTAAATCCAAAACGCAGCAGTGTACCAGCTACTACGAAGGAAATTAACTCTATCCCTGCCAAAACCAGGACAAGAGGGCTCTTAACACTGGCTTTGGACATAGTCTAGCCCGGACACCCCTTCTGGGCTCTCCTGTCCTTGGTGTGGTGTCACGGAGGATGCCAAAGAGGCTCCTAGCTCAGAGCTGCTGTCCACATGATCTGGGCATGGCCAGCGATCTCCCCTGTGCTTGCACCAGGAGCTGCACCGCAGCCACACAAAGGTGGGGATGGTGCAGGCAGCCAGGATCTGCTTTGTAAGATGCCTTTCTTTCTATCCCCCTTCTTCACAGGGAATCATTCAGAAGACTTTGATCTAGGATGACATTTCACTCCTACAAACCTGCCAGCAAGTCATGGCAGTCTCTCCCCTGAGTCAAGCTCACAGCTTGCTCTGGTGCTGCCTATCTTTCGAGCATCCTGCGTAACCTCGTCAGTGGCCCCGCTGTGCAGTGCCCACCTGTGTGTCACGCAGTAAAGCACACACCAAGGTAAAGAAGGGTGAATAGTAGGTTCTCTCTCAAATGCTACATTCCTCTGGAAGCAGAAAATAAGCGCTTGCTTACTTCATTAATTAAATGGGTGACTCCCACAGCCACTGTAATGAGTGGTGTCTATCCACAGGGGGTGAACAGGAGGTTAATGGTCAGATTTTCTTTGTGTGTTGATGAAAGGGGGAGTTTTAAGGTGGTCTCCTATTTGTTAAAAGACCCCACGAGAATCTCAAAGAGAGAAAAAGACACACAACAGCTGTTTACATGGGAAAATCTACCAGCAGTATGTTTCTTCTAGAGGGCTTTCCTGCACATGTAATGAACACTCCGAGCAGTACTGGAGCATATGACGCCCACCTGGATGTCTGGTGAGGATGCATCAGATGCTTTCTGCAGAAGATGTGGGATTTAAGGTTATTCCATCCTTGCTCATGTGCCACCTCCAAGGGGGATGGGTTGTAACTGGTATGGCATTACAAACACTGCTCCAGAAATCCTGACTGCATGGGTGGCCCTGAACCAGAGAGCTCCGAGCCACCTGTTCCTTGCAGGAATCCTGAGAATCACAGCATGTCTCTTTGCAATGCCATGATTATGACAATCCATGAGGTCCAGGTTATGGACTTTGATGTCAGAAGAAGACACAGCAATTGCCTAGCCTGATGTCTTGCATAGGCCTGCTGATAGGTCTCCCTGCAGAAATTGGAGAGCTTTGTAGCCAAAGGGAAAAAATTCTCCAGTGTTGGAGTGGTCCCTGCCTTCCTGGGCAAACTGTTCCCATGATGAACTGCCCCTGTTATTGAACTGCTCCTTTTCAGACTCTTGCCCTCATCCACTCCAGGACTGCCCAGGTATTGCATGGGAAAACAGGATATTCTCGGGCAGGCAGTTGCTGTTGAGCTGCAGGGTGTACAGAGGTCAGGGTGCTCATTACAGACTGTGTCTCACGTCAGTAGCCCCAAGAAGGAACTGCGGTTCTCAGGGAAGTACAGTGCAGTGTTTCACAGGTCCTCAAGTGTTTGCCTTGCAGTGCATTCTCAGTGTAAATTTCTACCCTGCCTCTGCACCTTGAGGAGCAGAAAATACTGTTACATGTAGCAGTGAAGAAAGGCAGGTGAAGGAAGGGCAAATGCAGTTAGCAAGTCCATTCCTGGTGCACCTCCAATGTGAGAGAAAGGGATAAGATATCACAGATGAGGTGGGAAGTGAGATGTTAGACAGGAGGGAGCATTGTGGAAAAGCAGGCAAGAGCTATTTGGTTTTATTTTAAGACCTGCCACTATCTAGCTGTATTTCTTTGCCTTTCTAGGGAAGCACCTAGAGACCTCAGGGGTGGGAGATTTTCTAAAAACATAGACAAAATTTCTGCTAAACATCAGCCTGTGCTTCCTCAGTGCTTTGGTGATGCCATGCAGGCAGTTGTTTCCCAGGGCACACTGCACGAACAGAGGACTGAATCCTGCTTGTGCTGGGATCAGGTGCCAGATTTGCAGTCTCCTCCTTGTGCCTGCATATGATGTGCACGTGTGCATTTCCACGTTTGTACCTCTTGCTTTGCCTTGGCTGTTGCCCTGGGCAGTGGTGAGCCTTCTTCCCCAGCGGGGAACTCTGCCTTCTGAGAATGTGCTGGCTTGTGATGCTTCCATAGGAATTTTGCAAGTACTTCTCTTCACAACTCCTTTCATTGTCATGCGGAAGAAAGAGGTGGTGGATGGCAGCGGTGATGGGAGGGCCTAGGGAGATAGGTTTGTTTGTTCCATGCCTCCAGCAGAAGGGCTACAAATCCTCCCTGTGGTATGTGCAGCGAATGGCCTGAGGCTACAGACAGCATGTTGCATGGTTGATCAGGAGGGGCTGAGATAATGCTGAGCATCAGCTGCATTACACTCCAAGGCATTGGAGAATTGCCCCTAGCAGAGATGCTGCAGCCCAAAGTGCAGTTGCAGCCAGCAGAGCTGTGCAGGGCTCCCTGGGAGAGGGATGCCCACGGGTATCAGCCTCCTGACATTCGCTCGGCGCTGGCTCAGATAGCTGGCTTGGCCAAGGGGCTCTTGCCTGGCTGGCTGGTGCCGTTGCTCTGAAGCTATGCAGAAGCAGTGGTGATGCCACAGCTCTCACTCATGTTTTGGCACAGCGTGTTTTAAAAATGACCTGTTGTGCTTGCTGTTTCTGCGGGGAGTGATGCGCTGGCCCTTGGGGAATTCGGAGAGGTTTTATTCTGCTGTCAAGGATAGGGAAGTTAAAATAACCTTGAATGAAGTAAGTAAATAAACAAAGTTGATGAATCTCTATTCCCTTGTTGCTCCTTGCTGCCTCAGCTCTCCCTCCTCTGTCTGCATCTCTGTCTTTCTCTTTTTCTTTCCACCTCATTTCCCCTGAAAGGTTTTCAACTTGTGAGTCAGGTTTCCTGGCATGGATTCACCTGCAGAGTCTCCCGTAGCAGGTGTCGGGAAGGTCAGTGTGAAAGCTGCAGTTCTCCCCCAGCTTCTTGCTTGAAGGACCAGAGAGCAACATGGGGAAGAGGAACCTTTCTCAGAGAAAAATCTGGGTGCGTCGGGAGCCCAGTTGCTTGTCCCTGGCAGCTCAACTTGAGAACAAGGCTTCTTGTTCTCTTCAGAACTCAACTTCAGAAACAATGGTTTCTGAAAGGCAGTATGTTTCCAGGTATCCCTGGCCGATGGGTGTGCTCTGCAGTTGGGGCTCGGCCATGAGAGTGACCATGGGCTGTGGTGGGGGAACACGCAGCTGTGTGGGGCAGAGCAGAGGTCCTCTCCCGCGCTGCTTCTCACCGGACCCTGCGTTGGCTGCATTGGCCAGCCCCTCGCTGTGGTGATGGAGCACACCCTCTGCTCCTCAGAGTGCCGTTCAGGGTGGGCTTGGTACTGCACTGGGGTGGGGACATCATGACCTGCCTTATGCCGTGTCTCCGGGGCCTGGGCTGGACACGCCCACGCTGGGCAGCAGCACGAGGCTGGTTCGGACGAGCCAGGGAGTTGACAGGAATGTTTCCTCATGCTGCCTGCCACCGTCCAGAACAGGCCTCAGGTTTCTTGTCTCTTGTGTGTGGCTCATAAGGGCCTGAAATCCCGTGGCACGTTGCTGAGCTTGGTGTGCCCCTACATGGGGAGGGACCTCTTGGTGGAGATGAGAAAGGATGGGTTCTTACTTCTGCTCTGACCTGGCAGCCTGCAGTGCTCAGTGTTGGCCTCTGCAGCCCTGTCCTGGGAAAGCCCCGGCCTGCCTGACTGCTCTTGCATGGACCTCTGCTCCTCTGAACAGAGCGCAGTGTCACACCAGCAACAAAAAGCTGAAACAGCCACATCTTCTCTGTGATTTTTTTGCCTGAAGTTTTTTCACTTCCACACTTGTGGGTGCCTTCCAGAGCGGCTGCCTTGGGCTCACTGCCACATCCCCCGGCTCGCAGGGCTGCTAGGTGTCTCTGTCCATCTCTGTCCATGCTCTGTCTGCTCTTTGTTTCCTCTAGAGCCACTGGCTGTCTCAGCAGGTAGTTCTGGATCAGTTAATTGGGTTCGTGGGCTCAGCTCCATAATGATACTCAGCCCATTTCAGCTCCGACCAGCTTGGCACCAGCCAGAAAGCACTGATGTATGTGGTCATTTTTAGACGCTTAAGAGAGGTGGACTCTTCTGTTAGCCCTAATAAAGGTGCTGATCCCTCGAGTCAACTGGCCTGTGAAGCAAGGGACCCGGAGGTAAAAGAGAAAGTGTAAGGAAAGGAACTCTGCTGTGTTTTGTTAAAGAGAGAAATAGTTTTCCTTATCCCAATTTTTCAAGCAATAAAAGCTATGCAACCGAATAGCAAAGATTTATCTTCTCTGGGCATTTGCATGTGGAAGTCTAGAAAACACATTTCTTTAGTTCTATTCTTATTGGAGGTTTCTGGTTAGGGAGGAAACCTCTAAGTGCTGCCTGCACTGGAGCTGCAGGGGCCCTGGGCAAGTGAAGGCCTGGGCTCCTCTTACCTGCACATGGTATGGTCTTCTGTTGTGCCCTTTCCTTCTTCACCCCCAGCAATTGCTCAGGTTGTTTGGACCCTGGGACCCACTCTGCCCTGATCGAGCTCAGCTCAGCTGCAGCTCTGTAGGGCATGCATGGAAATCAGCTTTGCAGAGGGCTGGGCTGGTTGGAGCCTTCCCGGCTGCTGGGGGAGCTGAAGGAATGCTCCGTATGCCTGCTCCTGAAGAGCAGTGAGGTTGCCTCTGCCTGCTGAGGAAGGCTGAGCTCATCCAGCAGACTCTGTTGGAAGCAGAGCAGCTGTGTGGTGCTTTCCGTGCAAAGCTGTGGATGCAGAGGCTGCTGGCAGGTGCATCTTTCGTGAGCACAGCTGAGCTGGAAGCAAGCAGCATGCCCAGAGCTGAGAAAGTGAATGTGTCCCACCTCCTGATAGCCCAGTCCTTTCCCAGCCTGGACTGCTGCTCAGCTGATGGCTCCCAGGGTCCTCGTGGTATCAGGAGCAGCATGGTGTGTGTCCACCTGCCCAGGCTGGAATGCTGCTGGGGGAGAGCAGCCTGTATTCAAGAGCCAGCCACCCCTGGCACATGTGGTGCCTGAGCAGAGGGCAGCCTGAGCAGTTTCGGAGGGGCTGCAGCAGGGCATCTGCTTCCCCTCCAGCATGGAGCTGGCTAAGCCAGCAGCTTTTACGGGCTCTGTTCCTGCTCCAGAGCAGCACTGTGATTACAGGACGGACGTAAAGTCACAGAATCACTGTCAAAACCTAAAGTAAAGAATTTGGCTCATAAAAAATGCGTCACCCAAACAAACAGAAGAAGAAGTATGACTTTTCTGTTCTCCCTTCCTGGTGCCAAGGGGAGAGTGTGCCACTATAGCACACACCCGAGGAGCTGATAGTGGCCAAAGTAGAGCATTTCACTGCCCCTGGAGAGGCCCTTTCAGAGTTACTAGTCATAAGTTTCTATTTAATGTACTGATTAGGGCCAAGACTTGTAGACAGCCACTGACTGTGCATGTGAATTGACTTAAGCATTATTATGTACAACCATCATCAGCTCTGCTACCCAGGAAGATTGATACACAGAATGAATCTTCTCAAGCTGTTTCTGAAAAGATTCACGACACTGCAGTGAAAGTGGCTTCCAATGGGAACCTCTGTGTACTGATGTCAGCATATATTTTATTCCCCTTGACTACAAGGGCTGGTTAGGTTATGAGCCTCCCACTGAAATGGACTGCATACAATTGCCAGATAATTGGTTCTTTTCCTTGTAGGCTGATGAAGTTACTATTCACCCCTGACTCCCCCAAGAGCAGCAGTCACAGCACCATGGGTTGCTTATCTCTCATCCAGCTGCGCTCGCTTGCTTTCCTTTCCACCTGGCACAGGCAGAAGGGAAGCCCCAAGAGCAGAGGGCAGGGAGCAGCTGCTGGGCATGGTTTTAACCCTGGGCTTGCTGTGTAAACAAGCAGTGGGACTGCAGGACTGCACAGGTTCATAGGGTGCTGGTCCTGGCAAGCAGGCTGGGGATGATGTAGCAGATTCAGCTGCAGAATGATTCTGAAAACAAGCTGCTGTGAGCATCAGTCCTTGGCAGGTGCTGCAGCCCAGCTGTCCTGCCTCTGTCCCCAGGACCACATGGTAGTTTTCTGCTGTGGCATGTCACAGCTGCTGCTCGTGGTGGTGCTGCTCAGGGCAGAGGTCACGTGGATGCCTTCAAATTGTGCTGATTGTATCCAGCTCCAGTGAAGGCTTAGGAGGCCTTGGGAAAGAGTGTGTCTCTCTGCCTCTTGCTTGCCTCCCTGTCTGATTTGATCCTACTGAGGGGCCGTGATGGATCCTGAAAATCTCCCTGACTTCCAGCCAAGCAGACACACAGAGAAGCACAGGATGCCTGTCTTCTTCTTTTGGCCTTGTCCTCCTTCAGATGCTGCTCCTCACCCCAACACAGCTCCTCCTCTGCTAGACCTACTTGATTCTGCAAACATGTGGCTCTCCTCTGTGCTGGCATTTTACAGTGGGAAGGAGTAGTGCTGCTGCTTGGAGTCATCCTGCTTCTTGCTCCTCTACTCCTTCTTACAGGCTTGTACAGCATCTTTACCCTGCATGAGTGGAGTCTGGGAGTGAAGTGGGGTAGGGTAGTGGGGATGCTGCTCTGGGAAGACCATGCATGGCAGGGAGCAGAGCCCTCTGCGAATGCTGACACCCTACACTGCTGTTTAATAAAGTCAGCACCGTTTTAGTCGTCTGTTTACACTTGCTGGTTAAGATGTCCTCTTAGGTCTTCCTCTAGGAACAAAGCTTTCTGTAAAGTCTGTTTACTTATCCTGTGTCCTGAGTGCTTTTCCCTGCTGGGGGGAGGGCAATGCTGAGATGCTCTGGAGGTCTGTGGCACTAGTACCCTGCTAGCTGGTGCTTCCCAGCCAGAGCTGCAGCCAGCCACACTCTGTTGCCTTTCTCCTTTTTCAATCTCTTGCTCTAAGTAGGATAGCATGGCAAGTAAAGGTTCCTCATGCTAGCCCTCCCCCCCCCCACCCCACTTGCTCCCTTCTGCAGAGTTCCCATGCCCTAGTTCCCCAGGGATGGATGTGGATGCAGCTTTTGGTAGAATCGGGGCACCTGGGTACTTGTCCGCTTGGCTTGAGTGCTTGTCCGAGAACAACACTGCTCTCACTTGTGGGACAGAGTCAAGATGCAAATGCATACTCATTATTCTTCAGAATAAGTCCTTGGCTTGCAAGTACAAGCATGGGTAAATGTTTCATGAACATTTTAGGTTGTGGGGTTTTTTTTCCTCCCAGACACATAAAATCTTCTAATAAATGCAAATATAAAACCAGGTTATTAATTGGTGTTAAAATGCCAATGGAAACTCCATCAGAATTCCAATTACCAGTGACCATGGGCAGTGTTTGCTGTATCAGTCAGAATAAATATCTTTTCAGGTAAACAGAAACAGCTTGCTGAATGCCCGATTTTTGTCCCTTTGAGTAGCTATATTTAAATCAGCTTTTCAGAAATCTTTCTTCTATTACAGCAACTTGAGATAATCCATCTTTAATAGATTATAATGAAAATTTAAATGTTTTGCATATTAAGAAGTCTGCTAGATCTGTTTGTTAATGTAACTGTAAATAATTGCCAGATACATGGGCAAGGTACTTACCTTGCTCACTGGCATGAGCTTCTCTTTTCGGTACAAAGCAGGCAGAGGGAATGAAGTCCCAGGAGATCCATGTGAATGAAACCACCTTAAATTGTAACACCGCTGCTGTAACTTCTCTCATGGTACCCTGGCAGGGCATGTGCAGATTTGCTGCAGTGATCACCACCTGGGAGTCCACATCAATGCTGGCAAGTCCCCCCAAGGGTTCCCAGCAGCTCAAGGTGCATGGGCTGTAAACAGCCATTTTCTGGCGGTCATGCCTCCTCATCTACACAATCCCCCTTGTCCCCAGTCTTTGGCAATTAACCCTAGATCTGCATCCCTGCCTGCAAGTTTTGCATGATGATGGAGCAGCCTGTGTTGGTTTCACCTACAGCCTGTGAGCTCTGCTCTGTGGGGGGAGCAATGCTGATTTAATTGAGTTAATTGGGGCAAGGTCAGCCATTCCCAAAGCAATGCATGTCTGTGTGGAGAGCTGCAAAACCCAGATGTGAACTCCTGCCAGCCTGCCACGTGGGCTGCAACAGTCCCAAGCCCTCAGTGCTGCATCTCTCCAACACAGGCAGTAACTGGTCTGGGAAGAATGCTGATATGCAGCCCCAGTGCCTGCCTCTGTGCTGACTTGGTACCCTGTGCTGCTTCATGTTGGGAGTGCAACAGTGCAGGGTCCCTTCGCTGTCCTGGGCTTAGCTCCCCAGTATTGCACTGGGGCTGCTCACCAGTGGCATAGCTTGTGTGATTAGCTCCTTCCTCACTGTGTCTGTTGGGTAGCTGGCCTGGGCTGGACTCCCCATGGAGTGTGGGGCTTTCCCTGTCTGCAGGCAAGCACCCCCAGCACTGCATGTGCTTCTAGCAGGACCTGGCTCGCTGGAGAAAAATCCCTGCAGCCCCTTCAGCTGCATGCATGCTTTAGCTCCAAGTTCCTAAATGGTGTGTGCTCTTATGTTTTGTGCAGTTTTAAAATGCATTTCACCAAGAAATGCCAGAAGTAAGTAAGAAAACACAGGTAAGCTCAAGAAAAGGCTGCTGCTCATACACCCGTGAGCACCTGGTACTGTCCAGGCCTTGGGCCATGCTTTGTCCTGCTCATGAGGAGCACAGGAGGCCCATTGCACTGTCAGGGGAACATGGAAGAAACTGATGTTTTTAATGGTTTCCATTTTTCTAACCAATTAATTTGCAAGAGACATAGACATGAAGCTGAATTAATCAAGACTGCACAGAAAAGGAATATTAAAAAAGGGACTCTGACAAGGGAAGGATTTCCTTCTTTGGCCCATGACAGCTTCACTGGTGAGCCAGGCACTCCATGCTGGACACATGGCTCTTCCTGCAAAGCTGGGAGTGTTTCACGTGCATCTGAGGTGATTTTTGATCATTTATATGATGGTTATGACAGATGGTCCCTTCAGACTAAGGCCAGTATAGAGAGGGGCTGCTGCTCCACTGTCCGGAAATGTGCCCAGACCCCAGACCTGCCCTTGGCACTGCGTGCTCAGGGTACTGTGCTTAGGCTGGGTTGCGTGGGGCAGGCAGCTTGTGGTCAGTGCCTCCAGCAGCCCCTTGCCTCCCTTCCCCTAACCACAAGTGTTTGAGCGGCTGCCTGCTTCTCATGAGGTCTCAAGGTCTGCTGGCTTACCATGGCTGTGTTGCATGTGGAAGTCCTCAGCTTTACAATGGGATACTTCCAGTGTTCCCAGAGGACTGGTTTTGGAAGAGCCAAGCTGCCAGGACAGGATGGCACAGCATGATGATGCAGCTGGCTGGCACCCCAGTCTGTAACCCCCAGAGATTGGCCAGGCCTCCTGAACATGCTTTGGGAGGAAGGGGCATGCATGCTGCCAGTCTTCAGGCAGAAAGGTGAGAACAGGACTATTAAAAACATTTTCCCATTGAATGGGGATATAAAACACTGTCTGAGTGTTTATGGAGTAGATTAGGTGCTTGGTTTAGCAGCTTGTCAAGCTTGTGGTGCTCAGGGGCCTGCTTCCCACCCCATACTTTTTTCAAGGAGAGAGAAGCCCTTCATCATGGAAAACCCTGCTCAGAAAGAAGCAGCAACGGTGCAGCGCCTCATGTCCAGCAGCTGGTAGGAGATGACGTCATCTGCAGCAGAACTGTCTGAGACCCATGACAAGGTGATTCAGTGATCCAGGTGGGTGCACACCATCTGAAAATGGGATAACATTTGAATTGCAAGGCACGTACCCTGCTTCCTTGGCTGGGTATCCCATCTCCTGGAGTGTCAGTCTGAGAGGCGATGCGCAGTGAGGGTCACCCCAACAAAGCCAGCGCGTCCAGCAGTGGATAAATATGTGCAGCAGACACTTCAGCCAGGAGTTTGTGTATGTAGTTCTCCTCGTGGAAGTGGCAGCTGAGAGCAATGTGGAGTGTTATCCACTACTGACAAATGTAGAGCAAGGCACGCTGGAACGAACAATCTGAATTATTCATGTATCTTACAGGTTCTGAATTAAGTACAGCATTGTTGCAGGCAAGCCAAGGAAACTCTCTGTTCAATGTGTATCAGTAGTCAAAATACAAAATATTATGTAAGAATTCACAGGAAATGTGATAAAAAACAATATTCAGAGCATCACACCTTCATGTAAATGGCTCCTCCACTCTTTCTTTGCATACTGTCTGAGTCCTTGATCATTTCCCTCTCCAAAAGGCACTGCAGGTAGAGCGAAGAGGGAGAGATGGACATCAAAATTGATGGAAGATAAATGCATTTTGGCTGACTGACAAGTATAAAAGGGGACATGAGAGAAGAGACAAGCATCTCTGTTCAGAGGATATAATGTCCTAGCATCACAATACCACACAATATAGATACTGTATTTAGCAGGTTTTTCCTCGATACACTGTCTAAAGAGAAATTGGCCTCTGAAAGGCACTAGTTACTTCTAAGCAATGAAATCTACTCTACGAACGTAAAGCTTTTGCAAACTGCTGTCCAAACATTGTCTCATCCATCATGACATGTAGCCAGTTTATCTGATGCTCTTCATTCTTCTCTGCTATCAAACTGAAAACTTCTCATAGCCAGGGGAAAATGCACCCACACCTTCTCTACATGGAGTCCATGATTCCTCCAAGAAAACTGGAGCAAATTGTAATATCCTATTCAAGGCCAGACTTGTAGAAAGTTGTTGCCATTTACTTTGTCACAGCACGATGCCTCATCTTCAGTATTATCAATCATTTTTATGACACCACCAGCAAAATATTGTACTTGTTTTTCACCATCTTGCATGATGAACACAGGAAATCCCTTTCAGGAAGGCTGGCAGAGTCCTAATCTCAGCCTGCTTCCCAGTGAGTGTACCAAGCACATCTTGATTAAAGAGGGGAACCTCACTGTTTTCCTTTCCACCTGAGGATGCTGTTTGATAGTAGATATTGTCACTGCAATGCCCTATTGGTTTGCATATTCAGAGAGTGTATGTGTGCTTTCAACAGCTAATGAAAGACGTAAAGTTACCTCTTGCAGTACAAGATGTGTCTCGCTAGAAGCAAATGTGTACGTGGAGCCTCTTCAGGGTAATTCTTCAGAAGATTTGGAGTTCATTTGTACTGCGTGCCCTTTTTTTATAGAGAAACAATGTTCTTTCCGGCCAAATTACATTTTTTAATAATTGCGCACATGTGCCTGTGTGACAGTGCCTTAAAGAAGCACAGTTAGGAAACAACTAGTTCTTGAGTTACTGTAACATGGATGCTCCCAGCATACAGAGTTGCCCTATCAGTACGGATGAGGGTTAGACAGGATTTCTGTATTGCTGTGTGTTCTTGCACCCAACGGTTATGCTACGCTACCTGGGGGAGGAGCGTTGAGCAGGTGGAGGAACAAGAAGGATGAATTTCCAGGAGTGTGCACCCTGCGGTGTCCAAACCCATGTCCAGAGACAGGACTTGGGCTGATCCGGTCTGCTGATCCTTGTGAAGACAGTTTTGAGACTGAAAGCAGGCCTTGTCCATTTACAAATGGATGTAGGTGAGCATGTAATGAGAGGCTGCTCAGTGCCCAGTTAACCAGAGACTGAAAGCTCAGGGCGGTCAGCACAGACAGGAGAGAGCTCCTGTCTCCTTTGAGTGTGTCAGGTTTCCAGACCTCCTATAAAGGTCTCTAACAAGAAGGGGGAGAAGGGAGAGAGACTCCTCAGTGGACGTTTGGAAAGCTTTCAGTGCTCTGTCCTTGGCATTTAATTAATAGACGGTCTGTAATCCTTCAACAGAGAGGTGTCTTCTCCTGCAATCTTGTCAAATTGACTGTTTTAAATAAATCAAGAATTAATAATGTCCCTTAATATTAAAGGTCACCAAGAAAGTACAACTGAATGCTCTGAACAGCAAATCCCTCCAGGAGACTCAGAAGAAGGGATTGTAAAAGAACTGGAAGAACAGAAAAACAGTGCTAACTGGTGCAAGAGAGATCCTTGGTTCACTGTGGGGTTGCTGAAATTGTGGAAATGGGGGCTCAAGCCCCATCCCCAGTGGATCTCTGCCTCCTGAATGGCAGAGGCCATGTCTCCCCAAGGCTTGCCTGTGTGTGGTTTCCCAGGCTGGCTGGGCTTCCCTCTCTCGGCTTTGCTCACAGACCTGTTGCAGGATGGTGTGGGCAGGACCCTCCACGACTCTTTTTCTTCCATACCTACCTTTCCATTTGGTGACCCATTGACATCCCATGCTGGGAGGGAAGCCCAGTAGCTTGAAGTCAGCCCCACCAGGGCTCAGCCTTGTGGAGAAGCTGGTGTTTCTTGGCAGGACAGCACATGTTGGGAGTCCATGCAGGCATGGGGCCAGGGTCTGCCCTGCAGTCCCGTGGTGCTGCCTGAGCAGGAGACCGAGGAGGCAGACAGGTGGGGATGCTTTGTGCAGTCTTGCCATTGCATGTGTAGAGCTCTGCATTTCTTGGGGAAGAGAGAGAGAAAAGCAGTGGTAAGATTTCTCTTAGGATTGCCGTAATAGGTTAAGTTCTTTTATTAGATTACATCTAGCTGAGGATTTTCTGAGAGAGGAAAGGCAAGTAGGAGGTTGGGACTCTGAAAGGCTTGTTCATCTTGTTCATCTGTTCATAATCCCATTAATACTTAGTGCATATTTCCTGCACTGCGTTTGACAGAAAGTATCAAAAATGATCACAACTTGCTTTGCTGGAGAGTTTATCATTTATCCATCTAGAAACACCAGTAAGCCCTACATCGTCCCCACAGTCTCCCTTCCCTGTGGTCATATGGAAAATCACTTGACCTCTGCCATCCTGTAACTTGACAATGATTACAATGCAGTCACCTGTATTTTGCCAGCTGGAGATAACTGTTGTCATGAACTCAGGGTTATGCAAGTGCTCCCTAGGGGGGATCACTGGAAAACAGAGATTTATTTCTGTGGCAATAATTGAGAAGCTCATTTTATTCCAGTAAGGATCTTTCAACCACAATCAATTTCACATGACATCATAAATAATGGAGGTCAGCAGAGCACTGTGAGTGCTTCAGCAAGCTCTGTTGACAATGTTAAAATGCAATAAACAGCAGGGGGATGCAGCTCTGCGTGAGTAGGTACATTAATACTTGTTTAGAGAGTGTTTGATTGGCAGACCTAGTTCTTTTAGGATCTTTCTGATGGAAAATGCTTCGTACTTCTGTAGTTTGGCTATTGGGGTGGATTGTCTAATTTCTTGGGCACCCTGTGGCAGCAGGACAGTCCAGCTCCCCAGTCAGTGCAGGGGGAGAGGCAGTGGCTGCTGCCACCCACTCTGTGCAGCTGGGGATCGGCCCTCATTTCCCCAGGAGGTTAATGCTTCATACCTGTGCGTGTCTTTTTTTAAACTTGGGTGCTTTACCTTGATCAGTGTGCATTCTGTAAGTGGTCAACCCTGAGGCAACAGTAAAGCCCACAGAAATTAGAGAAGTACACTAAATCACAATTCCCAAATTTCACCCCAGCTGCCCCTCAGCATGGTCTTTCCTGCCCAGGTGTCACCCACAGGTCACTTTTAGAAAAGTGAATTTCATTTCCAGTTTTCCTACTTTTATCTTGAAGGTGTCAAATCTAATTAGACATTATTTGGGTATCTCATGTGTTGTCCCTGTACTAGGGCTTATGGGCTGTGATCGTCGCCTCTTAAATTCCCCTTTGATGTGCTGAATCTGTGCAGTAACTTCAGTCTTTCACTGCGCAGCAGGTTTTGTAGATGTGAAATCATTCTTGCTGTCCACTGAACCTCTTTCAGTTCTAAATAACTGGAGAAGGTTCTGCCTCTGCTCCCTGGAGGCTTTCTGTATCCTTGGCCCAGGATATGTATTTGTGCCTGCTAGAGGTGTCTCCCCAAAATGTGGCAGGCACTGTAAACACTAAGAGTCCAGAAGAGCCACTCAGGAGTATCCCTGCTAAGGCCTCCTCCTTGTGCTGCTGGTATGCAGTGCTCCAGAATATAAAACATGGAAATAATTAAGTAGATTAATTAGCTGATGTTTGCACAGGACCTGGAAAATATAAGGCACTATATAATTCCTAAGTACAGTAGATTGATTAGTTAATATTTACACAGTGCTTTGTAAATATAAAGGCAGCATGGCAGTGCTAAGTGTTATTATTAAGTTTTCACTATTTGTAAGATTCATTACAGGCAACAACAATGCCAAGCATTTAGTTTTCCAGTTTTGCTGAATGCATCCTGGCTTGCAAGCTCCACAGGAGCGAATGATGTGCGGGTCCCACTATGGGCTTCAGGGGACGGCGGTGGGGTATGATGTGACCGTGCCTGTCTTCCGAGGATGCTACCTCCTCCCCGCAGCTGTGCTGGGCCACAGAGACCGTGAGTGACACGGTCATGACCATGGAGCAGGTCAGTGGCAGGGCTGATGGTAGAGCTGAGGTTTGAAACTGCACATTGCCTGGCCTTGCCTTGCGTCGCTGTTGGCGGGTGGGTGAGAGCCAGTCCCTCCACAGCCAGTCTCCTGCACTCGCAGCATGCGGTGCAGGACGGTGCCCAGCCTGTGGAGGGTGGTGTGGAGCCCTGCTATGGGAGGTCTTGGAGGGCCCGCTCCTACCCACAGGTCAGGCCTGGCTGCGCTATGGAGTCAGATCTGGACTCCAGGGCTCCAGCTGCTGCTGTTGGGAAGAGCTCCTGTGGCCTACGGAGTGGCAGTGCACCAGGCAACACAGCCCTCGCCTGTGGCCTGCTTCTGTGACTTTCCAGGTCACAAACCAAAGGTAACAAGCACAGTGGCAGTGCTGTGTGATATATAGGTATTTATCTTGCCATTCAGTGTGAACAGCCTACTTAGAGCTTGGAGCAAACCACAGGAAACTGGTGACCTGAGTGGAAGATCCCTGAACAATCTTAGATGGAAATTCCAGGGCAACAAAAGTCTTTGCATTGTGTTGGTGCCTATTACTGCTTCTTTGTTTCCTCCAAACTCATCTGGATGCTGCGAAGGCTGGTTCTCAGCATAGCTGTGCACTGGGATGAATGCATCCTGGTTTAGACACTCAAAGGGGGCATGCTAGGGCTGGGGGGGGACATGGAGCAGGAGGATGGGCGTGTAACGGCACCAGCCTTGCAGCAGACTCCACTGGCTCGCTGCACAGTAGTCCCATTGCTGTTCTCATGCTTATTGCCTGGAAGACCACATGAGCTCTTTCCTTGGAGCTCCAGGAAACCCTGCTTTTGGCTTTCATCCTAGGATGGTTTGTGTATGCACTTGGGCTATTTGGGCATGGAAGACTTACGATTATTGCCTGATGCAGTCAACTATATATAAATGTAAACACACGATGCGCTGTCAGAGGGCCAAACATGAAAACAGCAATTGCTGTCTCGTTTGTCTCTTTTAGCTGTCTGTGGCAGCTGTTAAGAAGGGCACATGTGGATTCTGCACTTGGGTGTCATTTAGATGCAATAGTTCCTGTGCAATTCTGCAGTATGTGAAACCCTTTAATACATGTATTTCCTGTGGACCAATGTAGATAGCTTGAAAAAGCTGAAGCAACTCCTAGGAACTATGATGACCTCTTTATTTACATACAGTTTACTGCAATAAGAAATCCATACCACCCCCTATGACTAATACACTGCAAAGAATTAAAAGCTGCCTTTCATCTTTCTAATTTTCCTTACCCTGTCTTGTCTGTGGAGCTCAAAACCAATTCAGCAGTTCTTGTATTATGCTTAGAATAACTTCTCCAGATTCTTACTTTTTTAAACAGCAAAGGAGGCAAATTACTAGCCATCCATTCATTAAAAAGCTGGCATTTTACTATTCCCCTGTCTTCTACATATGCCTGGTATTTCCTGCAGAATCCAAGGGTTTTTTTTAAAGCTTGGCAGGCTTGTGAGCTTGCCACACAACCACTTCCAACAAGGAATTGCAACCTAGGTGCAGTCCTGCTCTGCAAAAGAGCAGGGAGATACGAAACTAACTCTGTATTTATTAGCAGATAGAAACTTCTCTGGTCTGTACATTTATTTGGGTAAATAATGAGAGCAGGATTTCCCATGCTTGTTCAACAAGTTAATTCAATTTGAATTCTGTCTCCCAGACATATGCTCCTCCACTGTTTATAATGCTCTGGATCAGTAAGCAGAAGGTACTCTTCTTCCCAGGCTTATGAACTTGGAGGGGAGGTGATGACATGGTATTTGTCACTGCTGAAGACCTCCTCACAAACACTGCAAACCTGATGCTTTTCTGCAGAAGCAACTGGGAGAGTGTGTGTTAACCACACACAGCCTTTAATGGGCTGAAGTGGCAGGCAAGCCAGAAGATGCGGGGAAGGTGAGGCTTGGAGTGTCGAGCCAGCGGTCATGTAAGGGAACAGCTTTGGAGGAGGAACACCAGGGCTGCGTCATATCACCACTGACTGCTGCATGAGTGCAGGAGCACAAAACCAAGGAAGAAGAATCTGGCCCTAAATGAATAGGAAATTTGGAGCCTCCCACTGCCCGCCCTGCTCCATTCCTAGATTACTCTGATCATCTTCTCCCTTTCTTGCTATGCATTGTTCTGGTCCTGATGTGTAGGACTACAGCTCTCTGCAGAGCAGGGCATGCAGAGACCTTGGGATGCCCTGCTCCAGTTCTGGAGGTAGGACCTTGGTCTTCTGTTCATCTGGAAGCTGTGCGCTGCCATTGCTCTGGCTGGCTCCCTCCCAGCACTGCATGCCCAGGCATCAGTCTGTATATGGAGGCATACCAAAAGCCACTCTTGGCTTTTAGTCACTGATGTTCTAGGTGGTAAATGGCAGAGGGAACGACGTTACTTTGCTGAGCATGTGAGGAACATTTAACACCCAGGCAATGCTGAGCAAATCTGTGCTGCAGGGACATCATCTGACCCCCACACTGGTGCACCCTTCCCAGGGAGGCGAGGAGCTGCCCCTGCAGGCTGTGCCAGTGCCAGTGCATGCAGCTTTGTGGGAGAAGGTGCTTTGACGCTCACAAGTCTATGGGGCTGGATGGGATCCACCCGAGAGTGCTGAGGGAGCTGGCGGAGGAGCTCACCAAGCCACTCTCCATCATTTATCAGCAGTCCTGGTTAACGGGGGAGGTCCCGGACGACTGGAGGCTTGCCAATGTGATGCCCATCTACAAGAAGGGCGGGAAGGAGGATCCGGGGAACTACAGGCCTGTCAGCCTGACCTCGGTGCCGGGGACGATTATGGAGTGGTTCATCTTGAGGGCGCTCACAAGGCATGTGCGGGACAACCAGGGGATCAGGCCCAGCCAGCATGGGTTCATGAGAGGCAGGTCCTGCTTGGCCAACCTGATCTCCTTCTATAACCAGGTGACCCGCCTAGTGGATGAGGGAAAGGCTGTGGATGTGTCTACCTGGACTTCAGCAAGGCCTTTGACACCGTCTCCCACAGCATTCTCCTAGAGAAGCTGGTGGCTCATGGCTCAGACAGGTGTACTCTGCGCTGGGTCAAAAACTGGCTGGACGGCCAGGCCCAGAGAGTTGTGGTGAATGGAGTTACATCCAGTTGGCGGCCGGTCTCGAGCGGTGTTCCCCAGGGCTCAGTTTTGGGGCCAGCCTTGTTCAATATCTTTATCAATGATCTGGATGAGGGGATTGAGTGCACCCTCAGTAAGTTTGCAGACAACACCAAGTTGGGCAGGAGCGTTGATCTGCTTGAGGGTAGGAAGGCTCTGCAGAGGGACCTGGACAGGCTGGATCGATGGTCCGAGGCCGACTGTATGGGATTCAACAAGGCCAAGTGCTGCGTCCTGCACTTCGGCCACAACAACCCCATGCAGCGCTACAGCCTTGGGGAAGAGTGGCTGGAAAGCTGCCTGTCGGAAAAGGACCTGGGGGTGTTGGTCGACAGCCGGCTGAACATGAGCCGGCAGTGTGCCCAGGTGGACAAGAAGGCCAATGGCATCCTGGCCTGTATCAGAAATAGTGTGGCCAGCAGGAGTAGGGAAGTGATCGTGCCCCTGTACTCGGCCGTGGTGAGGCTGCACCTCAAATATTGTGTTCAGTTTTGGGCCCCTCACTACAAGAAGGACATCGGAGGTGCTGGAGCGTGTCCAGAGAAGGGCAACGAGGCTGGTGAGGGGTCTGGAGAACAAGTCTGATGAGGAGCGGCTGAGGGAACTGGGGTTGTTTAGCCTGGAGAAAAGGAGGCTGAGGGGAGACCTCATCGCTCTCTACAACTCCCTGAAAGGAGGTTGTAGCGAGGTGGGTGTTGGTCTCTTCTCCCAAGTAACAAGCGATAGGACGAGAGGAAATGGCCTCAAGTTGCGCCAGGGGAGGTTTAGATTGGACGTGAGGAAAAATGTCTTTACTGAAAAAGTGGTGAAACATTGGAAGAGGCTGCCCAGGGAAGTGGTGGAGTCCCCATCCCTGGAGGTATTTAAAAGACGTGTAGATGAGGCGCTTAGGGACATGGTTTAGTGGGCATGGTGGTGTTGAGTCGATGGTTGGACTTGATGATCTTAGAGGCCTTTTCCAACCTTAATGATTCTATGATTCTATGATTCTATGACATGCTGTGTCCCTGGGAGATCCAAGTCCAATGGGGGTTGGCAGCTCTGGAAGCTAAGGCAGCCAGGCAGACTGCTGATAATGACGTTGCCTTTGACACATACATTACTGATTTCTTCATCTGTCATAGAGCAGTGCCTCTACCATCTGCTGTCACTTAACACTTGGAGATGGGCTTCCTAGTGCCTTTCCCCCACTTCTGTTCATCTCTCTTTTTGCATTTTGGTCTTTGCAGAGAGTAGAAATGTGTGAAGAGCTGGAGGCTTATGGGAAGGGAATGGGAAGGGAATGCAGTCCTTCCTTGAATGGCAGCCAGCACCTCACAGCTGGTAACAAGGGTGCTCCTATCTGCAGCCCATGCCCTGCCCTGCACCAGGAAGCTGTACTGATGTGCCCACGGACTCATAACTGACAGGGTGCAGGGGCAGAGATCTGAGAGGAGCTTACTATGTGTACTGAGAAAATAGGTCTTTCTTCAGCTGCTGTGTTAGATGCTTGGAGGGCTGCAGCTTGTTGCAAGTATGGGCAGACATCCTTGCCACATGGTGGTCTGTGTTTGTTTATTGACTATGTGCTTGCAGGACCATGATGTTTTCTGTCCATCAACACCTTTGTGAAAATAGGCTTTGTGAAATAGCCAGAAGGTGAAAGCACAGAATTTGCCTATTAACTGTATCCTTGGTTTATTCCAACAATTTCTTCCTCACATTCAGTGGCAAAGATGTACAGGAGGTCTGAAGCAGCCGCAGTTCAGCAGGGAGGGAAGAAGAGTGCCAGCTGCAGGGAGGCACGGAGCAGGCAGACAGTCCTGTTGCAGTGGGGGTGCTCTGTAATGCCTGGTTGCCACGCAAGAGGGAATGGCTTTAAAGAACATCTTTATTAGGGTACACTACTTAGCATCAAAGAAATGTCAGGGATGCTCTATTCTGAGTCCCTGCCTACGGCACTGAACTAGCCTGTCATTCAGCAGTCTGAGTACAAACCAGAAGAACCACTGACAGAGTCCTGAAAATTTATTTTTCCACATTTAATTGCCCTTTTTGCTTTGTAAACATAAAGGTTGAAGCTTAAACTCTGACAGCTCCAGTAGCCTTTTTCTTATCTCCTTAAAAAAAATGACATTCAGCTTGTTAGATTTTTCTTTTACTGCAGTCCAAAATCTCACAAAATCTGCACAACTTTTTTTTAAAGATCATTGAAGCATTTCAGTACTCACTTTGGGAAAAACTCTTCAGCTCACAAAAAGACAAAAGCTGGAGCCTGAAGAGCCAAGACCTTTCCCCATAGCAATGCAGGATAAAAATGCTTGGCAAAAAGAGGCAGCGCAAGCAATCAGCATTCCACCTTTTCACTGGGAGCAGATTAAAGCATGCTTATCTGCTCCTGTTACTGTTCCAGAAAGAAATGAAAGACCAAAGACAGGAGAAAAAGAAAAGCAAACGTTAAAAAGCAAAACTGGATGTATCGTGGCAGCCTGAAAACTTCCTGAGTTTAGTTCCTTCTCTGAAATGGGCTCCCTGCATCTGGAAAAAGGTCTTCCCTGGGGTGGTGGAGCTGCAGGCTCTGCTGCCCTGCGGACTGTGCATTTCCTCATCTGTGAGCACTGTGACTATGGAAGCACTTGTCCGGGGTCAGGGCTTTGAGCTGCTCCCTGTCTGCAGTTATTCACGGTTAGAGATGCATGTCGTGGATTGTTTCAACCGCAGAGGAGTGTTTTTGGAGCTACAGCTCTTGAAGAAAGTGCCTCAGTTTTGGGGGAGGGGCTGCCTGTTCCCTCCATCTGACATGAAAATGGGGCTGTCACCTCACCACCGCCTTCTCTGCGGAGCACCCTCCTGGCCTGGGCTCTGCTTCCATCTGCCTGCAGGAGATAGGGAGTGGGGACTAGCCCTGCCTCTGGCCCCTGGACTGGACCCCCGTGCTCCTTGCACTGTGCTGCTCTTCCATTTACCCAGCCTCGACTGCGCTCAGCTACCTTTGGCTTACTGAGTTGTTTCAATTAACAAGTGGCAGGGCAATCAATATTGTCTTGTATCTCAGACCCTAAGCACACATGCAGTCTGCAGGAGTAGCAGCTCTAACAGGCCGTGGGTCTGGGCCAGATGAAGAGGGATTTTTCCTGCCTGTCCTCCCTGGTACTCTTTCCCATTTGCTGTGGGTTCATGCAGGATGTTCTGTGATCCTGGAGCGAGCCCTTCGTCTTAATCAAATGCAACATGCTTTCTGTTTCTATAAGGACAGGCTATGTCAGACTGTGCCTAAAAGTAGGTCTTAATCAAGACCAGTGCAAGAGATTCATAAGTTTGCTGGTAGGATGCTGTAGGTGTGATCCAATACCGATTATTTTATGGTGTCTGCGTTGCTGCACTTTGCTGTGTGCTGAAGACGACTGAAACAAGGCTGTTTCAGAAACAATTCAAGCTTTTTACGTACAGAACAGAAATGTAGAAAAATACTTGAAACACATTTTGAGCAAATCCTTTGATTCAAACTGCAAGCTTGAAATGACAAATGGGAGAGAGAAGCTTCAGGAGAATCTATGTCTATCACAGATCCTTCATCTCCCCATTGTCATCAATAAGGAAGCAACAATGATTGGCAAACTCTAATTACCATTTACTCTGTGAAGATGAGCACAGGCAGGGCTGTGCTTTGTGGTGCTTGAGGAATAGCTGTCACAGCTGTTAGAGTGAATATGTCTTTGTTAAGTTTTTCACCTTCTTTATCTTCCAGTTTGCCCAAAATTAAATACTGGTGTTATTCAGGTGGGGCTTTCAACAAGGTGTTGAAAGAGGACAGTTCTGCAGCAGGTCAGTTGATCATTCTCCTTTCCACAACATCCCTATCCATGGGTAATATAGTCATGAGGCTCCATGGTTTTTGTAATAATCACATATTTCTTCCTCTTTCTTCTACATCCATGTTGGTGGGCTGGACATGTTCCAAAAGTCCTGCCTGGTCCCTCCTCTCACAGCTGATAGTGATGGCTTGCTGCAGCTTACAGGGAAAGCAGGTGGAGTGTTGCTGTTTCTGAAGATTTACTGTCTGCCCCTGAGTGTGCTTTGTTGAAGGATGTCTGGTGTTCCTTGCTTTCATTTTTTTCAGGCTGCTGAGTGGTTTGTCCATGAAAAATCCTTTGATGTTTCTTCATACAGACAATTATGGACTGCTGGTTTGGGTGCACAGAATGTGAATGGGTGTGTGCTCCCTGGTGACTGTCAATTGGCTGGAAATTCAGACAGGTTGGTGAGGATGAGACTATCTCTCATTGCTGACTGATTTAAAATTTGGCATCTCCTTGGATTCAAATGCATTTGCTGTGTTTATCTCCTTGCAGAGCCTTGTTATCCCAGGAGCATCTGTTCACCCACCAGCCATTAGTGATGTAGATGCTCCAGACATACTGGGGAACTGACCCCAGAACAGTTCTCTGAGCAAAGATTTAATTCCATAATGAATTTGTCACTTCCTTATTGGGCTAAATAGGGAATACAAGCGACAACACATTACCACTAGTTAACTGTGACATCCCTCTTGGGGTCAAGCAGACCAGCAACCCAACTGATCATGAGCTGTCGGGTGTCCTTTTTCACAGAATGTCTTATGTACTTTCCCATAGATTAAGCTTTTCTACCCAGTGCATATTTTAGTTCCTGTGCTTCGTGGTTCACACGTAGTACTCAGTTCCTGTCTCTGTTGTAGGCTTTAGTTTCGTTCATGCAGATATATTTGACTGCTTCCTGGCCTACACATTTTCCCTACTGTTTAATAGTGGATATGAATTTAACCAGAGGTGTATAGGTGCAAGTAGAGGAACCTTGTGTAGATGCTCCCTAGTTTTCACTGGACCACATGACTCCCCTCTTTAATTAGCCTTGTTTTAGCTGCCTGCTCTTGCTGTATTTCTCCCTCAGCCTATCAGATACTTCATTTCTCTCTTGCAAGATGCTCAGCTGATAAGCATCTTAGCTCTTCGCCAGACAGCGTGTGCGCTTGTTAGCTGCCAGCCAGCTGATTGTGATTAGACTGTAGTTTTGATAGTTGTTTCCTGTCTTTCAAGCCTGAACAGATGGCGTGCTACTCCCAGTGCAAGCTTTGACTTTCATAGTACTTCATGGCTTGGCCAAATGGCAGTTGTGTAGTCTGCACATGTGAAGCTTCTCAAGAGATCCTTGCAAAGGGAGAGGAACAACTCTGTCCTCTAAGGACCCTGCAAAGTTAGTATTCACTTTAGAGGAGTGCTGGGATTGTTTTGTTTGTTGGATGCAGTCCTCCAAACTACAGTTGTGTTTCCCAGCTTATAAGTCTGTTGCTGATATGCTGTCAGTATCATATTTAGACTCTGTATTTTAGAGAACAAATAGTGTTATGTCTGATAAGAGATGCTACTTTTGGATTTTATGTTATAGGATCAACACACTATATGTTTGTGGAACGGATGACCGCAAGACCTTTGTAGGAACCAGGCAAGGAGATCTTTTTCTATCACAAAGAGAAGAATCATTCTATGTTTGCCAACAAATGCTAGACTATGTTGGTGTCTGCGTGCATGGATTTAGCAAGGGACTAGATTTGGTTAGAGGTTGTGAGCAAAAGGGCAAAGGAATGGGGAGCCTACAGAGGCCTGATAATGGATTTGCTCCCTGGATTTTCCTGGGACATTTTTCAGTTCTACCATATCAGGTTTTCATATCTATCTGTGTTGGACCTGCAGCCCTAAGTGGATCTCTAGCTACTGTACAGGGTAACTTGACTGGGCTCCTTCTGTCCCTGCTATATGTGGGGCTTACATCAGCGACAGGAGCCCTCCGTGCCCTCCTGGCTGAGGATGCTGAGGAGGCAGGGAGGGTCTGGTGGCAACAGAGCTGTCAGGAAGGGGCTCCCCCTTGATAGTTCAGCAGACTTGGGAAGCATCCTGACTGCCTTGCGAAGATCCTTGAAATGAATGATCATCAAACATGGCCACGGTCTGCCAAAAAATCTCTCCAGCACCTAGTCCTGTAAGAAAACAGCTCCTTCTTATGAAATAATAAGCTTTCATCTCTTCATTTATTGCATTGCATGAGAACAACTGGCAGCCTGCTCATGTAAGCCAACTTATTAACTAAATCTCATTTAGTAACTGGGAACAAATTCTTTTTACTTGTAGCTGCCAAATACGAATGAGGTTGGGCTTCAGAGCTGCCCAGGTGCCAGGCAGCTTCCTTGGCCCATTTGTCCTTGTGTCAATGGCAGCGCCACTCTGCCAGTAATAAACCTCTCTTCTGATGGGCCCTGCTAGACTTGAACGGGTTGCTGAGCCCAACCTAATGAATGCTTACACAAGAGGAAGACCAGACTCACTGGGAGACCCATCTTGGAAGCAGTCTGTTCCAGCTCAGAGGAACGCATTACCAGCACTGGCAATCATTTCTTCCAAACTGTGTGCCCTGCCCAAGTAGCAAAGAAAGAAGGGACAGCCTTGGAGTGGGCAACTTCCTAAGGGCAGCCATCAGCCATGCCCTGTGCCCAATTCTGACAGGCATATCTGTAATGACATAGCAATGAAAAAGAGTGATGCTCTTTGAGCTGTGTGCTGGGCGCAGCAAGGACTGCCCCAGTTACACACGCTTCTGACAAGGGCCATCCGCTCTACTGCTCCTGATCCAAGCAACAGCACTTCCACCCCTTTCTGAGGAGAGGTTTTCACAGTTTATGGCCACTTACTCCTCCTCCTGTTAGCACCCACAGCCATGTCTTTCCCTGTGTTCCCCCACCCCCTTTGGGAGACCTTCCCTGGCACAGGGGTATCAGGAGGAAGCAGGGTTCTTGCTGCAGCGCTGGGGTTGTGCTAGGTGTCTTGGCATTTGGGTCTGCCAGTGCCCAGGCTAGTGGAGCCAGCTGCCCATGCAGCCAGAGGAGGGCTGCTTGGGTCATTTGTAGCCAGAGCTGGCTTGCCCTTAACAGGGCAATTTCAACAGTAAAATTTCTTTACTGAAAGAGTGGTTAAACATTGGAACAGGCTGCCCAGGGAAGTGGTTGAGTCACCATCCCTGGAAGTATTTAAAAGACGTGTAGATGAGGCGCTTAGAGACATGGTTTAGTGGGCATGGTGGTGTAGGATTGACAGTTGGACTCGATGATCTTAGAGGTCTTTTCCAACCTTAATGATTCTGTGATTCTATGATTCTAGGGCAGCCCACTAAATGCAGCGTGTAGGAGCTGGGAAAGAGCTGCCAGTGTCCCCTCTGACTCCAGCTGCCCACTTGGTGATGAACCCCACGGCTCTGCTGGGTGGATGCCTTGGGTACCACCAAGCTGTGGCACAGTGCCTGCTTCAGCAGCGGGGACAGATCCTGTCCTCAGGACAGACCACAGGTTGGCCAGGACAGGCAGACCCCAGGTGGAGGCTGAGGGGGAAGGGGTGTCTATTGGCAGGTCTCCATCCTTGACAGGTCTAGACAGGGTGGCCAGACTGCTCACTTTCCTGAAGCCCTTCTGCTAGCTCTCCTGTTGGTAATTTTCCCTGGGTGGCACCCTCTTAGCTCAGCATTTCCAGCTGTTCCCCAGGGCAGCAGCTTGGACACCCGCTCCTCTGTTATGTTCTGTGCCTACATACAATTCCCTGATGGTGGGTAAAGCAACCTTTCTAAAACAGACCAGTACTTGCTCCTCAAGAGAAAGTCACTGTGCCGGCACTCGCTCTCTGCCAAGAGACAGTCACTGTGCAGAACGTGGTGGTGCCTCTTGGCAAAGGCTTTGTCAGGAGGCAAACAGGCATGTTTGGTTTTGAAATCTCCAGACAGGGCCAGTCTGTTGACAGTGTTTGCTTCCTCTTCATACCTGCCTCCAGGTTTAATGGTTTCTCCCAAGCAGGAAAAATAACAATAAAGATAATTCTTTTAAAACTGATTATCTGAGAGTACAGATTGTCAAGCTTTATGTTGTTGGATAAATCAAACTAACTGCTGAGAGTTAATTTGTCTGACCATAAAGTGAATTCAAGAAGTGTAAAACAAAACTAATTGGTTCTTTTCCATACAAATTTAATCATACTATAAAATGTGATCAATGCAAATAAAAAGCATTGAGTAGGTTAAGTGTCAAGAATCTATAAAGGAAAAAATGGCTTATGTGCTTTCTTGCAGGATTTGAAAACTGGATGGGTTTCCATCTCTGTACTAATCATCTCACAACGCGGTCCCACTCCGAACGTACTGAGTGCTGGCGTCTGTCCTGCGTGCTCTGCGTGTCAGAAGTAACTTGTCCCCCAGTCTTTGTAGTTTCTGTTTCTTCATGGGTTGAAGCTGTCGGTGAAATGATACGTGACTCTTGTGGATGCTATGCTTAGGCACACAAACCAGATGAAACACACCAAGCAAAATGTAGGCCAACAGCCCTTGCCTGTGCAGGCTCTCCTACAGCAAAGGGGCAGCTGGCACCTCCAAGAGGCCCAAACATGGACCCTGTCCCAGAGCTGATGCCAGGCTTGGGAGTGCATGCAAAGCACCAGGACTTGTGCTGCTTGGACTCTTCTGCACCCCTGCACCCTTCCCTTCCCACCAGGGAGCAGTGGCACTGCTGGGACCCAGTATCCTCGCCCACGTGAGCCCCTCCTCTGGGCTCTCCATACCTCTCTGATCCCAGAACAGCCACCTGCTGATGATTTCTCCAGCAGAGCTGACTTCATGGCCCTGCTAGGCCTCGTCAGGGGGCTGAGGCACTGCCCAGAGCTCCCCAACTCCTTCCATACAGACAAAAGCTTCAGCTGAGGATGGGAAGGAGCACTGTGCCATCTCCTGGGGCTGGCCTGGTGTGCACCCTATGTGTTGAGCCTCTTCAGTTGATGTGCAATTGCCAAGGCAACCATCTGGTGAAGTGATATGAGACTGCCAGGACAAGAGCTACAGCTCTGCCACAGCATCCTGACAGCGGTTCAAGGCAAATTAGATGCAATCAGCCAAACTGAAACCTTTTAAATTAATCTGTTGAAAGACCTGCTGTGAGAGGCTGACATAGGCTGTAGTTATGGTGATGGCTGGAGCGTGGCTGGAGTTGCTGCTCATGCGGAGAGCTGCTAAATCTCTCAAATATGCAGATTGCCAAGAACTGACATCTTTTCTAAACAGCATTTCCTCAGTTTCCCCATGTGGATGTCCAGCTTGGCCAAGACGTGGAGGAGCACCTACAGCTCAGCAGAGAGGAGAAACGGGGGGGGAGGGAAAGGAAAGGAGCAGTCTGAGACATCTGCAGAATTAAAGGATGCAGCTTCCAGCATGCAGGGTTCCTGCTGTGGAAATTGTCAGAGCTGGGGCAGGAAAGAGAAATGCCGAAGCTGGAGGTGAGGAAGAAGAGCTGTTGCAGCACTTCTCCCAGCCCAGGCCTCTTCACCGGCCTTCCTGGGGCTTCAGGGGGCACGCTTAGGAGGGCAGGGGTAGCTGCCACTGCACACAGCCTCCCTCCCCATTTCAGCTCCTGAGTCAGGAGTGTTGGAGCACCCTATGGGAACACTGAACCCCAGCGGTACCAGGGCCCTCCGGGGCAGGCATGCGCTATCCCCACATGGGGCTGGAGGCAGCCCTGCCCAGGGAGATTTGGTGACCCAGGACCCCCCTCCTGCCCCACGGGTGGGAGCTGTGGGCAGGACCCTCAGAGGAAGCACTTGGCTTGCAGTGAGCTTCAAGTTCACTGCTGCGTTGCTCTTGTGGAGGCCTCTGAGATCCCAGGAGAGATGGGGGACAGGAGGGCTGGGGTCGGTGTGGGGATGACTCCCCTGGCCCTGAGCCGGGGACAGTCTCCCTCCTGCACAGGAGGGAGGAGAGGAGGAGCCCTGCGGAGTTGCATTCAGTGCCCTTAACCTGGGGTGGCAGTCATGCTGGTTTGTCTGCCACTGCCCCACCATCAGCTGTTGCCCTCGAGTTTCCAGAAGCACAGCTGGGAGCCTCTCGCTACACCAGGCAACCTGGCAAGCCTGCTTCCCCTCACCTCCTTTCTTCCTCCTCCCAAAATTTTGAAGTTGAGTTCTAGTATCTCATAAAACATCATGTTCATATCATAATTTCAGCCTGCAGAAAGCCCTTTCCATGCAAGGGCCAGGATGCATACAAATTGCTGCTCTAAATCTCCAGCTACAATAAGGAAACTTCAGATGCTGACAGTTTACTTGATAAATACCTAATATAGCTTAAATAATTATTTAATGCAGACAAATAGAAAAAGAGAGCATCCATATGCTGTGTTGTAATAAATTACAGCTTGCAACTTGCCGGGCAATAGCAGCAGCAGCTCTAACGAAGGGCTCCACCATGGCCTGGGAAGGAGGGCTCAGGCTGAGGATTTACTATGGGAAGGCCCTGCCAGGAGCTAATGGATATTGGGTGGCAGACTAATGAGGGATGAGAACCCTCTGCAAGACCAATTAATACAGTGCTGATCACCTTGGTGGAGTAAATGAGCGCTTTGTCCTGCCACTTGCCCCACGCCGGCCGTGGGGCTGAGTGCTGGTGCAGTGGGGCAAGCGCAACCCCAGGACTGGCTGGTGCTGCCAGGAGCTGGCCAGGGGCTGCGTGCAGAGGGGTGTTTCCAGCAGCATCGCCCAGGCGGGAGCAGTGGGGAGCGGAGCAGGTGGCCTCCACACAGGGTCTCTGCGCTGCTCACTGCCTCTGCCTCCCGAGCAAAGCTGCGCAGGGCTTACCGAGTGTGCTGCATGAGCTTCGGTTAACCTGGAGCGGGCAGTGAGCATCTGTCCCTGCAGGCAGACGCAGAGGTCGGGTTGTTGCTGTAGCCTGGAGGGAAGTGTAAAAGAGTGTTACGAGGCAAATGGCTCCCTGTAAGCTGAACAAGCTCCCAATGCCAATGGCATTGCTCTGCCAGCAGCAAACCATGTTCCCTTCTGGAGCTGCTCATGCACTGCATTCCCAGGCTAATTTTGTGGTTTTCATGAGCATAGCTCTCAGTCTTTACCTCCTTTGAGCTCCATGGTCAATGATTGCTTATGGGTTTTTGCTTTGCTTTAAATGCTCAGTGGTATTTTGGAAAGCATGCGGATCTTCTTTGTGAGCTCTCTGACAGATTACAAGGGCTGCACTTGATTGAGCTCCTGGTGTTCTGCCATGTCAGCCTTACAGCAACAGAGGGCTGCGGATATGTGCCTTTGCATAGCAGAGGATAAACACAGCAGCAGAGATGGAACATAAGTGGCAATAAAAAGTAAAATGTGGAGTGCCTGCCCTTTAAAATATATTAGGCAGTTTATAAATAAAGCTCTGTATTTTTAGGATGTATGTGGAATTGCTCAGCCTGTAGCCCTTAAGGAATCTGACCTTGAAGAGAAGAAATGCAGCTGTAAGCGGCCTTTGAAATGTTCTGGGAACAGACAGACAGGACAAGCACTCTTGCTTATTATTTCAGCAGTAGGTGAGCCTTATTAGTCTGGTGTGGTTTGGGGAAGCAACTCAAGCTCCAGCACTCCTCTCACTATCAGATAACCTCAGTGTGCAGTCAGAGGCAGAGATACCAAGTGTCTGGTGAGATTTGCAAGGATCCTTAACTCCTAGCAGTCAGGACAATCTTAGCTGGGTTGCTTCGTGTGCTGGTCCTGGACAGACAAGCTCTGATGGTACAAAACCGAACCAGACAGAAGCACGCAGCCTGGTTCCCACCAGCTCGCTTGGCCCTCGTGTGCTGCAAAGCTCTTGCCTGGCAAGCTCTGCTGTGCGTGTGCGCAGTGCCAGCAAGGCTCCTTCCTTCGCCTCTCGTTCTGGTAGAGCATCTTGTAGGATGTGGGGGCCTGGGTTGTGCTTTACCTCCCCTCCAAGGGTGGTTGAACACGTATCTCCCACCTCCTGTGTCAGTGTGCCCTGTCTGCAGTAGCAACCTGTTTGGGGTGAGATGGGCTTTCTTCTGTTATTGGAGCTGTTCCACTTTGTGTAGGGTAGTCAGCTTTTTGGTGAGGAGAAGGAAAGAGCTCGTGAGCATGGGACTTGGTTGGGAGTGGGGAGAGGTGTGTTTTGAGTTTTGTTTTGGTGAATGTTGAGGAGTCAGATGCTTTCTCTGGACAGGCAGAAGTTATGGCCCAACCTGGCAAAAGCAGCTGCTGATTTGGGATGCTTCTGTTTTTAGGCAGCCCAGGGTGGGATCCAGGTCTTGTCTTCTGCTGGAATAGCTCAGTCTTTCTAAAGGATGAATGGCATCCTCCCAGCCTCTGTTTTCTGGACAATATGAAAAATAGTGGCCCTGCAGATTCCTGTAAGCGTACTGAGCGAGCAGAGACAGCTGTGAGGCGAGCCTAGGGATCTGAGCCATAGCCACCTTATTTTAAATTTGTTCTTAGAGAAAACACAGATGATTACCTATGTGGAGGAATAACTGGTAAATGGATCCCTGCATGTGCTGATACTGATAAGCCATGTTGTTGATGCAGGGAGCCAGAATCTCCATGTGCTCTGGGCTCTGGCAGAGAAAATGTAAACAAATTCCAGTTTTATGTCTGACCAAGGAGATGTAAATCAAACACGTGTGTTGAAGCCTTTTAAATGTTTTGACATTTTCCAATTCATCAAGACCTTTAATTGTATTTTGAGTGAGTTGTTCTATATGTAAATACCATTTAATGTTGAAATTGTTTATAGCCAAATTGTCTGTTTATGCAAATTGTGTTCCAAGATCACAGAGCTTCTATTGCAGAATAAAAATGTCTCTTTTATTTAATGCTAGAAATGTTTCCTTTGGCTGTTGCGGCTTTCACAGACAGTGTGGCTCTTCTGCACTGTCGGAGCACAGTGGAGAGTGCCAGCCTCCATGGCAGGGCAGTTATGGCAGCAGGCAGGGGAACAGCTGGGCTTGGGGCGTGACGGCTGCTCCAACTGTTCGTGCTGCAGAGTTAACTCTCTGAAGCCGGTCCCCTGGGATTGTGTCAGTGCCTTGTTTCTGCCTGCCTTGCCTGTGGGCTCTGGTACCGTCCACGGACCTTGGGAAGCCTGATGGCTCACTCTGCTCGGCTTCAGTAGGTGTATCAGCGGTGCCCAGCATGCTGCAAATGCCAGCCAGGCTTCCCTCTGCCTCCCTGCCTGGCTCTGGCTCAGGCAGAGCCTCTCACTGGCTCGGAGCAATGTTGTGCTCAGGTGAGGACCCATCAGCTGGTGGATGGTGTTCTTCGGGATTCCTCTGTCTGGCTCATGCATTAATTTGAGATTCTGGTGCAGAAGGCAGCAGGCATTAAAAACCACTCCTGCTGGGTGAAAAATGAAGAGAAATCAACATGCTGCTCCCTCTTGTGCTGTGCCTAAGCATCAATCAAGATCATCACCTGGAGATAAACCTCTTCCTGCCATCACATAGAAGAAGAGGAGCAGTTACTATGGGCTTTGCCTCCAGGTTTTTGATCATGGGGGAACACATGCAAATTAATGGCTCACCCATGATAAGAATCAATAGTTCTGGAGTGTTTGCAGGCTGTGACTCAGATACTCGATGTATCTGAGACATAGCCAAGGGAGCAGAGTTCACATTGGATGCAAGCGTGCCTGTACGGCTGCATGCAGAAGCTCTCATTGAATCCAGCCACCTCTGGAGCCAGCCTCTGTGCCCCAGGACCACACTCCCTTTCTCCTGGATTTTTCAGTCAAACAGCACTGTTGATCTGGCCTTTGTGTTTGCTTAGTGTCAGCATTCCTCAGGGAATACTGTAGAGTAATAGCAAGCTGCACAGCCTGAAGTTGGGCTCCTGTATTATTTCTTCATTAATATTTGTTGTTCATAAATATATATTCACTCCTATTTATCACAAGAACACCAATTACCAACCATAAATTCTAACTGTGGGGAATATTTCAGTCCAGTTTTATTAAGAAGTGATTTTTAAAAATGTTGCTGAGGCTTTTAGCCAGTTATGTGCTACTAAATATTTAAATCTGTATCTCTTGCTGCATGCTGAATTACAGCAAAGGGATATTTAATGCTCCCATTTATCCAGCATAAATCTGTGAAAGATTGACTGGAAGAAAAATGCAGTCATGAACAGCCCACATATATGCTGAGTGCTCACTCGCACTGTACACCCACTCGCACGTACCTGCTACAGGCAGCGATCCAGCCTGGAGTGGGGTGGATGCCCCCTGCAGTCATTCTGGGGGTTGCTGCGCCGCTGAGCGTGGCAGAGCCGCTCTCAGGCTGTGCAAAGCAGCCGGCTGTCCTGGCCCGGCATGTGGAGTTGCTGCTGTCAGCCGTCAGAAGCTACGAGTGCCTGGAGGCCTGTTACCCACCAATTAAACTGTGAGTTTTATTGTTCGACCGTGAGCCTGGTTTACGATATGAAAAGCTTTCGACAGTTAAATAGTACTAATATTAACCACTCCCGCATGGGCTCTAACAGTCTCCCCCATTAAAAGTGTGATTAAGAAATTAATTCATCTGGAAGGGATTGGCATGCGGTGCTAAACAATGGAATAATGATTTTTTTTTTATTAAGGCTGAATCCCTGATTGCGTGGAGAGAGGAAGCCCTGTAGCTCTTACATGATGGCTATGGCGGCAGCTAAATGTGGTGGGAGGACCGAGCCCCGCTACAGTGCTGGTCGTGGGTTTGCAGGGCAGGGAGGAGGCAGGCTGGGACAGCGGAGACTTTGCAGAGGCTGGCGAGGAGGACGGGCTGCCCTGGCCTGCTGCAGTGCTGTGGGGCTCCCTGCAGCAGGTTGGTGCTGAGCCAAGGGCTCTCTGCCAGCTGCAGGCACTCTGCCCTCCGTGCTCTCCAGCCTCTGCGGAGACTCCACCAGCTCTGCAGGGCTCAGGTCGCCAACAGGTGACCTCTCTGCTTTGTGGCCCCATATAATGCTTGTAACATCCAAAGAGATTTGAAAAAAGTGGCACTTCAGGAGGCTGCAGAGCAGTGGTGCAGTGTCTGCTCTCAGCAGGGGAGGAACACCTGGGTAACCCCATCAAATCTCCTGCGCAGCGCTGCCACTGGGCACAGGATCAGGGCTGCCCAGGCTGTCCCTGCTAGGCTCCAGGGCAGCCACACTGCTGGGGCAGCCGCACCGCCAGCACAACCTGGTGTCTCCCGGGCCCCGGAGGGTACGAGGGCTGGCGGGTGCTGCAGCCACCGATGCGGGGGTGCAGAGCCCAGTGAGTCTGGAGTAAGGCACTCCTGGCACTGCATTAACCTGCTGGAGAGCTTAGCATACTACAAATGGCAATTAAATTCTGACAGACATGGTAAAAGCTTTAAAGTCCATCAATGTCTGCTGGCAGGTGGCTCTAAAAAGCTGTTATTTGCTTTGGAAAAGCAATCAGAGATTACCCTTAAACAGCCCATTTGGGAATGAGCAGGGTGCTGGGTCTGGCAGTTTCCCTCCCGGCATCCCCTCTTCCTGCTGCTCCTCTCCCCTATTCTTTTGCTCCTATTTTCTGACCTGTGACGGTTCATGGTCTGTGATGGGTCTCACAAAAGTTGAACTGCCATGGGGAGCAGTCCCTTTCCTGCCCCTGCCATTTGTGACCCAGGCTTGTCCTCAGCTCTTGCTCTGCAGCAGGGAGGCCCCAGGCGTTGCAGGCGAGTGAAGGACGATGCTGTATGTTGCTGTGGGAAGCACACACTTCCAAACCAAGTTTCCTGATTGTGAAAAAGAATCAGACAACTCCCCTTCACCCCTGGAAAATGCCAAAACTAGAACAAAAGGAAAAATGGCTTGTGAGACTGCTTCTGCGGCAGAGCCAGGGTCTGTCGGGTGGGGGGTGGTACCCCCTCTGCATAGGGGCAGTGCTGGCCAGCGAGGGTGGACTGCTGGCCAAGGGGCTGCCAGGGGAACGCGCTGTTTGCCCAGCACAGTGCACGCTGGCAGACTCTGCAGAAGTGTCTTCCCGGCTGCTCCCATCCTAGCAAAGAGTGAGCAAGGGAGGGAAGGAGCAGCCTCCAAAGTGGAGCTGCAATGCTCTGAAGAGCTGTTGTTGTTGGAGACAATGGAGGGCAGGGAGGCTCCTCTGTGCCTTGAAGGAGCCACTGTTTGAATGCCAGCAGGAGCTGTGTGCTCTGCTTGCATACAGACACTGAGAATATTCATATTGTGATTTATCCCATTCTTTTTCTCCATTGATTTTAATTAAATTCACTCTCTCCTGCCAAGCCTGGGGAACACAAGCAAAAATTAAAAATACTGAAAGTCAGCTTGCTTTGTACTGGAGTCTTCCTAGCCTTACAGAGAATAGAGGGAAAGGGGCCCACACCACCACACAGGCATTTCCTGTGCTTTGCTAGTCCCCAAATAATAAACGTAAAATTAAAATCCTGTTAGGAGAATCACAAAAGCTATTATAGCTCAGCAGCTGATATTGACTCTGATCAAATCTTTTATGTGATTTCACAGCATTCTGGGCTAGTCACTGTGCACACCCTGATCATGTTAGCTGTGGCTTTTTTTTTTTCTCTCCCCTACTGAAACAAAGCAAAAAGAATGGCAAGAAAAAAACAATCTAATCTTGCAATATAAGTTTTAAAATGAGTAGCAGAGTAGCTGGTGCTGCTGTATCGCCTTTGCAGACAGAGTCCTCCTGGGAGCGGATGCTCACTCTTGCATTGAATGTGCTGGCCTCATCCTGCACACTGCATGACTGCTCGCTTGGGAAACTCCCATGGGGACCCTGGCCAATGAGGATTTTATTTCCTGCATCGTGTCCATTGCTCAGAGCACATCAGCGATGCTACTGCTGTCCAAAGTGGGTAGCAGGGATCTTCTGTAGTGGCCCTTGCATGAAGTAATGTATGATGTTGTAGTGGTGCAACGTACAACTTTTTAAACAATCTTGACTTCTGTCTGCCAACAAGCAGTGCCTGCGGTGAGGCGGGGGTTTCACTGCATCGCAGACAGTGGCCTGGTCTAACCCTGCTCGAAGCAGGGCAGGATGGGCCCAGGTCTGTGGAGCAGCATGTTGCTGGGGCAGGAGCTGGGCACTGCACTTCACCCGCCACTGATGCGCCTGCCCAGGGACAGGTGGCAGCGGGACCACTGGCTCTCCAAGCTCGAAGGAGTTTCCTCAGTACCTTTGCCTAAAAGCATCTCATTGTTTGCATTGCTTTTATTCTTACAATAAATATTGTGATAGACACTAAGAGTACCAGAAATGAGACGAAGGTATCCCAGACCTGCATCTCTGCATATTTATATAGCCACAGCTTGTGCATTTACGAAGAGAGAAAGCAAAAACATGGAAACTTTTTGCATGTCTTTCAAATATCACAGTCAAGCAGAAGTAGTCCCCAAAAGTAACATGCCTTAAATCAGAAACTGGTTTAAAGAAACTGCATTATGTAAGTATCTATCTTCATGCTATTTTTCAACAGTTAGACTCATTCTTCATATCAGATAGGGTGATAAGAGGATAAAGGTACCTCTTATTCAACTCTAATTTTAATTAATATGGTCATCAAATTGGATATGAAAAATTAGGAAACCTCAGCAAAAATTCCAAAGGGATATAAAACAGGACAATTTACTGTTTGGCAATCTGTGCTCTCCTCTAGTCATAGGCAGTTGTGGTGACTTAGTTTTTGATAGATGTCTGGAAATACCTGCAGCAATCTCTTTACAAAGTTTAATCATAGATGACCTTGGGTCATTTAGGTTTTGAAATATTTCAACTACTAGGGAATAAAAATGGCAAGATTGTTACAATTACACTCCAGAAGGTCATATCCATCTACCTTTGGTAAAGGCCTGAATTCCCTCAAAGCTACCACCATCCAGTGGAAGATGAGCCCAGCTTGTTTAACTTGCTGCACGCCTTGCCCTGATGGATAATTGATGAAATACCAAGGAGGATATTACGTTTCATGGTACTGGCCATTGGCTGGTGAGTATCAGCTTGCCCTGAGGGGACAGAAACCAACCACACTCCATTTTCTCACGTCTGAACCCACTGGTTATTTCAACAGAGCAGGAATTTAATGGCTCCCAAGGACAGAGTCAAATACACAAGGAGAGTGGGGACAGGGGAAGCTCATGTGGCCCCACAGCCAGAACAATTCACTCCACGTTAGTGGAAACTTCCAGAAGTCTCCGGCAGACTGTCCCTCGTCTCATCCCTGCAGCTCCCTGGGGGCCAGTGCCCAGCTCTGTGCCCCATGCTGCTGCACCCTGCCCCAGAGCAGCTGCTCAGGCTGCGATTTCACAGCCCAGCTGGGCTTCCTGGGAGCTTCTTTTGGAGTTGGAAGGTGATTTTGATCTGTGTCCTGGTTTCAGCTGGGATAGAGTTAATCGTAGCTGGTATAGTGCTGTGTTTTGGATTTAGTATGAGAATAATGTTGATAACACACCGATGTTTTAGTTGTTGCTGAGCAGTGCTTACACTAGTCAAGGACTTTTCAGCTTCCCATGCTCTACCGACTGAGCAGGCTGGAGGTGCACAAGAAGCTGGGAGGGGGCACAGTCAGGACAGCTGACCCAAACTGGCCAAAGCGACATTCCATACCATGTGACGTCATGCTCAGTACATGAACTGGGGGCAAGCTGGCCGGGGGGGCCACTGCTTGGGGACTGGCTGGGCATCGGTCAGCAGTTGGTGAGCAATTGCACTGTGCATCACTTGCTTTGTGTATTCTATTATTATTATTACTATTTTACTTAATTTCGATTATTAAACTGTTCTTATCTCAACCCACGAGTTTTCTCACTTCTACTCTTCCAATTCTCTCCCCCATCCCACGGGGGGGAGCAAGCGAGCGGCTGTGTGGTACTTAGATGCTGGCTGAGGTTAAATCACGACACTCCGCCTCTCCTTCTTCTTTAGCAATATCCTTGTCTTGCTAGCGCTCATGGGACACAGCTGGGTGGCGGCACTAGGGAAAACCAGGTATACGAACAGTTCATAGTGGTGATTTCGTAAGAGGTCTGGTTGCTTCTGTCATGGCTTGAGCAAGACAGAAAGTGGGTGCGCTTGTCTCTTCCCTAGGAAAACGCTGTTTTGACTGGTTGTATTTTTGACAGTATGTTCCCAGTTAGAAATCTGAGGTTAGTCCCAGCTAAAAAGCCTTTGGAACGGCTCACTCCTTGTGACCATGTAACACACCATACCTATGGCAACAGAGCACCAGTCCAGATCTGGAGTCTCTCATGTGTTTTCCAGGCGGAGGCGATCTCTGCAGAGCCCTCCTGGTGCTGCAGTCAGAAAGCGCCACGCCGCTACAGCGGGGGCAGTGGGCTCCCCTGCCCACTGACCCTTCCTGAGCTGTTGCACCCTCTGGGCACAGTGACATGTCCCGGACGTGAGGAGAGGAGCTAACAAGCGTCACAGAGATGGAGGGACTGGAAAGCAAGTGTCACTGGGTCCAGCTGTGACCTTCATGCCCTGGCACACTTGCTGCATGCACATTGGAGGGCACAGCTGTGCCAGGGACTGGCTCCTGCTGCTCACTTTACTCCCTGCTAACGCAGGGGTGAGCACATGGGGGGGCTGGTGCTACAATCCTGCTTGCGACGCTGGGGGACAGCCACAGCTGGGGGACAGCCACAGCTGGAGAAGCAGGCTCATGGCAGGCCTGAAACTGTGGACTGGGGACACTCTTCTCCTCTGGCAGAAAAGCCAGGAAGAGAGAGGAGCCCACAGGAACAGGCTGGGAGTGGAGCTGCGGCCAGGGTGACAGGGGTGCATGGCAAGGGGCTGTTCTTCCCTGCCTGTGTGTCACCCGTGGTCAGAGCCTGCCTCGTGGGCTATGACAGCCTGGTTCACCACTGCAGGAATTAGACAAAGCTGCTAGAGAAAAGCTGCCTGGGACAGCTACCGTGGCAGAGCTTGGGGACACCAAAGGTGCCAGCACCCACAGGAAAGTAGGAGAAAAGTTGTGGATGCTGCAGGCAGCCCTGTCTGTCCTCAGCAGGCTGAGGAGTCTCCAGACTCCCTGGGACAGAGCAGATGCAGGCAAAGAGCAGGGGGATGGATGACAGCCAGATCCTTTCCATGTATAAGCTTGGCACTGGCAGGAGTGAAGTGTGGGTTTGAGACTGCTTGCATTTCCTCCTGGATGTGACTTCCCAAAGTGCCTACCATGTGGCTTGGCACACAGAGCTGGGACGAGATGGGAGAAGTGAGGCGCACTGGCAGCCTTGGGCTAGTAGTGCTGGTGGGCGCAGGCTGGGCTGGCTGGGGCTGAGCAGCTGAGCCTGCCTGCAGCAGAGGAAAGGGGGCACAGCAAGATGGTGCTGATGGTCCCGGATGGGAGGTTTTGGTGGGGACGCTGGAGTCAGTAGGGACACACTGGTGACACCAGGGCAGATGGTGCATTCCTCACTTAGGTGATTGTGTCCTGTGTGGCTCTGTCTTATTACATAAAAAATCGACTTTGGCATAAATGTCAGCTGATTCTGAGCTGGTGTTACACAAACAAGCTTCTGAGTGACAGAGTCTTCGTTAAGCACATTTCTGGAGTCCTCTGGCTGGATCTTGTGCAATGTCCACAATGATCACTGCAGACAGACAATTTGGGGCCCAGCCTTTGGATTAACCCATGAAAATCAATTAATTAATCCTCACTTAATCTCAGCCTTTGTATCGTGTATCAATTACATTAGTCAAAAAGGGCATGACATAGTCTCAAATCAGTCACTTCTGGAGGGAGGGAGGGAGGGAGGTAATCTGGCTCCTCCTGGCCAAGGGAGATGCCCTCAGAGAGAGCTTCTGTCCCTCATCACCATAAACCCACGCCGCTCTCCAGCCGGTCCCCTCTCTGGATGTAGGGGCTGGTAGGTGCTGCTCCAGATGAGGGGTCTTGGTCTACCTCCCTCAGACCGCAGGATTCTGTATTGCAAAGCACTGATCAGGGCCGCTTCCATCCTCCAGTGGCCAGGCCGGAGGAAACCTCTTCCAGGGGTGCCTGGACTCTGGAGGAGGCAGCAGTGCAAGTGTCTGAGCCCTTGAGAGGAGCCAGAAGGTCCAGGCTGAGGGATTTGTGCAGGAGCTGTGTTACAATGAGGCAACAAGGGTTCAGAGTCCTTCAGATGAATGTTTGCTAAATGCAAATGCATGTGTGAAATACAGATAAGTGTGTATTAAACCTATCCCAGCCCTCTCAGCAGTGTGGAGTGCCTGGAGCCTGTTTGCTTTGCTGTGGCTTCTTTACTTGCTAACTGTTGAGCTCTGCTAATCTCAGAGGTAGCTGTTGTGGGGACAATCAAGCCCCTCTAACCAAGGGTTAATGGGAACCTCTTAGAGCTGCCAGGAAAGGGAATGTGCGCTGAAGTTTGCTGTGTTTGATCCTCTTCTCTCTGTGGTGATGGTCTGCTGGAGGAATAGCCCTTGTGGGCTTTGCACAGGCTGTTCTCTTGCTGCATTTCATGTTTGTGTTGGCTGTAAGACAATGCTTCAAAACCAGGGCTAAGCCCAGCCAGTCTAGCTCATGCCAGCGTGCTGTTGTCTCTCGTACTGTTGTCACTGATGAAAGTGGCCCAAGAAGCAGGGCGTCCCTGGACTGTGACAGTCTGACCAAAGTCGGAGTGCTTTTGGGGGAGAACTGGCTGTTCAGTGTGCTGCCCAACACCTTCCTGCATGGCTGCAGGGCCCAGCCATGGCACCCACAGCTCAGGAGCAGGGCTGCACCAGGGCACGGTGGCCACGTCAGCCTGCCCTGGCATGCTTGGAGCAGTGAGCTCACCCTGCCAATCATGGCAAACTATTATTTATGCTTTCAGATACTGCTAACTCACAGATAATTAATGTCAGAAAGCTGCCATGGTGCCATTGCTAATAGCTCAGCAAAAGGAGACACATTGGTCAATTAGCAACTATTTGATCTGACAGTACCAGCAAAGGGCAGACCCAGCTGGCAGCCCCCTTGGCTAATATTGTTAAGGTTAGAGATTTGTCAAGGCTCTGGGTGGGGAGATGGTAGAGACCATTGGAGGAGGGGAAGGACCCGCAGCCAGAGCCTTTGCCCCATGCTCACTGTGGCTTCCTTTGGGGCTGAACTTGGCACTGACAGCCTGACCAGGTGTGAAGGTGTCATCATCCTGCTGTCCTGACGTGGGAATGTGGTGGAATTATGGAGAAACATCTGCAATGACAGACTGCCCTCTCCTAGGAGATAAGCTGTGTTCCTCTGGAGAAGCCCATGTTATGACTTTTGCAATATTGGGGAAGTATTAAATTAGAAAGAGGCCTCTGAGCAAAGGAGAAGTAATATCTGCATATGTGAAGGCCTCCAACTGTAGGCAGAGCAATATTAGAGGATTTGTGAAATTTAACGCTATTCTTTCATCCCAGGGCTGACGTCATAAAATGAGACACCATGATTCACTTTGAAATAAAAATACATGGAGGATGTGGCTAGATCTGTTGTATCCCCTCCCCAGGTGGATCGTCAGCTACCTGAACTGCTGTTTGTTGCTGCAGCTCTGACACTGGGATCTCTCCCCAGCACAGCATCTGGTAGCTCAGGGCGCAGTAGGGCCGGGGAGGTGCCTGATTTGCTTTTAGCAGCTTGTGCTGCTCTCACTTGTCAGCTCTCAGGGTGGTCTGGGACCCCAGCAAAGAGGGGAGAGCGGCAGGGGGAGCTGCAGGGAGCAGTGCCAGCAGCAAGCAACAGCAACTGTCAGCCGTTGCTGGAAAGGCTGTGGGAGAAGCTTGGGGTGCCTGGATGGGTGCAGAGAGCGGATAGATCAGAGTGAGGGTGCACATTACTTCATGTCTGCATACGTGTACCAGCCTGTGGACACAACCCAGCGGCAGCATTTCTGCCAGACTGGGGCTGGCACGTCTGCAGAAGAGGGACTGATCCCCCTTCCTTCAGCACTGGGTAGGCAGAGATTTCCTGTGCCCATGAGGAGCCTCAGAACGGCTTGAAACTGTACAGTCACCTGAAAACCAGCTCCCGGGAGCCCCTCGTGCTGTGCCGGGGGACTGGTCCGTGGTGCCAGGAGGAGGAATGCTTTCGGAGCCACCGCTTCCTGCAGGACTTGGGCTCCCTGCCACTGGCACCAGCCGCAAGCGGAGCAGGCCCGTGGGACCTTGCAAGGAGGCTGCCGTCTCCACGGGGCAGCTCTGTCCTTTGCAGAGCTGTGTGCGTTTCCATGGCCATGGTACTTTTTTCCGCCATTGTCTGAGGGATGTTGGTGTCAGTAGCTGGGATTATTTTTGCTTTCCCATAGCAGGAGACTGATTACAGCCAGTCTCCTTCAGGAAATTGATGCTTTAATATTCAGTCTCGTCCAATGAGGGCTAAATTTTATTCCTAGAATAACATTTAATTAAGCACTCTGGTTCTCTGTCTGTGATGCACCAGTGATCTGCACAGATGCACTTACCTTCATCAGCTCTTTTAAAACCAGCTGGAACTGAAGTTAGAATAAACTGTAAAATTTATGGGCTGTTCCCTCCCTTTTTAATTAGCACTGTAAGTGTGTGACAAGAGGCCTCGGGCCAGGGGAAGGAGCCATTTACTTGTTTACTGGTACCTATCTTGCTCTGCAGCCTTGTCCAGCAATATCCCCCCCTAGATGGAGCTCTGCAAAAACATTTGAAAGCAAGAAAGCCGAAGTTTCCTGTTGCCCTGCAGCCCCCCAACACTGGGTCAATAGAAAAATCTTGGGTTTGACCTTTGTGCTGGGGTGGGAAGGAGCTGATCCCATGGTCATGAGGCAGGAGTGGGATGGGGCACCCAGGCCCCCTCGGTGGGGTGAGAGTCGGGTGGGTGCAGCAGGGCGGCCTCCTCCATGGGTAACAGCTGCGTGGCACCTGCTGCTGAGCAGCATCTGCAAAGAGGAGCCAGCGCTGGAAGCAGCCAGGACTGGGCTGTGCTCTACCAGCGGACCAGCCCTGGGACCAGCGCTGCGCTCTCTGCCCTGGCCATGCCTCTCAGCTCTTGCTCTGGCCCTGGGGACTCTGGAGCAGTTCCTCAGTACCAGCACTGTTCCCCTGAAGCCTATGGCGCCGCCCTACTTTCTACCTCCCCTCTCCCTCCCCTCGGCTTGCAGAACGAGCAGGGGGATCGGCTTTGGCTTTGTCAGCTCCTCGACACCAGGATCCCTCCTCATTCTTTCTGTGAGTGCCCTTGAGCACACCAGTCTCTCTGGCATCAGGGGGTTGTGCTCCAGGGACGATGGGATGATGGCATCAGAAGAAAAATGGATGTTTGCTGTAGACTGGTGCTGCCTTTGTGCCTGAGCAGTTTCTGCCTTGCTGTGCCTTGACTGTGTCTCCTGCCCTCATAGCTCACAGCTCTGCTGGCTCCTTGCCTTTCCCCGTGGGCTCTCTGCAGACCCACTCAGTCTGTACCGCTAGCTAATGGACGGTTGATCACTAGATGGAAACTGAGCTCGGATGCAAAATCTGGCATTTCACAGGTTCCAAACTAGAGGGGACGGCTCTGCTTATCCAGTCTGACCTCATGCCAAAGACCTGCCAGAGCAGGAGGGGCAAGAGGAAGCAGCTGCCCAGGAGGCTTTGCAGCAGGAAGAGCTAGAAGGGAAAGTGCAGCTGGTTCTTCGAGTGCACCCTAGATATTCAAAAGCCCAGCTGATGCAGGAGGCAGTCAATTGAGCAAAGTGATGGGGATGTCCCTCATGATGATTCTTTCGTTATCAGCCAGAAAATCTTAGACTGTAATAGCAAAAATGTGTAAATGACTGGAAAAAAACTCTGCCTCTGTCATTGCATGAAAGGGAGATGAAGAGAGATGAAGACCGAGCGTCAGCACAGCTGTTAAAGCAGTGAAAGAATGCAGGAGAGAAGCTGAGTAAAGCAAGAGGGGTGGGGGCCCAGGGCTGAGGCAGCACATTTTCATACTGCAGAGGAAAGTACATGTTGCATCAACATGGTCATTACTGGTTGTACAGATAGTGAGACATTACAAAAGGCCTGGGCAGTTTTGCAGACAGTTTGGCATTAATGCACACAAAGGCAGTGGAGGCTGAGGACAGAATTGGAAGCAGGGAGCAATGCTTTGGGAAGGGGTGGTGTGCCTGAGATGCTTCCCAGGGCTCCCCAGTACTGGACCCCCCCCGGAAATGAGGAGCAGTGGGAGGACAGAGACCACAGCAGGGAAGGTGCTCTGCAGTGCAGAAGGAGAAGTTCAGTTCTTCTTACGCCTAGCTTGGAGGGAAATTAAATGAGTTACTCCTTTCCCTTTTATTGCCTCTTGGGACCTTTCGGGTAACCACTCTGGAGACTACTGGTATAAATCTCTGGCAGGCAGAGCTGCACGAAGCTGCGTTGGTATCACTTGCACCACACAAGGACTGGCACAAGCAACTTCTACTTTCATGAGTATCACGCTGAGACTGGTGGAGAGTTTCCTCCTGAGGGACCGAGCACTTGAGTCCCAGGAAATGACTGGTATCTGGCCTGGAGAGCTGGAAGAGCAGGGCAGCTGCTTTCCTGAATGTGGTACAGGTGGTATCGCACACAGTGCTGTGCTGCCTCGTGGCCACAGGACACTGGCCTATCTTTCCACCTTATCTCTGGCTCTTGCCAGTGCTATTACTCTTTTGGTTTCACAAGCACTAAATTCACTCACAAATTTTATATATATATAAAAGAGACATACTGTCATAAGATCAGCTAGCTGAGCATTCCCCAATGAAAATGAAATGCTGCTGCTCCTCAGCAGAAGTGCTGGTTCTGGATCATTTGTCTATTAAATATTTGGCAAAGTCTGACTGCAGCCCTAGTGTCCTCCTCTCACTGCTCAGCCCTTGCCAGTCCCCGGACGCAGCCTCGTTCCTGCACCTATGAAGGCAAAGCATCCCGTGCTAGTCTGTGCTGCCAGTTATTGATTGAGCTTTCTTGCCACTAGAGCTGGGCAGTTTGAATTTGTGCTGGTGGATGTGTTTGGCTTTGCAGGGGCAGAGCTGTGCATTGTTTCATCAAAGAGGGGAGTCTGCAGAGCCAGCCTAGCATGGGGCAGGGCAGCAGGGTTCTCGTTGTCTGTTGGGATGTGGGCTGCAAGTCTGCATGGCAGAGATCCCATCAGCAGCCCTGTCGTCTCGACTGCAGCCCATCCTGTAATGATGCTACTCATAGAGAGCATGGATCTCCTGTGCCTGGGCTCGGGGGCTCCAGAGTGTTTATAAACCCAAGGCAAACGCTATGAATTCTGCTGCCTTGACAGATATTCAGAAAGATGTTGGATCAGCTGCTGACCCCTGGGGAAGTGGCAGAGTTAGGTACAGTGCTCAGAGACTCCCTGGAGGGTTGGAGTTAATGTGTTTGACTCATACGGCAGGAGCAAAATGTTCTGCTGTCTCAAAGCAGCGCTGGGGGAGTGAGGGCAAGAGAGCTGTGTCTGGCCTGTTTAACAGGCAGGAGCAGGAACGTGGATGTCACTTCAGACAGCCGCTCCTGCTGCTGCTGTGCTCTCACAGAGCGCAACTGTTCCCTTCCCCGCCTGCCCTCACCGTGAGCTCCCAGCGCTGCAGGGGTGAGTCTGGTCTCCCTGCCCTGTGTGCCCCTGCTCTTAACGGGGCACATGGCATTGCTTATCCCTGTGCTGCTTCCATTGCGACTCAGCAGAGGCTCTTCTCATGGGAGCTCGAAGCTGCGATTGCTGCCGGTGGTCCTCTGAGAGGCGACTGGGTGCAGCTTTTGCTCCTGAACCCCATTGCCATGGAGACAATGGTGCACCCACAGTGGCACAGGTGCCTGATACCATTACCCTCCTCATGCTCTGACTTTCATGCTGATGTGTCTTCAAAGATAAAAATGTTTTGATTCTACATAAACTTATGAAGGGTTCTCATACGCAGCTGGGATGGGGCAGCTCAGAGAAGAAGCTTTGTTTGGCCAAGTCTCCATAGTTCCTTCGTTTCTGATGCAGGGCTGATGATAGGGAAGTGGGATTCTGCCAGCAGTCCCAGCTCACACAGCTGTCTGGCTGTCTGAAGGTGCAACCTGAAGGGAAACCAGGAGCCAAATGGCAGCTCGGGGGCCAGGTAGGTGCGTCCTGGAAGCGCTTGACAAAAACTCCTCCTGCCTGAGCGAGCGGTGAACCAGCACAGCGAGGAACCTGGACTGGCTGCGAACAGGAGCTGGTACACAGCCCAGATCCCTGTAACAGCTTTCCTAGCACTCCCTAGTGCGCTGTGCTGATTTTGATGGGCACATAACACAGTTTGAGGCTTATTATATTTTCAGAAAGAATTAAGCTTTGAAAGATCCCCCCAAACCAAATCCAAACTGCAGAACGGTCAACTGTTGTCAGCATTAACGCCACTGGTTGGGGTTTGCAAGTTCAGCTTCTAGCCTTTTTGGGGCACCTTGGCTGCTGTGCCAGCAGGTAGAGGAATGTTATAGCTAAGCCTGGAACATTTTGCAGAGGCATTTCTCTTGGCAGGTTTATGATCTTTTCTGCCTCAGCTGGGAAGCCAGCAGGACTGAATAAATCTCCAGGCCAAAAAAAGCCCAGGATGTTTTCACAGTTGCCAGGATTTTATTAATTTACAAGTACATTACTGAATTTCTTCTGTCCTAACAACAGCTTTCACTTAGATGGGGACTCCTTTAGTGTGTTTGAGTGTGCACGGTAGGCAAAGCTAGTAAAACTCTGCAAGGAAGTCACCTCCCAAATATTTGTGCCATTAATGCCAGTAAACTGCAAATGTGGTAAGATGGATTTGGTGCTTTCATTTGTCAGGTCTTGCAGCGCGTTGTAGAAGGGGGACTGCCTGCCTCCCCTGTACCCTGGGAGGACCTGGCCCTGGGAGGGGAGCTGGCCCATGCCACCCAGCTTGTGGGGCATGAGGCTCTTGCACAGTCTGCAAGTTCCACCAACACTTAGTGCAAAAAGAGGCTCTTCCTTCATCCTGTTGTCTTTAAGTTCTTTGGGTTTCTGGCCACTAGAGAAGTTAATCTGGCATCTTTGCCTTTTCCAGCTCAATAGTATGACCTGCTTTAAATACATACTGGCACCTCCATTGAAAGGACCCAAGTATCCCCAGAACCTGAGCAAGCTGATACATTACTACAACATTTCACACTGCTTCTGGGGTGAAACACTACTATTTTGATGATAACTTCCTTCTCCAAGTGGTAGAGGAGCCAACGAGGAGAGGTGCTATGCTGGACCTTGTTCTCACCAACAAGGAAGGGCTGGTGGGGAATGTGAAGCTCAAGGGCAGCCTGGGCTGCAGTGACCACAAAATGGTGGAGTTCAAGATCCTGAGGGCACCGAGGAGGGCGCACAGCAAGCTCACTACCCTGGACTTCAGGAGAGCGGACTTTGGCCTCTTCAGGGATCTGCTTCGTAGAGTGCCATGGGACAAAGCCCCAGAGGGAAGAGAGGCCCAGGAAAGCTGGGTAATATTCAAGGATCACCTCCTCCAAGCTCAGGAGCGATGCAATCCAACAAAGAGGAAGTCAGGCAAAAACGCCAGGAGGCCTGCATGGATGAACAAGGAGCTCCTGGACAAACTCAAACACAGAAAAGAAGCCTACAGAGGGTGGAAGCAAGGACAGGTAGCCTGGGAGGAATACAGAGAAATTGTCCGAGCAGCCAGGGATCAGGTTAGGAAAGCTAAAGCCCTGATAGAATTAAATCTGGCCAGGGACATCAAGGGCAACAAGAAAAGATTCTATAGGTACGTCAGGAATAAAAGGAAGACAAGGGAAAATGTGGGCCCTCTCCAGAACAAAATCGGAGACCTGGTTACGCGGGACACGGAGAAGACGGAGGTACTCAGTGACTTTTATGCTTCAGTCTGCACCCGCAAGTGCTTGAGCCTCACCGCCCAAGCTGCAGAAGGCAAAGGCGGGGACTGGGAGAATGAAGAGCCGCCCACTGTGGGAGAACATCAGGTTCGAGACCATCTGAGGCACCTGAAGGTGCACAAGTCCATGGGACCCGATGAGATCCATCCGCGGGTCCTGAAGGAACTGGTGGATGAAGTTGCTAAGCCACTATCCATCGTATTTGAGAAGTCGTGGCAGTGCGGTGAAGTTCCCACTGACTGGAAAAGGGGAAACATAACCCCCATTTTTAAAAAGGGAAAAAAGGAAGACCCGGGGAACTACAGGCCGGTCAGTCTCACGTCTGTGCCTGGGAAGATCAGGGAACAGATCCTCCTGGAAGCTATGCTAAGGCACATGGAGGACAGGGAGGTGATTTGAGACAGCCAGCGTGGCTTCACCGAGGGCAAGTCTTGCCTGACTAACCTAGTGGCCTTCTATGATGGAGTGACTACATCAGTGGACACGGGAAGGGCTACAGATGTCGTCTATCTGGACCTCTGTAAGGCCTTTGACACGGTCCCCCGCAACATCCTTCTCTCTCAACTGGAGAGGTATGGATTTGATGGGTGGACTGTCCGGTGGGTGAGGAATTGGTTAGATGGTCACATCCAGAGGGTAGCGGTCAACGGCTCAATGTCCAGATGGAGGTTGGTGATGAGTTGTGTCCCGCAGGGGTCCGTATTGGGACCGGTACTGTTTAATATCTTCATCAATGACATAGACAGTGGGATCAAGCGCACCCTCGGCAAGTTTGCAGACGACGCCAAGCTGAATGGTGTGGTTGACACGCCAGAGGGGCGGGATGCCATCCAGAGAGACCTGGACAAGCTCGAGAAGTGGGCCCGTGTGAACCTCATGAGGTTTAACAAGGCCAAGTGCAAGGTCCTGCCCCTGGGTCAGGGCAACCTCTGGTATCAATACAGGCTGGGGGATGAAGGGCTTGAGAGCAGCCCTGCCGAGAAGGACTTGGGGGTACTGGTGGATGAAAAGCCGGACATGAGGCAGCAATATGCGCTCACAGCCTAGAAGGCCAATCGTATCCTGGGCTGCATCCAAAGAAGCGTGGCCAGCAGGTCGAGGGAGGTGATTATGCCCCTCTACCCTGCTCTGGTGAGACCCCCCCTGCAGTACTGTGTCCAGCTCTGGAGCCCTCAGCATAAGAAAGACACAGACCTGTTGGAGCGGGTCCAGAGGAGGGCCACGAAAACGATCAGGGGGATGGAACACCTCTCCTATGAAGAAAGGCTGAGAGAGTTGGGGTTGTTCAGCCTGGAGAAGAGAAGGCTCTGGGGAGACCTTATTGCAGCCTATCAGTACTTAAAGGGGGCTTATAAAAAAGATGGTGGCAAACTTTTTAGCAGGGCCTGTTGCAACAGAATGAGGGGGAATGGCTTTAAACTAAAGGGGGGTCGATTTAGACTAGATATAAGGAAGACATTTTTTACCCTGAGGGTGGTGAAACACTGGAACAGGTTGCCCAGAGAGGCGGTGGATGTCCCATCCCTGGAAACATTCCAGGTCAGGTTGGACGGGGCTCTGAGCAACCTGATTTAGTTGAAGATGTCCCTGCCCACAGCAGGGGGGTTGGACTAGATGACCTTTAGAGGCCCCTTCCAACCCAAACTATTCTATGATTCTATGATTCTATTCTTATCTATGTTTTGGGACCTGCCAACCCATTCCATAACAAGAGTTAAATGAGCTACTGAGACCAAAGCAAAAGAGCAGGGGTGTTTTAGACTGGCAGATGGTGTGTGTGGGCTGACTGTCAGGATTACAGTCCCTGTCTGCGCAGATGCACCTCTGCCTTGAGGAGGGGTGAAAAGCCAGGAGCTGAGCTTCCCCTTGGAGGTGGGCAGCACATAAAGTAGTGCCTGCAATAACCTGTGGTGACAGTGGCTCTGTCTGACTCAGAGAGACAGCAGAAGCTTCTCCACCCATGTTTTCAAACCCATCTTTGGTGGGTTGCTGCATCCCTTGCCGTGAGCAGCACTGCAGTTTTACGCCTATGATCCAAGCACGCCCTTTGCTAGCGGCTTTACCCAATCCCTTAACTGAGTTTCTTTCTATTGCCCACTTAGTCAAGGTGGGCAACAATATTGACCAAATTCAGCTTGTATCTGTGTTCCCATTTGGGGCTCCTCAGCCATGATAGATGTCTCCTTTGTGCACAGCCAGAAGGAGACTGTTCAGTCCCAGCTGCTCCTTGGTCATGAGCGTTGTGTCAGCTGCAGCTCCCACTGCTGTGCATCTGCAGGAGAGCAAGGGGCGGCAGATGTGGCTCAGCAACTTTCTCTGCAAAAGTGATGGGGCAAGTGCAACTTTTAAGCTGTTTTCTATCCATCAAGAGCTGCTGTCCCAGATGCATCTTTTTCAACCTTAGCGTCTAATTTACCTTCTCTTGTCCTTAAGGAATACCTTCTTCAGATCTCACTTCTTCCTGGTCCTGATCTCCACCACTGCTGTCTGTTCCTGGCCCACATTTTTTACAGCACAACTATCCTTAGTGGTGCTCTCAGTTAGATTCCGTGTTTTGCAACAAGCCTGCAAGGACAGTTAGTGCCTTCACTGGCTGCCTCACTCTGCGTGCACAGTGTCCTCTCCATGCTGCAGCCAAGGGCAGTGGTCCATCCTGCCATGATGCGTGTTCAGGAGTACAAGTCCCATCCCCTGAGGTGGTTCTCTGTAAAGCTGCTTGTTAATCCTAAGTGTTTTCTGCTAGTGGTTGATGCTGCGATGTGCTGGTGCAACTGGCTGGGGCCAGCCCATGGTGCTGAGTGTCTGAGCATCAGTGGCCAGGTAACAAGGAGTGGCTGATGGGACATGCCATGACCTGGGCCCCTCCCAACCTGGGGACATCCCACTGCTCAAATCCCCCTTCCCACGGAGCAGCCAGCCAACAATTGTTGACTGGAGCTGAGCTAGGACTCCGGAGGGCTCCTGCACTGCCATTACTGTTGCTATTCTGATTAGGGACAGGGTTACTAGGATAGTGTGGTTTTCCTTTTTCCTTCTTAAATGTTACAGGGTATTTAGCAATATTTTCTTCTTGTATTTTCCTTTACTGCTGCATTGTGCTCCCCACTGGAGCAGGCTACCAGGGGTTACCACAGACTGCAGGCTGCACATCCTAGCTCACGTTTATGGCAAGAGTAATGTTCCCAGTGCTTCTCATTTGTACTCCTGAACAGCTAGGCTGGGTCTGCTCAGCATCTCCCAGCCAGCTGTGGAGGAGCAGGTGACAGAGAGAGGCAACCCCATTCCTGTGGCTGGGTGTAAACGAACAACTGTGCACTGGGGATGGGTGGAGCAGAGCTGAGCCAGCAGCAATGAGGCCGAGGGTTTGCTTCAGTGCAGAAGAGACCCATTTCCACTTTGGTCCCAGAGGGCTCCTCTGCCCTTCACCCCCAACCTGCCCATGCTCAGGGGCTCTGGAGGGACGGGAAGGTTCGCTTCCTCCAGCTGCTTCCCATTGCTTCTGCCATGCTCACAGCCTGGCCGCCCGACCTGCCCAGCTCCTGCTGGCACCTCTCCAGCCGCGGGGCTCGGGGGGGGGGGGGTCTGTTCTGGTGCAGGACAGCCCTGCTTTCTGGGGGAGGAAAACGGGATGCAAGCTAATGCAGAATAGTCTCAGTGATAAGGACCTGTGAAAGGAGGGCGGCAATGTGAGTACAAGCTGACACATACAAATAAGGGGACCAGTCCTGTTCTTTAGAGCCTCTTCTCCTCGGGGACAGGCTGGCATGGCAGATCCCACCCAGGGAATGCTCAGGGAAGCTGGGATGTGAGGGTCTGGCCCAGCGGTGGAGTGTGGCCGTGAGGTTTCCCACAGCTGATTCCTCCCTTTGGAGTCTCCCGAAGATGGTGGGCTTGTGTGGCAGGCAGGGCCCCTCCCCTCCAAGTAACAATTAACGGGAAATATCTTCAAGTGATTAAAAAATTTAAACAGGTTAATTATTTCCAAAAAGAGAAAAGAAGAATTAAAATGGTTTCTGTGGGTACATTTAAAATACAATCAATAATTTATCAGACGATTTTCATTCAACAATGAGGAATTAGGAGTCTTCAAACCCTCCAAAATTTTATCTGCAAGGGAAAATGTTTAAATTATTTATTTTCCTTCCTGTGGCTCGTGCCAGGGGAGCAGCCCCACCGGGCAGCCCTGCGCACTTGTGCACGTTTCCCAGTGGCTCTGGGAGTGGGGCAGGGGGGCTGGCCAAGGTGCAGGTGCTGCTGCAGGTGTGGGTGCAGGACCTGGAGGGTGCTGCTGGGTGGGATTCACCTGGGAATTGGCTTGCCGGCCCCCCACACATCCTGCAAGAGCTCCAGAGATGGGTGGCCTCAACCCACCTGCGTGCCACTGGGGACCTTCTGGCCTGGGAAGGGGTCTGTCCCTCCACCCACACCTTGGCATGGGGCTGGGTGTGCGGCGGGGGCTCAGACCAGGGCTCTCGTGGGAGGAGGGTGCTGTTCCCAGGGCACTGAATGGCTTTGGGCAGGCTGGATGCCAACAGCAGCAAAGCGGCAGGAGCCCAGAACCGGGATGTAATTAACCCCTAGGGAATATGGCAAAGTTGGAAATGAAGGAGAAGCCAGCTGGAGTTCGTTGTCCACCCCATGAAAAAATCTGCGTACCATAAATAATGGAAGGGGCATACTAGCTGCTGTGAAGAATCCTTCATCATCTGTGGAAATATGCACGGTTTTACAGAAAAAAAAAAAAAAGAATTGAAAATAAATGGCATTATTAGCAGAAAGGGAGTCCCTAATTAACCAGATATAGTCCATTACTGTAGCCTTCAATTCATTAAATTGCATAATTACATAAAAACACTGTTGATGTGCTATTCAGTATATCTGGTATTGTCTTCCTAACAATTAGCTCTATAATTGTCAGTTTGACAGGGTAATTAAAAATGTTTAAAGATGTTGTGTCAGCCTTTTCTCCTTTTCTGAGCTCAGTTGGATGTCTCTGGAAGATGATTTTCTACCTGACTCGACCACGGTTTTGTTTTTGATTTATACCAATGTGTTACAGGAATGACCAGACTCATGGATTACTTTGATGTTCCTGCTAGGCTGATTTTTTAAAAGTAGGAGAAAAATAACTCCTGATGTCATTTTCATTTACTTTTAGGAAATCTGTGGTCCCATTCCCCGGTTCATGCTACTGGTGATGTGACTTTCTTCCGAGCAGTTTTACGGATGGAGCATTGTGAAATCTGACATTTGTAGCCCTAAATCTTGGTTCTGTTTGCTGTGTAAAACCTTTCATTCTACATGCGTTTTTTATGAATGGATTGAAAAACGCAAGAAATAAAGCTGGTAGCTCCAAGTCATGTCACTGTGTGCAGAGCAGGGCTACTCAGCCAGCACAGGCAGCCCCGGGGAGCCGGGCAGGGCCCCTGCGCCAGAGGCCTCTCGTGCAGAGGCACTTCCAGCTGTGCCGGGCTCGGGTGCAGGCGTGATGGTGGTAAAACGCTGTGGAGAAGCACAAGACTGGTGGGTCTGCATGGCACTGGAGGGGTGCAGGTGGCACGATGCCCTGGGCACGATGGCGGGGAGCAGGACAGGAGCCTGGACGTGCTGGGGAGCCCGGGACCGATCAGCTAACAGCTGGAGCCGTGGGAGGCAGCCCAGGAACGCACGCACCTGAGCCCTGTGTTGGGAACGTGCTGTAAAGGAGGCAGTTTCTGGAGCACTTCATGGCAATCACTCTCAGTTCTGTTGTTTTAGGGTGGTGATCTCCACTTTGCATGGTCAAAACCCTGACTTATTTCGCTTTTCAACATAATAAACCCAAATATTCATTGCTGAGAAGTGATAAATAAATCTGTCCTCACACGCAGGAGCTTTGCCAGCTGGGTTTTGGCTGGATGGGAGTCTGTTTGTGAAAGCTTTCAAGGATTTTTGAAAATACTCTGTTTTGAATCATTAAACAAACGAAGTGATCTGGTCTTCTGGAATAAACAGTAATCACGTGGAAGTGAAGTCTGAACTTCTTTCTTGGCAAAACAATTTCCAACACTTCTCTCTCTTTCTTATTTTTACATTTGTATTTGTATTTAGGTTTATGGTTATTTTTGTTCTTGGACACTGTTTCTTACACCACATCTTTTCTGCTACAGAAGGCTCCGTGAAGATCACACAGTTATCCAAGTACTTAGGGCACTCAGCTGAAGGAGTCCCTTCCCCGCACTCATTCCCCTCGTAGCCAGAAGCGTGACTCCAAGTCCAGATGGCCCTGTTCCACCACTCTCTAGCCATTAGTTTGTATTCAGTATTCATAATTGCTTTGCTAACTGAGAAACTTTACAATCTGTTGCAGGCCATTATATGCAAAACCATGCCCAAATAATTGATCCCCTGCCATCCAAATTGCAGAAGTGCTCGAGCGTTTTGTAATCTTACAGAAAAGGTTTGTATTCTGAGTATTTCAAACGTATATTAAAATAAAATTGACAATGAGATAACAAGGCATAATTTTACAGCGGCTCTGTCATTAAGAGATCACGCACCCATACCTGTGCACTGAGGCGGTGTCCTGCTGGGAGTGTTATCTCTCTAATGTGCGATCTGGAGCTGAACCGATGCAATTTACTCCTCTGATGTTCCACATTTGTCAGTCCCATCCCACCACTGCTGCAGTGTGCTCTCCCATTTGCCGTGAAGCTGGCAGAATATCTAATGCTCGGGTGGGAGAAGGGGGCCGCAGCCCCCCTGTGGGGCAGGTCCCCAGAGGAGGCACGTGAGCCGCGCAGCCCCAGCAACGTGCATTTCAGCCTGCTCTCTTGAGCCTGGGTGGGAAGCCAGCTCAGTTGTGCCCTGCGATGCTGCAGCCACTGACTTTGGGAGGGAGAGGAGGCTGTGGCACTACCGAGGGCTGGTGCTGGGGCAAAGCTTTGCTAGCACGTACTGTGACTGCCCAACACCTGCCCTGGTTGGGGTGCAGGGCCAGTGCCAGTGGCTTCAGTCCCTGCTCGGGACGTGAGCCATGTGTCCCCGGAAAGCATGTGATTTCCCAGAAGATCAAAATGACGTAATCTCTGCCAGGAGTCCCATCTTTCTGGGACGGTGCCACCTCGGTGGGTGCAGGGAGGTAACCTGAGCCCAGTCCCCACTGCACAGCTCAGTCCCTGGGTATCCGGAGGGGCTGCGGGGACCCAGCTCCACAGTGCGGCACTGGCAGCTCCAGACCCCTCCACGCCAAGGCGGGACCGTAGTGCTGGGCAGAGGCAGCCCCCGCTGCGGGCAGGGTGCCTTACAGGACATGTGGGTCTGGTTCCAGCTCTGGCATCTGGATTGTGCTTCTCGGGCTGGGGGAGTCTCTGCCCAGGGGTCTGGACAGCCCATGCTGTTCTGCAACGCTGGAAGAGCTGAGCACGTCCGGCTTTCCTCTGGTGAGCAGGTCTGGGAGGTGGCGTGCAGAGGTGGAGGAGGGCACGGGGAGAGGCAGGGTGGTTTTAGGAGAAGGGACAGAGATGATGCTGTTTGCATTATTCCAGGCCCTTCCTCTCTGGAGCCGATGAGGCCCCGAAGAACCGCTGAGGCTGCAGCCATGGCAGGAGGTCTGTGCGGGAGCGGTGTCGGCACAGCTGGCCCTGGCGGTGATGACATGCTGATGCCCGGGTTCAGCCTTGTTTATAATGAGTGATTCATGTTGAATGAATCCTTAGGAGATGAAGGCAGGGAATGTGACATAAAGCCTTATAAAGGTTTCCAAACAGAGAACCAGCAAGGTCTCCTGTAGGATGATAGATCTCTCCTTAAGACATAGGAGGAAAGGCTCCTACAAAGAGTAATAAATTCATAAATTCCTCTAGTCACCAGCGTTATTTCCCACAAAAGAATTTATTGCATGGCATACATTTTTCTGCTCACAATAATGAGATCTGGGCTCCAACATGTGACATTTATGACTGGCATTATTAAAAAAAAAAGGAAAGACATACAGTCTTTGAGGAAAATAGGTGGGACAAATCTCCAGTTCATACATACAGTATATTCACGCTCCAGAACAGGGCAGGCTGGGCTAGGTTTCAACCAGGGAGCCAGAAATATTTTTGCAAATGCTTTCCTGGGAAAACCAGCCACAGTGGGAGCACTGATCCTGGACACTCTCCAGTCTGCTGCAATCCCTGTCACCACTAGAGGTTTCGGAGGTTTGCTGGGCTCAGCCCTGCCACCAGCCTACGTGCAGGTTGTACGTGTAGATGCTCAGTCCCCTGTGCCGTACGCATGTCTTCTGGGCTGCTCTCAGATGTGGGGCTAGCATCCTCCCTTCAGAGCGATGCAGATGCCACCAAGCTCTGTTTGGGATCAGAGGCAGAGACGACGGTTGCTGCCTTGCTCCAGCACTCCTGTCTTGATCCCTGCAGCCTGGCACTCCCCCGAAGCGTGGACTCTCAGAGCCCCTTCAGAAGGACAGGGCAGGCTGGCAGTTCAGTGTGGGAGGGCACAGTGCATCCCTGGCTTCTTCCAGGCCAGTAGAATGGCTGACCTGGTAAGGATGGCTTTAAATCTCCGACAAGCTGAGACCATGGCCCAGCACACCTCTGGCGCTGCAGGAGAAGCCCTTTGTGCTCTGCACTCCAGAGCTTCCCATGCATCTCCCTGACATCACATGGAAGGACACTTTGAGTTGCTCTTTGCCTAATGGGGTAGTTTGGATGTTACAGCCTAAAATTAAAGAGCTCATTAATTACTATGCTGAAAGCCAGGCTCTCTTCAAGCCTGTTCTTTATCATGATTAATGAGGCAGCACCATCTCCTTCCCCCTTTATACAATATTCTGTCCTGTGAGTCCTACCTCCCACTGGTCCTCTTCTACCAGCTTGGCAGTAAAGGCACGAGCAGAGTTCAGGGATGAGCGTTGTCCCAAACTCCACACTGCTCACGCTTCCAGAGCTTCAGTTGCTCCTTGCTCATGCCAGTGCCCTTTGATCCTCCCACCTGGCATTTGCCTCCTGCTGGAAAATACCCCTGCAGTCTGCCCTGGCCAGGGCAGAGGGACTGGCACCCACCCAGCAGTGCTGATGGGGCTACCAGACAGCTCTCAGGTGCACGCCGGCTCCCGTGCCTGGCTGGGCTGGAGCAGGTCTCAGCCTGCTGGTGCTGACTTATTTTCTTGGCTCCATCTCATCAGGGACTCATATGCCGCTCATTTCCATGCAGGAATTGGTGCTTGCCATGAGGGCACACGTATCCAGTCACCTGTGCAGGAAAGTTGTACCCGCCTCACTTCTCCTGGTGACTCTCCTGTGCTCAGCAAACACAGTGCTGGCATGGCTTGGGAGCATGGGGTATAACTGCAGCCTGCCATGGAGCTGGAATTCCCCTCCTGCCATCATGTTGCCTCTTCCTGAGGTTTCCCAGTTTTGCAGAAAAGGTGGTGGCAGAAGATGGGCATGCCTGTCTGCAGGATGGTCACTTACTACCTGGGAGTTTCCAGTTCGATTCGTCTGCAGAAAGAAAGTGAAGACATTACTGCGCAGCAGGGCTTGTTATGCAGCTTAAACCTTGGATAGTGTTTTTTCAATAAAATAGATGAAAACAGTATCGGTGGCAGCAGCATGCACAGTGCAGTGCAGCTGCAGGAGCCCAGGCTGGATTATGCAGATGTATCTGTTGGAGGAAGAAACCAGCCTACCTTTGTGTCTTGTAATAAAACTTTACACTTGCTCAGTGCATTTTAATTAACTCTCTCTGCCCCTCCTGCCTGTGGGAGGCATCCAAACCCTCTGCATGGTGCTGGCAGGCTCCTGGCTTTTCACAGCCTGCAGCAGCTGCATCAAATGCTTTCAGAATTGCGAGGGAAAAACATCTGCCTTAGCCCCTCTGTGTCATGCACGCTGTGCCAGGGAAGGTGCCTGCCCAGCTGCAGGGCGGCCTCCACAGCAAACGGTCCCGACAGCAGCAGAGGGCCAGAAGAGCAACCCCGTCTGGGGAAACAGCTGCCAGATGAATTGCCCTTTGTGAGCAGGATGCCCAGTAGTGTGTGGGAAAGGTTGTGCAGGGAAAACCCGGTTTATGGGAGAAGATTAAAGTTTGACCCCTGCTTTGCTCAGATGGAGGATGCAACTGTCCATTTTTGGGCTGGGGGAAGGGAAACGAGGCTGGCAGAGCACATGGTTACCCTAACGTGTGATATGGGCTGCCCCCTCTCAACTTCCACTGTGTGCAAAAGATATGACCCTTCTTGATATGTTGTGCGTATGCAGAGAGGCTAATCCCATGGGACACTCCAGAAATTGTCTGCATACGTAATTGTCAAATGTGCTCTCTGTGTTAATCTCTTAAGTTTATGTACCTTGGTTATATGGACCTCGGTAATGTCAGGAAAAAAACCTAGGAATTAGACTGCAGTTGTTTGCAGGATAAACACATATAATAGTACAGGATTTATAAAACGCAGTGATGGAATTTGGTGTGATGAAGCCTCTCCAAGAGCACTTTGACTAGTAGAGGTAATACCTTCCAGGGGAGCACTGCATGTTCCACTTGCCTTCAGAAAGGAATATGTTCTTGGGTGTTAATTCTCTGATGATAAGGCTGTCAATAATTGATACTTCATGTATAGCTTTTATACAAAGCTAGAGATCTTCTGGAAGCCTTGAGATTAGCAGAATGATTGAATAATTGATATTACATGATTTATATGATTTTGAAAAATTCACAGTGTATGTTGTCTGGGGAGGAGTCCAATTAAGGTTGCAATTCAGCCAACCCACCTCCCTCCTTGGTCTCCACCTCCTAAATCTGGAGGCAGGCAGGTACAGAGGGAACATACACATCATTTGCATTGCAGAAAGAGTGAACTTAATGACAACACTTCATTTGCATTTTTACTGAGCAGAATGGAGGTAGGGAGAGAAACAAGATAAACATCCCCTCAGAAGCCTAAGGATATTTTCTGTACTTTCACGTGTGCCAGGTAACCTAGGCCATAGCGTGACATGCTTTCCTACACCGGGGCGGGGGGTTCTTGGAGCGGGCCCCCTCACACACTGCCAGGGAAATGCGATCCTGCGGTGCAGATGGTGGGAGGCTGCGCTCCGGACTAGGCTGTGTGCAAGCAGCGCTTTGAGAATGGGATCACCATCCGAACCAGGCTTTTAACAGACAAGAGCGCACCCTGAGAGTTGTGTCTCTGCACCCACTCTGGAAAGAGAGGTCCGCTGCACTGGTGCCAGCCGCTGCAGCACTGTACATGTAGGAGGGGAGCCCAGAGGTCAGCTGGCAGCGACCGGAGTGTCCGATACTGGCAATGCACGTTGCTGTTCTTTCTTTTCGGGCTTCTGATCCTGGTATCAATTGCTTGATCCTTTAATTCAGCTCAGCAAACAAGATGAATGTGGTTTACTCTTCACTTTTACCTTGTGACGTGCACGGTCTCTCTGTGAGCACCCGCGCCAGAAGCGGCACTGCTCAGGATCGATGGGGCACTCGCACAGCACCCGCCTGCCAACACTCCTCTGAGGCTCGGGGACTGAGACACATGGGCTCTGCCAAGGTGCCAGGGCTGTTCGAGTTACTGCCAAAAGCCACGTGTGCCAGAGGAAATCTGCTTTGCAGGACCATGCTGGATCGCCTTGTTCAGGGTAGGGTGAAAGCCTCGTGGGTGGGCAGTACGGCCCTTCCCAGGGGACTCCCTGTTCCCAGGGAGCTGGGGCAGACCGTGGCGGCAGCGGCAGCGTGGGAACACTTCCTCCGCAGTCACAGAGGCCGGAGCTGCCTGGTGTCTGCAGAGTCCCTGTGCCAGGGCCTGGAGCTGGCAGCTGGCAGCCCAGGACAGTGCCATTGGGGCAGGGAGGGTGGGCTGCTCTGAGGTGACCCGCAGTGCATCCCATGGCAGAGCTCAGGAAGCATCAGCCCTGGGTACAGCTGTGACACCTTTGAAGAGGTGGGGCCCAGAGCACTGTTACTATAGTTACTGCAGGGCTGAGGTAACAGACAGATATTTAAAAATTGATTGTTCTAGCAACAGCTCATCCTTGTTTGGCAACATCAGGCACATGATGTCAGCTTGCTGAGCCGGGGCCCCGCAGCCTCTGACAATCCCTTGTCCAAGAAGTGCTGGTGTAGAGGAAGTGCCTGGCTCCTTAGGGATGTGCACAAGAGCTGCGAGCTGCTGTAAGCGGGGGGGGGGTGTGGGGGGTGTGTGTGTGTGTGGGATGCTGGAGGATGCTGTTGAGGCTGGACTGGTGGGAGCGCTGTGCTGCAGCTCTGAGCCCAGTGCAGAGACGGTAACTGCTGCCAGCTGGTGCATGAGGAAAGGGCTTTTCTGATCCTCTCTTAATGGGTCACCAGTACTGAGTCTGAACAGATACTCCAGTGGCTCTCATGGCTTTGCAAGGTAGCTGCCTCCTGCAGATGTGGCCTCGCGCTCTCCTCGGTCTCTGTGGGGCCCTGGCCAGAAGAGGAGAGCAGGGGCCAAAGAATTGGGCAGGGGTGGGGAGGCTGGAGGTCCCTGGAGCTGCCTCCCCAGCTGGGACCCATCCCACGAGACCCCGACCAGGAGGAACATGCAGCTGGCAGGAGCCTTCAGCCAGCTCCTCTCCCCAGTGGGCAGGTGATGTGCTGCCTCGCCACACCCTGTGAAGCCAGCAGCACCCCTTGTCTGCCTCATTGCGGAGCCAGCAGCGCCACGTGTTTGCCTCATCACAGAGCCAGCAGCGCTCAGTGTCTGCCTGGTCACGGCTCTGCCCAGGATGCTGAAGCCGTGTCTCAGGGGAGTCTGCTGGCTGGGGCTTGCAGTTGCCAGGAGTGACTGTTGAGGCTCAGGAGGCAAACGTGTGCTGCATTGCCCGATGAGGGTGGCATCTCGTGCATGGCCTCGCCAGCCCCCTGCCCTCCCGGTCGGGGCCCAGCAGGGACCTCCACTTAAATGTCCCTGTGGAGGGGACGCTTCAGCAGCCACAAGTAATTTAGCAGCACAGGGGATGCTTAGGAGCACTTCGGAACTGTTTCTAGGGCAGGAAAAGCCTGGCTGAAAGAACAACAAATATTGGATTTGTTTTGTGTAGAGAAAATGGCTGCCACAGTGTCAGGACATCGTGTAGAAAGTGTTTTCATTCCTTGTAAATTAGCCCAAGGGCTTGTCCTCCTGTACTTCCTGCAGAGCTCCGAGCTGGTTTTATTCACAGCACTGAGCGCTGTTGCTAGGTGCCAGAGAAAAGCATGAGATTTTGTGTGTTTTCTTTTCCAGACACCAAAACTGAAAGTTGACCATGTAGGCTGACCTCTGGGTAGATGTCACCTAGAAACAAATAGCTTTCGCTAGGCAGATTCAGAGTTAATTTTCTACAAGTCATATGGCAGTGTTGGTACCTTGGTCTGGAATGAAAAAAAGAAATCATGTTTCTGTCTTTCTTTCTTCTTTGGTGGTTCTCTCTGGGGCTATCCACTATCCCACGCAAAGGACAGCGTTCCCAGGGGAAAGCAAAGCAACATCAGCCAGCAAAAATCTTTGGGATATCTGGATAAGCAAGGCTCAGAGTAACCTCGGGAGGTATCATGCCAAAAGCTCAGTGGCAAAAGGGGAGATGTGCTATGACCCCTGGCAAACCCTGCCTGCAGTGAGGTGTGGGTAGCACCCATCGGCAGGGTGCACACCCGTCCCCTTGCACCTGGGTCTGCCCCAGAGCAGCTCTTGGGCTTCACCTGGCTTGTGCCCATTCTGCAGGCCTCATTGGGGGCAGGTGATGCTGCTGTTGTCCTCATCATTAGCCTCACTGCTGTGCTCTCCCCCATCCCTCTTAAGACCAAAGAGCAACTGTTTGTGGGGGGTTGTGTTTTTTTCTTTTTTTTTTCTTTTCTTTTTTTTTTTTCTTCCCCCTTTCTTCCCTCTATAAGAGCTAAAATGGAGGGCAGGAGAGGTTAGGCTTAGGTGGTGCTCAGCCAGTACACATGCAGAGGAGGTGAATTGAAGAAAACTGTCCTGCTAGAACCAGGAGAAGATATGGAAACATCCAGCAGCAGGGATGGACCAGCCACTGCTCCTCTCAGATGCGTGAGTCACACAGAGCCCTGGAGAAGAGAAACATTTTGATCATTTGCTTTTTATGCGTGAGGAGGTTAATTACAATAATGGTAAAGACAGTCATTGGCATGACAATTTGATTAGAAGGGAACTTTGGTTCTCAAACAGATCTAGCTAGGGGCAGCGTCTCTCTCTGAAGCAGTGTGTTTTTTTATCCCAGAGGCTGCAGTAGCCTGTTGTGGGGGGACTGGGGAGAGCTTTGGTATGATTTCATGCACCAGTTGGAATATCTTTATCTGAGTCACTGACAGTGCTTATAAATCCCTGACTGTGAGCAGGGGTGATAAGATCTTGAGGCATTCCTGTCTGTGCAGTAAGGAATTAGGAAAGATACATTAACAAAGTTATTTAATTGCTATGCATCAGTGCCAGGAGCTTGGGTAATAAGCAAGAAGATTCAGAATTGCTCATTTATGGGAGCCAATTTAAGCTACTTGTTGTTGCTGAGACCTGCTGGGAAAGTTAACGGAAAACCTGTAACTAGAAAACTGTTGGGCTATACGCCTCTGGGAGAGCTTGGGGGGCAAAGGTGGTGGAAGGTCAGTCTCTGTCAAAAGTGGCATTTCTGCTGCTGACAACTCAGCAGCAAGTGATCTCGGATACGCAGTGATGGATGTCCTGGTATGCAGAGCATGAGGTGGGATGGTAGCAGGTGTTTGCTGTGAAAAACACATGATAGAGCAGGAGGATCAGCTCCATGTGAATCTAAGAAAGAGGGAGAAAAGACCAGGTTTGCATGGGATATTTTGCTTGGAGTGATGTGTGCTGGAGGTCCCTACCAGAACTAAAATGGCCTTGACATTTCCAAAAAACATATGTGACAGTTCCCTGACTCAGGAGTGGCATCCAAGAGTTCTTCGTTAGCCCTCGTTTGGACAGAGAGGGACTGGTCGGTGAACTAAACCTTCAAGGTAGCTTTGATGCAGGGGTTGTGACTCAACTATGTTTCTTTTGTATGAACATAATAAAATCCAAATCCATATATGGATGTGAACTTGGCATTTTAAAAAGGCTAATTTCACAAAGTTGAAAATAATTATGAAGCATATAATTTGGGAGCAAGGATTTTAGGAGAAAGATGTAAATGAGTGAAAGAAAATGAAAACATAAATGTAAAGAGAATGTAAATGAGAAGCCAAGTCTTACAGAATGTCGATAAACATTCTGTAAGAGCTAACTCCTTTCATGGTTGCAGTAAAGAATAGGTAGAAGTTGGAGGTTATCTCCTACCAGCATGGCTGGAGCAACGTGCCCAGTTCTGCTGGCTATGCTAAGGTGGAAGCTGACATCTGAGAGAAGAGTTAGGAAGAGCTGCAAGATGATTACTGAGAATGAAATCATGCCGTACAGCGAGAGCCTTCAGGAGAGAGATCTCTTGCTTTCTGTCAGAGGCAGGCTGTGGAGCAACTTACTTCTGCCCATAAGTACTTACGTAGGGAATGGAGTTCTGATAGCAGACAGCTCTGTTGTCTGGCAGACAAAGGTCTGTCTAACTAGATGCAGCTGAAGACAGACAAGTTCAGATTAGAAAGAAGCTACACAATGGAAACTGTGAGTGTAATTAAGCACTGGAGCAATGCACCTAGGATCTCTTCCTCACTAGAAATGCTGCAGTGAAGATCAAATGTTTTCTTTCTAAAAAGACTTGTGGTTGTTCAAACTGGAATTAATCTAGGGCAGTCTGATGGCCTGTGCTTGGCGCAAGGTCAGGCTGGGTGATCATCAGGTCCCTCCTGGCCTTATTACCCACAAATGCTTATGCAGATAGGATACAGATTGTTCTCTAAAAAATCAGTTTGGCCAGGCCTGAGCACAGGGGAAGCTCTGGATAGGCAACTGGAGTAGGGCTGTGTCAGAATGAAATGGCTTGGGGACCACAGCAGAGAGCCACTCCAGTCCTGGTGGTGCACTTAGCAGGGATGGAGGGGTCTCTGGGGAAGCAAGAAGGGCAGAGGACAGTGCAAGGTCAAAGCCAGGTGTGAGGGTCTTTAAGCAGTGCAGAGAGGGGGAGAGCAGTGGGCTCTGCCCATGCAGCCTGTCTGGGGTGGTGCAGAGTGCGTGCTCTCAGGGTGATGCATGGGAGCAGCTTGTCTGGCTGCAGGGTGCCTGCTGGGAAGGCAGCTCTTCCTTGGGAAAAATGTGCCCTTAAAGAGCTCCTCTCTGAGAAGACTCTAACTTTGCTTCAGATGGCATCCCTTGTTGATTTTATTTTTCCTCTGGTAACTCCTTTTTAAGGGGAGAAACTGAAGTGCCAACACTCTGACCTGTTCACTGAGCCCTAGACCTGTGCAGGTGAATCACCATTTCATTTACCTTTGAGTGCCCAGGAGGACTTTCCCCATCTGTTTCCAGGGCTGACTGTTGGTGCATTTCACTTTTCATTTAAGTATTGTTATCTGTGTTTGTCGTGCCCGTGGCAGTCTCCCCCAGTTTTTAGTAGCTGTCAGTTTAAGTTATGGCTGCCTAGAATGGATTATATAGAGTCTTATTTGCATGGAAGAAATATTTGAATACATCAACATGCCTTGAATGCTTAAGATTTAAACCACATGAGTATGCAGGTTCGATGTATGGGAATAAGGAGGAACGAAAGCAGTGTTATTGCCACACAGCTCTTTCAGCCATGTTCAGCAGAGTCAAGCCTCAGGGACTTCTGAACGGAAGGTTCCCATGTGTGCTCTTGCTGCCCGCTGCCTCTCGCCCGCTCCCCGGGACCACTGGAGCTCTGAGCTTCCCGTCAGCTGCTCTTGCCTTGGCAGGTCCCAGCAGAGGAAACGCAGGGGTTTTCTTAACACAGCAGGAAGCAGAGTCCAGGTTCGCAAGGGGGGGGATGCTGGAGTAGGGGCTCTCCTGCCAACAGCTGTGCTTCTCTGGTGGCTTGTCACTGTCCTGTGTTGTACCTTGCTCCCCGAAAGCCCTGCAGGCTCTTACTCTTTCTGTCCTGGCAGTCCCTTGATGCATCAGAAAGGCCCTGAAGGACGACTGTTTCAGCGTTGGTCTTAACCTTTGGAAAGCAGTACTTTCTGGCTCCCGTGACCCTTCTGCTCATTGTGATCATGTGTACTAAATAAATTGCACCCTGGCCTTGTCCTCTGGATCAGGACATGCCTTGACCCAGGATTCACCTGTCTCGGCACCATGAAGCTGAGCTCTCTAGAGCAACCTGTGGAGAGCTGGGTTTGGGACTTGGTGGGTGTCCGCATAGCTAGTGCTTCCCAGAGACTGGTCCAGCACCTTCCCCTTGTCTCTGCCAGCACCAGTTGCTGACAGTCTCTTTTGACAGTCCTCTTGTACATCTTTGTCAGTATTTGCACATTCTGCCTTTTCACGTGCGTTAGACTATACTCGCCTTGGTTTGTAAAAACCTTTCAGACAGAGGCTCAGTACCAGCTTGTGGCACTGTCCTCTGAACCTGCGCACCCTGTACATGCTTCTCCTCTTGCTTTGGCAGGAGCAGAGGCAGTGAGACTTACAGGGCCGTTAAACAAATTTGCCACTACTCTAGAGCCATTTAGTTCTTTGTGCATTTTCCTTCCCTGTACATAAATGCACAGACATTTGGGTCAGTCAGGGCCATCCTTCTGTTCTAGCTACTGCACAGCATCTGCTTTCTTTCTTACCACTTAATAAAAACTTCCTCTCCTTTTGTCTCCTACATGCAGTTCTTCATCCTGATGCAGCTGATGGACTTGTTAGTTCTGGAAACGCTTGGCACCTGCTCCATGCTCTGTCTCTGCCCAGGTTTCTCAGTGGTTACACCTATGATACGTTAAACTTTTGAACGCTAAAAGTACAGTTGCTTTAGAGGATAAATCAACCCTATAGCAATGCCAAGGGACAGAGAGCAGTTCTTTTCTGACTACTTCTTTTTCTGTAATATAGCAGTTAGTTAATTTTGTTGACCTGCAGCACCATCATGCCTGGATGCTGTGGTCACAGCCTCATTGCACAGGGTAGGACAGGAGCACAGAGCATAAGCACAGCCCTCACCCTGGAGAGCTGACGGCGCACATTCCTCCTCCACTTGAGCTGCTGACCTTTAGCATGTGCCTGTCTAGAGACCTCTGATAGATCAGCAAGGATCGCTTTACATTGACAAATACAAAATATGGTACCTTGTGTAAATGGCTTTTCTCCAAACTAAATAACTCCTTTTGTCAGATTTTCCTGCTGTATAATCCCCCACACTCCATTCTTTTTTTTTTTTTTGACCTATATTATTCAAGCTCCAATTCAATTCTACCATTGTGCAAATCGGGTGACCAGATACTCTCCTCTGCTGATTCATAGCTGGCACCACAATACCCTCTGACATATGTAAAATGCTCCTCTCTATATGAGCCAGGATCTCGCTAACCTTCTATGCAGTGCTTGCGGATCAGAATACAAACAGAGGTGCTGAGTCTGACACATGCAGCTACTCCTTCTACACTGTGCTAGCTTCTGCAGTGGCATTTAAGCTGTTCTTAGTATCAATATTATTCCTACCCACATGTACAACTTCTTATTGCTGATAAATTGCAATGTATTCACAGCTCTTTGCCTTTTCCCAGAGCTACCAAGGCTGGAGAAATGGATCCAGACAGCAAAGTTTTCATCCAGAAAATCTGTTAGTATGGGGGTTGGAGCGGGCATGTACCTATCAGACTCCTGTGACCGTGCCTCCTCTTAGGCTGTTGGGGAGCCCTGCAAAGGTCTCTCCTCCAAACCTGATCTGGTGAGGCTGGTCCCCCTCCTGCCTCCCTGGAGAGGAGATGTTACTGCCCGCACTGAGCAGGACGCACTCCCCGAAATGATGAAGATGCTCTAAACATGAATAACCTGTTTGAAAGCTTTGGGGGGGGGCTTTGGGTGCTATAAACTGAGGAGCTGGATGGAGACCTGAGACACGGAGGGCACTGCATGTAGCAGCCTGCATAGCCAGTTATACAGAGCACCTGGCGGTGCCAGGACCTCGGTGTATTCAGAGACAGCCAGGCAAAGACATATCACCCCAGATACTGCGGCTAGTCAGTAACTTACTTCTGCAATGCACTGAGCAAAGACACTCAGCGCGAAGTCCCACAGCCTGGTGGGAGAAGGACCCTCCAGACAAGGGAAGCAGTGGTGAGGAGCCCTCTCTGCTGGGTGAGGGGCTAGCTGCCAAGCACGTGGAGCTTTGTCTCTTTGTGTGTAGGTGGGCATCAGAGAGGCGTAGCCTGGTGGATTGGGGGAAAAAGGGTGCCCCAGCTGCTGTGGGGGAAGGCTGCATTTCCCCCAGCCATGGAGAGCTCTGCCCATTGCCAAACCCCTTGCCAGGGGACTGGGTAAAGCCCAGGCTCCATGGGAAGGAGACACCCCCAGGAGCGACCAGGGGAGCAGACAGCAGAAATTGGCTGTGTGGCCGGCCAGGATGGTGCACAGGGACGTCTGCTCACGGGCTCCTTGCAAGGAGTTGGGTCTGATCCTTCAGAAAGGCTTGTCTTCCCCAAGGGCTGCTCTTGCACATCACCCTGCTGCTCAGCTGGGAGCAGAGGAGAGGAGCTCCTGCAGTGGTGGGTTTCTTGTGCAGTCTGTATGAAGTGATGTCTGGAGGGTTTTCAGTTTGTGTTGTCATTAGGACTGACATGAAAAAAACTTGTGACTGTAACTGGGAGGTGAAAGCTAACAGCTTGCCTCGGCTATTATTATACATGCCAGAAGCAGTAATGATTAAAGGGACTGCAATGTGAGGTAAAGAGATGCCATCCTGGAACCAGATGACTGGGTGATACAATTAAGATAAAGAAATCACACATTGTTGGCAATAGGGAAGCAGAAGTGATGAAATGTGTGATTGGGAAGTGTGGGAACAAGATGAAATTAAAGAAAAATCACAATAAGGAGCAGAAAATGAGCAGGACTTGGAACAAGAGATGCAGTTCTTGAGAAGATAAGAAGAGCAGAAATAAATTGAGAGCAAACATCCTTGGAGTAGAAGTGAAGACATACAAAAAAATCTTTCCAAACTCTATTAAAAATAAGTTGCTGTGCTAAAATGAGAGCATTACAATCTAAAAGAAATTACAATATTAAACCATTGGCCTCTATGGTCAGTGCTCAGGGAAGGACAGGGCAAAAACCCTCACAGGTTGAGCTACGCTAGTGTGAGACTTTCTGCAGGGACCCTAACCTGTGTAATTATTGCACCTTTCAGGAATGGAGCACTTAGGATTTGTTAACAGGGGTATGGTCGTGACTTACCTCCCAATAAGGGCTCAGTGACCACAACTGAACCAAAGCCAAAAGCATTCTGTGGAAATGAGGGAGGAGCTGGTGGTACTAGTGAGGTGACCAAGAGCACGGGGTGACACTTGGGTGGCAAGGTGTGTCTTTGTGTGGATGCATGCCACTGGCAGTGCACACACTCGCACAAGGATGGGGCCGCCAGAGGTTTGAGGAAGAGCCTTAGGCGAGGTGGAATGGGGCACTCCTGAGCTGTACTGGAGAAGCTGATGCCTGCTGATGGAGCAATGCCTGGTGTGTGCATCTGTGAGCGTGTGCTGTTATAGCCCTGCTATAGGCCAGAGAAGGCTTGACCTGTCTCTGCAGGCAAATGTGTCATCAGAGTTCCTGCTTTTGACTAAAACAGGCGATGGTGAGTGGAGTAGCTACATAGTTATGTGCTGCCAGGAAAGGACTGAACAATGCCATGGAGTGTCCAAGAACAGACTGAAAACCTCAAAGGGTGTGATGGCACCTGGGGTGGCAGGTAGCTGGGGGTGAAGTGCCCATCCCCTCTGGTAGAGCTGCTCATCTGTGCAGCTCCTCCTCTGGGGCTCCCTTCTGATGCTCCCAGACAGCAGTGGCAGTGGCCCTGGCTTGCTGACAGGTCGCCTGGTACATCTTCCCAGGAACAGCAGCACTAATGCAGCCAGCAGGACTCTGCCACATGCAGAGGTCAGAGCTGCCACTGGACTAGAGTCAGGGCTGCACTCAGAAGTAGATGCAAAACATCCTTGGCACAATTTCCCCCCAGCAAGATATATGCGTATACGTATGCACAGTCTCAGGGAGCTCCCGTACAAGAGGAAGGAAAAAAAGGCCTTGTGATTGCTATTTCTAAATCCTGGGGAGGCTCTGGGACATGCTGGTGACAGGGCTGCATAAGCAGGGCAGTAGCACCGAAATGTGTGAAAGGAATTCCATCCTTGTGCTGAGTATAAGATGTCTGTGCTGAGCTGCAGCTCCAAAACCTGTCACAGCCAGTGGGGAAAATTGGCTGTCTCCAGAAGGCAGAAGGGAGCTGCTGCTGGTAACCACTTCCAGCAGGTGACCAAGCACAGAAATGCACTTGCTTTCCAAGAGCCTGCATGGCCCTGAGCCACACCAGCACAGGGGAAGATGTGGGCAGTGGGCACTCGTGGCCACGAGGAGCCCAGGACCTCTGTGGGGATGCAGTACCTGATGCATGCAAGCACCATTAGCGTGGTCCTCCCCAGCATCTCTCTTTTGGACAACCCCAGTGGTGGCACCACTCTTCTCAGGGTCGGTTTGCCTCTGTTAAGGCTTCAGGACACACTAAACCCATGGCCTCAGTGACATGCTCCCTCCTTGTATTTGTCTCCACATGCCCGAAGGGTGTACCTACCTGTTCAGCAGATATATGACACAGTGGCTTGAGAGCCCCCTGCTCTTTCTGCCACAGGAAAGGGTTTGGATCCTGTTGAGATGAAAAGCGATAGTGTATCAGCTGCTGGGGCTGGGGCAGACCTGGGGGCCATGTGAATTTACCCTGGGTGGTCTGCAGGCCTGGCAAGCCGAGTCCTTTCATGTATCTTTGCTATATCAGAGGAGTCTGCCGTGTGCTCAGGGGATGCTGCATGCTGCCTGGCTTTCATGAGGCACAGTCCCTCGGGATTACCTCCCGCAGATCTGCACGGGAGGTCAGCATGCCATGTCCTCCTTGAAATTATCAAAGGGCTGACAGCATGCTCCCAAGATGGCAGTGCGGGCTGGCTCTCTGCATTTCCTCCCCTTAAAAATTTCTGATTTAGAGATACTGTGATTACAGAGCAACAACAATATGTTTGCATAGTTAAATCCTAAATCTTGTTGGTGTGGGGAAATAATTGGTTGTTGCTGTCCTCCTTTCGTGATGCTTTCAGTAACTTCTCATTTGTTTTGAGGAAGTTCTATTAATATACACAGCCCGCAGTCCTGTGCAGGGAGAAAATTTTATCTAATTACTGAAATTATAACTTTTGAGCTTGGTAAATCTCTGAGATGGATGACAAGTGAATTCAAGTTTATTTACAGTTCCCAGAAACTTGAACTGCAAAATACTGCTCTGTTCACACAGAAAATGAATGTCACCTGGGTGCCAGGCAGCACAGGGAGTGCTTTGGGAGCAGCCCTGCAGCACAGCTCAGCTCCCCGGGCACCTCTGCCTGGACGTCCTCCAGCCCGGGGTACTTGGGAGCAGAGAGCAGGTCCCAGCACAGGTCTGCACAGACTGTCTGTAGGGACAGTGGGTAAGCCCTGGGCTGCTACAGGACTGAGTTTTGCCTTGGACGCTGCTCACTGGGGTGGTCTGTTTGGACAATGAAACTGAACTTTCTCCATAATGTTAAAAAGCAGGTTTAAAACAGAACATCTTCAGCCTGGCAATAGGAGTGCTGTGCCACCCGCTCCTGTCCTGGCAGGCTGTGCTTGCTGTTCACATCCCACACTATCGATCCAGCCGGTGAGTCCTGCTCTTCTCCTCTCACTGTCTGCAGTAATGCGCTTTGGAAATGAATCTTCTTAAACCTCCAGCTGGTGATTCCAAGATACTTTTTTTTTTTTTTTTTTTTCCCCCCCCCCCCCCCTCACCTGTCATTTTCTCCTTGACCTCTGCAAAGAGTTATGGGATAGAAGTGAAATTCAAATCAGGCAACTGCTTTATCTGCTCACCCTGCATTTTCTTCCTCTCCAAACTAAAAATGAGAAAGTACTATGACACCTGCGCAGATGGATTGAGTCAGGGTGAAGATTTTAAACTTTATTCAATAAAGTGTTGGAGCTAACCAGGAAAATATTATTTTATCTCTTTAACACATGTGCTCTGAGTTGCTCAGGGCCTCCAAGCAATAGATCTTCCCTGAGGCTTGCAGGCATTTGCCATTATACCTCACAGAAGGAACCACACTACCATCTCTGTCCTGGTTGGAGTAGTGCTGGTGTAGCAATGCCGTTGGCACTGGGCGCACGGTGTGTGGACCAGCTTGGCTCTGTGGCCTTTTGCCTCTGAACCTTTTGCTTCTCATCAGCAGGAACGTGTAAGGATGGAAGTCTCTCAGGTAGGATGGATGCAATCTTTCTCTCTTTTAATGATCTCCATCAACTCCAGCAGTTCCTCCCAGTGAACGATGTTTTGTGTAGTGCACAGAAACCAAAACTGTAGCTCCATGTAACTGAATTAATTTCAAATTCATCAGCAAGAATAGTCTCTTGCATATTAGGATCTAAACCTAAAGCTTGGCTGTGGTCAAGCTGGTTTCCTTTGCTGTGATGGGCCCAGGGTGAGGCCAGGACTGTCCCTGTGGGCTGTGGGAATCCCATGCCATTATCCAGTGCATTTTGTCCCCACAAAAGCTCACAGGCAGATGACTGCACTGTTAATAGCACAATTGCAAATACACAGGGCTTGTCTAATTCTCTTCCTTTTTTTCTTAATTAGTTGTGGATTACCACATTTTCTGGCACTGATTTTTGGGAATCCCCCTTGTCTCCTAGGTGACCACATATAGTTAGTACTTGTTATCTGGCACTCTGAAGGTTTTTAAGGACAACAGTAAAGTCTGTCAAGCAGTGGAGAGTGGAAATACAATGACCCTCATTCAAGAATGATGTGTTTAAATTGGGAAGTTCATAGCGATGCTGAATGAGGAAATGTAAACACCAGAGCAGGGACTTCCACTTCTTCGGAGTTTTTGTTGGGGGAGGAAGTCATGAGTATAGCATGAGTCCAGCAAAGTCAAGTGTGCTCAAAAAATGCTGTGGCTGAACCTCCTTTTTATGACTTTGTCCTGCCAGTGCCTCAGGTTCAAATCATCACCGTTAGTGAGCTGCTGCGAAGTGCTAGAGTGCAATTTTATTTTTTGGTAGTGTCTGAATTACTAAGCAAACTTCTGTGGATCACAGGGCTGCAGCCTTCACCCAGACTGAGGTCAGGCTGGGAAAGCATGGCTCTTGTCAGGGTCCCTGAGCTGTTAGCTTATGCAGGTAGCTCCAGAGCCCTGCAGGAGCTGCAGCCCTTTGAAAAGCTGAGCAAGAAGAGCCTTTCCTCCCCATGTGATTCTGCACGCAGATGGTCTCAGATCTGCATGTCTCAGTACATTAGTCTCACTGCTGCTGATACACGGGCATACTGGCACAGAGGAGCTACCACCAGTTGTCCCCGTCTCAGTGTGCAGCACGATGGCTATGGGGGGTGAAGGTGCAGATCCCCAAGTCCCCCCATCCCCAGGGGTTCAGGGTATGGCAATGTTACGCAAGCCCCGTGCTGTCAACATCCCTGAGTTGGGGGTTGAGGACCTGTTGCCCCTCTGCCCTGCATGCTGCTTTCCTTGTGGGAGGGATGGGGCAAGAAGTGCTCCTGGGTGCCTGCTCCTCCATGGTGCTGGAGCTGCCCCTCGCCTCAGGGCTGCCAGGTGGCCCTGCCGCTGGAGCTGCCTGCCCTCCTTGGCCTAGATCCAGCACGCTGTTGCCGGTGCCCAGGGAGGGGATGCTGTCAGGTGCTGTGGGAAGATTTGTGTCCAAGGTATAGAGGGTTTTGATGGTTGGGGTTTGTATGGGAGGGACAGGGAGCAGGCTGTCCCTGGCCCAGTGGCTGCTGGAGGGGCTCAGGGTGCCCCGAGCGCTGGCGCTGCTCCCCAGGCTGCCAGCCCTCATGGGCGTTGGCCTCTCCGATGCTGTTACAGACCCATTAACATCGGCAGCTCAGACCCACAGATCGCCTCCAAATCATCTGGAGATTGGCGGAGTGGGTAAAGTGTTGTGTGAGGCACTGGTAGGCAGGAATGATGCAGCCTACCCCTAGCCTTCCCGCAGGGAGCTGCTTTCCCGGGCAGAGGTGTCAGAGTGGCTGGGGGCAGCTTGCCTGCAGGTGCCTGGCGTCCTCCTGCCCCTCTCCAGCGGCTGTTTCCTTTTCTGTCCTTTCTGAGCCTTTCTGCAGGTTTTGTGGCTGCTGTTCTCTGAAATCAGCACTGAGTTTCCCTTCTCAGAATAATGGAATTTAATGGAATCGAATTTCTGCTGGGCTAATTTCTGTGCAGTAAAAAAAGCTGCAGTGATGATGCATGTAATGTTCGTCCACTGCCACCTTTGCAAGGGGAAGTATGACTTAGTGGTGGCAAAAACAAGGGACACGGTGACAATTTTTGGCTCATCTTGGTCCTTCAGCTCCGCAGAAGTGCTTGTGAGTCTGATTCCTGCCATGGCAAAAGCCCCCCAGTGTGACTGTCCGGGGCGTGGAGCATCCCCGGGGCTGTGTGGGCTGGACCGTGCCCTGCCCCTGCCTCATTGCCCAGGCAGGGCCCCTCCTAGCACGGTTTGGTCCAGCCACAGCTGTGGGGCATGACCGTGGCTGCGTTTCAGAGACGTGCTAAACCATGGCAGTAACTGGGTGGGGAGTTGCAACAAGGAGGCTGATGGATTCTGTTATCAGAGTGTTGCTGTGTGGAGCCATCCTCCGCATCTCTGTCCAGTCGTGGAGTTTTCCACGGCCCTCGGCCACATGGCAATGAGATAAAGCTGTGCTCTTACAAAGATAATGCTACTTCTGCTCAGCTTGGTGGACTACTTTACACAAGTGGAGATGAGAAAAAGACAAGAAAAGCAAATTATTGGAAAATTGGTTTGTTTAATATAGGAAATTGGGGAGTCTACCAAACACTGATGTGAATGAGGGCAGAGACTATATACTTATAAATCTTATAACTCTGGCCCATCTCGTGTAGGTGAGAGTCTAAGCAGTCCCCAGGGCACAATTAGAATGGGAAAGGGGGGCCTACACCAGCAGAAAGAAAGTCAATATAGAAAAGTTCAAATTCTGTACAGGAAGAAGTCAAAAGCAGAAATACATACATATATACATATGTATATACACACACACTCACATCTATATGAAATATCTGGCAAGGCAGCATTTTTGCAGGAAAGGATGTGGGTGTGATAATGCCCTGCTGTTGCCAAAAAGCAAAGCGTTATCATTTTAGGATGCATTAACTTGATTGTTGCCTGTATGGTCCTGGGTATAATTGTTCCCACTGTATGTGATGTCAGGGAATAAAAATATTTTATTTTTAGAAATAATAACTATACCTTTCTTCTAAGAAAAATATAGAGAAATTGGTGAAGCACTGGAGAATTTCAAGAGAAATCTGGGAGATCCAAAAAACGTGGCTCACAAGGAAAGGCTGAAAAAATTGAATCATCTTGGTCTGAAATGGGACAACCAGAGGGGGGAATGTAACAGTCTTCAAATACAGGAAAGGTTATTACATAAAGGACAACACTCAGTGTCTTCTGTCCTTTACAGTCTTAAATTTCTATGATTTTGAAAAACTGGGCTACTGGTTTCTTGCAAATGAGATTAGAGATGAAGACAAACAATAATCAATTTTTCTCTGAGTCTGCTGTGGGAAAAACCTGTTCTTTCTGAAGGCATTCGTTACAACATGGGAAACAAGAAGGAAAAAGCTTAGGAGATCTGCAGATGACGTCAGCAGACCAAAGCCAGACATGGTTGTACAGCACTTCGAGATACACGGCAGGGCTAAGGGCAAGATGAAATTATAGCTGGATTTGGGGGAGCGCTAAGATGACTACCAGGAGACTCTTTATTCAAAGTGTCTGGGGATGCCAGCTGGATAGGTAGGTTTGGCATCAGCATGTTCAGGGGTCTGTCTACGCTAGTAAGCAATTGTGCGTGACAGGAGTGGATCAGTAGATTGCAGCAGTTGTTGCCGAGGCCCCTAGACCTCCCGTGTGTGCAGTCTGGAGGTTTTACTTGGGACTAGATTTAGTCTCACCTCCCGCCCCTAACATGCCCTGGTCAGGCATGCATTTTGAAGCTGACGGGTGATTTGTTTGGTCTGTTGTGCCCTGATTATGGGTTGGAAATGTCTGATGTGCACCTGTGAATCAAGGGAGGGAGAGGTGCAGTAAGATGGTCAGCGGGAGTTAACCAAGTTACCCAGAGAGCTGTTGGCTGGAGCTGTGCTTCCCCTGGCTTTCCAACTCTTGTTGGGCGGGTGGGTGTTTGTTTCTCCTTCCCCTGCCTCAGAACAGATCCCAGCACGGCTGTGGTGCTGATGAAGCAGGCAGCCAGTTGCTGCCCACTGCCCCAAGGAGGAGCAGACGTTACTGTCTTTGAACTGACAAGGTGCACATCCCGCAGGATGTTGTGCTCCTCAGTCCCTTGTAACACTGATTTCAGCTAGTGGACCTCCTCCAGCTCCATTCTTTGTTGCCAGGATGGACCTCAGCAGTTTATAATCAACAAAGACACCCTCTTTACCCACCTAGCTAAAGGCTACTCTATTGTTGGCTGCTCTCCCATCCTGAGGAAGGAGGAGCTGCTGTAGTAATGCGTTATGCTTGCTTGTTAGCAGCCAGGTTACTTTACTATTCTTTTCTTCAGAGCTCCTGAGTGATGCTGTCTGCTCCTGAGAGCTTCATGCAATTGCAGTTTGCAATTTGCTCCGTCACCTCGTGCTGTTGTTATTGTTACCTCTGTGTCCTGGAAAACACGTTCCATGTGTTGCTTCCAGGAGAAGCCTTAGTGATGTGTGGAGAATGGGGGAATATTTAGTTATATGTGCATGTTCAGTGCTACGACTTGGTTTCCCTGCTTTTTAAGTATTTTTCCCAGGGGAATGTACAGGTTAAAGACAGAGGTTAGGGAATTGGTACTTGTGCCTGGTTGCCTTGCCTAGTATTGCATAGGTCTCGTTGACTAAGACAATGTGTCTTTAGCTCCTTCATGGGACACAAGGACAAACTCCTTTCCTCAAATGATGTGTTTGGCGTTTCAGATAGACTCCTATCCTGGTGATCTGCTCTCTGACCAAATAAGGTTTTGCTATATGCATTCTCCCTGAGGAACTTTGCTTCTGGACCCAGATGGCCAAAATGCCTGGTTTGCCTTGGAAATGTTACTTTCCCTGTCTATAGCCAGTTCAGCTTGCAGGGCTGTCCCTCATTTCAGGGCAGATTTGAACTCCCTCCATGGTGGCTGGGGAGCATGACATGTTTGGGCATCTTGTAGCCTCAGAGCAGAGGGTGCAGCCAGGAGCAACAAGCCTCCAACCCCCTGTCCCCTAGTCCATGGTGCCCTGCTCTGGAGCCGTGGCCCCGGAGAGCCCTCAGCTCATCATCTCCAGAGACATCTGCTTCCACCACCACAGAGCCACAACCATGTGTCAGATGAGACAAGCCTATCTCAGAGCAAGGTCCCCACACTCCTATAAAAGAGCGTCCACCATGGAGGGATGCAGCACACCTCTGTTAATGGCCTGGCAGGGAGAAGCAGAGATGTCCTCGTGGCCGGTGGGAGGTCCCCGTTCTGCAGGGGAAGCTGCCGGCTGAGCCAGCAGTGGATGCTGCAGTGCAGATGTCCAGAAGCAGACCCTGAGCAGGGGGTGGCAGACACCTGCACGGTGGCCTCAGTAGCAAAAGCTAGAATGAAAGTCTCCTGGAGAAGTTTTTGCTTCAGATGACTTTAAAGCTCTTTATGCAATATCCTCATGCTTTTTGTAGGTACAGGTATAATTATTTCATTATGCTTTCCTGTGAAGTGTGAAAACTATCTTTACCAATCCTCTTAAATTAGTTAAATATAATATTCAGTGAGACAGGAGATAAGAGAAATGTTAATTGAAACTGGAGAGGTGTTTATAGGGTGATACAGTGTGGCCAACTGTGACTAAAATTAATGTTCAGGGTCCTTGATAGTGATTCATATTCCAGAGTTTATTAAATATTTTCAACAGCAGTCAAAGCCACATGGAGTAGTCCACTACATTTGTGAAAATCATCTGTACAGATATATGGCACTCTCTAGGAGCAGGCCAGCCAAAATAATTCTTAATTGGATCAGGTTCTCCCTGGGCTGCTGTGAGGATGCTTTCGAGCGCTTTCTATATTAGCGGGCTCACAGGCCTATCACATCCCATATGATCTCTGGGGCCAGACCAAGTCCTTCACAAACCATCCTCGCCATGAGTGGGGTTTCCATGGGCTCTTTATGTACAAATGGAGGCACAGTTCTTCCCCAGAAAAATGAGCCCCGTTTTGACGCCACAGGGCAGCAAGGACCTCGTTCCCCCTTGGCCCCGCTGCAAGGGCTCAGCCATCCTGCCCTCAGCAGTCACCCTGTTTATGATGTGCTGTGGGGCAGATCCTCCCCTCGGAGAGCTGTCCACCCATCCTTGCTCTGCCACTTGCCCTCCTTTGGGGGGGAAGGACCTGTGGGACAGGCCAGCATCCCCCCCTCGATGCCTTGGCCCCTGGCGTTGGGTGCCGCTGGGGATGCTGCACTAGACAGAAGATAGCGTCCCCTGAACAGAAGGTACTTCCCAGCCCGGTGCTCCTGAAGCACCTGGAAGCTGCTGCCGGCCCTGGCTGCAGCATGGCCCTGCTGCCCTTGTCCGAGCCACACCTAAACTGCTCAAGGAGCTGCTGAGCTTGGCAAGTCAAGTCACAGAAATGCAATCTGTGACTCATTAGCAGCTGCTCATTAGTAATGAAGACCTGAGCCTTCACCTCTGTTTTCCCATGCAGCCGCAGAGTAAGGGGGCTCTGGACATGGCTGCAGGGCACGTCATTGCTTGGGGACATATGAGTCTTCACGGGGAGCAGGGACCCTCTTGTCCCCTGGCAGGTCGAGGAAGTCTGCGCCTGGCCAGGCAGGTCACCTCACCTGTGAAGATGTCCAATTCTTTTAGGGTAATCAGTGACTCTTTAATTGAAGTATGTCCCTTTCTCTGCACCCAGGTCTTTGTTGCTTTCACCCATCTGTCTCTGAATAGCAGAAATGGGATTGTCCTCCTGACATACAGTCACCAGGCAGCCCGTGCTAGCCTAGAGATATCATATCTAATTCACTGCTGCGGCCGTTCAGAGTTACGCAGACTGCATGGAAAGGAAGAGGAAATGCAACTTAGCAGCTCATGAGTGACAATGATACATCACGGGTGACGGGCTCAGCATTTCTGCAAATCTTCTGCTTGCCTAAGGCACCAGAAAACATTTTAAACTATTGAATACTGCAGCCAATAAGAGGCTGCAGTAATTTATTGATGTTTCCAGCTTGCCTTATTCCTTTCATCTATCTTTATGCCTGCCCTGGAAGGCTGACATAACTAATGTTGCTATTTTTTTAATGAAGTTAGGTGAGCTGTTCACCTTTCACTAGGAGGGTCTGAGCTCTTTTTTTGGGGGTCCTGACAGTAGTGAAGGTCAAGAAGCGACCTTCCTTTGCTTGTCCTTAGTGCGTGGTGTGGTGCGGACAGGTCTTTCCGGGAGGGAGCAGTGTTTGATGCAGGTGGAGTGACCAGCTTTCCAGAGTTGCTGCTGCAGTAGTTGCTTATTGGTGTGTTGCTATTAGTTTCTGTTATGTATGCTGCTAAAAATCCCTCTCTGTCCTAGAAAGCCTAGCTGCTCCAGGGATGCCCACCTTCTGTGGAAGCTGGACTCTTCCACTCTGAAATATTGAAGGTGTTCAGGCTCTGTGTGTCTTTTCCTCTTTAGCGTAAGGCTTTGGGGTTCAGATCTCATTGCCTTTTCAGTTAGGTCCACGCAGACTTGTGCTTCCGGCAAATGCCATTTCACACAGCTACCGACAACCGATGAAATCATTCTGCATAATCCCATTGGCAGCTTGTTAAACTGATCAGCACATCCCATCACCATGGAGAGAGCCAGCTTCCACTGGGGGAGAATGTACTAAAGAAGAAATTAATTTCCCATACAGCACCATCACAGCTGACACTGAACAAACTCATGTTAGATTGATGCCCTTCTGTGAACTTGTAACTGGCAGGAGCTGCCAGGGCATGAAAACTCACTGCTATTTGTGCTGTTTTATCATCTTTGAAAGAGAATGCCATTGTGCCATTTGCATTGCTCAAGCCGTCTGGTCTTTGTTGTTGTTCAGGTGTTTGCTTCTCGGATTTTGGACTGTCCTGTTTGTGCAATGGCTGGTTCATTTGCTTAAAAACAATGGAATGAATTATCCTTGTTGTCACTCCAGTAAACCAGGAGATCCATGGCGGAAAGAGGTAGCATGAGCTTGGTGTGCCAGGGATTTCTGTCCTTGCAAATTCACAGGCACAGATTAAGTGTTTACCTCCCTGGGGAAGGTCAGCACCCCTGGACCTTTGAAAATACAGATGCAATGGGATTGTTTTTTCTTTCATGAAGCATTTAAACTATCTGAATTTGAATTATTTTGCTACTACTATTACAACAGTAAGCACTGACAAAATGAGCCGTCAGCAATCCTCAAATTCCAAAGCACTTGTCACTCACTGGAATATTTGCAAATTAGCTAATGATAGTCCACAGAAACCAGTAACTATTTTCAGTGTTTCTTTTGAACTTGCAAATAGTAACATAAGTTTCTGCCTGGTCCCAAGAGTGTCAGGAAGAACAGAAACGTCTCCACTGCTGTCTTACAGAGTTGAGTGGGGAGTCTCCCCCAAATTTATTGTAAAGACAACTGTCTGCAAGAAGCCTTGAGGCATTAAATGCTGTATCCTATGGCTTTCGCACATCATATTGTCTTCCGAGTGGTTAAACATTGGAACAGGCTGCCCAGGGAAGTGGTGGAGTCCCCATCCCTGGAGGTATTTAAAAGACGAGTAGATGAGGCACTTAGGGACATGGTTTAGTGGGGATGGTGGTGTTGGGTTGACGGTTGGACTCGATGATCTTAGAGGTCTTTTCCAACCTTAATGATTCTATGATTCTAAGTGAAGATCGTAGCCTTGACGCAAAAGGAAGCAGTCATGACTTTTTCTAGGCTATAAGAGGTTAAAAAAAAAAAAATCAAGTCCTTCAGCACACAGAGAAAATTCTCACCATTAATTTTCAAGCTTTCATGGCAGAACAAACAGCAAGTTTGGATTTTCAACCCTGCTGCTTTTCTCTTAGAAAAACCTTGTCATTCAATAGGTTGAGAGTTGGATGAATCTGTTTTGTCTGGAAAAGTGTTTCAGTGCAGGAATGAAATGTCATTTCCCCACTGGAAGATAAATCAGTAGAGCAGCTGGGTTGTTGCTTTGACCACTGTGTTACTGCCCTCAAATTTCCGGACCCTGTATCTTGATTCTTGACCTGTGCCTCTTCCTGAAGATACGTAGGGCAGCCTCTGTTCCTCTGCAGTCCCACAGCCCATCCTGTGGCATGCAAGTGTTGAATGACTGGTGTGATCTCCACTGGCAGCTCAGCTGAGCTTCTGCGTTTGCGGGGACCTTCCCTGGGCATGTGTAGGACAGGCTGGAGAGTCAGGCCATAGGGTCTGTATGTCAGCAGGAGGAAGGATAGCTGGAACTGGGGACAAGAAGGGGGATCCTCCTAGTCCTTGGATCTGCGTGTTCCAGCCAGGTACTGCATTAAAGATGCAGAGAGACAGGCACATTTGGGCCACTTACAGCTGTCCAGTTAGCCTGTGCGCAACAGAAATTCCCATAGATCTTTACCATTCTTAACTCTTACTGCATATAGCACTTTCTTTTTGTCTCTCACAGTGTTTTATAGACATAGAATTTTACAGATAAAGCATCAAGGCTTTAGACAGACTACTGAAAATACAACTTTGCAAATTTGTGCAAATGGGACTACCGATTATTTCATGGCAGAGACATTTAAACTACTTTCAAGAGAAGCCTTAGTCTGACTCTAGCGCTGCCTTATGAATCAAGGTCAGCTGGCATAAGCCGTGCAAATGTTCCAAGCCTCTGGAGCTTAGGAAGGAATTTAGGAGGCTTTGAAGTGCTCTTGATCTTCAGAAGGACATCTGCAGCTAATGGTCTGTGCTAGCACGCAAAGAGCTGTAAGGTTACATTGCTACTGTCTTGAGCCTTCTCAGTCCCAGTAGGTTTCCAGGGCCCTTTAATGCAAGTTCAGAGAAAAGCAAGTTGTAAAAAATGCACTCTCAGGCCAACAGCTGATAATCTAGTACTGGTTAAGTCAGGTGTAAAATGTCATACTGGGGTTTTAACTATGGTGTTTAAACGCATGATAAAGTACGGCACACAGTATTATAAGGATTTCAATGAAAAGTTAAGTAAGCAGAGACTCCAGACTCCTCTTTATACAACTAAAGGTTCATTTTGTAAGTGTACCTGAATAGACAAATATCTGTTTATTAGATATGCAAAGTAGCGCAATAGTTGGCCAGATTGTTTTAGTTCCAACCCCAATAAGCAGGAAAAAAAAAAAAGCTTTGCTGTGAATTCAGGATTGATCCAGGTTTTCAGGAATAGCTTTTTCGTCTGGCTCACTTCTCTCATTAGCTGATGGTGCCAGGAAGTTCTTTGCTAATGAATGACTGCAAAGTTCTGGGAGGCCTTCAGATGAAAACACCCACAGAAGCACAGCACAGGGTATAGTCACCTCTCAAAGCACACTGCGTGATACGAGCCAAGACGTAAAGGCTTTGCTCTGTTGGATTTGGCTCAGATCTGGAGCTGTGATCATCTCCTGGGGGTGGGGGAAGGTTTTGCCTTCCAGTCCTGGAAGTTACAGGTCTAGCACCTGATGAAGCTACACGAAGGTCCTGGATGCTGTGTCTGGGACACAGACAGGTCTATGTGACACAAACACCACCTTCACTCTCCATCACAGTGCCAGGACAGGAGGAGAAGCCTCTGATCATACATAACACTCTCTTGAAGTCCCTGTTTGCTGTACACCTCTTCTCCTGCTGAAGCTGTCACTGGAGCTGCTCCGTGTCCCCACTGCCTCCCTCAGTCCATGCAGCCAGCAGTGCTTGACTGCACTTGTGTTTCTCAGGCAGGACTTACCTGCAAACCCTCCTGTTTGCAGCTCAGAAGTGAAGCAAAAGGTACTAAAGCCAAGCTGGGGTCTGTCTGGCTCCAGACCTTCTGCTCTGCTCAGGAGGTGGTGGAGACCATGCCCAGCTCTGGCCGAGGCAGAGGAGGTGCCTTTGTGTCTGGCCTCAGCAGGTCTCTTGAGCAGGCTGGAAGATGTTTTTTGCATGGAGAGCTCAGTCAAGGCTGTGGCTGCTGTGTTCTTGTTCCACGGGGTGGCTCCGGCGAGGTGCCGTAGCACGGCTGGACGTGCTGGGTGCCAAGGAGGGAGATGTGCTGTGACAGAGATGACTTCTCAAGCCCCCAAATTCTGAAGTGGTGCTTTATTAACTAATGAGAGCATTAAAAATGCACAGAGTCACTGGGCTGAGCATCAAGGTCCATGACAGAAAGACAAATTGGACAACTAATAGGTTATGTGAGTGGCAAGTTTTGGTGACAAGCTGACAGCGTAACACAGCAGAGTCGGAGCAAACAGATTACTTGGTGGTTCCTGAAAGGGCATATTGTCAGTGTCTCCGTCAGTGGGCGAGCGGCCGTTCATTGCTGCCAAATGGGAAATGACAAGGGGCTTTGCTGCCTCGGATGTTAATGACGGGCTCTCTTACATGCTCTGCGCGCTCGTCCGAGTTACAAAGTTTCTTGGTGACATTTCCGAACAGCTGCTCCTCAGTCAGAGCTGCGGCGAGTGGCCCTGTGCTGTGATGTGAGGAGGGGGCTTCTGCCGGGTCCCAGGCACGTGCTTGCCACCTGCCGAGATGGGCAAGCCCAGCCAGCTCTTTGGGAATGGAGGGAGGGTTTCTGCAAGCAGTGGTGAGTGCCACATCCTCGCACCTGGTCTTCAGCTGCTGCTTTCTGCCTGACATGCCAGTAAGCTGCTGCTTTTTATTCAGGTTGCAGCATTGGCCACAAGCAGTCGGGCAGGAGCCCGAGTGCCTGGCTGGCTGCAGGGGGAACGGGGCAGCAGGTCTCCATGCACCAGCTGCTTTGTCTCTGCCGGGGCCCCACCACAGGAGGGACCGAGCATAGCACACAGAATCTTGCCTCTGCCCCAAAGAGCTCACACGCACTGTTCACCCCAAATCCTAACCCATGAGAGTGTGTCTGGCTGTCACTCACCACATCCAGGCAGCTGATTTTTTGGCTGTGATCCTGTGTCGTGGAGGGAACAGATGATGGGCATGAGAGCAGGAGGCAGAGAGAGTTTTGTGCTGGTGTTGGCAGAGCAGAGGGAACCAGGGAAGGCTGTTTGGTTGGAAACAAGAACGGTTTGTGAAGAATAAGGTGCTGGAGGCCAGGATTTGGAGCATGGCCTTGATCCTGCAGAGACAGACAGATGCAGTGCCTTGGTTATCTGGCACTTCATGGCTGGTTTTGACTGGGAATCATAAGCAAGGATGGCAACAATCCAGCCACCCTTTGGAAACAGTGCAACTAGGGAAGGGAATAATTTCCTGTAGGCAAGAAGCAGTTACAAAAATAGTGGCCTTTTGAGATGCCACTTGGGAACCTCCCCAGCATCCCTGGGCTGTGCTTGAGTCTCTATGGGACATGCCGCATCTGGGGGAAGCCTGGCTCCACGTCTCTGTACTGCACAGCCAGCAAGACCCATAATTAGACTGTGTTTGCTTTGAGTCATCAAAATTTTAAAATGGCTGTCTTAATATCTCTTAGTAAATTCTCATTTCTATCCCATCTGGCCTGTTCAGCTCACTGGCAAACTGTTTTTCCTCTTGGGAGGGACCAGTGCCATGCTAACACAGGGCTATCACCAGGTGTGACTCTGGTCAGCGCTGTTTGCCCTGAAGTCTTGGGGAACCACTGGCTTTACCATGCTTCCCCAGGTCCAGGGGAGGAGAAATCAGCTTGGTGGCCTCACAGTAGAGGTCGATCTAGAGCATCGTGCCCATGGCATGGCAGAGCTGCCCCTTGGCTGATGGGCTGTATCCTGCTGCATGCCGGCAAGGCGCCTGTGGCCTGTCTCTGGCTTGTCACTGACTGCCTTGGGAATGCATGTGCAGGGAACAAGTCACCAGGGCTCAGAGAGCCAGGTCCTCCCAGCACCAGAAGAACAAACCTTCAAGCCACCTTTGTTTTCCCAGACAGAGCAGGGACCTGACTTTCTTGGTATTTGAATGTTGTGAATGAGGACAATCTTTCTTCAAGCCATCGTCCAAATGAAACTGGGGTGTGCAGGTGTGTGCGAAAGCTAGATTGAGTACACCAAGAATAACCTGGCTGGGCATGAGAGCTCAGAGAACTCTCTAGACTCTTAATTTTTTGTCAAATGGTCACTGGAGGGTTAATGTAATTTTGGTTTTAATTACATTGCTGGAGGGCATACTTACCCAAGGGAAAAGACATAATTACCAAGACATTTTATTAAGATATTATTTAATTTTATTGATGTGTCACAAGCAAAGGCACAGGAATGTTCAAATCAATATATACTTACATCAATGTTTAATCTACGTTCAGCATTTTTGCCTGTTCTATTTATGCAGCTACTAGTTGATAAATTAACTTACTGGGAATATGTGGAAAATTAATGAATTTCCAGCAAAATCACACCCTGTGTATGTTTCAGCAGGAAACCAGAATATGAACAGACTTTCATCTTCTTTCAACAGAATTTTTCAAGTCCCTTCCCTTGCAGTTCACCATTACTAGGTCATGTGTTCTCCATGTTTTTTCTTCATCATCTCTTTCAGAGCAGGTTTTTAGACCTTGCAGGTCAGGAGCCCCTGTGTGGAGGGCAGATTAGAGCTAGGCAGCCTGTCATCCTGGCCCAGTCCATCAGCAAGACCCCTGCCCTGAGGCCGCCTGCAGAGCAGGGTTTATCCTCTGATCATGCAGGTGGAGGCACTGAGCACCTCTGCTCTACTGGGTGGGAAGCCCACTCAGGCTGGTGGCCCTCTCCCAGCAGTACTGTACAATAAACACAGTTCTAGGTATTTTGTGGAGCATCTGGGACTGCACTTTGCTAGTAGCAGAGAAGCATTTATGGGATGCGAGTATACAACTCCATTTGTCACATTCCAGCAGGCAAAGTCTGCTTAGACTTTGCTAAGATCTTATAGAAAAAAAACCCAACCAGCCTAGGGAAGTGTTGCACAGGACCTGTCCCCTGAGTATCCCATGTTGTTGTCTCCATAGCGAGAGTGATGGGAACATGCAGCCATGCAACCTGGCAGTGACAGAGAAGCAGGATGGGGTTCAGAAGGAAAACTGAGCTCCTGGACAACTTACGGACCAGGGTCTGATACTGAATCCTATTTGCTGTGCTCTTGAGGCTGATGCAGCACAAGGTTACTTTCAGATACAGACAAATTCAAGTTCTTGATGGATTACAGAGCAGTGAACTAAGAGCTTATTTTCACCCCATGTTTGCAGCTGGGAGAAGAGTAAAAATAACCTGAGTGGTCAGAGATACATAGTCAGAAATAAATGAATGTCTTCATCCCCATGTGGTTTCTGATCTTTTCCTCCAGCTTTTTTTTTTTTTTTTTTTTTTTTTTTTTCTCCCCTGCTTTAAGTCTGTCTTGCCTTCTCCAGTCCTAAGGTACAGGTTATGGACAGCCAGCCCAAAGAAGGGACTCACTATGTGCTGGGTCTGTCTGCCTTTCCTCTCCTTGCAAAGGCAATTGCCTTTCCATCTCTCCAGTCTTCTGGGTCCTCACTCATGGTTTTCCTGGGGCTGCACTGCTCCTGTGCATGGTACCTTTCACACTTGTACCCTTCAGCATGTCTCCACTCACTGCCATTTGCATCCAATTGCCTTGTGGGTGAGAAATCTCTGATGTAATCTCTGATCCAGCCAGCTGCTGAATTACCCTGACTCCAAATGATTTGTCGCCAGTGGAAGGATTGATGTTGGGAAGTGCTTTTCGAGATGCCTTTTATCTTCCCACATGCATGGTGCTGCAGCACAATTCCTCCGTTGTCTTCATCTATCAGCTGCCCAAGTATATATATAATCTACTGGTTCAGCTGCTCCTGCTCCCTGCATGAGAGTCTCTCACTCCCTGCTACTCTCCGAGGCACGCAGATGACACTTGCAGTGACAGACTCGGTTTCAGCTTCCCTGTGCATGGGTGGGGGGGTGCTACTGGGGCTGATTTTCATTAATGTTTCCCAGATGCTGCCTCGTATGGTCAGTTTTGCAGGAATCCTGGCCGTAGCCCTTCCCTTGCTTCCTTGCTGAATTGAGCCATCTTTTTTCCCAGGCAGTAGCTGCCATCTGCACCAGAAGGTTAATTTGTTCCTCTTCCCCGTAAGTGCATTTATCACATGGAAGTGGCTGTTGTGGAAAATATTGATCAAACACCGGCTGTTCCCTGGCTGGACTGAAACGGAGTGTTACAGTTACTCAATTGCTTGGCATTTTGCTTTGCATGCAGACGGCTATGAAAAGTGTGTGTGTCTGTGTGTGCATGTGTGTGTCTGTGTGCATGTATGCATGTGGTATGTGGGGGGGAGCAGGCAGCGGCTGCTGCAGTCTCTGTTTCACCCTTCAGCATTCCCAGCAGCGATTTTCTGGAGTTGGTGGTATGGCTGATCCCTTTGTGCGGAGCAGGTTTTTTTCCTGCATCCAGCCCAAGCTCCTGGACCGGCAGCGGCTGTGCCTGCAAGGCCCCCGAGTGTGGCTGGGAGGAGGGAGGGAGGCACGTGTGTGTTTAGAGGAAACAGTGGCCAGTGTTTGGGAGCAGGGGACTGGGCTGTCTGCAACTCAGCAGTGCACGCCGCCACATTCGGAGGCATGCATTTCCAAAGGCATTTGGACCTGTGTCCCGGTCAGCAGGAATGCTCTGGCTTACTCTGCTTTAGACCTGAAACTCAGCCCTTTGTTTCTGTCTAGTGCCTGTGGCAGCCCTGGGCCCTTGTTCTCTCCAAGCTCCCTCTTGCTTCCCAGCACTGCCACAGACAATTGCTACCAGTCTGTGCACCGGAGCACACTTGTCTCTCTATTAAAGAAAAATACAATAATAACAACTCCTTGTGGCAGCTGCACAAATATATGCTGTTTTGACAGCACCTTATTTCATCACAGTGCTCTGGAAGGCTTGTGTGAACATTTCTTGCAGGCAGCTTCACGGTGGGAGAGCTGTGGCACAATGAAAACATATGAGTCACCCATTTAAAAATCGTAGTGTTTTTAGCACCAGGACCTGTCTCTGCTCCTGGCCGTCTGTCAGTGACTACTCTCACTGGGGTGCTTTTCAGGCATTTACCAAGGAAATAATGGCTGGGGACCCCTGGCCCTTTGGCACCCTCAGCAACATGCAAGAGGTCCCAGCCGCTTGCTTGCCGCGACATGTCTGTACAGTGGGCTGCATCCAGGCTGGCACTGCACTTGGCTCCTGGTCCCCATCACGTCACAAGGTGTCAAGGGCGTTCGGGCAAGGGCTGGTGGCAGAAATAAAAAGGGGCATCCAGGAGCAGTGAGCTTGTCTGCTGGGCTCCCTGTTTGTGTTCCGGTGTACGGAGCAGCAGAGCAGGCACCAGGAGAGGCAGGAACAGGTTTTTTTAGGAGGCTCAGCCCAGTGCAGAGCTCTGGCCTGGCATAGCAGGGGCAGGCAAGGGACTGCCCCAGCTCTGTGGGTCACGGATGGAGGGAGGCCACATGCTGTGCAGCAGATGCTGCTGGGGCCAAAAAGGGAGCATGAGGACAGCAACTTCCTAACACATGCCCAGGACACTGCAAACTGTTGCAAAGTGTTAATCTCTTCCTGGAGCAGGGTCAGCCCTTTTGACAGCCATCTGCCCATTAAAAATGTGCAGAGAAGCCCACAGAGGAGTCCTCAGTTAGCAAGCAAAAAAGCAGTACTACTAGGAAGAGAAAGCCACTTGGCTTCAGATGTAGCCTGTTAGCAAGCAATGGAGAATAATAAACGTGGATGCAAAACTACTGCATGTGTGTGCATGTGGCAGACCAGTGCCTTGCTAAACATCATCCAGGTCCCTGGCTCCCTCTCCTCTGTCCTTTAGATCCACTCAGGAAAGCATCGTCCCTCCACTGCGCCGCCAGAGTCACGGTCTTCTCCTCCAGCGTCACAGTGCTTATGTCTTTTTTCCTGATTGCACTTTTGCTGTGGAGAGACTCAAACTCCCTGGGTGGTGTATCCATGTGCGGAAGCAAATGGCAGCTCTGGGGAGCTGTCACCGTGACCACCGCGCTCTGCACAATGCTGCGCTGCGGCACCCTGCCACGCCAGCCAGGAGCAGACAGCAGTGGCTGCAGGCAGCTCGAGCCTGCTCTTTTTCTGCACAATCTGGCATACTGTCCAATACAGATTCACAAGAAGAGCTGTACTCTGCCAGTATATTAAAATTTAATTAGGCAGTAAATGCTTCTTGCTTCCAAGCCCTGAGGCTGAAGAAAGCCAGAATGTCTTTTGGTTTCTTAATGGGACAACTGTCCCCTCCAATAGGCTGTAAATGGTTTTAGTGACATTGGGCAAAGCCTGCCTTCTGTTTTACAATTGTGTAATTGCTGACACGCCCAGTTCATCTCTGCATTGCCTCTTAATGCACTGGGGTGTGCTGGGAGGGACCCGTTGGGTGGAGGAAAGGCTGCTAAGCCTAACCCTTCTCCACGGGTCACTGGGAGACACTGGGGCTGCTGCGGGTGATGAGGAGGAGCTCACAACAGTACCAGCTCCAGGGGCTTTTATCCCAGCTCCCCTTTCTGGGAGTCTGTGAAGGAGATGCTAAGGCTCAGAGCCAGGACCAGGGCAGCAAACCCTTTCTCCCCACTGTGGCACCCCTTCTTGCTAGCACAATGCCACCCTCCCCTGAGCTCTCACTGCAAGAGCCCTGCATGTTAATATTTGCCATTACTCTATTAATTATTTCTTCACTCTTTGCACTGTGGCAGGAGCTCATGGCTTCAGCAGGCACAGATTTTCTATCCTGGCCGCTGTGTACTCTACCCACACTACATTAGATATAGTCCCTTCCTCAGAAAGCTCACAGTCTAAAATAAATTACAATGCAAAATAACAGACTCCTGCGATGTGGAGAGCACAGGTCTGCCAGAGAGTCACAGCTGAAACTGCCCCATGCTGCGGCTTGGACAGAAAGCTTCTACTGCCAGCTCTCCTGGCGAGAGCTAAGCTCTGCTATTGAGTCTCCTTACCCGGAGAGTTGTTTGTAAATTCTGAGTATTGATTCTGAAAATGCAGTTCCTCCTTGTAATTTAACGAAATGAAGAGATTCTTAAGCACTAAGAAAGCTCCCAGTTATTTAAAATCATTTCAGCTTAAAGTATTAAAAAAATGAAGCATTTTTTACACATCTTGGTGTCCCTTTGGGTGACGGCAAGGGAAGATTGTGCAAGGCCTTTCCACAGGAACCCAAGGGATATATATATTGCGGGAAACTCATTAAAACGCATTTCCAGTATCAAAGGGCCTTCTTAATCAGTCTGTGGCAACCTGCTGCTTCAAACAGCATTTCCAGCCTCTCAGCTGGCATGTTCACTTCTGGGACGTCTTCTACCCGGTTCAGTACTTGTTCTCCTCCCTCTTTCTGGGGCAACGCATAATTTACATCTTGATCTGAAATGCAGGAAAAACTTCAGAAATAGACATTGAGCAAAAGGCTAATTGCAAGCAGCGGGGGAGCTGCTGCTGCGGGCTGCATGAGTGCAAGCGGCACCTCTGTGCGGGGACGCGCCTGCTGCTGCTGCGGGCTGTCTGTCTGTCTGCTGCGGGCTGTGTGTCTGCTGCTGCAGGCTGTCAGTCTGCCCACACCGCTGGGCCACCTGGCATGAGGAGCCAGCGGCCCCGTGCTTGGCTGATCTGGGTGGAGGGTGCTCTCTTCTGAGGCCTCGCTCTGGTGGGAGACTTGGGCTCCTCCAGCGCAGGCTGATGCCTCAGGGCACTGCTTACCCTTGGGAATAACTGTGATCTGGCCCAAACTGTGCTGCTTGGCTTTTGTGCAGCTGCCTGTCCTGTGCCAGCAGCCCAGAAGGGACAGCAGCATCAGGTGCCATGCAGGTCCCTTCCCTCCAATGGGGACAAGGTTACAGCAATGTTCTCACAAGCTTTAGGAGATTGAAAGGAAGAAGCAGAGCCACCCTGAGCCCAACCTTGAGTCCTGCACCCAGATGACGAATAAAAATTCCTGTTTCCTTCCAACTTCATCCTATCTGAGATGAAAGAAAACGATCCAGAAGTGTTTGGTGCAGCCAGCAGCGGCCACTGGTACCTTCCCTTCACCACGTGTTATCCACCACCTTGCAACTGTCTTGCCAACCACGCTGTAGGGAGAAGTGCTCTGGGCTCAGAGATGGTCACTGAAATCCTACTGGTGTTGCTGGGACTGTGCAGGTATTGCACCCTCACAGACTGGCCTGGGTGGGGAATCAGAGTAAGAGACGAGAGCTGACATGTCAGATTGGCAGCTAGAAAATTGGCACTATTTTCTTCTTTCTTTGTAATTCAGAAAATATTTTGACCTTGGGGTAGCTGGTGCGCACAGGGAGGTCTACCAGTGAGGAGACCTTGGAGGCAAGCCCTACTCTTCAATCCTGAGCACAGACAGGACCAGTTCGAAGTGGCCACGCTCCCTCGACAATGGCATCTGCTCATGAACCTTCATTCATCTTTGAATTTGGGGCCCATGAGGAGCATCTGGAAAAGCCTGTGATCACTCTGCTTGGCTCTGACTAATCCTGTGCTCCTGAGGCTGTGCAGGTTGCTGCTGAGATCTCACTCCTTGCATCTGTTCCCGAGACTTCAAAAAGAGCCTCCCCCAGCTTTTATTATCAACATTTGAGACACTTGTCACTTTAAGAAATGTCTTCATTATTTTAAAATGAGGTTTTTGAGAGAAGCTGTTGTTATTTATAGATTTCTATCTGCTATCAAAGCACTTATCACTGTCATATCCCGGAGCCTCCTAGCAAATGCTGTGTTGATGGCCACTTTGGAGATGCGGCTAGACAGGAAGGGTAATCGCTGTGCCCCTCACTGCTGGGCTGCAGCTCCCGCTGGGGTGGTTTAGTAATGCCCTGGGCTTCGGAGCTGCTCGCTGGGAGGCGGGGATGCAGCCAGAGGTGCTTCAGTCAGGGCGAATTCCCTGAGAGGCATCGTTGCCACATCAGTGGTTGTTACGTTTGGGATCGCTGCTGTGACGTGGCCCAGGACACCCGTGCGGTGCAGGTGCGGTGTGTGGTGCAGCGTGCAGTGCAGGCGGCCGCGCTGTTGCCCGGGGGTGCTGCTGGGTGGGTGGCTGCGGGTGCTGTGCCTGCAGAGCTGGTAATACTGGTGGGGACCTGTGTGCCTGTGTCCACGCCTGGTGCCCAGAGCTGGGTCCGATCGCTGGCTGGATGCCGGGAGCACCTTGGGTGTAGCCTGGGACTGAGCTGGAGCCTGGAAGGGTGCAGGGTGCTGTGCTCGAGCAGCTATTTTTCATCCAGGGACAATCAATTGTCCTCATGAAACGGCCTGTTAGTCACTCGCGGCTCCGACTGGCTCTCTGAAATTAACTGCCGTGAGAGTGACTTGGAGGGGTTTTGCTGCTGCGGTGCCTCTTTAGAGCGGGAGCCTTTGCCTGCATCTCATGGCCAAGTCTCCCCAGGGAATCCTTGTCTGACTATCTCAGCCCCATGCGAAGTGTTAACATATAATAAGGAGCAATAAGCAGCCACTGGCTATTATTTTCCATTTGCATGGTCAGCTGGAACAGACAGCAGTTTGGAGTAGGGTTTGATATGCCTATATTGATTTTCTTTATAGATTAGAGTGATTCAAGCAGTTATAAGGTTAATTTCAGATGATTAACTTCACCATATTGTAATACTTGATTTAGATTGGCTTTCAAACACTTTCCACTTATTGATTTTCAATATCATACTTTTAGCACTGCAGCCAAATATCATTTAAATAAAAGGTTGACAGAGTAGAAAATATTCACAGCAGACCGGAAAATTCTGCTACATGCCAGCCTGGACCTGCCCTGACACAGCCAGAGAGAGAAGCGAAGTGCGGAGCAGCACACTCATGTCCAGACCCGGCCTTTGCTGAATTCATGCTGGGCTGACGCAGCCCCTGGGATGGGGGTGACTCTGGTCCTGCAGGGTCCCCTCCGGACGGACGGCTCCCTCCACTGCATTGCTGCATCGCTGGTCCTCGCCAGCACCAGGATTAGCCATCGCTTCCCAGCACCATCATCATCTGCATCCCCTGTCACACGAGCTGTGGGGACCATGGTGTCGCTGTTATTGGCAGGGTTGTTGCTGTTTTGTTTGTGACATTAAAACTCTGTCTTGATAAAAATCAAACCATGCAATTGTTGGATATGAGAAGTTTGACCTGCCCATTTCTCCTCCTGGCTTCAGATAATCCTCCCATTCTGGGGGGAGGTGCCAGAGTCATCTGGTGTAAGCTGAATAACAAGATTTTATTTGCATCAGCTGGAAGTGGCTGGGGATTTGGAGACTGTAGGAAAATGACACGTGATTTCATAGGGAGCTTCCTCCTAAAATATGCAAATGAGGCATTAACATCTTTTCTTGTCAAGGGATCCTCACTTCCTCACAAACCTCCCAGCCCAAGAGGAGTTCACAGAGTTAATGTTTCTGATAAAGGTGCCAGAGATGTGAAATATGAACAAGTAGGACCCTGTTCCCAGCATCCCTGCTTGGCAGATATTTCTGCTGGTTTTACAGGCCCCAGGGCTGCTGTGGGGCCGGTCCCTTCTCCGTGCGGAGAGTGAGTGCCAGCTGTCACCCTGTGGGACCGTGCTTTGCCTGGGGGCAGCAGCCTCTGGAAAATACTCATTTTTTTCTGATAATTTCGTGATCTAATGATCCTGCAGTTTTACAGTAGCAGTGCCCACCTTACCTGCCAGTGTCACGTGGATCTAGGGTCCTACCAGCCAGCGATCTCCCCACCAAGATCTAACACTCTCACAACAGGTCACCCCTTTCGCCATGGCTACATTCCTCATCCTCGGCATTTACAAGTCTTCCAGCCACTCTGGTTAAACAAAGAGGCTTTTTGATGGTAAACCTCATCCTTGTGTGTTGGAGGATCTTCATCGTCCCATCCTTACTAAGTCTCCTTGCTCCAACCTGCGGTCATGGGGAAAGGGTGGGAAAGGCATTATTTCCAGCTCTCTTGGATGATGCTTCTCATTCTGCCATCACGTAAAGGAAAAGCTCTGTGATTCTTCACTGTTGAGTGCAATGTGGTGCCCTTTATATCCCTTGAGACCAGACTGTAAAAATAATAGAAAACTGACATTTAAGCTATTGGAGGCAAGCATTGTTTTTTTTTATATTAGATTGTTCTGAGCTAAAATGCACAAAGGAAAAAAAAAATCACCAAAAATATGCTTCTTCTTGCCTATTTTACATTTCAGTATGGATAATATGTGCACATCTCAGAGCAGATTATATTAATGTTTCTGAACATTGATGAGTCCAAACCCACTAAGAGCTGTACACAGCAGCTCAGAGGGTGTGGGAATGACAGAGGCGCTGGGAAGTCAGAATACAGGCAGGGAGCTGTTTGCTTTTTTCATGGCTCGTGTCTCCTCCTCTCTCTCATACTTTTATTTTCAGGGGCTGTTTTCTTCACATTTTGGTGATGTGCTGAATACAGATGAGACACAATGTACACAGAGCTATTAGACTGACACACACTCATTTTGTGGTTTTGGAAAAAAACCCCAAACCTTGATCAGGTTAGCCTGGCGTACTCTGAAAATTATGTGAGACACCTGGCAAGCAATAGTCCCTTAACTGGCTGAAATCCCTGGTCTGCTCGTGAGTGCCCTGTGCAGGGAAATGCCAGTGCAGGGGTCCAGCGTACCTGCTGGGTCTGCGGGTGCCGCAGGATGGAGCTGCACCCCACGGCCGTGCGCGTTCGGCTGTGCTGGACTGCAGCCGCTCTTGCTCCTGCCCCTGGGGCTGGGGCTGCCTTCGCTTCGGCAGCCTTCTGGAATCTGTCTGGTCTGAAGCGCAAGAGTCTGACGATTTATGATCTGGCCACTTCTCTCCATGCTTGCGTGTCCTGAGGTGAAGTGATATTTCTTTCCATAAATTTCAAGGATTTCCATGTATTCAAGGAACTCTCTTTACAGAGTGCCTGGCTGGCCACTGTGGTTCAGACAGATCTGATCAAATACTTATTTGTCAGATGAATTGTCTGATTAATTTTTTCATTTCAAATGATTTATTTATAAGTCATCTGCAATAACAAATATTTATATTGCCTCCTGACCAGCAATTATTTGCCCTTCCTGATTACGAACTACTATACGTCTGCAGCAGCTGATGCTAATGGTCTACACTTTGGAACAATAATCCAAGAATGTGAAGAAGCACTCTGTAATTCCCTCAGCAGCCTGCAGAACATTTGTATTATCTTCAGCTCTTTTCCAGAATTCTTCCACATACACTTTTTGACAAAAGGAGACTGCACAGACCCCACGAAGGTCAAAGCTATTAAAAATCTTTTCAGTGGGCAGTGCTGCAGATCTCCAAACACTTGTAGCTCTCCAGGGAAGGTCTGAACTTGCATTTTTCACCTCTAGTTGTTCCAGTCCCATCTGGCATCCACCAAAAGAAACCAGTGTGGAAAATAACTTTCTGAAGCACCTGGGTCTGTCAGACCAGGCTTGATGAAATAGCCATTGTATTGTACCTGTTGAACTTAGAGAGGTAAATACATCTGTTCAAGTAATTCATGTGACTGGAAAAATATAGGGCATGCTAGATGTGGGACATTTTAAAATACAAAAGAACATTTGTTCAATATTTTTTCAGGTATCTGTTGAATCTGTATCAATAAAGAAAATCATGTGGCTTAAATAGACCTTGCAGTGGCTGCTCTAAGACTGCACATACGTGGCAAGATTTTGTTGCTCACTATCTTTACCTGCTTTCACCTCTCATTGCGAGATGCCTCAGAAGCTCCCTTCAGGCACTTCTGGATTTGAATGATGTAAATAGTGGTGTCATCTGTGTGCCGTGCTGAATTCTCATTCTACCTGCTGCTTCACTTGTCGGCATGTATGTTAAATGAAAGCAGATCCCATACAAGCCAGGATGGCACACTGCGAATAGCCTTTGTCCTGAAAACATCTATGATTTATATCTGCTCTCTGTTCCTGCCTCCTCGGTCCCAGCTGGGGATGGATCTGTAGGGATGCTGCAGAACTTTGCTGCATATGACCAATAATGTCACCCTCATGCCTGCGATGTTTCTGAGAGATGATGTGAGAATGACATTGCCTGCAGCCTCTCTGTCTGAGCCAATTAAACAGAGAAATTAAACAATGCCTGAGTCAATTAAAAAGAGAAATTAAACAATGTGACAAACAGAAGGCAATGGAGACAAAGCTCACTGCTGAAGTACATCTAAGGAAGGACACCAAGTATGTGTACAGCAGCCAGTGTCCGGCCGCAGTGCTGCGGTGCCTTCCCCAGGTCTCTGCGATTGTCTCACCGGAGGGTGGGCATCATCTCAGGGTGGGGCTGGCAGCTGTAACTGCTCTGAACCCATTTCTCAGGAGATACTGCCTCCTTGGTCTGGCCTCTCTTCCTGGCGCCTTCTCTCCTGTGCTGGCAGCGGAGTCCAGCAAAGCCCCTTCCTTCTGGGGCACTTGAGCAGATGTTTTCTGGCCTCACAGGCCGGGTGCTTGGTGAGGAGTGCGGGGACTGCGAGGGACTCACGGAGCTGGCTCTGGCAAGGCCAGCATCCCTCAGACTTGCAGTAGTGCATAGTCTCAGTCTGGAGCCCACATTTGTAGCTCCATAATGATACAGACCAGCTTTGCAATCTGAAGCAACTTTTTATGGTCACGAACATGGCATCCAGCTTAATGTATGCCAGGAATCAATGAGTAATTCCTCCAGTGAGCTCGTATGTTTGGTTAAGCTACAGCATCTCTCTCTGAAAGGTAACAATCCAAGACTGAAAACTTAAAAAAATCCATAGTGTTCCTCAACCTGCTAGTAGAAGGGAGATGCTGTCTGGAGAGCAGGACAAGCCCCTTCTGGAGGCTTGCAAGGTGCAGCTGGAATATATTTTCCCAATAACTTTAGGGAAAATTATAAATCAGCACCATAAATTTATCTGTGCTTGGCTAAGTCAGCATGGAGCAGCTAGTACAGGTGCTTGGTAATGCACTAGAAGGAGTGAAAGCTACTATATTTCAAAAACCCTGACACTTTCTCCACCTTGGGAAGTGGTTACTGGAGCACCAAGAGCTCGGGCACTGTCACCAGTGTCACTTACACATTTGCCCACATGCTAGGCGCGGGGTGGACAGGAGCCCTGGGAAGTCTCTCTGTCCATTGGTGCAGCTGGCGGCACGCTGCCTCCGCGCGCAGGAGCAACGTGCGCTGCCGCTGGGGCTCCTGGGGGCAGATGATGGGCGGGGGGTGCCAACCCCAAGCCCCCCCAGCAGAGGCTGCACTGTCTACTGGGCCGGGCAGCTGGGCTCCTGGTCCAGGCTCTCCTGGGGCTCTCAGGACCTGTTTGAGGAGGCCTTTGGGTCTGCAAAACCACACAGGCAAATGGGACTCATCTGACTCATTTCAGCACAGCTCAAGGTGTGAATAGTGTCAAAGTGTAATAAGCACAGAAGGTGTTTAGCACCTTTGGAATGGTGTTAAATGGACAGACCATCATGACTTCTCTCTCTGTCCAGCTGTAAGCAATCAGGCTTTCCTGACTTTTTTTTTCTACAGTCTATTGAGTGACTTTTCTCTTCCAGAGCTGTTAATAGAAGCAACTAAGCCAGACTGTGTCTTTGCTGTATCTAATTGGCACTTTCAACTGTAAGTAAAGTGATCTGCTAATCATTTTGATCTCTGTTCAGTTCTTTGATCTAGCTGTTGTTCTCAGGTGCATATAGTGACAGCACAATTAATTAATTGCAAGTTTATAATTGTGCAGCTGCAGCATGCTCTAGTTCACTCTTGGAGTTTTACTAGTTGAGTTGCCAGGGTTTGTCATTAATTCTGGCAAACAACAGTGATCCAAAATACCATTCCTTGACCTTTTAGATTTCCCTAAGTCCACAAGTAGAGCGTATGCACCAGGGACGAGCTCCAGCTTCCTGCAAGGGCTCCCTATGGCAGCGGTGCTGCAGCACTTGGCACCTGGACCTGGCTGAGGGGCAAGGGGCCCAGCTGCGGATCCGCATTTCCTAGAGCTGTTTGATTATTTATTGGTAAGTGCTATGTGAAGCACACCATACAGCTTACAGAAAAAGAGGAGACAGCAGGAGAGCACTTAGGGGAATAACCCAAAGACCTTTGCTAGCATTAACTATTCTGTATCCTTCAGTTTGAAAGGGAATTAATTAAACCTCCTGCTGCAGGGTTTTGATCAGTCCCTGCTGCAGGACAAGATGAGACCTAGCAGAGGAGCAGGATATCCTCCATTGTATACTCTTCTCTGAAACGGCTGGCAGGAAAGTAAAGCAGATGCATCACAAATGTGATTTGTTTGTGCTGCTCCTTTCGCTCATCTGTTTTGCACACCAAAGAGCTGATGTTGCTCTTCTAACTCAGCACCAGAGTGGCTGGCATGACCTTGCATTGTGGGCAGAGATCTACACGGTACCTGTGGATGAGGTAGGTCGCATTGTGGGAAAGGGCAGGAGAACCTGTTTGCTAACACTGGTGGCTGAGGGACCTGCAAGGAGCAAGCTGCAGCCCCTTAGGGCCGGGCACACTCCTGCCAGAGCCAGCTCTGCCGCTGTTTCGTGCTCTGACAGGGCTTGTTCAGCTTCGATAGGCTCATGCTCCATGAGCTGTCAAATCTCTTTGCCAGGAGAGCCAGTGGACAAAAGAGCCTCATCTATATATTTTGCCTCCCTTAGAACAAGGCAAATATTTCAGTATCTGTTGAACAGTATTTGCATTTTGATGGATAAATTCAAGAAAAAAGGCACCACGCAATCCCAATTTGCATCCCTTATTTCCATAGAAACTACAGGAGCCTTGATTGCTTTCATGTGCTTTTGATGAAAATTGAGTGGGGTATCTTTATTCTACCATAAGGTGGGAAGAAAAATTGGCATTCAAAATAATATCTAATGGTTCAAAGGACACTTTTGCAAAACAACTTGCTGTGATTTATTAAATAACTTGGTGTTTTTCAAATAATTGGAAAAAAACTTTCCAGAAAACTTGTTGCAAGCCTTTGCTAAACTGCCATAGATTAACATCTGCTTGTGTGGAACGAGGACTGTTCACTGGTACATACATGACTGCTGCTTCTGAAATTGAGGTCATTCAGCTCCTAATCAAAGTTCAGACACTTGCAGGGAGCAATAGTTTACATATCATAATCTATACAAGTGCTTTTAAACTGTAGGGGGAAAAAATAAAAAGCGGGCAGCTTTACTGTAGGAGCAGAGGTAATTGGAGAATTAGGGCCAGCAGTCACCGGCTCAGGCTCCTGCTGCGGTGCGGGGCTCTGTGGGCAGGACGCTGCCTGCCCGTCTGCCCGCTTGCCCGGTGGGCACGGGGCTGCCTTGCCCGCGGGGCTGCCTTGCCCGCGGTGCCACCCGGGCCGGGCCGTGTCCCGGGCGGTCGGGGCCGTGTCCTGGGCACCGCCGGCAGTTGCTGACCCGCCTCCTCTATGGCTCGCTTTGCCCGCTGTTTGTAAATATTGATCGGGCTTTAAGAACAACCGTTTTCCTCTTTTTTTTTTTTTCTTCTTTTTTTGGGACAGAAGACCCAGGCCAATTACTCTCCACCTTCAGACGTCCCCAGCCACCGTTAGGCCCAGCAGCAGCGAGGGGGCTGGCGGCTGGCCAGCGGGGTCGGGGCCGCGCGCAGTGCGCGGGGCAGAGGGGTCGCGGGGAGCAGGGGCTGCTCGCACGCGGCTCAATCCAATTATCGTTTCCTGCTTAGGAACCTCTTGGAAGTACTTTGGTGCCTGATTCATTAATGTGGTGCCTGATTCATTAATGTGGTGAGGGGCTGCTTTGCAGTTTCTGTCTGCTGGAGCAGGTTGGATTTGCTGTGCTCGTACTGCTCATCCTGACACAAGGCCATTTATATTTGATGGTGTTTGGATGAATTATGCACATAGCCACTAAGAGAAATTTAATGATGGGTTTCGTCTTCTTTTTTATAGATTTCAGCCTTTGAATTAAGCACCAGTTCACTCTCAGTGCTACAGAGGATAAAGGGAATATCCCAGTCCCTGCATCCATCACAGCTGCTCTGCGGAGCAAAGTTAACAAGTAAACAGTAATCGCCCACAATTATTGCCCATTACGTGCTCTCTTCACCTGAGATCACACAACAAAGCACAAGTATAAAGTCACAGGAGGAGCTCGGTGGCAAGGAGCTGTCAAGATGAAATAACAGCAAAAAGACCTGTCAAATGCTGGCTCTGTGAAAGACCTAAATCCTCTCCTGATGGCCCCTTGCTGCAATGTACAAGAGCTACTTCTATGTAATTATAAATTGTCTGCAGGGCTTATCTGAGAGGTTCAGAGTTGACATTACAATAATAGGGTGGGTGAGCTTTATTTAAGGGATAATGTTCCTGGCAGTGGTGTATACATGGCAATAAATGAGTGTGGAGAGTGATTAACAGCAGCACGGAGCCTACGTGGTCCCTACTGTGTGGCCAGAGGAAAAGGAGCCTGCCAGGTCCCTGAGCGGCAGGGAGGTCTCATGGGTCCGGTGGGGCTCCACGTGTGACAGCCTGAGGGTGGCATGGGGCTCCACTGTGGCTGTGGGGCTGTACATCTAGCCATGGGGTTCCATGGGCAGCAAGGGGCTCCGCGCTGGGAGGGCTGAGGTGGATGCACGCAGGGTGGACAGGGTCCCGTCGAGAGAGGTGAGAGGGAGGATTCATGTCGCTTAACTCTGGACACGTACCAGTGCCACATCTCCATGAAAGCTGTCTGCCTGGACTCTATAGCTAGCAGAGAGGGAAGGGCAATTTTTTGGTGTGGTTTACCTGACCTACTTTAGATGCTTACTTTAGGATGAACTGAATTTTTCTCAGAATTGCCTTTTCTCTCCTTTTGCTATAAAAAAAGCAGAAGGTGATGAGCTCAGATGTGGACCTGCAAGTCAGGAGGGATTGATCCTGTTGGAAATACCTTACTCACTTTGGCCAACGTTTTCTCAGTGTGCTTCTCTTGTTCTACTTTGTTTTAAGGATGAATTTTCTACGGATGAATTTTCTACAGTGTTTCCATAGAAGTATAAGTTAGAAAGGGAAGGTGCAGAGAACGAGCCTTGCACCTGTGCATTCAAGGTAATTTTTTGTTTTCTTGAGCCAGATTTGCCCTGAAGGTAGGTAGACCTGAGCAATATTTGACCCCCTGCCAGCCTTGGGCAAGGCACTTTCTCCTGTCTCCCTGCTCCCACCCTGCAGAAAAGGGACAGTAAAGCTGAGGATGGAGGGGCTGCTGTGAATCCAGTTGCTTGCAGGGAGGATCTGTGCAGTGGCTTGGCTGTCTGCAAGCATGACAGCAGCGAGATGGGGCTGGCTGCCAGCCCTTCATTAGAGACAGCCCCACAGCTTGCATGCAGAACGTTTTGGCTTTGGAGTCAATACCTGAATCTGGCACTTTGTATTAGGGCAAAAAGAAAAAAAATAAAATTGTGGATCCACAGTCTCTGGCTCAAATGTGTCCAAAGCCTCCATGGGAGCTCAGTGCCTGGAGGCAGCTGTGATGTTATTACAGCTGAACATGGTGGGAGGGCAGCTCATCACTGGAGCTCTGTTTAGGGCAGCAGCCCCCATAGTCTTCACGTGAACTGTCAGGTTGCAGTGAAGCACAGGGATCCATTTCTGTTTTAAGAGGAAAGGAAATGTCCCTGCATCTGAATGCATCAGCCATGAGGGGGCAGGCAGATACTTGCAGGATGAGTTTCCTGCAGAGGAGGCAGACTTCCCAACTGCCCCAGTAATTGGGAAGCAGTAAAAAGGCAATGTGCCTGTTCCATGAGCTCTGATCCCATCACCAAAGAGACTGATTTAGATCGGTGGAGCTGCCAGTCTGGTCCAACTCGGGGGAGTTAGTGGTAATATTAACTGGAGGAAATTCTACAGCGTAAGTATTAGCCTTGTATTATGTAGCATTTTTAAGTGCTTCATTAATTTACAATTCCACTTTTTATTAAATTAATTTGCATATTAATGAGAAAAATAAGTGGATCCAGCTCTCTTCTTGGAGTAGCAATAATATGCAGCCCATATGTGAATGAGTGCCTGAGCAGAGGGTGAGGCAGCTCTGCATTTCAGGTCCCAGGAGCTTCCACCTGTGCAAGGGGGCTGCCGCGCTCCCTCCCAGCGAGAGGCATCCCCTCTCCTCTCTGCGTCCTTGAGGAAGCCTCTGTAGTTGGTCTGGCTCCTTGTGCAGGGGCATGTGCAGGGAACTATAATGCAGACTAGGGCCTCCACCAAAGCGCACAGTAAAAGGCTCTAGGAAAATGCAGGAGCAGGATGCAACGATCCTGTCTCATCACGGAAGATGCCTCTTGCTGTGGCCAACATGCAGCCTTGCCCTCCTCGACAGAGCCATCGTCATCCCTACTGTCAGGCTCTTCTCCTTCTCCAAGAAATAAAGGCTATGACAGTAAAATGCATCAGGACTGAAGAGCCCCTGCATACTCTCCTCTGGGCATGCTGGACAAATCGAAGAGTTTAGCTGAGGGTAAAAGAAAAAAAATATTCTCATAGACAGGCACCTTTTGAAATGTGCACCCAGTGCTCCCCTCTGACACGTGTCAGCCAACGGCCCCGACAAAAGCCCTCAAAAGCTTGGTGTCTGTTCCTAATTGAGGATCATTGCTCTTCAGGGAGACTGACGTCATGACAACTCTTGACTGGCAGGTATCAATTCTGGAGTGAGGCAGAGCATACTTTTATGAAGTAAATAGCAGAGACCATTCTGAAATCACTGGTGTCGAGCAGCTTGGCTAGTATTTGAAGTGTGACAAAGGTGGCGTTTTTGTCTGCAAGGTTTTTTTTGTTTTGTTTTGTTTTTTTTTCTAGAGAGAATTTCAGACATGGTTACAGCCAGGCAAAGTAAAAAAACCCCAAAAAACTATCCACCAGCCTCTTTGCCCCCTGGCCCTCAGATCAATAGATAACATCTCTGGTGCCTCCACAGACTCCTAAACTCTCTACTGGCATACAAGCATTTCCTTCAAGGTCCTTCTGCACTGCTTCAGAGAGTAATAATTTAATGATTATATTCTTCAGGGCTTTACTAATATAAGTTACTGAAAATGAGATGCTCTCCACCAAACTGTCTTTGCTTCCAATCTCTCTTATCATCAGATTTGCTGTTACTCTCACAGGCAGCAATCCCACATGTTCCTTTTCCTTTTTAGACAGGTTAATTTAATAAGCCTTTTAATTTTTTTTTTCCCCCAATAGCATCCACATGTCTGCTAAGAGAACTTTGACTCTTATTACCTCATGGCTTACGTGCTGCGATGACTTCAGTAGCTGTAAGCCACAAGTGTGGATCTTCTTCTGACCTATACAGCCGGTAGATGACAGGAGCTTCTGGACTCCAGGAGCTCACAAACTGTAGTTCCTTGCAACTTAGTAGAGGAACACCAGGGGCATTGTGTGTGTGTAGGGGTTTTTTTAGAAAGGAAAATTGAGCAATAAACATCCAGAGAAATGAGACATTTAAACATTCAAAGTAATTGATACCAGGAAAAAAATGATAGGATGAAATCTATTCCTGCAATAAACTGTCCATTAGTTGGGCCATCAGCATAACCCTGATCTAAAGTTATGAGGATCCATTACAGATATAATCAAATACAATTTTCTATATTCCATGAATCAAAAGCACCATATGTATTAAGAGCCTAGTTTGTCTTTTTGTTCCTGCCTTCTCCTGGAACAGTATATATCTGATTTCTTGTGTTATATTGCTCTGATGTCTGCTAAGGGCACCATGCCCTAGAAATTCACATTAAATAACTGAGAGTGAGCACTAGAAATGAAAAAAGTGAAATACTATCTAGACAGCTGGAAGTAAAAATATGAAAAGTGTTGCACTTACAGAAAGAAAAAAAGCCTATTTTTATGACTTGAATAGACAGTTTGGTATAAAGAGAAATTCCTCACCCAAGATCAGACATACAGCTGAGCTGCAGCAGGCAGCCTGAAATGTTGTAATCCACAATATGCCAAGGTGCAGTACAGATACTGGCTTCAAAGAGCGGGCTAGGATGTGGATACGGATGTAGAGCATGCAAAAGCACAGAGGTTCCCAAACTTGCTGGGCTAATGATCAATGCCATCCCAGGACAAGTTTTGGCTTCATAAGCATGCATGCATCAGGCTTTTAATGGAGACACTACAGACAGGGGGGGAGTCTGCAGCCAGATGTGGTCTGCAGGCTGCAGATGTGTGCTCTCTGACACTGAAGGATGCTCCTTTCATTCTCAGGGGACTGACTTCCAGCTTGTCCTTTCTTTCCCTTTGTTCTGTAAATTTTTCCATTTTTTGCCATCGACCACATTGCCCTTCTTCAGCAGCCCACTCCCTGGTCACTGCCTTACTGTCCTTGCCTCTGCTCAGCGAGGGATTTATGTGTTTGGGCATGTGACAAATCCCATCCTGTCCAGCTCATGGACATGTCCTAGGTCCAACTGAAGTCTCTGGCTCTCAGTACCCACATCATACCAACTGTCGTCTCTGAAATACAGAGAAATCCATAGCTGGAGTGGCTTGTCCGTGTTTCAGGAAGACCTGCACTGTCCACAGCTTTGGCATTGCCCTTGGCCCTGGACCCCCTCTGTCCTTCAGCTCTGCATGCAGCAAGGTGACCCACTGGATAAACCACGCACCCTGCATTTTTTTGTTTCCAGGCAATTATCAAGGGCTTTGCTTTGACATGAAATGCCTTTGCTGATGACAGAGAAACCAGTGGCCAGGGGACACTTTATCAGAAGAGCCTAGAGGGAACTGTCTTGGTTTGTAAGGGCTCACACCTCCCGTCAGAGGTTCCCCACATCTTTGAACACTATTGTCCAGAAAGGTGTGTGTGACCTGCATGTGGGCCCCAACACAGAGGTTTGGGGGTGGGTAGCAGCATCAGCAGGAGCCTGCTGTCTGGAGCGATCTCCTGTCCTCGCCACCTCATCAATTCTCCAGCTGTTCTCTAATCTCATCTGGAAAAAAAGAATTCTGTCTCCCTAGCCTATCCCATTGATTCATCTGTCTCAGTTCTCCATAGGTGCCTGTCCATAAGAAGGGATGCTTTAATTTATTTGTCACACAGGACTTTTATGCCATTTTCTCCAGTATTATATACATACTTCCACTGCTGACCTGCATTATTTGGCCCTACAAAACCTTTTGAGCAACACCCAGCAGGGAAGACGCTCTCCAGAAGAGCACTCTGACACCGTGGTGTTGCTGGTGCTCAGAGGATTTGCCGTGTACCTTGGCTCCATCAGCCTGACAGACTCCAGGTCGGTGGAGCCTGACCGAGTACCGGTCGGTGTCCCTGCTCCCGGGAGCTGTCGTGCACCCTGGGTCTTGGTTCTTGCCCTCTGTCATGTTTCACCTTGCAACGTGGTGCAGGCTCCCCGAGGGCAAGCTCCCCCTGTGCGGGCTGACCCTGCTCAGAGAACCAGGGTGAGACCTGGGAGAGGTTTTCTTGAGTGAAGCGGGAGCAGCAGTGGGTCTTTCACACCAGCGTGGGGGTCAGCTTTCAGGGCATGTTGCAGGCTTGCTGCTAGATTCTAGGGCAAGGAACAAAAGGTTATAAAAGGGTAATATTCTGTTGGTAATTAGGACACAAGTTAGTGGCCTTGTAATCAGCCTGAGTCAATTAATGGATGTAAGATGCTGAGAGAGTCCCACTGCAGGGGATGGGAAGTGAAAGCCTGCTGAAGGCATCGAGTGGGAGAGGGATCGCATCCCTTGGCTGAGTGGGATGCTGCCAGCAGCCAAGACGAGAGAAGGAGAGGCAAGAAGGAATGAAATCTGGTTTTGGATTTCTTTGCCTGAGAGCTGGGATCAGCCAGATAATGAGGCAGCAAGTTCTGAGGGCAAAGGAAGAGCTCGGGACATGGTTAGCTGCTCATTAGAAGCCAGAGACGTATTAGCTCTCAGCACAGTTGCTAGCTCTTTGCTCTGGCCAAGCCTTTGAATGTCCCTGGAAGGAGGGTTTGCATGCTGCTCCCTGCAGCCTTGGCACCCAGCAGCTGCTGACTGCTCGTGAGCGGCACAACAGCAGCTCTGAAGCTGCTGTGCTAAAGGCTTGAGAAATTAATTTTGCCTGTCAGAGATTCAAATGTAAGTGTGTGAACTGAGGTTCAGCAAGGTAAGCTAACTCACCTGGCTGCACTCCAGTTCTGGGAATGCTGCTGACCGCAGGGAGGGGAAGGCCACCAAGTACCTGCCTGTGTAAGCTGGTATTGTCTTCCACATAAAACATGCCCTTAATTAATAGCTAGCATGAACCTAAGCCGCTATCTCTGTTATCAATTTGTGGATGTGGTTGGATTGTCTGTCTCCCAGGACAGTAATATCCCTTCATCTTATTGCAAATTGCTCGCAGCATCCTTCTATTACATAGGCTTAATGCTTGAAAAATAGAGATTTAATACTCCACCATATCAGACTAAGTGAGGTCAAAGCAATTCATATTCACAATCCCACAAAGCTCCTGACAGTGTTGCCTGTGAGAAATGTGGATATGGAGCTAGCAAACCGGGGAGGTCTTGCCCATGCTCCCAGCTGTCCTGCACCAACAAGGACCACAATGGCCCCCCACAGCAGGAGCATTGGTTCCATTCCCTGGGAGGTGAGCAAATGCTGTGCGTGCATGGCTGTGGAGGATGGGGGGCTAGCGAGGCCCTGCTGCCAGGCTGTGCCAGCCCCCCCCTGCACTGCACCCCCACCCATCCCGACGCTGCTGTGGCCCCTTCCTGCGTTTTGCTCTTTTGCCGTGTTTTTCTAGACCAGAACAGCAGCAGCACATGTATTTTCTGTGTGTGATACAATCAGTACACTGTGCGTGTTTCCAGGGTGCTGACTGTTCCCCAGGTGTTGGATGGTTGATGTGTTTTTGATAAGTTGTTTGTAAGTAAGTTGTATGCAAGTTTCCTACGAACTGCCAATTGTCACCTTGCCGCCTGAACAGGAAGCCTAGGAGTAACACATCCTGTATTTACATGTTTATTTTTGTCCTGAAATGTATATATTTTTAGAGAAATTAATAGCTGGTGTGTGTGCAAGCCTTGAGGGTTTCCTCCCCAGCAAGAAAAGATTTATCTCCAGGGATGATGTGTATATTGCCAGGACACATTCCTTCTGCATTTACTTTTATGTGCGTGCCAGGACATGGATTTCACCTGCAACTCATGAGAAAATATCTAAGCATGTAAAATAAATGGGAAGTTTAGGTACAGAGGGATTTATGTGCAGAAATTAAACATGAGTTAGAAATATCCCTTTGCCTTGCACAAAACCAGTGTAACAGACATAATTCTCCTGGTGTGAGCTGAATAGACTTGGAGCTACCTCCTTCCCCAAACTGCAAGACAATCCCGGGCTGATAAACAGCCTTGCTGGCTGTACCTCACGGTTAGGAGGGTCTTGCCTGGACGCTTGGGTACAGGAAACAGCCTTTAATGGCACAAACCAGGGCGGTCTCTGAAATGTGTGAAGGCTGTCTATGACAATTCAGGGGTTCCAAGGGCAGGGGTTGTTCCCTGGCTTTTGGGCCAAGGTGGCCAGCCAGGATACGAAACATCAGTCTCCTGAGAGGGGACTAGAGGCAGAGCCCAGAGGTACCAGAGCAGGTGCAGCAGAGGAGGTGAAGGACTGTCCTGGGAGACAGGAGGATTTTGTTTGCCTTTTTCCATTGCTGTGTATAAGGACTAATGCAGTCAGGGGCTTCTGATGCCTGGACCCATTCCAAGGCTGTGACCATCCATGGGATGCTGCATGCTCTGCAGGAGGGTCATTTGCAGAGGTCCTGGGAGCTGCCACTGGTAGCTGGCTCCACTGTGGCTCATCCCCATCCTCTGGCTGTGGCGCCGTTGTGTGATGCTAGAGGTGGTACTGCAAAGGCTCCTTGCATTTTTCCTGGCCTTAAGAAGCTCCCCCTAAGGGAAATTGCCTCTGACCTTGGGAAAGGGGGCCTCTGACATGTATCTCTTAATTAGTGGGCAGCAGAAGGAAGGTTTATATCCCTGTCTCCAAGACCTGCAGAAGTTCCAAGAATCATTTAAGAGAATGAGACTAAAGATGATCTGTATCATAGACTATATTTTGCTTGGACAAAAACTATAGGCTATGTAGAAAGACTATTTTGCTTCAACACTGAAAAAGTAGGATTTTGGAATCTCAGAGATAATGAGACTGTGATAGGGCTGCACTGGAGACCTGAACGTTTGTCAGCAAGATGCCAGATGGGGAGCATGGCGCGCTCTGCTCCAGCCTCAGAAGAACACATCCCATTGGGAAGCATCAGTGCTGTCATGCCAGAACGGGCTGCCTTTCTGCTGGCTTCTGCACAGTGCTTGGCAGTAGCACACTGTCACTAAAAACACTACTGGTCACAAAAAAGGATTGTTTCCAAGTTTGAGGAATTCTTAGAAAGAAACTGCTGGACTAAAATTAACTGGCTCAGCTCACAGTGAGGTCTACAAAAATACCTTGATTACAGAAGGAGAGGTGGTTGCAGAGAGCTGCTGAGGTTTTCCCTGCTGGAAGCAATCTACTGGTGACCGTGGGTTACACCGACACGATGGTGAACGGCACCTCTGCAGCAAATGTTTCCAGTGAGGGAGCTGGCAGGACCATGTGGTGTCTTCTGTGGCACCGCGACACACTGACGAGCTCTGACGGATGGCTAATTGCTCAGGGTAGTCTGACATAATGGAGCAGTTCTGAGAGCACCTTAGCTGCAGAGGTCAGCAGTGACGCAGAAGGCATAATTTTTCATAGCGTGCTCCTTGTATCCTACAACTCCTTCTGTAATGGACTAGCAAATTACCACACTATTTAAAAGGTAGCAATTTATAACATTTTGATAACTGCATGCTCCTGAGGCTGTATCATCTGTGCCTGTGGAGAGAATGAAAGAGAGCACTACCTCCCTGCAACATGGGCATGGGCATGTAGAAATACAAACGCACGTGTGCCTCTGCCATCCCAACGCCTTCCCTCCAGTGGAGATCAGGGTTCATCAGGTAGGATCCTGGAAAAGACCTCTCCCTCTCAGGCATGGGCTGTCTCTCGTTCCTGCTAATTTCAATGTATTTCTGGTTTGGGGACCGTGGTGAGGTTCCAGTGCCCACCCAGTCTTACTGTTTCCTCACTCAGCTCCCTGGAGTCCATGTGGGCATTGCTCATCTGGATGCACTTGGCAGCTCTCATGTATGCACTGTCTCCTGTCACAAGGAATTACTTTAATCCCCAAGAGGTGTCTGGGTGGTTGCTCCCACAGAGGAACTGCAATCATGACAAAGCGGCAGAGCTCACTGAACCATAGTGACCCCATTACAAAGCCCCAGAGTCAGCAGGCATCTTTTTTTAAGATCTCTCCTTACCTCTTGTTGGGAATGCACCCTGGGACTCTATCCCATGTGCAGCTGCCATTGTGTCTGTTTGCTGTCTGCAAATGCACTCTGACCACCATGCACACATCTAGCTGCCCCATTCACCGTATTTTAAATACGTGCTGCCTCTCTGCTGCTGCTGTTCTGCACTGATGTCTCCTGTGCTGCATGAGAGGAATCTCCCTTTATTTCTTGCCAAGATGAATCTGAAGAATTGAGTGCCTGAAGAATTTGCATAGAAACATTTATCCCTCTCAAGTAAATAAAATCTTACCCCAAGGTCATGGCAGCAGGTCAGCTCTTCCCACACAAATTGGGCCCTGTGCAATTTCCTTCATTGAAGCCGTTTTCTTCAGCAGAACTGCCAGGCACCGTGTCCTAGGAGGAAAGGAGTGGCAGGATCAGAGTGTGCTGGCGTGGAGTCTGGGCAACTGGCAAGTCTCCCCATCACACAGCAGTAATTAGCAGAGCAGAGGAAAGTGTGCATCCAGCCACATGAGGCTGCTGCAGTGCTCGGGGTGGATGAAGGGGTGGATGAAGGGATGCCGGTTCACTGGCTCCAGCCTGAGCAATGGGTGTTGTTATCCTCTGCAGAGCAGGCTGGGAGCTAAGGAGCAGTGGGAGTGAAGTCCCAGGAAGCCAGGAAAATTGGATGATAGTACTGGACTTGGAGGACACGTCTTCTGGAGATGTTGATGCTGCAAAATGTGCAAGCCTACAGCAAGTCATTCTTTCCAAGAGCAGATGTGTGTTTGCTTGCCAAGTGTGCTTGACTCCACGTGCACGGGTAAAGCCACGCATCTGTGTTTGTGTAGACAATTTGCAGCAAGTCTGCATGTGAGTGTACGTGTTTGATAGCAAAGTGTTCCTGCATTAGTACCACAGCAACATTTTTTATTAACTGTCTGCTTTCCCTCTGGAGTGATGTAACTTTGCTCCATGCAGGAGAGATGGGTCCAATTAATCGGATGGATAAAAGTGGTTAATGCACCTTAGAGAAGCGTAATTTAATTGGAAATGATTATTATGTGCCGCTCCTATGTAAAGAGTGTGAGAATCAGCACTAATGACTCTGTTATGAACATAACTTTTAATTGCTATATGGTTCTGTGCTTTAAGTCTTTTTCTGGGTATGCTTTTGTTTCCCAGAGATTTCAGGTGGGGTGCTGATTGCAATGACACACTGGGGACAAACAAGGCACATTCCAGTGAGTTGTGGCTGTCAGTCCTTGAAATCTGCAGAGATTGGCTCTGTTTGCAGTGTGCCAAGGACTCCCAGGAAGCAGCATTCCTGGCTGGTGGCACGAGCCCGCACCCTGCCTCCTTGCCCACTGCTGATTCCCTGTTTGACTGAGGTTTGCTTTCCAGCAGTTATGCCCATGGTGGCAAAAGCTGTTCTCTGCTTCATTGTTTGCCTTGCAGTTTGGCATTGCCTTTCTCACCACGTCTCTGCCAATTCAAATGTAGTCTGTAGGACATTGCTCCTTCCCTTTCTGTGTGCAAACTGCATTAGAGGCAGCACACACAGGTAGGTTGTGCTGAATGGCACGTGCACTGCAGGCAGCTCTTTTTGCTCCCACGTAGGCTGTGGATGCTGTGAGATTAAAGCTGGTGACGTTGGTAGTAGTCGTCCCCCTGCCATAGTACAGATTGTGTACAGGGATGTTCGCCTGTGGAGCTAATGAGCAACAACTGGATGAGAGATGGAAAATTAAGTCTGTGTAACCTGCAAAGAAGGCAACAAAACAAGGAAAGGAAACTTTTCTCCCCCACAGAACTGTGAAATACTCCCAGTTCACAGGCCACTCGTGGCATCTTTTACAGCCCCTTGGGTTTTGCTGCAACACAGGAATGGTGCTTACACAGATGGTGAAGATATGTTTTTATAAAGACATGGAAAATGTCTGTGAGTAGACAAGGTATCAGGCCGTCATCAGCACAAATGTATCTGTGCATTGTTATCCTGTTTTCCAGGCTCCCGGACAAGTGCCACTACAACCAACAATTTTCCTGTCCTTTTTTCCTTTGCTTGTACAAGTATCTTAAACCAAATCCCTCATTCCCAGCAGGAACAGAATGCACTGCTGGGTATAGAATAAAAAAAATCAGGATTTTGAATCCATCAAGGAGAAACAGGGGAAAAAGTTTCTGTTGGATGTAAACCCAACCAGTGTTCACTGAGCTCCCTGCGCCCCCCTGACCGGCTCCTGCCCATGCTGGGGACCCTGGGGGTGGCTGTTCCCCCTCCCCCTGGAGAAGGAGCCCAGCAGTGCCCTGGACCTACAGCGCTGTGCCCCCCAGCTGGTGCCAGCTCCACCGTGCCAAGCTCTGGGCAAAAGTGGGGAATGAACGTGTGATACGACTCTCACTGCCCTTTCTCTGCTGCGTGGGATGGAGTCCCATGCAGGGATTAAATTAGCCCTGACTGCTGCAGGCTGAGCATGGGTCGTGGCCAGAGCACGCGGTCAGTGCTGGGAACTGCATCTGATGACTTTGTCCTTTCCCTCTTTCAGTCTCCTCCTCCTACATGGAGCAGAGAAGAGGTACATCTATTTGCTGGAGCCAGAGGAGTGAGAGCGGACTGCCTGTCCCTGAGGTGAGTGTGCAGGGTGGACTTGTCTGGTGGTGACAGCAGTGTGATAGGTTTTACCTGGTTGTCTGGCTGGCCCATTTATTTGGAACAAAACACATTCAGAAATGTGTCTGTGTCGGCAGTGCTGCGGTAAGCAAATATCCCTGAACAAAGAAGGACTTGGGGAGATTTTTATACGGGTCAGATGTTTATCAAGGGGCAATGTAAAACATAGAAAAATTAGCTGGTCAGTGTCCCAGGGCTGTTTGGACCCTGGGAGCATGGAGCTGAGCTGTGCCAGCAGCAGGTCTCTTCTCCTTGCCCTGGCAGCAAGGGCTTTCCCAGCGTCCTCATGCCCGCCTGCCTTCAGGAGCCACCACCAGCGGCTAGTGTCCCCATCCCCTGCTGGGAGCGCCTGTGACAGCAATGTCCTGGACAGCTCCTGTACATCACCCCGGCCATGCCCCTGTGGCTGAAACCCTCCCTGTAAGCAGAAACTGGAGAAGCTGAGGCTGAAGAGGGTGCAGACCACAGGCCAGGGCATCCCAGATTCCCACTCCAGGATGTTCATCCCCTGAGCTTGCTGGGTTCCTCCTGGTTCTCCAGATCATTATCCCAAAGGCTTGTTTCTAGTCCTCTGGCAGCACTGTAGAGATCTGAAGTTCATGTGTCGGCTCTGACTCAGGGGTCTCTTCTGAGTCTAAGGTGCTTGGGGCAGCCCCCCCTTGGTCAGATTCCCAGCACTAACATTACCCTCTTCGCTGAGCTGATGTCATTGTGGCCACATCTGTTGGTGAAAGCACATAGATGATCAGTGAAGAAAGAGCTGGAGATTAAGTGGAGCTGAGATGCATGAATGCCTGTTATCACCCTGCTTGGAGCGGCAGGACCAGGGAAAGGGAGGAGGAGTCCCCTGTTCTGGGAAAGGGCTCTCATCCACCAGCACAGTGGCACCGTGCCGTGGGCACTCCTGCTGCCACCTGCAAGCAGCCTCTGACCCTCTGAGGCAGGAAAGTAGCATCTTCTCTGTTTCCCAGGTAGCTCGGGATGCACAGAGGAGCTGGGTGGCCCATCCAGCCATGCTGAAATGACGTGAGCCGGGGCAGCAGTGTGCAGGGCACAGCCGGGTGCTGGGGTGACCAAGGAGGAGACACTCTGAAGAGGACAAAGGCAGAAACCTCACCGCCATCCAACAGGTAACAACAGCCTGAGGAGGGGACTGGCACGAGCATGGTAGTCCTGCTTTTACATTTCAAATGTGTGCATTGCAGATGATTCAGTGTAGAGGGGAGAGGAAGGGCCAGAGGGGACAGTGGATCTGAAACGGCCCATGGCTTTGTGTTTGTGCCACCTCTTGGGCCATTCCCAGGCTGGCATATCCCTACCACCACTCAAGGACCTGTCAAAGAAATTAGGAGACACAACCTATAAATAATGAAGCCCAAGACATCCTACGTAAATTTAAGCACAAAAGGAAAAAGCCCATGTGGGCTCACCATTTTCCTTGACAGTCTCCACTTTGCACCTTGAATTTCACGACCATTATTTTCCTCTCTAGTAGGGATGTACAACAAAGGCAGAGTGAGCAGGCTCTGAGGGATCACAGACAGCCCTCAAAGCAGCATCTTTGTCATGCAGAATCAAAACCCATCTCTTGTTATTTATTCATAGCAGAGAAAAAGGAACTCCTGAACCATTGTGAGGAGGAAGAAGGGTGTGTGTGCATGTGCACGTGTGCGTGCAGAGAGCAGGGAGGCACCCCACAGCCGCGCTCCCCGTGCTGCTGAGCCGGACCCTTGTGTGTCAGTCCAAGAGCGTGCCGAGCCCGCCAGCGCTGACGGGGAGCCCAGGCAGCCCCAGGAGCTCTGCCTTTCTCTCCCCTGCACAGCCTGTGCTCCAGCCTGAGGAGCCGATTTTTTATTTAAGTGCATTTGAAATGCGCACAGAAGATCCTTCCGGACCCGAGGCACCCTGGCGGGCTGGTGCCTGGGGGGGGTCCAGCCGAGGATGGCGGGGGGCTCTGCTGGGGTGGGTGAGGGTGTGCAGTGTGGCTGTGCCTCCCAGCAGGGCACTGCCCTCGCCTGCTCCCACTCCTGCTGGGGTGGCACGGGTGATGCTGAGGGGCACATCCTCCCCCCTGGCCAGCCCTCCCTTCCAGCAGGCTCCAGAGAGCTCCAGGCTGGGCTGGGCTGTGGTGCTGCCAACACACCCTCTGCCTCTGTGCTTCCATATTTTTGCTTTTGGCTTAGACTGAAGCTAGGGATTGATCATGCACGTGAAAACCAAACACGCCAGCCCGCAAAGACACTGCAGCCCCTGCTGGAGATTTCACTTGAGCGCAGCAGATCTCATCTTTCAAGTGCTCCTTTTAATTTCGCTCTCCATCTACCGCCTGAGACTGAGCAGGTTGTGGAACCACCCTTGGTGCGAGGGAGAGCTTCGGGCTCCTTCATCGTGCTCATGGCAGGAGACTCGGATGCCACCAGCCTCTGGCTGTGGTCCGCAGGCTGAGCCTTGTGGATGCCTGCTCTCCTCGTGCCTCTGAAGATGGAAAGCTGGTGGAGAGGGGCCCGGTCTGTGCGGTTTGATTTGTTTCCCGCGGCAGGTCAAAGTAAGTGTTAGTCTCCTGGCTGCAGGCGCATCGATCTACCTCCCTCAGGACCATGTGCAAATACAGACAGGAGGGAAGGAGGCGGCTGCGGAGCATGTTTTCATTCTGTCCTCGTGGCCCCTGTGGGAGAAAGGCAGGCAGGCTAGACAGGCACAGCGGTGGGGAGTTTACCGAGGGACATGGCTAATTGTGTCTCCAGGTCTGTCTCTTCCCCAGCAGGTGCCCAGAGCTTTCCAACCACAGTCTCTCCGTCAGCAGAGCTTCCTTTTAAAACCTGTTTCAGGAGCCCACGCAGGGAAGCTGTAACCCCGGGCACTGCAAGCCCAAGGAAGCAAGAAGAGTCTGTCCTCCTGCAGCCAGGGGAGGCTTGGACCCGGGGCAGGACCGGGGTGGCAGTGGTCTGCAGGGGTCCCACCCCAGTCCTGCCAGCAAACGGGGCAGGGCACTCGCTGTGCTGCTCCTCTGAGTGCACTTGCAAACTGAGCTGATTTAATAAACAACAGGAGTGTTTTCCCAGACCACATGCTGAGCTGTATTCAAAATACATTTGTACGAACATCAATTTTTAATGCAATTTATGCCAAATGTTGTTGCAAAAAGCAGCCGTTAACATGACATTAATTCAATCACTGGAAATACAGTACGTGCTGCTAAATGAAAACATGTTATTAGTCAATTAGATTAACTGGATGTAACTCTTCCAAACGCAATGTATTATGGTTTCTACATGGTTAATTACGTTGTACAAATTACACAGCAATAAGGCTTAGCACTGGACACACACATACAATTAATACATAAGCAGAAAAAACAGCTTGCAATTCACAGTTGAACTCTGTAAAAATTATTTTAAATATAAATATCTTGCAAGCTTGAAATAAAGAGACAGAATTATGCTGATATTATAATGGGAACAGGGCAATTTCTAAAAGAGCCAGGAACGTCTTTGCTGTGAGATCACAGATGTTCATGGTTGCTTTCATAACGAGTTTTAATCTGCTTTAAAAAAAAATTTTAATTTTAAACAGGAAGACTCCTGGCCCTGGTGAAGTCCCTCCCTGTGCAGGAATCTCTCAGCACCCACGCAAGCAGCGACTTTGCTGCCTCCTCCTTTGTTTGTGTTTTAGGATGAATTTGTGCCCACTTGTGGGGAATTGTGCCAGACTTTGGCACCAGGAGCGGGCATTGTGCCTGACAACCGTGCGACATGCCGCAGGCACCACAAACCCACTGCACAGCATATGTGCCACCACAAACACCGCCGGGGGTGGCGGCAGGCGGGCCGGCACCGGCTGCAGCGTGCTGCTTACGTAGGGAGCCTCGCAGCTCTGCCGCCTCTGGGGATCCCCGTGGGGGGGGAGGTCCACAAGTGCCCAACCCGAGAGGCCCCTGGAAAGAGGAGGCTTGTTCCTGGGAAGGACACGCTTCCCTGTGGCCAGGAGGGCAGCTGCAGCCCAGCAAGCTGGATGTCCCAGGAGACAGCCCCACGCTGTCCACAGTTTGTGGGAAGGGGCTGCACCACCCAGCCGGAGCTGCCTGGGGACCTCCACCTGGAAGGGAGCTCTGCACCGCTCAGGTCCCAGCACAAGGTTGCTGGCATCCCTGGAAGAGCAGAATGCCCTCAGCCCCCCAGATTCACCAGGGCCAGCCTGGAACCCTGGAGAAACACCAAGTGAAGAGGAGAGCTGGTTCTGGCAGAGCAGTGTGTGAAGCAGAGGCAGCTAACACGGAGCACTGCAAACCGAGCAGAAAGCCACTGCAGCTCATGCGTGGTAACAAGCGGCATCCGCATCTGCTTGGTACCTCAGCTGGATGGGGAGTGAGCCCTTGACTTCCCAGCTGGGGCTGGAATGTGCCTCTCCTCTGGTCCTGTCCCAGACGGTCTCCTGTGTTTCTCTTGCTGCTCCCTAGCGCAGCCCTTCTCCTCCCTCTTACCCAGCGAGGTTGTAGCTTAACTCACAGTGTGCTCTTTGCTGGACCCAGCCGTGGCAGCCCAGTCCCCCCTCGCCTGTTGTCACAAGGGAGCTGCCCCCCTCTGCCCTGCTGCTGGCCCTTTCCACCCGCGCCGGGGGGCTCCTTTGCACTTGCAGGGGCTGGTAAATCTGCTGCAGGCCGTTGTCCCTTGGGGATCCGGGACATGGGCTGGTGGCTCCCCCTCCCCTGGGACCCTTGGGACACTGCACTACAGAAACACCCAACTGCACATCATCCTGCAAACAGGGCGTAAACAAGCAGGTTGTGGAGCCTGGAAATGTGTTTTTATTGCTATTGTTGCAATAATTATCACAGTTCATGCAAATGTGACTCTTCTCCTCAGATACTCAATCAGTAATCTCAACAGCACCCCAGCAGTGCTGTGAAGGTCAGAAGGGCGGGGGAGCAAGGGTGGGGTGAGCTGCACCAGGAGCACTCTCTGCCTGGTGCTGGTGCCTCTGTGTTGCCGAAACAACCCCAGCACCGCAGGGCTGAGGAGGGTGCGACCAGGAGTGTAAGGGGGGGAAAGGAGAAGTGGAGTGATGGATAAGTAAAACACAAGGCACAACACAAGCAGGCTGTGCTCGCAGGCTGCTAGAGGTGTGCAGTGCTAGCTGGGGAGGATGGGCCAGCCCTCGTTCACAGGTCTCGGTACCAGTACAGAGACAAGGCACGCACGCAAAGCCAAGGAGGAGCTGTGCAGAGCGCGGTGCAGGGGGAGATGCTGGGATGCTAATGGACGTGATGGGCACAGTGTTTCAGCAGTGCCTGCACAGACTGGCCCGTGCTGAAAGCAGTTTTTGCATTGCGGTGCGTGGTCGGCGGGGCCGGGTGGTGCAGGGCGTGTGGTCACTGGGAGGTGTGAGGAGAAACTGCTTCACCTTTGTAAGAGCCAGTCCATGCCCGTGCATGCAGCTCCCCAAGCAACAGTGCCTGTGCTCCTCAGATCCCTGCACCGGCGCTGGCGGAGGTGGCTGGGCCAGGAGGCAAGACGTGCTGGTGGTTGGCAACCCAGTGACCTGCGTCTCCCCGCGGCCCCCGGCCCCACGGGTGGAAGGCTGTAGCCTCAGCTCTTGGGGTGCCCACCCCTGTGCGCCCCCACCCCGGGGGGTGCCTAGGGATGCGCGCTGATATTGGCAGTCTGCCGGTGATGGGCTGAGATTTAATTTGAATTAACCAGGGGGCACAGTTCAGGAGCCGAGTCAATGCAGTGGAGTATAGCTTATTGGTTTCACCGGGAGCAGAGGATGATTTGAGCTACCTCTGTACCGCTGGTCCAGACACACACCACCGAACTGTTGACTTAGCAGCCGCCACTGACAGAGAGAAGTGATAAAGCTCTTGGAGATATTCCTGTCTCATCTGTCTCGGGTAAATCAGAGGAAGGCTGGAAACATCAGAGGAGGCAAAATGCAAAAGCAATAAAAAACTCCTGACTCTCATTGAAGGCAGAAGCTGGTCCGACATGACCACTGGCAATAGAAAGATTTCACGTGATCAGGGGTTGCTTACTTGAGGAATTGTTGATTATTTAGTGGCTGCTTAAGGGGCTGGGGGAAAAAAAAAATCAAAGCTCCTGCTGTTCGAAGGTTGATGAAAGGACTGCATGCCGCCCCTCTGCAGCCCTTGTTTACTACCAGCCTTACCTCCTCAGAGTAGTTGAAGAGATTTCTGACTGCTTGCTCAGAAATAAAAGGAGCCTGAGAATCAATCATTTGTTTACATTGTATAACTTGTTGAAAATCAATTGGCTCCACATGTTGCAGATCTGATTGCATTTTGTTAGCGGTCACAGGGAATGGTTTTCCCTTGACATGCCTGTGTTCATGGTTTCTCCAATGCATCAATTGTACCAAGCTTTTAGGATAATTGAGACTGAGCAACAATCCCCTTTATAAATATTAACTCTGATATGCTTGGGAAGCTCTGCCTCTCTTGGATGAATTTTTAACTAGCTTTTTAATCTATCGCTTCTTGTTAGAACAGCAGGAGCATTTTGTGGTGCCTGTTTCTGTCTACCCAGGCTCCAAGAGCAGCGTCCCTGCTGAGCCCCCACCCCGAGGACAGGGAGCCCGCTCCTGCCCTGCCCGGCTGGGACGACCCCACAGAGCCGGCGGCTGCTGCTGCATGCTGGGGAGGGCTCTGCCGGCCTGGGGGGACCATGGGGACAGGAGAAGCTCCAGCTCAGCAGGGCCCCTCGGGCACCCACTGCCCGCCCACATGACGGCCGTCCTCCACGCAGCATCACGGAGCCTCCAGCCGAGGTTTGCCTGGAGAGCTGCCATGCTCCGGGCCAGCCGCAGGGCTGGCGGAGGCAGGGCGAGGAGAGGAGGCCCCAGGCCGGCAGGGAGCAGGCGCCATGCCATGCCGCTGGCCTCTGGCAGGGCGTGGGCGATGGCTGGGCGTGGCACGGGCAGCCTGCATGGGCTTTGGCAAGCAGATCGGCTCCAGCTGCGGTTCCCCGGCAGCACTGCGGAGCAGAGAGATGGGCCCAGCCCTCGCCTCAGCAGTCATCCATCCCCTGCCAGAGTGTCCTGGAGAGGCGTACCCCAGCCTGCAACGTGACTGAATCCTAATGCCTGCCTGTTACGTTATTTTTCTGCTAGAAATTCACTGGTGAGAAATCGGTGTGTTTGAAGGCTGCTGGGACCGGTGGAGACCAAAACAAGGAACACATTTTTCAAAAGAGGGGAAGGGCTTCATTACAGAGAACTCCATCCAGATGCTGAGAGATCCCTTTCCCTTCCCTTCCCTTCCCTTCCCTTCCCTTCCCTTCCCTTCCCTTCCCTTCCCTTCCCTTCCCTTCCCTTCCCTTCCCTTCCCTTCCCTTCCCTTCCCTTCCCTTCCCTTCCCTAGATGCAGGCGCTGCTGTGGCACAAGCTGGGAGGCAGCAGGGACACAGGACTGGGAGCAGTCACATGTGGGCTGAGGAGAAGCTCTGGTTTCTCCTGAGGTCACTGGCATGCAGGGGTGAGTTTCCACATGGATCTTTGGAAATTCCCTTAGGTGATGCCTGGGAAAAGCAGAGCCCAGTGATGGGGCAATCTTTGGAAGCAGGTACCCGTCCCTGTGCCCAGCCCATCACAAACCATCCCTTGAGCGATGTAGCCTCAGCACCCAGCGTGTAGCCAAATTGAAGCTGTCGGAGAGTGTGGCAGATGGGGACCGTCTTGTGGCATTGCCATGATCTGCCAGCACAAGGAGAGTTCTGCTCTCTGCGGGCTGGGGCTGTTGCATGGCCGATGCTTTGATTAATCACGCACTGTGCTGGGTTCCTCTGCTCACTCCTGGCTCCGGCACAAGCCCCGGCTCCTGGGCTCTGCCAGGAGAGGCTGCCCAAGCTCCAGCACAAGTGTCCCTGGCACAGCTCGCGGGAGGCTCAGTGCTGGTCACTGCCCTGGCAGCACCATCCTCCCTGCTCCATCAATGGCAAACCGGGGGCTGGTCTGATTGCGCCATTGCTGCATATTTTCTGTACTCTTGAATCTGCTGTTCAAGTTCTTCTGTGGAGAACTGAAGGTTTAGGGGCAAAGAGTGCTCTGGTTACTGCCCGTATTGGCAGCACAGCTGTGCCCAGGTCTGGATGTGGCAACGGGCAACTTCCGAGAGCATGGCACACACAGGGCTAGCCGGCCGGTCCCTTCCATCTGCTCGCTGCTCCCCTGCTCCCTTTGCACACATTGTCTGCAGAGCAGCACGGTCCTTGTGCAACCTTGCGTGCTTGTGTTCCCTATCCAGCACTAGCAGACGGTGGCACTGTGTTGCTAAGGGGTTGGCAGGCAGTCATCCTGAACGCTGAACTTCGACTCAGGCCTGGGAGAAGCGCTACTGGACCCCGCTACCCCGTCTGCACCCTCTCTTGGGACACGTCCCCCCTCCCCGTCTTGGGTCAGGGCTCCTGCAAAGCAGCGACTGCAGAGTGGACAAGGGCTTATCTGGCTGCAGACTTCGGGGGGAAGCTGGAAGCAAGCCCTCCCCTTGGAAAAACTGGGGAGACAGCGCTGTGTCAGCCATGGGACACTGCAGAGGTGGGAACGCCCAGTCAGACCCGGACACCCTGCACCCGTGGGGCCCAGGACACACTGATGAAGGGATGTCCACTGGTAGGGGAGGGAAAAGGTGGTGGGGAGGGGACAGGGCTGACACTCACAGCTCTCACTGCCCCCCTGGGCCACCACCCAGGCCAGGGGTCCCCCAGAGGGGACGCACTGCCTTTAGCATGGGCACCTGCCTGCTCCCGTGCCGTGCCTGCTGTCCTCCCTCTGCATGCCCCTCTTCTTTCCCATTCCTCCTGATCTGCCACGTGGCGAGCCAGGACGTCTTTCTGCAGACCTGCTAGGCTGCGGGCAAAGGGTGAGTAGCAAGAAGCACCTCATGGTCAGCGCTGACCTGAGTGCTAGGGCTCGGGGAGCCGGGAAGGCTCTGTGTGTGTGATGGGCTCGTCTCTCTCTAGCAGAGGTTGCAGCTGCAGCACAGTACCGGTACCCTCTTTGTCTTTCCTTTCCATTGGCATTTGTCTGGCTGGTTCTGCAAAGCAGCAGGTCAGAGTCCAACAGCTCTAGTCCGTCTCAATTAAACTGTTTCTTTTCCCCCACAATCAGATGTTGCCTTCTTTAGTATCATCTGAAAGTCTGTCAAACTGTGTATATTCTTGTGAAACCTCTATACAGAAAGAGACAAAAGGAATCAGGGATGCTGTTAAAATGAAAGCCCTTCTTTACATTTCAAATACAGATTTTTCTCTTCTTTTTGTCTTGGATCTTTAATAAAAACTTTTAAAAGACTTTTTTTTTAACAGTGATTGCTTGCCAAGGGACGTGTCTATGAGGATGTGAGGAAGACAGTGCAGTCAGAGGTTGCACAAGTCACTGCCCCAAACTAGGCTTGACTTTCTGGGCTGGTGCTCGCCTGTTCCAGCTGGGTGGCTGCCTTCGTTTCTGCGGGGGAGGCAGTATGGATTGCCTTGGAGAACACAGGCATTGCGGCTGTGAGCATTTGCCTAATAGGTGCCTTGGAAATGCATCCTGGGAGCCGTGCCTCTTTCTGAGCAGCAGCTGTTTCTCTCCAGTAAGTATGTAAATCCCAGCACATTCCCAAGCGCAGGAGGTTTCTGTCAGGCTCCAGAGGCTGCACACTGCCACGGAGGCTGGGAGACCCCAGGGTAAACTCTGGTGCATCGTGATATGAGCAGCATCGGATGACATAACTATCCTTGGGCACTTGCTTGTGTTACAGGGTAATACTTTTTTTTTTAAACAATCTGTATAATGTCATTAATATTATTAAAATGTTCTACTAGTCAGTAAAAGTGCAGCTTACTCTGAAGAGTATGCAGAAATTTAAGTACAAGAAACACATCTAACATTCTTGTAGACCATGCTGGGGAGAGCAGCATTTATTCCATGAAGAAAGACAGACCCTGGCACAGCTTTGCCCCAGTCCGTGCTGTCTGCCGCTGCCCTGGGGACACGAGTGGCATCTGGGAGTGAGCAGATACTGTGTGAAGAGCGCTCACACTGTGTCCCACTCTGTTTGCTTGACTCCCAGTGTGGTGGTAACTCACTGCCGTGGGTCTGGTCCATAGCTGTCCTCCGCACGCTGTGGGCTGGAAACCATGCCTGCTGCCTCAGGGATGCTCCCGGCCCCTCCGCCCATTACCCTGGGTGGCAGCGAGTCAGGGGGCACCTCCTTCGCAAGGAGGAAAATGAAATTCCTGATGAAACAATGACTGCAGAGCTGCCTGCAAGCCATTCCTTGGCTCAGCGATGGCCAGGCAGGCCGGGGGAGCTGCTCGCTGGCTGTTGCACCGGCCGGCTTTATCCATATTTCAGCGCTTGGGGAGGGCAGGTTATTTCCCGGCTACTTGGCATGGTTGCAAAATTTAGTGGAAAAGCTAAAACAAACAGACTGTGGAGTGTCACATTTTGTTAGTGCTATGCAGAGAAGGGTTGTCAAATCCGCAAACAAGACATGGGAGAAGTCTGGAATCGACACAAACACTGATGTCTGTCTTCACTGAAAGTGCTCTGCTGTGAGCGGACGTCGAAGCAGGGGCTGGGACACCTTTGCTTGCTGCCAAACTTAGTGTTAAAGTCTGGAGCACTAACCAAAGCTGATGGAAGTGTATTTATTTAAATTGCCTGGATAAATTAACTTTTAAAGCCACAGTGAAAAAGTCTTAAAAGTCTGTGCCGCGAATCAGGGGCATGAATATTCAGGCACATGCACTCATTGAATTAGTTTGTTGCAAACATATTTGGAGGCAGCTGTTCATTTAATAATCAGGGAAAATCACAGAAATAGATGACCGGTTACTCCATCTAAATTGCATGGTTAAAATTATAATTTTATAACTCTGTCTCAGCAATTAGATTTAATAGCTATGAAAACCCAGCAAAAGCCAGTTGAGGGAAAGCTGTTATTCTTTTAATGCAGAAAAGCCAAGGTCAGATTGGGGCTGCCCCTTCGGGTAACCAGCAGCAGCAGCTCCGGTGTCTGGGTTGTTTCCGACACTTCCCTGAAGTGCAGGGGCGAGACTTCTGGGCCAAACAGTCCGATGCTAAAAACGGTCCAGGCAGGGGTTAATTTTTGTGTCATTTCCTGTCTTCATTACAATATTTGTCCCAAGAACAGATTAATTCCTCTCATTCTTTCTGCCTTTCCAGCCTTTTGTCATGGGAATGCATTTCACAGGACTGTAATGTTTGATACTTGCTCTGAGTTATAGCTGTGCCATATGCTGTAAAAGTTTGACTCTCTCAGTATTGTACATTTTGATTCTACCCCTGCAGGCTATAAACAACCCAAATTACCTCTTTCTTTAGCTTCCAAGAGGACTAATCCCCTGTCTAGTGCTTTATCAGTCAGTTGAGAAAGAGTGAGACCAACCTGCCAATCCAAACAGAATATATTGAAAAAATCATATTACCACAATGCAGAACCTTGCTGTAATTCACCGAACAGCTCAGCTGGTAAAAGCCTGACACCGAGGCTGCCTCCGTTACTGTAATGAGACCAGCAGCAGATGCACCATCCATCCGCCCATCCATCCTTCATGTGCCATCAGCCTCTCCTAAGACACTGCACAGAGCAGGGACGGGCTGTGGATGGCGTGGGCAGTTGCAGACTGACGGCTAGGACATCATAAACCCCGTTTCAATGATGGGCGCTGTGCTGCTGGCGGGTGCTTGTGGTCCCTCCGCCTCCAGCCGGCCGGGGTCGAGCCCGCCGTGCACTGCAGGAGTGTGGGTTGGAGCGGGCAGAGGGGCTGCACTGGGGATGCGCCATCCGTGAGGTGGAGAGCTCCCTGAGCTGCTTCCCGCTTGCCACTCCGTCCTGGTCAGGTCTCGCTGGGTGGGTCTGGGGGCTTCTCCTGCATTTCCTCCTTGATGCCTTCTAGCACTCCTCCAGCTTGCAGGTGGCCTGTTTCTGAATGGCATCACGCAACAGCCCCTGCTCAGCAGCATCCTCAGTTGTACTCAGACTGTTTTTACCGTCCCTGCCCAGCTGAGCTGATCACCCCCAGCACCTCGCTGAGCAGGGGAGGCTGACCAGAGCAGTGCTGTGGGGCCTGGCCTGCTTTTCCCTAATTCGCCACCCCAGCATCCCTGACAGCCCAGCTGGGGTGCAGGGCTGCTGGGGACGGGCAGGATGCGGCCTCTGCCTGGGGAGTGGGCTCTCCTTGGAAAGGGAAGCCAGAATTCATCAGAGCTGCTGCAGGAAGAGCCACGCTGGCCCGTAACAGTGCCCTCCAGGCCGCGGCAAGCGGCTCATTGGCTCAGCTGAAACTCCTCTCAAGCACCGAGGCCAGTGCGGGTTGCTCCAAGGTTTAACGCTTTATTAGAAAATGAGAGGTTAGAGCATGTTCCAGAGGAGAAGGAAATTTATTGTTGCCCTGGCCCTGCAGCAAAGCAAAACTCGAATAACCCAGGTGCGGGGAGGACTATAAATCCCCCAATGGCAATCACACTGCTAAAAGAATGGTGACAGCCACAGCAAAGTTTGGCCAGTTAATATTTCTCATATCTGAGTGAGAAAAACAGCAATATTTAAAATGATATCTCTGCTGAATTATGCAAGGAAAAAAAAGAAAGCTGTAAGCCCTTCTCAACGCTTGGCTGCAAGAGATGCAGGTTTGCAGAGGGCTCTGGGGTGTCCCGGGGGGCTCCTCCACATCGCCCTCCTCTGCTGCGGGACCCCTTTGCTGCCTCCAGGCAGTCCTGGGCAGGTGAAGCCTTTCTGCCCAGCTGACCCTGGCGAGATTTCCTACCTTGCGCTGGATGAAGCTGACTCAGCCTGGTCTGATCGTTTTTTGAACAGAAGAGCGAGATGCAGAGGGAGAAACAGGGAAGGAGTGAGTGCTCCAGCAGACATCAGGCAGGTGGTTAAAGCACTCGAGGGGTGCAAGAAGGTGGTGTCACACCGGTGTGACCGGGGCAGCAAGTGCTTGGATCAGCCACTGCCTGGAGTCTTTCTTGCTGCCCAGATCACTGTCCAGGTGAGCCTGCACCACCGCAGCCAGCTCACCGCAGGGACAGGTAGGAGGAGAGGTGTGTTTCTTTCCAGCTGTGGCTGGTAACTCTGCAGTGGCACGGAGGGGGTCGTCATCATCCTAAGAGCTCTAATTCTTTTTTCCATTTAAAGACTTAATTATGAGAAACTTTTACTTTTTAATTTTTATTTCCAGGCATTTGTTGTTTTGAAGTCATACTTGTCCACAGATTAAAAGTCCTTGGCTGATGGTCCTGGGAATAGCAGGGAACACGTAGAAAAGCATTTCAGCTCAATAGATCCTATAAATTTCCAGTGTATATTTTTGGTTTATGCTCCAGGTGAAGGGAGCAGAAGTCATCAATTCTCCCTCCTGGCTGACCCTGAACTGCTCATGTGTGGGCAGGCCAGGCAGCATCTGTGTGGGACACCCCTGATGGGGCTGAAGGTCAGTGAAGATCCTGGGCCGTTTTGGCCTGACAGGTTTGCCTTTAAAAAACGATTTTCCATGGGCAGAAAATGCAAGCCGCTGAGGGCATGCTAGGAGGGGATATGTGGATCTTTATGGTCTGACATCTGAAATAACTCGCCGTTAGCCTTAGAAACGCTCTGGTGCGGGTGTCGGCGCGGGCTCCCCCCGGCGCGGCCGCCCGCTCTCCCCGCAGCCACGCAATTCATGAGCTTTCACATCTCTGTCATTAGCCCGTTAATCCAACACCTTGCTCCAGCCTCGCACCACGGTGAGGATTTATGGTTCTTACAGACCAATTTCATTATCCCAGGGGGAAAATCAGCATCTTGTTATGGATAAAATGACAATAAATGAAACGGCCATTAATTTACGATCTTGCCACACAGTGGCACTCAAACAGATTCCCATTAATGGCTTGTTATTATCACCTCCCATACAGGGCTAATAACAGTTCATGGGAAAAAAACGCAACTGAGACCAGGGAAGGCGCTGGCTGCCAGGGTGTGCATGATCCCCAGGCCCATCCCACGGTGGCAGGATGACCCCCAGCCCTGCTCCATGTCTGGCGGGAGCCGGGGAGAGGCCAGACACCTGTCCTGCCAGCCTTGGTGGGAAAGCAGCAGCCAGCCCCTGCTCTGGGGCCTGGGGACCCACTGGCTTTCTGGAGGAAGAGACATCTCAGCAACAGATGCTGACACTGTCCCCCCTCATGGGATTTTTAATTCAGAGCCTTCTTTTGCAAAGGCAAAGCGAAAACCGAGGCTGGGCGAGCTGCATCCTCCCAGGGACAAAGGGACCAGGGGCACATTTGTACAGGGGCATGCTGGGCGGCGGGGAACCTCGTCCCGCTCTCCACTCCTTCCCTTCGCAGTGCAGACAGTCCCAGGGGGTTATCGCCTGCTAACAAGTAGCTCCGTTAGGCAGCAATTTGATTTTCAATGCATTTTAATCCCACTCATGGCAAATGAATTTGTGGACTATTGCAGACTGAGGCAGGTGGGATCCCTGCCTGGCTGGAGGCTGCAGCAGCAGGGTCCCCGCGGTCCCCTGGGAGCCCGGCCCTGCCTGTTGGTGTTGGGCAGCAGAAGGAGAGACAGAGCTGTGCTACAGCGGGCGCAGCACTGGGGAGCTGCACTAGCGGAGATTGATCATCCAGGAATGGAGGCTGCCATACAGAAAGGGGAGGAAAAGCTGCCAGCTGGGAGATCATCCAGGGGAGTGGTGTAAAAAGCTGATTTTTTCTGTTTGCTTGCAGCTCAAAAAGCCCAGAAACATTGGCTTGACATTAAACAACTTTTCAAAAACTCCAGCAAAGCAAAAAGAACTGTAAAACATGAAACAAAGGCTAACCTTTCTATGTGGTCAAAGTACTTAATGTGGTCCGAAATGAAGAACCTAGTTTCCTTACTGAATTTGTACTTTTTAAGAACATTAAGAGGCCTCAGATGGAAAAGCCCCAAAACTTCTGCTTAAAATACTGTCCTTTTTAAAGCCAAATAAATTGGCAAAACCAAACTCAATCTGTGAGAAGTTGCAGTGTAATCAAATTTGTTTCTTTGCCACAAAATGTTTCGTTTGAAGAACTTCTCCTGGCTGCTTTCTCACACCTGTGTGGATCCATGTACTCGGAGCTTGCTGGGGACCGTGCAGTCCCAAGCCTGGACGCGATGCTGCAAGAGCTGCACACCTCCGGCCAGGCAGCGTGAGCACCTCTTCGTGTGCTGCCTGCGCACGTTTCAAACTCTGCTGTAACTCCTGCCCCCACTCCCGACAGAGGGAGAGTGGAGGCTGGGAGGGTGCATTGCCAGGGACAGGAGACCCCTGCGCCCAGGCAGAGCGTTCCCCCCTGGGGCTGAGGGCAGTGGGGCTTTGTACCGCCACGCTCTGAACAGCCGAATCCACTGCTTCTGCTTTGGGTAAATTACGTTCAATGTGCATTTTGCTAAATACATTTTTTCCATGACAAGTAAACATGCTAGGAATTGGTCTTCATAAACACATTTTTACAGTAATATAACATTATAAATAAATGCTCTGGCATATCTCCCAGTGTCACTTTTATTTACACTTTAAGTGACCTGTTATTACTGACCCCTCTGCCATAAATGCCTAATTGAGAGGAGGACACTGAGCAAGCAGGGCCGATCTGAAAGTGCATTATGCTAAATAATTCATAATGAGCACTGTGGTTGTTGCAGTGATATATGTAAATAGGGGATCCTTATTTTTTAATTTACAGTCTCTGTTGGTTTATGAATTTTAAAAGGAGAAAGTCTTCATTCTCTAGTGCAGAACTGAAGAGGGTTTCTTTTTCCCTGAAGTCCCATCCCCAGTAGCCAGCTTCACAGGACTGACTGTGAGATGGGAAAAATGTGCTCACGGACCTTTTTCTGCATTACCACATTTTAAATCTGTTTATTCCTGTGTTTTACCTGTGGCTTGGTGACAGTGCCCGTGGGTGCCACCTGCAGACCCAGAGGATGGGAACTGGCACCCGGGGGTGGGAGTGCAGCATCTGCATGTCGGGGCATCAGCAGGGCATCCTTCTCTGGTGTAGGGCTGCAGAGACCTTAGCCCTAAAAACCCGAGGCCGAGTTTCTCTCCAGCTCAGTGAAGATGTCTCTCCTGCAGGGAGGGAGTCGTAACTGAGCCAGTTTGCAGCCTGGACAAAAGCGATGCGATTCCCAGGCTCTTCCTCTGCAGCCCTGGGCTTGAAGCACTTTGCACTTGTCAGGCAGAGCAGAGCACCCTGGTCCCCGGGGAGCATGCCTGTGCTTGTGCGGCACTGAGACTCATGCACTTGTTACAGCTCACATGAGAAAAGTATTTCCCCTTTATTCCACCTTTTAATTCAACGTCATGTTTTCTCTTCCTTTGTTATGAGAGTGGGATGAGAGGAGCTCCCAGACTGTCTCTTCAAGACCATTTATTATTTATTCATTCTGTTTCTACCTTGTTTTTCTGTCTCTCCTTGTTTGAGAATTTTTCCAGTCCTTGATATTATTCTTGTCCCTCTCTAGTTCTCATCTATTCCTACAATACCCTCTAGAGATAGGGTAATCACTCCAAGAAAATTGACTTACATTCAATGGCAAAAAGCTTCATTAAAACTCAGTTAAGATTCCCAAAGGTACCTTCTGTTCCTCAGAAATACTCAGCAAAACTCATACTTCCAACATGAACTGAGGAGTTTCGGTACCACCCAGGCAAGGCTGCAATAGTTAGTGGGATCCTCTGCCCTCTTGCGCTAGCGTGCACGTGAAGGTAAGCTCTATACTGGAGCACTGCTCGGGGAACCACCCTCTGTAATGCACATGGTGTTAATTCTGCTTCCCCAGAGTTTAGGGTGCTGCCTACAAGCCTGGCAACTTTACTCCGGGGCACCCTCTGGGAGTCCTCTGGACCCTCCCCCTGACTTCCAGACCATCTGATGGGGCTTTTAGCAATCCTGCCTTCTGGCCAGAAAGGCTTTGCAGACTTGGGTACAGCACTGCTGGGATGCACCTTGCAGTCCTCTGCATGGGGCTCACCCTGCCCTGCCCATGCTTGCGTTGTGGTGGGGCACAGTGGTCCCCATGGGGCGTGCTGCCGTGAACCCTGGCCACCTCCAGGAGCCAGGGCAGTTTCTTCAGACCTTTGCAGAGGTGTGAGTGGCAGTCAGGCCTCCCTCCCCTGTTCGTGGCTTTGCATTTGCGGTGCCCATGTGCACCCCATCCCCGTAGCCAGTGCAGTTGCCCCTGAGGTGCTGCTCTGCTCCTGCTTGCCTAAATTGGTGGCATTGGCACGTTTTGTAAATCACTGCTCACCCTCCCTGCTCTTTCCAGCTCATTAACATGTTTGTTAACAAACAGGACCAACTGCAGAGCCTTGACACCACTGCTGCTAACACACAGTGACAGAGAAATGGATGCTGCTGCCTTCTGCCGCAGCCGGTCCACGGCCTTCCCTGGGAAGCCTTGGGGCGGGCAGGGCAGGGCAGGGCAGGGCAGGGCAGGACTGCCTTCTGCTGACAGGGCTGGCTGCCTCGCCAGCACCAGTTAACCAAGTTGGCAGCATCAGTGGGGTAAGCATTGCCGGTGCATTTGGTACGGGAAAGCAGTGGCGTGCAGCAACTTGTCCACAGTGGTGCAAGATGTCAGCGGTACCAGCGGGCTCAGAGAGCACACCTCTGGTGCCTGGCTTTGTGCTTTAACTGTTCAGGCCTGCCTTGTGCCCAGCAAAACCCCTCTGGGCTTGCAGGGCAGCTGCCTGGGGCAGCAGAGGAGTTTTTTGGCTTGAAGGAGGGGAGCCATGCGGGACAGCGCTGTGTGAGGCTGGCGGGGAGGGAGTTGGGGCAGCTCCGGGCTGTGTTCAGGGAGCTCCTGCGTGTCCACACACACAGTCTGTCTCAGGGGGCAATACGGAGCTGCTGTGTGGGGGAAAGGAAGGAGGAACTGGGAAAGGGAATTTCCCCTCTGCTTTAGCTGTTCTTAACAGCACCTGAAAGTTTTCCTGGGGTTCAAGTAACACTCAATCAGGTCTCCGTGCAGTGCTCCCTGCAAGCACGGCAAAGAAATTGTGATGACGATCAGGGCATGCATCATTTAGATACAGCAAAAGTCTTAAAAATGTCATTAACAGTGTGATCCAAGTGTCCAGCCTGACCTCTCCAGTTTCTGCTTGGCTTTGTGAAGGCCGATGGGGGGTGGACAGCAGGCGGAGCAGAGGTGCAGCACTGAAGGAGTTAGGGGCTGCCCCATGGAGGGGCTGCAGCTGCTGCCCATCAGGTCTCATGGGAGCAGCTGATGAGCTGCAGGGGCGGCTGCTGGGCTCAGCTTATAAAAGGGGGAGTGTTCCCTCCCCAGCTCATGCTGCTGATGGGCTGCTCTCTGCTTGCTCTGGTGGCTAGTGGTGCTGGGGACTTGCTCACCAGGTAGGGTGCTGTCTGTGTGGGCTCCCGCTGGGCTGTTCCCGGTATGGGGTGAAGGGGTCCTGCTTGCTGGGGGTGCTCAGTGGGAGCAGTGTCCTGCAAGGGCCTCTAGCTGCTCCTGGTGTCTCAGGGATGTGCAGCTCACTGGCCTTGTTCCAAAACAAGGCCAAAGCTGATAGCGCTTTAAATGATGCAGGCTCTGCAAGCAATGCTTCCCAAACCCTGACCTGAGGATACTTCAGGAAGAATAAATTGTGTTTGTGTTGTATTGCCCAAGAAGGGCGAGGCTGGAAAACTTGCCTTAAAATAACACGGAAAGTCAGTCTCTTTCCTCCTGCAGCAGAGGAGTAATTACCACTTTGTAAAGCTTTTAATTTTTTTAACATTGCATATAAATACCGCAGCTCAAGAGTTCAGAGGCAGGGATTTTAAATCTAATCCACATTTAACAAGGCTATTAAAGAAAATGTTTAAGCTGCCAGAATTTAACTGATTACAATATTTAATAAATCTTACCCGAAAAAAGATGTCTTTAAAAAAAGAAAAAAAGCAGCAAGAAGCCAAGATCACATGGCTTTTATATATGCACTACTGAGAATGCTTTAATGGGAAATGGAAACCCAAAAGATGCAATAATCCTGCCAAAAAGGCCCAAATGTATTATAAAAATGTTTAAAGCTCCATTTGAGTTTTCTAATTAACTTGATAATGACACCAGCATCCTCTATCAGTCTCCTGGAAGATCAGATGCTTCTCGATTGTTGGAGCAATTTTAAGAGTAGCAGGAAAAGCAAGGGTTTTTTCCCTTTCCCCAGGAGGCCAGGGCATTGCTTTTGAAGCAATCCTGCAGCTCTGGAGCTGTGCATGGCTGTAGGGAGCTTGGATCAGGGTGGAAATACGCACTCCAGGGAGGAGCTGGCCCCTGACATCAGCAGGCCCCCCCTGAGTGCAGGATGTGCCTTGCCTGCCCTGTGCCCACCCGCAGCCAGCTCTTTCTGCTGGAGGTCAGAAAAAGGCAATGGGCAAATAGTGCTTCTTCCCAGGAGCTCTAGGCAGGAGGCAGCAGCGCTCAGTGCTGTTCCCTGATTCCCTGAGAGGCTGCAGTGTGCCAGGAGCTCTGCTGACACGGGTGTGCGACCACTCTCCCCTCATGCATAGAAGTGCCTTCTGACACCCACAGAGGGACTGGGGGGAGGAGCAGCGGGGGCACTGTGCTTGCTCTGCCTGGGTGGGGGGCTCTTTCTTGGCTCTTCTCTCCCCCTGGGTGGTGAGAGGGGTGTCAGGTTGCTGGCACAGAGGTGCCAGCATCCCCGTGTGAAGCAGTGCATTGCCCAGTCAAGTGTGCCCTTAGGGCTTTCTGACAGCGCTCCTGAGCCTGGTCCCTGGGTGCTCAGGGTCCCTGCACAGAGCTTTAGCTCCTCACCTCCTCTTGCTCTGCAACACACCCAGTTTGAGGTGTTTGTTAGTTCTAAAAGACATGAGTGTCTTAAATCCTCTGGAAGAAAGTGGGCAAATGAGGGCAGCTGCTTGGGCTCCCGGCAGATGCTCAACCTGTGTTTGGATGGGTGTCTGCCTGCGGTGCCTGTTTCTGCAGGCACAACAGGAGGAAGAGCTGTGTATGGAGCCGGAGGGATGCTGGTGTGAATTGGGAGCGAGGGCAGCTGAGCTTCGGGACCAGCCTTTACGGGAGCCATCTGGGACCGAGTGTGTGGTAAGTGCGATGTCTGCAACATCACCTGTGGCTCGTGGTACAAGTCCCAGGGGACCTCTAAAAGGAGCAGGACTCCACTCTATGTAAGCTGGAGCTTCTTGTCCCTTTTCTGCAGGTCCTGTCCTGTTCTCACAGGCAGCACAGCGTTCCTCTGGGGCAGGCATAGACTTTGACAGAGCATCAGTGCCTGGATGGGCTGGCAGGGACAATCCCAGCATGCGAATGAGGGCAAGGGGAGCCAGATATCTGCAAGGAGGTGTCAGCCCCATTGTGTTCTTCAAACACAAAGGCATGCAAACAGGCCCTGGTGTTAGGTGCAGGAGAGGACCCTTGTTGGAGCCCTCACTGTAGCAAGGAAGCTTCTGGTCTTGGTGCTGAGGCTGCTCGGAAAAGGGGGAAAGGCCATCCCAGTGAATTAGCAGAGATCCACGTTTTTTAGACTGCATTTCTTGTTGGCTGAGTCAGAGAAATGCCCCTGAGCTGTGGTGTATATTCTGTAGGAGATATTAACTGTAGAAAATCTGAGGTCAAGGTAGAGTCATATAATTTCATGGTTGAAGACTCTGGGCTGCAGCAGAAACCTTACTGATAAGGTGTTTGGTGTTGTAGGGGAAATGTCACTGAAGGAGTGTTGAATACATTTGGCTCAGCCCCAAACACCTGGGTGCATGTCCTGAGCTCTGGGAGCGGCAGGGCTGGACTTGCTGCTGCTCCAAGGATCCCATCAGGAGAAATGCTCTGGGGGGCTCACAGAGCCATGTCCTGGCTGGGCCATGTGGGGTGCCTGCCTCTCCTGGTGCCAGCACCTGGGGAGTTCTGCTCTTGCTGCCAGCCTGGGCAGGAAAGGATGGTGCTGAAGCACTACTGAATCTCCAAATGTCCACCAGAATGGACCTGAGATCATAAGCAGACTTCCAGGGCTGCTGCTGCCATTTGCTTCTCTTTGCTAATCTGATTCAGGCTTTGCTGTTCAATAGCAGGCATCTTTCTTGAGCCTTTCAACTTGTGTTTTGTTCCCTCTCCACAACTTTCACACTTCATTGCAGCATGGGAGGGGAACAGTTGCGATATTCCTGCTGTGTCTCCGCAAAGCTGCATCAAGAAGTCATCCTCCCTGCTCCTAATTGGTGCCTGTTTGCATGTCAGCCCATTTGGCCACCACCTCATGCTGGGCCCTTACGCCGTGTTGCTTGTCAGTGCATCTCGAGTGCTTTGCAAGGTCAGTGCTGTACAGGCCCATGTCCCATGCAGCAGGGCTGCCCAGTGTGTCTGTGTCAGTGACATGACTGAGCAGCGTCTGACCCGCGCTCGCCTCCGAGAGGTGACTCCTTGATGGGGATTCCTCATTGACAGATGCTTCAGCTGCTGCTTAATCCATTTAGCACAGGCTCTGTTGTGGAGCATGATATTTCACTCAGAATGGCATGTGATACAGTGCCAAACACCTCACAGAAGCCAGTTACATCACTGTAATTGCCTTAATAAGCCCAACTTGTAATCTCGTCGAAGGAGGAGGTGGGGATTGTTTGACAAGGCCTATTTTCTGTTGCTCCATGCCAGCTGGACTTATCCCTGCCTGTTAAGTCTTTATGGGTCCCGCTGCGAGCTGTCCTGTTGTTTTTCCTTGAGGCTGCAGTCACTCCCCAGCGGAGTCTCTGCAGCTCCCCTATGGGTAGCTCTTCTCTTCAGCCTTTCTAATTATCAAGCTCCTTATTTGTTCCCTTATAGTTTTCCAGAGCATTGCAATTCCCCCCAGCTCCAAACCTGAATAGAAACGAGCAATGGGCCAGACGCTTTTTCCTTCTGCCTCTTCCCAGGTTTTATGGATGTGAATTTTTCAGGCATGGCACACTGTGAGAATTGTTATAGTCGTTGTTGTGACGTCCTCAGCTAGTCACTGATTGAGAGCACTTACCTGTGTGTGACAAATGGGCACAAAGGTTCTGAGTACAGAACAAAAGTACCTGCTGAATATACATGGAAAAGGTAGGTACAAATTGGCATCTTTGCTATCCCCCTAGAAATAGGATCTGCCGTTGTTGGAATTTATTTTGTCACCAGAAGTCTGTAATCTCTTTCTTAACCCTGTCAGAGTGTGTTCTGCTGTGCTGTAACTTTTGTCTGCTCCTGAGAGCTCCTGACTTTGCCTAGACAGCTATTGCCTTCCTCCCATCTGTGCGGGCACCTGTATTTCCAGTTGCTTCCTCTGCTTCCCCAGGAAACAGCAGAAGCCTTTTAACCAAAGTTGTCATTTTCTGCCTCTCCAGTCACCTGCCAGTTGCTTGAGCACAGCTGGACCAGGGCTGTGGAGGGTGAAGGGATGCATGCGGGGCATTGGGACCAGACATCCTCAGCGCACTGGCTGCGGTGGCAGGAGGACATTGCTGGCGTACTTCAGCTATTTACATAACGTGATGGATGTGCCTGCAATAGATGTGGGGCATGCCCGGTGTGTGGTCACAGCACTCCTTTACAAGTCATTAGTGACAAGTGTTCAGATACATTCTCGTACTGTACAAATTGTCTAATGCTTGAAGCTGTCAGACACAAATTCATTAGCCAGGTATATTTTGAAGATATAATCTCCAGGACCTGGCAGTGCTGCCTGGAGTCTCTGACAGCAGTGACACTGGCTCCTTGGGACTCTGCTGGCTGCTGTGCCATCGTCCTGTACCTGCTCGCCTGCCTTGGGGCTCCTGCGCAGCAGCAGCTCCCCCAGCCCAGTGCCGTTGCCTTGTGATAGGGGTTTATTTCTCCGCTTTCTCCTCCACTTCAGTGAAATTTGATTTGCGCTGCCACATCTCTCAGCAGTGTTAATCTGCATTATTAAAACTGAGATTTACTACTACTTAAAGTTTTAATTCAGAAGCTTTTTCTAGGGCTATAGATCTGTTTCCTTGCTATGTTTCAGCACTTCAATCCTACAGCACAGCGTGCCTGGCTTAGGGCTGTTATGGGGAGACTTTGCAGTGCTGTGCACCCATGCCCAGGGCAGATTTGGTCCTAATCAGACTCTCCTTGCTTGGCACTTTGTTCCTCAAAGAGCAGCTTTGTATGCGATGTGCAGGCAGGCTTGGCTCTGTGTCAGGAAGGGTCTGCTGGCCAGGCAGTGTCCAGGTGCTGGGTGTTTCTAAGGTGGCTCGGGAGGCACCTTTGCAGCATCTCTGCAGCCATTTGACAAATGCCCCCAAAGAGAGCCCAGGAAAATGGATCTGGGTCTGCAGCTGTAGGCTTTGGGTGAGATGCACAGGCAATGCAGGGTTAGTGCTGAAAGCAGTGGAGAAAATGACTGCTATTTATGAGCATCTGCTGTCTCTGGTCTGGGCAATGTAAAGCAGTTCTGACAGCACGTGGCTGACTTGACAACCGTTGAGGTATTCGCCTAATGCAGCAATTCCACAGCTTCAGTGGAACTCATAAAATGTGCCTCGACAGATTCCCTGAATCATCGCAGCAGGATGCCTAACCCCCATGGAGACCAGGAGCGCAGGCGTTCCCCTTACAATAATAATTGTATTTCTGAAGTGTGTCTCTCCTGCCATGCTGCACGGGGCACAGCAGAGACCGTTTTGAAAGTAAAATCTGAGGAGCGTGCTGCACTCTGCCAAGTCCCGGGGGAGCAGGGCACAGGGGGACTGGCACTGCCAGAGGATGCCTCACCCCGTGGCAGCTGCCCACGTTCCTGGAGCAGGACTGTGCGTGGCAGCAGGGTGACGGGAGGGAGGGCAGGAGCTGAGGAGAGAGTGGCTCCTGTGTGCAGGGGTGTCCCTGCCTGGCACCCCCTCCCCTGACCACCTGCCAGATCTGAATGGGTCAGTGCCCCCAGGGAGCAAACTGGGGCTGTGGTGGCATGGGTGAAGACAACATCTCTGCAACACGCTCTCCTGTGTTGGCTGCTGCATCCCATCAAGCAGAGAAAAGCCCTGTTAACCATTCCTCCTGGAGGAGAAATAAGCCTTTTTAGAGATCTATAAAATGCTGTCATTTTGTAAAGAGTGGATGGTGAAGCTGCTGTGTACTATCTCTTCCTACGCTGGTACCAATGCCCTGGAAGCAGCAAGTCATGGCACGAAAGGGCTTTTTTTGCTGGGGGTCAGCACATGAGTCGTGAAATGAATGGACTGTGTTCCTTTCCTGGGGATATGAGAGATCCACTGCTGATGGCTCTCCTGTCACTGCTGCAGGTTAATCATTCAGCAGAAGCACCTTGCTGGTCTGAGACAAAGATTTGACTTGTGCTGAAAAACAATAAAAGACCAACAGAGGAAAGCGCATCTTTGAGAACAGTAGGCAAAGAAAAATGCTAGCAATTTTACATTTAAGAAACCAAACTGTTTTTAACTGAGTTTGATATCTGTTTGTGGAAAATGGCTGTGGAAGCTGTGTTTCCTTGTTCTGAATTTTGCCTTGAATAAAATCAAGCAAATATTGCGGGAAGTTTAAAAACAAACAATCTTTTCTAAAAAGCAGAGTTTTTTAAACCACGATGTCCCCTCTAGTGCTGCTGTCTGTGCAGGGGCGGCCAGGACACATGGCTGCTGTGGCTGGCGGGAGCTCTGCACAGGGAACTGGTGGCTGGATGTGGGTCCTGCTCCCTCTGCTACTGTGCATCTGCACGCAGGGGAACAGCCGTGTCTCAAGCTCCGTGTCTGGATGAGCTCCGTGGGGCCAGCTTCTCTGCTGGGCTGAGCACCCCCAGGGGTTTCCCTGGGCCCTGATGCTGTGGGAGGGGCGGGGTGCTCCCCTCACTGTGATGTGGTCTGCAGGCTCTCCAGCCCCCCTGGGCCTGGCAGTGAACTGTTGCCTCTTAGACTTCGTCCATGGCATTCCCCACCTCGGCGTTACCTCCTGGGGGGTTTCCAAATGCATTTGCATGTGTTAAAGAGGCTTCATGTATCGTATAGGGATAGATATTTTGAAAAACAAGATATTGATGCAAGTGTTGAGCCACTTTATGGGCTTGTTCACTTATTAGCGGACGTGGCTCCCTTCCTGCTGTTTGTGCTCAGAATGGATTTTTATTGCTTAATTCTCTGTAAGTGAAGTGCTAGCAAATTGTAAAATCCTATTGCTTAACATGTAGCATTAAGTATTGAACTAGCAAAAGAATCAATTACAGGTTTGGTCACTGATTAGCTTGACTTTTTATGGAATTTAACGTCAAGTCTCATTATAATTCTGCTCTTTAATTCAGGAAATAAAGCATGTGTGGGGGGATAATGGCTGTGAGTGGCTCTGTTCCAGCTCTCCTGCTGGTGGGATGCTCAGCACCGTGCTGCCGGGAGGACCTGCAGAGCCAGCGGCAGGGAGGTGACAGCCAAACCACACTGCCTCTGGAGCCCGCTCCCCACCTCCCCATCAGGACAGGGCCAGCCCTGGGGCTCTTTTGGGGTCCCCCAGTCCTGCAGGAGACATGCCCGAGCCTGAGAGTCTGGCTCTTGATTTCTCTGCCCTCATTTTCTTGCCTGTGAAGGGACCAGAGGGTGCTCTGTGAGCCTGATGCACCTCCATGCATGTCCTTCCCGCTGGCTCACCTTGTGCTTCCCTGCAGGCTGGTGAGAGACAGAGCTGCCACCTCCCCAAGCACAGGGCGCATCTCACCTTGCAACCCGGGGAACAGCCCAAGTTGTGGGCTTTGCAATCAGACTTTGATTATTTTATTACTACCAAAGCCTGGGTACAAAGTAACTTACATTTGGCATCTGAAATACTGATGAGCACTCTGAGCCTCCTGCCTTGGGGGAAACAGGGTAGGAAATGGCTGCAAGTGGTTTGCAGGAGTCTTTCAGCAAAGGGCTGAGCCGGAGCCATGCAGCAGAAGACTCAAGCCTCAGTCAGATCATTGGAGTCCATCAAGGACCTTAAAAAACTCTGTCTGGCTTCTGGTAAAATATCAATGTAATGACTCAGGGCAAGTGAAATATGAGGAGGTATCTGAGCCCAAGTTAAAAATTGTAGCAGAAACATTTAAATCAATTGTAATCAGTGTCTGGTCTTTCCTGGAAAACCTCCAAGGACGGAGGTGCAGGGAAAGCTGTGCTTTTCTCTAGGGGCTGGGGTATCAGTGCAGTGCCCCAGCAGAGCTGACAGGTATAAGCCATGCAGGGGTGTGGGGGCAGCCTGCATTTGCCTCCCTGCATCTCCTGGTGCTGCCTGTGAAGGTGAGGAGGGAGGGCTTGTGCTGAGTTGCTTTCCCCCTCCTGCTTCTCCTCTCCAACTCGTGGCAGTGCTTGTCCTGTATGTGGCTCCTGTGTCAGTGCCAGCCTGTGTAAAAGCCCTCTGGGAAAAGGGCTATGGACCATAGCAGGGCAAAGAGGCTTTGCACCATCCTGGGGCTCCTCCTGCCCCGTGCGGGCTAGGGTCCTATGGGGCTGAGCCCTCTCCCTCCCCTGCCCTGGTGCTGCAGGCTTGGATCGCCTGCAGCCTCCTGGCTCCCCTCTCCAGTTGCTGCCTTTGCTGATGGACAAGTGCAATTGGATTTCCAAATTACGCCAGCTCAGATTAGATTCAATATCCCTTTTCTCTACCCAGACAACCCTTTAATTCCTTTTCTTTCGGTTGCGCGGGGACCCTTCTGTGCATCTCAGACCCTTCGGCAGGAAATCTTTGCTGTGTGGAGGCTGCCGTGTGCTGCCGCTGCAATAAACTGGAGACACGGAGCTCCAGCACAAATAGCGGGAGACCAGCAAGTTTTCCCTTCCAGCAGTGAGATTTCTGGAGGCTCTTTCTTGTCTGGCTGAGCTTATCCCCCTTCCAGGAGAAGCTCTGCTAGCATACTAATTTATAGCGTACTTGAGCAGTCCCCCTACATCCTGAGCGAGGATGGTTTGGGAAATTAAAGTTTGTAGGAAATGCATCAAAAATCTGATGTCCTCAAGCAAGACATCTGTTTTTCCAGCCACCAAAAGGGAGGCTGTAACTAACTGCAGCGACTCAGGGGTCAGCAGAGAGAGGAGGAAGGGACAAGTGCACTGCCTGGGCTTGGGATGGAGGGGGATGTGGCATTTGCATCTCAGCAAGGGGGAGGTTTGGTCAGTGCCTGTGGTCTATTGGCACTGGGAGCTCAATGCCTGCCCGGGAGCCACATTATGCTGTGCCTGCGCTGTGCTGGGCACGTTCCTGGTGCTGGCAAATAATAAATAATGATAATGATTATGAAAGCACTATGCATGTGCCCCCAGGGCTCTGCGAAAAAACTTTTACATCAAAATCCAACCGGAACATTTTCCCCCTTGTCTAATTCACAAAATATGCCCATAAAAACAATAATCTATCTGTACAAGGGCAATTCCCTAGGTATTTAAACAAAGACTGATAGCTGCTGACTGTATCCCATCCTAGCACAGAGTGAGACCCAGTGGAATTCCCTGGGACTTTGCGCAAATGCAGAAGCATTTTGGGTTTGCATATTCACAAATCATTAAATGACATGATATTTACTACTTGGGATTAAACTCTGGGATAGGTCTGGTCCCACCCCCAGCCATGTCTCCTAACTTGCTTGTGACATGCCTGTGCTCTGGGCCTGGCTCAGCTCCCGATTTTCAGGAAAGGAGCTGAAAGCAAGTGCTTCTCCCTGTCTCCAGGTTTGACTTTCATATCATGGCTTTTCAGTGTGCTTAAATCTGTGTGGTGTTTAAAATTCAGCTATGTTTGTCGGAATTCAATTACCCCTGAAGATTACACAAAGATTATCAAAGTTGTAAACAGCAGAATATGCTCAGAGATCAATGAAGCGCAACAAAGACTGTATTTAACAGGAGAAATAAAAGTAAGAGCATGCTGGCAAACTCTGACAGTGGAGCGTAATGTCGCATCATCATGCTGAAGGTTGGAAAGTAATTGAAATCTATGTTATAGCACAATATATTCCTGCACAGATTTGCAGTCATGGAACACAATTTCAGCTCTAATATCCGAGCAATTAATTTGGTTTAAGTAGAGGTGTTCTTATTAAGCATCGGTGCAGAGCACCCGCACAGGTTACACGGCAGCAGTGGTGCTGCTGCCCACACATGTCCCCTCCGCTGTGCACCCTCTCCTGGCAGCCTGCCAGCAGCAGAAACCCTTCACCAGAGGAAATTCAGGGTTTTAGGGGACAGGTTGATTATCCTTAATACAAATGAAGCATCTTGCCATATTTGTTTGGGTTTTTTTGGTAGGAAGTATTTTCAGCTCTGCAGCCATGCCCACGGGGCATCGCTGGGGCAGGTGCTGGGGTCAGAGGTATGCCGGCTGCCTCCGTGGCTGCAGCGTGTGGGCACAGCTGATCCCTGTGCCGGCAGAGCTGCCCTGCTCCAGGGCAGTGCCCTGTCCCGGGGTAATACCCTGCCCTGGAGCAGTGCCCTGCCCTGAGACGGTGCCCTGTCCTGGCAAAGGAGCTGCCACCTGAAGAGCTTGAGGTGGCTGAGGAGCAGCAGGAGGGACTAAGGGTACCGGGTCCCGACTCCCAGCCCCCCTGTCCCAGCGTGTGACTGTCCCCTCTGCACAGAAGGCCTCCATTTGCCACGGGGCAGTGGGCTGCGCCCCACGGGACGCCATGCCCCGTGGGACTCTTTCCCCGCGAGCACCCTTCCTGGCCACCCTGACTGCCTTGCAGTGCCCTGGCAGAGATCTCCTCCGGCCAGCCGCACCTCCATCATGTTTTGTGGCTTTCCATTGTCATTCTGGAGGCAACGCAGCCAGCTGATTTTTCTTCTCTGTAATATATTGCCACTATAATACCAAGTCTAGCAGAACAATGAACTCTGGAGGATGGAGATACCTTCCTCCTGTTTTGCAAACTAAACATAATTTTTATTTGTGCTCAGATTTGTGGCTGCTGCAGGAGGGACCATGGGGCCAGAAGGGGGGGACGACGTGGGGCAGGGGCTGGTGCTCCATCCCTGGGTCCTGCCCTGGGGACTGAGCACTCCCGCTCTTTGTCCCTGCAGGTCCCCAGCAGCATTGAGATTCAGAGGAGGATGCCTCCTTTTGTCAAACACCGTGGGGTTTCAGAAGAAACCCTTCAACCCAGATTAATTACTGTTATCTGTACCCACTGGGGCCTGGTCCACCTGCCTGTGTGCTGTAGCCAGAATGTGCTGAAATTCTCATTCCCTTTCTTTCTCTCTTTTTTTCCTTTTCCTATTTACTTCTGCTTTAATCTGCATATTATCATCAGTGCAAAGACCTCTGAAATAACATCTGACAAATGATGCCTATTAAAAAAAACTCTGCACTGTCCTCTTTCACCGCCTTCCAATTTGGACTAGCACTATAACTATGCATCAATAGACAAGCAATATTATGTTAAGAACATGATAAAATACCAGCAGCTTCATAATGGCAGCAGCCAAATGGTAATTTCTGCTTCAGAAATTGGTCATTTATTTTGCTGGTCTGTTCTTACGTTCAAATTAGATGAAGTTTAATATACTGTAAAATTGAATGTATTCTATCCTTTTCAACAAATATGGCATGTATGAAATGATTTATGGGTCTTACAAACCTTAAAATGTTAAATAATCTCCTTTTTTCTGTGCCTTAAGTCAGTGATGCCAAATAGTTTAAGTACAAAGAAGCAAAACTTTATTAGCTCCCATCCTGATCACCACTTTATTTTGCTGCATTTACAGAGGCAGGAACAGTATTTAACATATTAGACTGAGTTTTAGAAGCAGCCATATTAATTGGTACATTAATTTTACCCTATTAACTGTAATTGGTAGGAAAGCGATTCTTCCCCGGTGAATGTTGTAATTTGTATTTTAAATTTTTAATAAAGTCATGATGGCACTGCAGATGCCTAAATGAGGGTGCTCCTCTCGGCTTGAACCTCTGGCCACCGCTGGGCTCCCCCTGGCTGGTGCTTTGCGGGGCTGCCCCGTGGCATTCAGGAGCACTGGCCCGCAGCTTCGTCTCTGCCCAGCATCCTCCCTGGCGTCCGGCTCTGCCCCCCCGCCCACGGTACCCCTCAGTGTACCACTCTCAGGGATCTCGTATCTGAATCCAAACGTGCCTCCCTCTGTGCTTCCCCTACAAGGAGTCACAGCCTCAGGTGCGACAGGCTGGGTGGGCATGAGGATGCTGCAGGGCTGTGTCCCTTGACCTGCTGCTCACGGGTCTTTCTGAGGTGTGCACCAGTGGGATGTCAAGGGCACTAAGGCTGTGGTAACCTCCAGCCCTGACTGAAGGCAGGCGTGCCAGTGGCTCCTTGCACATACACAGCCTTTGCTCTGGCTCCCACTGTCACCCTTGTGCAGGATCCATCCCAGCATCATTAACTGTGCATGCTCTGGGTTGCTCCAAGGGCTGGCAGAACTTCTTGCAACACCTTCCAGCTTTGCACACATGAGCATGCCATGTGGCAGAGCAGACAATGAGATCCTCCTGTAGTGATGTGGACACAGCAGCCCTTCGAGAAATCCCCGCATTCTCCCGAGGTGGGAAGCTTGTCTGAGTCAGAGTTGAATCTGATCTACAAGTTGCTTCCAGTGCAGACAAGGATATCGGCTCCTTAACAGCATAAGGAGAAGGGACACAACCTCACCCTGGTTGACATCACCCTTCACAAGCGCCATCCCTGGGCTCCCTGTCAGCCCGTGGACGAAGCTGGCTTGCACAGTCTGGTGTCTGATCCATCTTAGAGCTGGCAGCACGAGGTTCCTCCATCCCTGCGGAACCGAAACAAGCAGGGCTCTGACCCTCCCAGCCGGTGAGCGAGCTGCTCTGCTCGAGAGGTGCAGAACAAGGATTAGCATTCTGGATGGATTCACTAAAAATTACTGACAATGTGCAGATCCCACCTTGATTTGAAAATAGGCATTTATATCTGTTAAATTCAAAGTTTTCAAGTGTCTTGTGGCATCCAAAGCTTGCAGCAGTAGCTTGCGTACATTCAGTTTCCTACAAGACTGGTGACAGCAGCTCCTCTAAAGCGCGGGGAGGCTGGTTTGATAGAGACTGCCCTCCCCTGCAGGGGATCTGCTTGGCTACTGGTCAGGAAACAATTCCCCTTCCCCAGCCTGATAGCACATTAAACCCTGTCCTAAGGTCTGGCCCCAGATCCCCGGGAAATCACTGGGGCGACTGCCCTGGCTGTGGGGTAGGGTGATGGATCATGCAGAATCAGCCAAGGAGCAGAATAAGGGTGACTCCCTCCTGGCTTGTAGTTATTTAAAAACAACTTGTGTCCTTGCCCTTAGCCCTTTTTCTGTTTCCTGATCAGCAGCTTGTCCCTGAGGATAAGCCTCAGAGCAGCACAATCTCCTGCAGTCCCCTGAAGCTGCAGCCCTCTGCACCAGGATAATAGAGAAGCCTTTTATTCTGTTTATTTGCTCTATATAATTTTTCCTGCTCTTGCTGACCCTTCTGGGAGCATTCCACCCTTCAATCTCTCTGCTGGGTGCCAGAATTGTTGAGCTTAGGCTATATTTGCATTTCATATCCTAGTTAAACCAACATCATCAAGGTCAGAACACACTGTTGAATTAGAATAGGCTACAAGACAGCATGCCCCTTCATGGCACAGGGGCAGAACAGAAACCAGACGTCCACCCCCGGGGAGCACCCGTCCTTGCCCCAGCCTGCTCCCAGCAAAGAGGCAGGGGGCTTCTGCCCCGGGCACTGCCTGCCCAGGCCCTGCAGCTGGGGGGGTCCAGGCAGGGGCTGCTTCTCTTTGCATCTTCAGGGGCTGCTCGCGGGCAGGCGCTTGGCAGAGGCAGGGGCTCAGCTCTGGGGTTTGCTGCCCTGACTCACAGATCTAAGGGCAGAGCCCTTCAGTCAGCCCCCCAGTCTGGACAAGGTGCAAGGGGAACGTGGGGGTTTTAAGGAAGCGCCGAGGGACAGACTGCCTGGCTCTCCCCTGGGCAAGACTGGCTGCTCCAGCAACATCCCCTCTCTCCGAGGGCCTCCAGGGCACTCGGGAGCATGTTTGGATGTCCGTTCCCGGTGAGCTCCGAGCTCTGCTCAGGGCAGCATGCATGCCTCGCTCCCTCCCCTCTGCCCCACTACTGTGTCTCCTCTGTTCCCAGTTCCCATCAGCTGCTCCAGCCAGGGAGGTTTCTCTGCTTGGGCTGCCTTTGCTCGGACCAGCCCATCCTACAAACCCTCAGCACAGTGCAACCATGGCCACAGGTGACAGTCCCCACAGAGGAGGCACAGGGCCCACATTTAAACACTTCTGCAAAAGTCCATGAGGAGAAATAGGCAGAATGAGAGAGAAAATTCAAGAAACGTAAGAAGTAACCCTCCTGCTCCCCGAAGGCAGCTTCCCCATAAAATGGGGAATTTATGCCCCATTTCAGAGCATAACCTCGATGCAGAGATGCTAATGTGCATCTCCACGTGTGCATGTGTGTTCGTACAAACAGGCTTTAAAAGACAGCAGCTGTATAGAGTACAGAGCTACAATATAATGACTTTTACATCTGTGCACACAGTCTCTATTTCCTTTCATTAAGGAACATTTCTTATGGAAAAGTAGCTGGATTTCTGATGTGAAAAAACAATTCTGCTCAAGACTGAGAACTGTTTAGAATAAACGCCAGACACTGTGTGATGGAGACATTGCATGGAGACTTAATGCTGGTCACATCTCTCTTCTCTGCCAGTAAGTCAAGGATGTGTCTTTGCTATTGTATTTGGTGACTCATCTTTCAAATACTCATCTCTGCAAGAATTTTGTGCCAAGATGAAAAAATGCCTGGATCCCAGAAGTGTGTGTGTCTTTCTGTGAGCACACCCTAGGAGAGAGCTGCGGGGCAGCTCTGCTCGTCCTCCCCACGGGGGGCTGGGGTGGAGGGGGTATGGGCTGGCATGGTCCGCTTGCCGGGGCAGTGGCTGCTTTGGGCACAGGATGGGGAGAGAATGAATGCAAATTCTGGCAGGAGGTAGTGCTGCCTCGTGCAGGTCCCACTTACCACGATTTGGCTGGAGAACAGGGTCAGGCAGGCACCCCAGGCCACTGGCAAGTCTGCGTGTGCCCACCTGCCTCAGGGATGGAGCCGCAACCGCATGAGCATCCTACCAGCACCTGGAGGTTTCCCTCATCCTTGGAGCGAAATATGCAGATTAGCTTAGTAAGTGAAGTGCTGTATGCTAATTAATTCAACAGACTCACTGTTCCATAACATCAAACCTATACAAGGAGGATGTGCTGGAATTAGCTTCCCCTGGAAAACATTTCCTCGCCGCTTAATGAAAGTTACACAAACTTATTAAACACTTAACAAGAAGGTGAATGCCAGAGAAGCTGTAGGTGCTGTGTGGGCTAAATCCAAGCAGCTGTGCCCACAGAGAGTGCAGTATTCCTCAGTGGCACTGGGAAGACTCCAGCAGCAGATGTGTGTCTGGTGATGCTGAAACATGCCAACAGCATTTTATTTGTAACCCGCAAGAAACCCATAGTGTAAATGGCCCAGAAACCAGCATAGCCAGGCACCATGGGCTGCAAACACCACCTCCATCCGCTCCGTATCTCATCGGGGCAGCAGCCGCATGTACAGCACCATCAGCACACTCACAGGGGTAACAGAGCTGTTCTTCTCCAGGAAGCTTTAAAAGCGAGTCCGCAACATGCTTCTTTTAAAGTACATGCCGGGGTAAAGTACACTCACATCTAAACTGAAACCCAGCCCCGAATCATGTCTGTTTGGGCTGCTCTGTGATTTAGTGGGGGTAAAGCAGCCCTTAATACGAGAGAGGAGATAACATTGTGTGTCTTTCTTTGTTAATAGTGGGAGCACACTCAAATGCAACAGCGTGCAAGCACCATCCCGGGGCACGCTTCTCTCTGCCGCCTTCCACTTGTGCGGCTCCTTCTCTGCTGGGATATGGGCTGACACCTCCAGTGCACGCAGGTCTGTCTGGACCCAGACTGTCCAGTGCTTGCCAAGGGAATCCAAAGGGAACTGTAAATGTCACCTGAGAGCGTTACCAAAATGACTGACGAGGCTGCAGGTGCTTTCCAGAACACAAAACAGTAAAGCCCCACAGAAGGAGCATTTGCTATCACCTGGGTATAGCTGGGAAGAGTGGATGGAAGAAACTGCTTCAAAAGCGAGGAGAAAAAGGCTTTAGCAGAAACGATTTGACAGCTGCAATCAGGCCAGGAACTGAAGGAGCTAAGGAAAGAAAGATGCAGTTGGGTAGAGGAGGAATGGTAGCAGGCAGTGCACAGCTCCTAAGATATCCTCTGCACGAGCACACACATTTAAATCTCCAGAAGCCTTATGCTCCTGCAGGGATCACGAGGCCAGCATGAGTATAGGGCTGTGAGTCTATTATTTGGCCTGGCTCTTTGCTTATATGTTCAAAATGCAAAAAACCTTTCCCACCTGAAAAGAGGAATTCCACCGGATTGAGGCCAATGGTGCAACTCTGCACAGAGGGGCGATGGAAAGCTGCGGTTCCCAAACCGGCTATGCAGCACACAAGGTACATGGGCACACAGGAACGTCCTAAAAATACCCGTGTCCTTGCAAGGCACGGGCTTTAATGGGAAGGCTGTGTCTCTATGTATTATGCCCTCCAAGAAGGTGCAGTTCAGCTTGTTCACTCCATGTCACAGGAGGAAGAGTATCCTCTGCTGCAGGGTTCTTGTCAACACCGAGTCTGTCTCTTATTCTCCAGCGCTGTGTGCTGGTTTGTACATAGCACCCTCGGGAATGCCTGACCTGTGCGTGTTACGGTCATGACTCCAGCTCATATTGCTGTGCAGCTCTCGTTTTCTGTGTTTAAAATAATAAAGTGGATGCTGCAATTTTTGACAGGACCAAAGGCTGACTTTCTGGTTTGAGAGCTCTGCTGCTGCAAACAGAAGATGACAGATGGACAAGGCAGTGGCATATGCCATTCCCTCTCTGAGTTGCATGAAAAGACATTTTCCCTAATAGAATGGGGATAAAACTCACAGTTCTCAGGGCATTAGAGTATTTCTATTGTATGTCACTGGAACACAGGCTTGGGTTTTCAGGTGTTTTTTTTTTTCCTTTCTGAGAGTAATTCTCATATTGTAAATCTAACCAATCTACTTTGCCACATAAGTTGTCATACCTGGAAAGAAAACACCAGACTTATGATTTCATTATTAAATCTCGCTAGAACAAAGTGTTAGTTAAACTATTTTTCTATCTTACCCTGTAGAGATGGCCCCCAACCAAATGGATGAGCTGAGTATATGCTGTTGTATATGCACTCCAGCTCAGGAGCTGTAGCTCTCCAGAAACTGCAAAGCCCCTCTCAGCAGGACCTCCTCTTCTGTGAACTCTGCCAGACTGTGTGAACTGGAAAGTGGCCAAATTGCAGCCTGGATAAAGAGAGCCTTTTTGCATAGTCACTAACAAACTGTCTTTGCAGACTGGTATCACACTAGGCGGAGGCTGTTGTGGTGCCAGTGTTCATTCAGGATTAAGAAATTGCTGCAGTTGGCTCAGGAGATGCAGTGGGCTTTTAAGACAAAGCAAACTTCTGAACAGTAAATCTTTGCTAGACAGTAAACCTTTGCTAGACAAACAGGTCAGCCCACAAAAGGCAGCCAAAATCATTGGTGCTTGGGCAAAACACCATAAACTGCTTGATCTCCTTCAAGGAGATCATCTGCTGAGAGTGACTCATCTTCATCTGCCAGGCCTTGTAGTCGCGTTACTCCAGCAGTGCTCGTTGCCCGCAAGTGCTTTTGAAGCCATGGGACAGTGTAGAGCAGACAGTCATAGTGCTGAGAAATTAGATTAAATTAGCAGGAATTAACTGTGATGAGACACTTCTTCCCAGGTAAACTGGGAACACTGAGGAAACAGAGCACTTCTCCATCCTCTACCGTGGCGCTGGACCTGGGGGAGAGATTTCCTACGCAGGCACATCATCCAGCCCTCCGGCTCGGAGCTGGGCTGAAGTCTGTCTCCCATCCTGGGTTTCATTCCCTGACTCACAGCCTGCTGAGCCGGGGGAGCTGGAGGCAGCGCAGCCTCTGGTGCTTCTCAGCTTCTGCATCTGCCCTCCCCCAGGGCCCATCTGTGCGGGGTCTGGCTGGAAAGGTCTCCTCAGCAGCACCGCTCTGCTGCTGAGGCAGGGTGCAGCAGGGTGAGATGGGCTGCCCTGGGCTCAGCTGTGCTCTGGGTCAGCCCTGGGGTTGGGGGCTGAGCACAAGGAAGATGCTGACCCCCCCTTTCCCTCACTGCTCTGCACTGAAGGCTGGGTGCCCTGCTCCTCCTCAGAGAAGGGCTTATCAGGATGCCATGAAGTGCCAGACCTGCCCAGGCGTGTGGGATGCTGAGGACACGGGCACTGCTGCCCCAGGACATGGCGAGAGCAGACCACCCGCCTGCGCGGGATCCAGGAGCCCTGCAGCTGCAGTAGTGAGCTCTCACGGAGGAGGTGGGAATCCTTTCGCCATCTCCCATAGTGTGACCGATAATGTGCTGCATGGTCATGGACCATCCTCCCTTCCCTTTGTCACCGAGGAGGGAAGTGATGGCAGTGTGTCCTGGGTACAGAAGGCAATGGCTGCTTTGTCTCATGGTCATACACAGGCTCTCACCGCCATGCAGGGTCTCTGGCTGGGGTTATCCCTGGCCCACGTGCCTGGCCCTGCCCAGGGCCCCAGACCCCCACTCCACTGCAGACAGAAGGGGCTGAGCAGTGCCTTGCTCTCAGCGGGAGCGAGGTGCTGCAGGGAGCCTGGGGTGACCGTGCCCTCGGCGTCCCAGACACGCACTGGGGTTGGGGCACAGCAGAAGCGGAGCGGGCGAGAGTGCCCACACGCAGCAGAGCCCCTGCTCGTCAGGTCCACACACATGGTATGGTTCCTGCTGGGAACAACCTGTCTCCACCAGAGCCAAGGCCATGAGCATCACTTCCGCGAACAGGAGATTCCCGTAAGAGAGGAAACATGTCTGGGCTCTGGCCAGTGAAACTAAAAGCCGCAGGTCACAGTGAAAACCTTAAAAATATTACTCAGAGGGACCGATGTCCAGGGAATTGTCACGTGAATGAAAGATTCCCTGAAAAAAGCTGAATTTGTCAGAGGACTTGCTCTCAGCCGCTTATTCTGCTCGGACGAAATCCTTCAAGAGGGGAGTGCGGTGACCCTTGGTGACCTGTGTATTCCTCACTCCTTTCATTAACTGCAACTTATTCTGCGGGTAGCTTTCAAAGATAAAGGCAAAAATCACCCATTAGCTTTCCCTTGTTAAACTGTTAAACTGGGGCTGAACCCCAGCTGAGTCCAGCTGCTTGGCAAGGCTGGGTGCTGCGCAGGGCCCCTGGGGAGGGGGAAGGATGTCAGTCCCTGGGAAGGGACACTGGAGCACCGCCGACCTGCCAGGGGCTGGAGCATGGCTTGTCCGGCACCTGACAGGGCTATGCAAGGCACCCTGGCAGTATTGCCCAGTGCGCTTATGGCTTCATAACCCCTTGTCTCCTCCTGAGAAGTGTCTCCCTCTGCCACTGCCATGCTTCATTTTGCCTCTGCTAACAAGGGTCTGCAAGCCTGGTGGCTCTGTTGTACCTGCCGCTCAGGCACCCAGCCGGAGCACCAGCCCGCTCACTGCACGCTGGCCCCACAGACCTTCAAGACAAACTTTGAAGGATGCTTACACTATTAATGGGGTATATTTATAACTGTTTATCTCTGTCAGTTGGGTGGAAAATTGCCACATGTGTCATTTGCCTTCATTACACAGACATCTCTCGTGTTATCTGGATCAGTGCTTTTAAGCGGTGTGTCACTACCAGGGAAAAGCTCATTTCTTCTGCGTGGTGTTGATGTTTGTGGGATCTGCCTTGGAGAGTATGGAGAGCAACACCCTGGAGGCAAGTCTCCGTATGGGACAGATCTCTGTCCTCCGCTGCTCTGGATATTAGTCTTGTGGAAGAGAAAGGGAGTAGCAGAGCTGAGAGCCTCCTAACTGGGGCTCCAGAGCAGCCAAGGCTGCCTGGGTTGGGCACTGCAGCCTCAGAAAGCAGTACCCTGACCCTCGGGCTGGCTTGCTGGGGACGGCTGTGGGCTGACTCCATGCCACGGGGCCCGGCTGGCTCTGGGCGAACGCAGCCAGGGACGGGGAGGATGGGTGGAGCGGTTAGCTCAGAGCGGGGTTGGCACAGCTGGGGTCAGCTGGCCGGAGAACGGCTGCCCCTTCCCAGGGCCGTGATGTGCTCTGCCACCACGGTGCCAGCGCCTCCGGGGCAGGGACCACCCTGGGGCTGTGTCCCAGGCTCAAACACAGATTATAGTGCCTGCCGCTACTTAAGGTTACAGGATTAATTACCCTTCTTGACAGCTGTAGGGTCCAAACAGGCGCACTACCTCAATATAGAAGCTTCCGTAACCACTTCTTGGAGTTGATACCACGTGCTACCCACCGCCACTTTGGAGGCATCAGTAAACCCACCCAATGAGGCTGTTCACCAGGTGTGACAAGTGCTCAGGAGTGGCAAGGGGCTCCCAGCTGGGCAGGGGTTCCTGGCAAGCACAGACACCCCATGTGCAGGAGAGGCAACTCAGAGTCATGCAGATATCCTTTCCAACACAGAACAAGGGAGAAAGATAAGAATGGCTTAAATAGAAAGAAATTGTCTCCAACTAAAATGTTTTTCCTCATTTCCCATGATACAGTGAAATTTCTTCATGGACAGATAGTCAGAGGAGAGTCCATTACACTCCACGCTTTTTGCCTTGAAACATAAATAGCTGCATATCATATAAGTGTTTGTTATGAGGAAATGTGTATGCTAGAAAAAGTTAGACATTAAATCATTATTTCATGCAGAAAGATATTGCTAAAGGGAGAGGATTACTTACTATATTAATTCTGTCCTTCAGCTACCCGTACACCTCTCTGCACATAATGACTTTAGTCACAAAATGTATTGTTGAAACAAACCCGGTTCCTCTCAATTCCGATTTCCTCGGAGACTGTGCATGCAGTGCGCCCTCCCTCCCAGCCCCACGCCCAGGCACAACACGGTGGGCAGCAGGGCAGCAGGCGCAGCAGGGCAGCCCACCTCCCAGGCAGCCCGCCCCAGGGCAAAGCGCAGGAGGGGTCTGCAGGAGGGCCCTCCATCCCACCTCTGAGGACAGGGAGAGGGAAGGGGATCCAGCGGCTGTGGACCCTTTCCTTCCCTGCACAGCTGCTTGGGGACGGAGGATGCCCACCTCCATCTGAGGGGCTCCTCAGCTGCACTGAGGCGATGACTACCCTAACTGTGAGCCAACAAACCAGCCTTCCTCTGCCAACATAGGCGTCAAGCACAGGATGCACAGCTTGTCCTGCAGCATGGTGAGTTAGCAGCAAATAAATGTCGTCTTCACAGTGGTTGAGGTCTCTTAGCTATGTGCAGCCCCTGCTGCCCCTGCTGCCCAGGCTCCCAGCCTGGCATGAGGCAAAGCCCCGGCCACGGTCCTCTGAGGGTGCCAGATCCCACAGAGCTCCTTTGCTGGGGTATCTGGCAGATCCTCTCTGACATGGGTGAGATGCGTCCTACCCTAGCTGTGGAGCCAGGCGCTGGTGGCACAGGGAGCTCTCTGCATTATTCTGCAAAGCCCCAATATCTTTCTCTTCTGCCATCCTAGAGCATCACTAGGTTAGAGCAGAAATTCTTGTTAATCTGTAGGTAAATCCTTCCATGGAGAAACCTTGCATTACGCCTAAAAATTTCCAAAATATCCCTGTTGGTGGTGTAAAGTAATAGTGAAGTGACCCTCAAATTATTTCTTCTGATTTCAAGTCTTTGCCTGAAATTGGAAGAGCTTCTTAAAAGGCATCAAGAATTTTCTAATCAGATTTTTTTCCAGCTAGTGACTCATAGAGCGATAGTTTCCGAGGGCAGCAAAACCAAAAGAACCCCAAGCAAAAGGCACGACAAAAGCTGGGGAGGTGAGAGCATTGGGGTTTTTTGATGTTTCTGCCTGGAACAACTGGGACATCGCAGCCTGTTGGCACAGGACGCAAGAGCCACTGCACCACGTGGAGGTCACAGGCACCCGGTGCCATGCCAAGGAGGCAGCTGCAGAGGGCAGGGGGCTGAAAAAAGGAGTTTATTCATGCTGACTAAGCTGTAACAGGTCATTGAAGGTTTGCAACCTGGCCAGCTAACTAATCCCCATGTTGCTCTCCTCCCAGGCTCGGGTGTCAGAGAAAAGCTCTTTGTTCCAGTATGTGAAAGCTGATGGCTGGAGCTCTTGCTTGATGCTCTGGTTTCCTGTATTTGCTGATATAGGTGCAGAAAGCTCAGTGCTACACACAGGATAGGGAAAAGCAGTAAGCAACAGGGTCTTATATCACCATCTAATATGTCATCCTTATTCAAAGGGCTCTGTTTGAAGCCTGGCATCAGCATATACAGAACATGTTGCATCTTTGCTGGTACCTCTTCAATCTGGTTTGCAAGACATCCTGGAGGATGTGACCTTGGAAGGCAGGTGGAATATCGAACCTGCATAGTAAGAGCATCTCCGCATCGGTGGCAGCCTTTGGGTACAGGGCAGTTAATAAATAATGAGGATGTCAAAGATAACAGCAGGAAAGTGGAAGCAGGTAACAGCTTTGCAGCCAGCTTTCTGACAGCTGCCTGGCAACGTCCAATTAAGAGGCGCGCGCCACCGTTAAGCCCAGCGCAGAATGCGTCCAGCGCCGGGACTGGGGGTGTTGTGATGCCGGCACCAGGGCAGCCTGCAGCGCTGTGCTTGCAGCATGCGCTCCCAAAGGCAGAGGGAGCAGGCAAACGGAGCAGGGGAAGGAGACATTGCAAGAGACAGCTGGGTCAGCTAACTGCAGGACTCGCTTTCTTGGGACTTGCCAGAGAGGAGCACATTGGCCCTGGCCCCATGCCGAGGTGCAGGTGCTGCTGGGGCAGCTCCTCAGGATTACGGTCCCTGCTCACACAGGTGTTTGTTTCAAGGATTGCATTACATCATGCCACAATTCAAATATTAGGAATCTGACTATGTCTGAGGTGTAATTGATCTTCTGATGACTTTTTAAACAACTGGTAAGAGGGGACTGCTTTCCAAACAGCAAAATCTACACCAAAATGATCTTGATTTGAATAATAAGTATTCCATCCGTGTTTGGTAAATATACCAGTGTTAATGGTGCGTAATGGTGCCTGTAATTGGTGTCTAAAGTTATTTAAAAGTAAATTTACTAGAAAATAATTAGCAATTTTATAGTTCACTACTTCCTAATTTTGTTGATAAAAGTTTTTCAGTGGTTTTTATCAGATGACACAATAGGGCTGTGCTGTGAAATAGCTTTTTTCAAACTAGCAGGAAATTGTGCACACAAAATAAGATAAAAAAAAATTTCCCCCTAATTTCTTTGCCTGGCAGACAGCCTCCTCTCTCCTTTTATTATCCACTGATTTATCCTTAATCAGCAGCAAGTGAAACATCCCAGGCATTGCTCGGGGATTTGTTCTTTGTGACCTTGGACAATGCACCCCGAGCTGCGAGGCCAGCGAGGAAAGCTGTCCCCCACCGCAGGGACAGGCCTGCTGTCCCCCACCACAAGGACAATCCTGCTGTCCCCAGCACTGGGTCTGGGGGGCCGGTGGCACAGGAAAGCAGCATTTGTGCTCTCTGTTGGTAGCTGACCTGATCCCATGCAGGACATCTCTGGGGACACTGCCCATCAGGCTGGAAACCTCGCCATGCCTGGGACCCTGCAGGTTGGGTGCTGGCCCAACAGTTCTGGTCATGGTCTGGTCCTGGTCCTGGTCCTGGTCCCGGCTGTGGCATGCGCCTTCCCCCGGCATGCACCTTCCCCCTTTTGGCACCAGTGGGGCTGCGTCCCGCGCAGCGGGTCGGGGTGGCCGCTCAGGGTGGACTGGCTGATGGCAGGTCATGGCCAGCACCTGCCGTGGGTCTGCTGCTCACGGGGTGTTGGTGCTGCTGGGGGGGGCCTGGGAGAAATGGAGCAGAGAAATGCGGCTGCTACAACGTTTTATTGTTTAGTGCTGTGGGTTCAAGTGTTCAGTTCAGGATTTTCATATTGGTCAGATACAGAGTGACACCGGCAGACAGAGACGTGTTTGGGAGGAGCCGACAGCACAGCAGTTTGGTTTCAGAAAAGACTAACTCTCCATTTCCAGTCCCTGAACCATAAAGTACCAGCTTTTCCAGAACAATGAATCACCCAGTCTGTGTATAAAATGAAATATAATTTATGCTTTGCTAATTGAAATCAAATACAAAATTCAATTTCCTGTGTATTCTAATGCTGACATTTGAATAGTTTAAAAAAAAAAGTGTTATTAACCTGACTCCCTCTTGTTTGGCAGGCCACTCTCCGGCCACATAGAAAACAATTCCCCTATCAAGCCCCTGCATTAGCACAGCAGACACGGGGTGCATTTCAGAAAAACAGAAAACAGAATAACCCCCCAGAGGCCCCCCCTGTGCCGCCCGTGCCCCCAGCCCACCCCCAGGGTGGCTGGCGCTGCCCTGCTCTCTTCCAGCACTGCGAAGGGGCCGGTGGCACTGCGGCGGTGCGCAGGGAGGCGGGAGGTCCTGTCCCGCCGTGCCGGGGTGGTTGGTGTCTGTGGGGCAGCCGCTCGGGGGCGGAGGAGCAGGGCCGCCTTTCAATGCCAGGCGCTTGGCGGCTCCTCCTGAGCTGGAGATTGCAGCCGATATAAAAAATAAACCTCTGAATATATGGCAGAAAGAATGGGAGCAAGAGTCAGGGGCAGGTGGGCGAGGCACGGGCAGGCCCAGCACCTCCCACGGCCAGCCCTGCTTCTGTAAACCATCAGGTGGCCCTTCCTGGGGGGGCCAGGGGGCCGGGCCCGGCTGAGCCCTGCTCCAGGGCCTTATTCCACCTGCAGGACTGAGCCCCAGGCGTGACTGTTCTTCATCCCAGTGCAGGATGGATGCTTCTGCCTGGCCCGGCCACATGTCGTGACTTCCTTAACAGCGTGCTTCATTGGGTTGTAACTCTCAGACAAAGACGTGTTTTCAGATCTCCTGTTCCTCCAGTGGTGGGCATGATGAGAAGAGTGATGGTGGCTTGATGGCAGTCGGGGACCAGAGGCTTTTCCCAGGAGAAGCTGGCCTGAGCTGCCCAGGGAGACACGGGGCAGCACTCGGACCAGACCAGACCAAGGCTGGGGTGTGGAGGGAGACCTGCTGGGTGGGGATGGGGTTCTCAGGGGCTCTTTCAAACTCAAGGAGACCTTGCTCAGAGAAAAACTGCTCCTGGTTAAGCTGTGGATAGGGGCTGAGAGAGTCCAAGCTTTGGCCATGGAGGCGATGCACGGTGCCATGCTGACGGCTGTAACAACCGCAGTCATGCGCAGCTGCCAACTTGCCAGGTCCCAGTGATGCCATGAGCTGGGACTGCGTTGCCCCGCAGCCAAGCCCCTCTGGCAGGCAGCCAGGGCTGCCGGTCCTGCCATCTCCACTGCCAGGCTCTGCTCAGCACCATCAGGGCCAGCCCGCCATGGCATTGGGGCTGCAGCACGCTGGGAACAGGGAAAAAAATTCTGAATATCCCTTCAGTGAGGAGCCTGAACGCTGGGCCTTGGTGAGCCCCTCATCCTCCAACTGAATCCATCGAGCAGCTTGCACCAAATTGTGTAACAACAGTTTTCACTTAGGAGCTGATCTGACATTTTAATAATGTGGGAAATACTGTAAAATTATTCCTATTACATACTTCCAATTTTCATGTAATAATTATGGGATTTGTGAGTCTGTGAAAAACTGTGTTATGTCAGGTGTTGTTTTTAAATCTTATCAGGCCAATAGCAACTGACATGATGTTAGCAGGGACCTTGCGGTGCCTCTCCAGCATGGCGCACGATGTAAATTTTCCAAACGGCTTCAGCTCCCTTTTTCATCCAATCCAAGGCACCAGCACCACTTCATGGTGTAATGAACCACAGGACAGGCCATGAAACCCAAAGCAGGTTCAGCTTGTTACTCAACGTAACAGCAATTTCATTTGGTTAGCTGGATCAGTAGGGGTTTCTTGCCACCTTAATCAAAACTGAGTCTTGGTCCGCGCACAGCAATACCACACTGCATGTCTGCTGCTTTCCAACAGCCAGGAACCCAGCATCTGAAAGGGGACAGGGGACGTGCACACAGCTACACTCCACCCGGGAGGTATCCTTACCACTCATTAAATGAAAGAAAGCGGCCAGCAATATTTGAATGCCCTTAGAAATCATCCATGTGAAGGGAACATTTCATCAATGGTAGCTCAGCATTTTTCCTTTTGTTCCCTCTCTTATTGTTTTTCTCTCAGTAATGGAGATAGAAAGAGTGCAGCTGTGTCAAAGTGCTGCTGTCCTGCTCTCCACTGGTTCCAGCATGCAGTCTCATCACATTGCTGGAGGAACCACTTGGGATATGGGTTTATTCTACAGTTTCTACCAGGATTTGCAAATTTGGTTGACTTGGTCATTTCCACTAGCAAGCACATATTTTTTGCGCAGAGCAGTGCTCACCCTGGGAATTAATTGCTTTTTTGTAATTCTGAATTAAAGATGAAGGCTGCTTCCCCATTTTGCAAACCCGGCTGTCAACAGCAAGCAGCAGAGATCTTGTTTTCAAGGTACAAATGAAGGGCAGTACCAGGGGCCCTGACAGTCAGCCCTGCCCAGGCCCTAAGCTGGGGCTGTCCTCCACACCTCTGCCCTGCAGTCACCCTCTCGGTTCCCACCAGGAACGCCTGGCTCTAAACCGTGGAGCAGGGCACTGCACAGCCTTGCCGGGAGGCTCTGCACGGGCATGCGTGGCTCCGCACCGTGCCTCGGCAGGCTGGCCAGGCAGTGAGATCCTGGCTCGCTCCAAGCGGGTGCCTGTGAGCAGTCTTCAGTACAGCTTCCAGGAGGAGCAGGGGATCCGGGGGAGGCCCTGTTTCTGATCTTGCTGAGCATCCCAGCAAAGCAGGGACGACTCTCTTCCAACAGCGGCTTTATACCCATCTGTTGGAGGAGAATTGGGCCCAGGTGTTTTGTGGCACTTGGTAAATACTAGTTTTAGTGCAACAAGTAATTGAAACGTCTGGTGCAAATGAAGTTTCTGTACATAGTTCCTTTGCAGCGTAACTGGCTTTATTCCTTCCACACACAAGTACCAGTGTGCATGTGAATGCACATGTTCTGAATTTACCATATCTGATGCTGCTGTTTGGGCAAAACTAAAAGCCAGGGCAGGAGAAATCAAATCTATGGGTTTGTCCCAGTGCTGCTGGGTTTTGTGAGCCACCTTCCTGCTCAGCTAGCTGTGGCAGGAGGTGCTGGTCCTGCCTGCCTGGCTGCGAGGGGGACACCAGCAGCGAAATGTCAACACGAAGCAACCTATCACTCTGAGGAGCCCCGCTCCCTCCACCTCCTCCTCCTCCCACCCGCCCCCTGATCTCTCAGTGTCACGGGGGGAGAGCCCAAGTGCAACCCAAGGTGACATGCCACTAAGGTTTCAGAGCTGGAAACGTGGGCCGGCTTTGGCTGCAACCCTGACAGTGCGAGAGTCTTGCACTCGCAAGGCTGAGCCTCTAGCCCCAAGTGAGTTTTGGGTGTCTAATGATGATTCGCATCTCAAAAGAAAAGAGCTTTTTTCCTGATTTCATGGTTCTACTTATCACTTTCTTCCTGCTCCCACTGGAAATCTTGGCCCGTCATTTGGTAAAACATGACATTGAAGGGTTTGTAAAACTTCCGCAGTCTGTGGATGACGTCTGGGTCTATTTTGGGGTGAGTTCGACCCTTGGACTTGCCCAAGCACCGGGGAGCACTGCTGTCCTCTGGCTTCTTTAGACAGGGGAACCCCTTGGTTTTATTAAAATAAAAATGTTTCTCTGTCACAATCCTCTTGAGGCCTAAGAAGTCCTGGACCTTGGCCATTTCCCCGGCTGGGTCAGTGATGAGCCTCTCGCCACTGACAAAAAGGATTTGGGAGAGGGGGAAGTACTGGAGCCAGTTCTCCAAGTGCAGGGCATAGATCCCAATGCGGATCGCGCTCCAGGAGGCGTCGATCAACCCCAGGGTCCGGTTCTTGAAGGCCAGCACCTCGAAGGTGGGGATCTCTGGCTTCTTGGAGAGCGTCTGCGTGTAGTCCGAGATGGCCCGGGTGACGGGGTTCCTCACCACCACGATCAGCTTTGTGTCCTTGGCCATGGAGTGAATGCGCCTGGGGGCTTCGTTGGTCACGAAGTAGCTGGGGGTCTTCTCCATGGTTATCTGGCCATCCAGCGTCTTGGGCATCACGTTCCTGCGCAGAAGCAGAGGAGGGGTGGTTAGCAAGGGGCCAGGCACGGGCAGACACCTTGGTGTCCCTCCTGCCCCATGCAGATGTTGGTGAGACGTTCAGGAGAAGGGGTGCTGCCACACCTGCAGGCCCTGGGGACCAAAGCACTTCTGGCTTTGTTTCTTCTCGGACCCTGGATGTGGTGGGCACCTGAAGTGTTAAATCAGCCTTGGTAACACATTATACAGTCAATTCGCCATAGGCATATGTAGACAAAAGTTAATTGACAATAAACCTGTACAATACCTGTCTGTTCAGCAAGCCATCTGCTTCCATTTGCTCAATTAAGCCTATTCACTTCAGAGTCTTGTAACAGAGTGGTGCAGTTAGGATTACACAAGACCTTTTTGTTATGATGACATGCTTTTAAATGTCTCAGCTAATAAAACTTAATACAGAATAAGATCCCTTGCTTCTAGTACAATAATTAAATTTATTTACTATCTTGTGTGTGAGAAAGAATGACTTTTCTTTTATCTCTAATTCACATGCTCTGTCAATAATTAATTGCTGCTGGGTTTTGAGCTTCCTGTGCAAGCACGGTTATTGGCCAAAAGGAATTTGCCTACTGGATAAATTAGCATGTAGCAAGACTTTCCTGGATAGCATATTACCATATTGTAAAACAAAACTGCAGCGAGATAGCATTTATATCTAAAAAACCGAAGAGGTAAATGCTTGTCCCAGCTGCCCCCAGTTAAAGATTATCATAGCAAGCCAGAAGGTATTAAATGATGTCCCCTGCAAGAGCATTACAGCCTCTTTCACACCTCCTTAGCCGCCGGGTGCTGGAGAGGCTGGAGGGCAGTGCCATGAGCACTACCCACCTCCCGCTCCTGCACGTGCCCTGGCCACGGCCGTGGGCAGCCCCAGCCCTGCCACCGTGCCCCGCCAGGCTCCTCTCCAGCACCCGCTATGTCGTCCGCAATAGAGATGCCCAGGTGAGAAAGCTGCTGGATCCCAGAAGCCGTGAAATGCCCCGCCTCACCTGCCGGCAGTGACCTGTGCAGATGCTGACCTGTGCAGCGCGGAGGGAGCGCCGTCAGCTCCCGACGCCCTTCCCAGCACCCTCTGCACGGACCGGATGAGGTGAGACAACACAGCGGGCCGCAGAGCCGCGGCGCCTGCATGTACAACCATGTCTGCTGGAGCACTCCTGCACAAGGCTTTCCGTACCTGCAGTGTACCTGTTCAAAGGTTTTACAGGCACAGTATTGACTGCTTCTTAAGTGTGTTTTAACAATATTTTTATCTTAAGTCTTTCAAATACTTGTGCCTAGGCACACCCACACAAAGCATAGATTGTTTAACCTGTTGTCGGCTAATTTGCCCCGAAGATGCGGTGCCTGATGGTGCTGCTGCCTGGGAGGCATGAGGAGGAGTGGTGTCACTGCTCCCAGGAAGCACTTGCGGCACTGGCCAAGTCTCCTGCAGCAGACACGGAGGATGGGGATGCTCAGGGTCTTGCAGGATTATCCCTTCACATTGCAACTATTTTTAGTCCAAACATATGGTGAGGAAACAATGTGAATAGGCTGGAAACGGTTCTGTAAGAGCACCTTGGGCACCAGCGACCGCAGTGATGCTGACGTCAAACCACCAAGCCCCAGGAAACAGCCGTTTTAGGAATTATGCAGCTGAAGTCTGCAAGCAGAAGTGGCTGTCAGACAAGGCCCAGCTAGATTTGCCTGTCATTGTTGCCTTGTATTTGTGCCTGCTAAACACATTGGCTTGCTTTAAACGTCCCTGTAATTTGTGTATTTATTGCTGGTGTAATCCATCCAACGGGGCTTGTTTTGCCAAGGTGCTGCTGGAGGAGGTGCCGGGTCTCCTGTCAAGGCAAAAGCAAAGGTGGGTTTGGTGCTGCCATAGGGCTGCTCATGCCTTCAGCATTTTTGGGTGAAGAGGCCAGTGGGGTCCTGTGGCTCCCCCTCTCCTTCAGTCAGCATCTTTCCTGTTGAAAAATCTTTAGCTGAGTCCTGGCAATGGGGATTTGTAGGGAAGCAGGGCTGCAGGACTCCAGCTCACCCTTTTCAGGGCCAGCACGCCAGTGGCCATGCCCTGCCAGGGAGCTCGTCCCTCCAGCGTTGTGTCCCACCAGAGCTGCCTTCCCGACATGGCAGGGTGTCTGCAGTCCCATCTGCTGCCCAGAGCACTTCGGTGCTTTGACCCTGCCTTGCATCGGCCATCTGAGTAGCAGTGATGTGCAAGGAGCAAGGATTAGTCAGAATGATGCGTCTTGAGGTATTTTATCTTAAGAAAAGCCTGAATAAGTTAAGAGGGATGCAAGCACTTGGGGACTGCAGATGCTGCAGAATTACGGACTGGCTTTCCTGGGGGGGATCCAGCACTCAGATTTAACAGCCCTGTAGGAAGGAAGCATCTTCTATGGCTATCCACATCACAGCAAGGCCCACAGCGTGATCAGGGATTGAGTCCTCGGGTGCCCACTGCTGTACAAATAGGGTCTCCTTCAGCTGAGTGTGAGGTTGTGTAAGGGAGTGGTGCAAGGAAAGTGCACAGAAAATGAGATTGGGAGGTTGAGCACGTGGAAAGGCAGCACTTACCCTGAGGGGGACTGGAGCAAAAGTGCTCCCTGCTGCTCTCCGAAAGTGTATGACGGATAGGAGAGCATTGCTGATGCTGGAGTGGGGCTTCCCCTCCCCAGCGCCACGCAGCACCAACGCTCCAGCTTGCCACCCTGGCGGGGGGCAGTGGCCAGCTGGGCACGGGCACCACCAGCTGCAGGGAGCAGTGGCTAGCAACCTACCCTGTAAGGGCATCCCTCCAAACTCCTGGAGCTGCACCAGGGCTCACCCAACTTCTCAGCCTGTGCGCGATTCTGACCGGTGTTTGTATTCCCATGGAAATTGCATTCACTCAGCAGCACGTCTCTGAGAGTGACTGGCCAAAGATAACCCTCAATTTCAGGATGTGACCCACTGCAGAAATCTCCCTGCTGCAGAGTCCCACTCACTGGCCTTGGCGGGCACTGCCTTTGCATGCACAGTGAGCTTGCAGTGCACCAGTCCCTTCTGTGTTGCCCACAAAATACAAGCGTGGCTGTGTAAAATTTCCTGTTTGATTTTTTTTTTAAATATTGCTTAACAAACTTGGAACTGAAATGCTAAAATTTCTGCACAGAAATTATGTCTCAGTCTTGATGTGACAGAGCGGTGAAAGGAAGGAGAGCTGGGGGGCTGAACGGGAGGAGGGCTGGCGGCTGCTGGGGACTGCCACAGGCAGCACCTCTCTGTGCAGCCGGTCTCACAGCCCGGGTGCTAATTGCCAGCGGTGGAGGAGGGGGAGCGATCCACTTCCAGCAAGGACGAGGGCCGCAATCACAGGGCATCTGCACCCCGCAGCAGCACCAGACACCCCAGGCCCAGCCTTGCAGGTGTGACTCGCTGGTGGGACCCGGCCCTGAGCCTGCGCCAGCAGCCAACACGGCAAGCTAAACTATCTTGTAAAAGCTGTTCAGAGAAACGGCACTGAAGAGCAGGCCAGCAAGGACCTCTGAACAATGACTCCATTTCCCTACTACCAGGATCCCCTTCAGATCAGGTGTTTTGCTCTGAACACACTCAGCTGCAGGGGCACAATCACTCCTTGCTGTCACCACCCTCTGCTGCACTCACTCACTTGCCTGGAGAGGCACAAGCAGCACAGTGATATTGCTGGCTGCAGTTCTCCCCCCCCATCCAATCTAGTCCCAACCTGGCAGAGTGCTCGCAGCGTTGCCATCTCCCTCCTGCTGCTGTATCATCCGCTGTACACCCAGATGCCAGGAGACAATGCCACTCCTGGCTGGGCTGGCTGAGGTTTAGCCATTGCAGTCGTCTGCATGTTGCAACCTGCTCCTCCAGTGAGCATGACTCAGGTGTGGTGCTACATAGATCTCGCCAGGGTCCAGACTCCAGCACTTGGGGCAGCATCTGGCACTGGAAACCACTTTGGCAGTGGCTGGAGGCAGTTTCCAGCCCTGTTGGGATGAGCACTGCACACAGACTGAGCCACAATCCCTGCCCCAAAGAACTTCCAGAAGAGTGGGAGCCTGCGAGGAAGAGTGGCAGCCAAGCTGCAGGAGCCAGCGCCTGTGGCTGTCCTTGGGGCTGTGCCATCGGCCTTGGAGAACACGCGGAGTGAGGCAAAGAACTGAAACCAGGGAATAAAGGTGCTTCCAAGTGACTTTGCCCAGGACGCTCCCAGAACGGGTTTCTATTGAACCATTAATTACCAAAATCAATGTGTTACTCTTCTGTTCCTTGCTCCACAAAACAGTTATTTTATCATCAGTTACAGCTAGTAATTTGTATGCATTTCCTTTTTAACGGATTCTATCACTAGCTAGCTGCAGACCACGTTTTACCCTACTGCTTGCTGTCTTGTGCTAACACCCAGAGCACCTCCAGAGTACCAGAGCAGCCAGCCCCCAGGGACAGAGGTACAGCAGCCTGGGTGGTGGCTGGGAGTTTTCCTGCCAGGTCGCCTGTCTTTGACACCGGTCAGTAATGGGAGCCGTCGAGGAAGGACTGAGAATCTCTCAACCAGCTATGGGATTACTGTCCATGCTCCTTTCCTCCTGATCCCTGTCACTGAAGATTTAATGAAGTCCTGAAGCAGAGTTTTAATATTGCTTCCCAATCTCTGTAGTTAATGGCAACTCTATATATGGTTAACATGCACAAAGGTGTCCAGTCCCTCCTGTGTCTTGCTAAATTCTGTGCTCAAAGACATCAAGCAGCAACAGGGTCCATGGACTCATCCCTCAGTGCTCGGGCAGTGTTCTTCATGCCGGCTGTGTATTCACTACTGTCCTGCTCAGAGAGGATGGGAGAACGGAGCTCTCTGCCTTCTCCCTTTATCCCAACCTCCATTTTACACCATGGTAAAGCTTGAAAGGGCTGGACCAGCTCCGATGCTCCCTTTGCCAGCTCTCCACAGGAATACTGAAGGTCTCAGTTTACAGCAGGTTCTCCAGAAGCATCCCTTCCAGGCCAGGGTCATGTTTGATCCTGAGCTGATAATGGGGGTGAAGCTCTGGGAAGGCTGACCTGGGGCTGCTGTTACTCCTCCTGCTGCTGCTGCTGGGAGCTTGGATCAGCGCTTTGAGACAAGAGGGTCAAACGGGACCAGCGGGATTGCAGTGAAGCCATGGCATGCGGCACTACAGGGAACAGGAAGAGGCAGCTCTGATTTTTGAGTGAAGAGGGCATCAGCTGAGACAGCAGTGGCCTGGATAACAGGAGAAGGAGCAGTGTGTAAAAGTCCTACGTTGCAAATGGTGCTGGACTGCCACGCAAGCACAAAACACCATAACCCGTAGTGTTCAATTACCCTGACACCCGTGCAGCAGCACCGCACACTTGTTTGTGCTGTCTCAGACAGGATAAGCTGTTTTCCTATGCAATTGTCTCAGCAGAAGGAGGGACCAGCATAGGCAGAATTGGCTGGTGTATGCTCCTCTGAGTCACACACCCTGGCAGCATGCAGCAGGCTGTCAAATGTCAAAATGTGGCGATTATGAGATGCTAAAAGCTCTGCCGGACTACGAGCAATGGACTCTCAGACAATAGGGCTCGAGGGGACCATTGCTGCCGTCTGCTCTGACCCTCTGCATCGCACAGGCAGGCCTGCCCTGGACCACCCGGGGCGCTGCCTCCACTAGCACATCTGCCCTGTAGCGAGGAGCTCCGGGGAGCGGAGGGGGCAGGCAGCCCCGGGGAGCTCCCGGGGTTAACTAACACCACTCACTGCTACTTAGCACCTCGGCTGCAGTGTGTATTGGTCTAGCCGCGGCCACTAGTTTCCTGGTTTTTTGGTAATACGTCTTTGTATCTGGTCTCTCTCCTAGCTGACGACGCTGTTCTGCAAATAAGTGCCTATGGACTCTCAAACTAAAAGCTCAGAACAAACGGGGGCTGGCTGGGCCCCTGCCCCTTGTGCCGATGCTCTGGCTGTGCAATCGGACTGGAGAGTGTAACCGACGGTATTTGTGCTGCATTTGCTCCTGCTCCCCCCGACCAGCATCTCCCCGGCACTGTGAGCCATCTGCAGACCCTCCTGGGACATTTGGGCAGGTTCCCAAGGACCTGGTGCTCACATAAGCCTTCATTTGCTTTGTATTATGGATTGTGTCTGTGATTTGTGGGGTTTTAGATGATAATGCTTTGAGATGAAAATTAATCAGAATTCAGAGGAAGTACTGCTGCTCTCCTTCACCCACGCTGCCGCTCCTGCCCATCCCGCCACTGGCAGGGCTGGGTGACAGCCAGGAGCAGGGTTCCCTCTCCTTCCAGGCACTGCCATGCCACGGCAATAGCCACTTCATGGACAGTTTTGTAAACAAGGATTTTGGTCCCCTCTTCTCTAGGGTCAGGGCAAGATGATTGTCTTGCCTTTAATATTATACTTACATAGCTTTTACTTTAAATTATGGTTTCAATAAGCTGTTGCAAAAAAAACCCCAAACCTCTAAGCCTTTTCTCTGTGGTGGGGATGCTTCAGACAATACACTGGAAGCAAGTTGTAGTGGCTGATGTTCAAGTATAAAACAAACACACCAGGGGTTTATGAAAGAAGCAGGAACAAACTATTAATTACAACAGCCCCTTCAGATGATGTTATCACAATAAACAGGAGCCAAGAAATTGCAGAGCTAGTAATCTGAAAGTCTTGCCACATTTAAGGACTGTGTTTAATTCCATGCACAATAAAGACAAATGGATAGATAGGTTGGCACTGAGGAGAGACAGCAGGGAAGTAGCGATCAAGGAAAAGAGGAGGAAAAGCAGATTCAGCTTTTGCTGTACAGTTTTAAGGATAACATTGGGAGCTGCAGTGTGTCCTCGAGACACCCCTGGCCCTGCAGAGCACCAGAACTACTGCAGCTCTGGGATGCACACACAGAAATGTTTTTTCCCAGACTCTGCCTTCTAGGTGCTGCCTTTCCTGGGCAGGCATATGGACTGCCTTGCTGAGCTCCCACAGTGCAAAGGCAGCTGTGAAGGAGGCTCGAGCCTGTCAGCCCCAAGAGCCAGCACATCCTGCACATGTCCCGCTGCACACAATAGCTGTTGCCAAGCATGCAGTGAGAACAATACACGGCACCGCTGGCTCCTGTTGCTGAGAATAACAAAGGTGTTAAACCTGGAGCAGCCGAGCCTCTGGCACAGCAGGAATACTCCTCAGAGCAGTTAACCTTCACAGAGCTGCTGCCATGTGCTCTGCCCTAATTGTGCGCATGCCGACAGAATGATAACCAGCTCCGCGTGCTCAGGCAGGACGCAACACTCCGGATCGCTGTCCTCCGGTGGCTGCTGCAGAGCTCTTTGCCATGCTGGGCTGGGGCTTTGCTCCTGGAGAGGACTGCCTAGCTTTTTGGACACGCTTTAGCTCTTCTTGCGGTGTTTATTTCCCTTTCGATGCCAGGCTCGTTGACGAAGAGGCACTGCCGTGCTGCTGACCACCTCCGCAGAGCAGCCCAGGAGATGAAGTGCCGGAATGGGACACGTCTACTCTTGACTCTGTCACTGTCTCTACTCACCTCCCGCCCCTCCTCTCCCTTCATCGCTACCCACCTGAAAAACAGGGCAATGACAACAAGCCACTTCCCCCTGGAAGGAACTCCACCACCATACGGCATTAATGACTCCTTCGCTCAGTTATGGGGACGGGTGTCGTTTCTTCATGCTTGTTGGTAGCGGCATCCCTGCGCTGTGCAATGTTAAAATGAAACTTTTATTGCCATTCCTGGGCTTGGATCCAGGAATTACCTGGTCCTCACAGCAGATGATCAAATATGTGTTATTGGGTGCTTGCTTGGGCTTTTGATATTTCTCTCCTTTCCTACTCATTCCCCAGTGCTGTGACCTGAAGGCTAAGGAGAGCCAGGCTGCTCTGCATGCCCCCCCCAGCACCCCCACCACTCCTGCAGCTCCCCAGTTAGACAGGGGACTTGCTACCATCGCTTCTTCGAGTTTTTTGCTTTGTGCACAAAAACGCCCCCCAGCCGCTGTGCGGTGATGGGCAGGACATCTGGCTCCTGGTCTCCTCTGGTTTGTGGCAAAGGCCAGCTCTAAGCCCTCATTGGGAAAATGCGCTGTAGTAATTGTTCTTAACTGCTGGCTTCAGACAAGCTCTTTATTTTCAAAGGATACATTTTATAAATTAGTGAATTTGCATGTTGCCAAAATCCCCTTGTGGTTTATTTAAATCCAGATTATCTTGTTTATTCCTTCAGTCACAGCTGTCATTTATCTCTGTGTAGGCAGCTTGTTCACGATGTTGCAGGTTTCCTGCAATCCCACTCAAAAAGAGTCTTTGTTAACTGTATTTTCATGTTTCAACAAGAGAAAAAATTTCACAGCAACTCCCAGGGCTTGGAGAACCACAGAGAAGGACACGGATTTGCACGATTGCTATCCAAAAGAGGCGATGGCCAGGTGCTGCGACAGTGTCACCTGCCCATGGAGCTCATCTCTGCTGCTCCTCAGTGTGGAGCAAACATCTGCTTTTGTCTTCTGAAAAGACAAACATGAAGTCATTTTCCTTTTTATTATTAACACATTCCGGTATAATTGCTTGAGCTGTCAACTGTGACCTGCCAGTAATTCAGCAGGCGTGGGACTTTCAAGGGGAGAATGGCATTGCAACTGAAGACTGCAATACACATTAAAAGCAGAACCTATTTGCTGTAAGCCACCAAGTCAAATCTCTTGTTGAATTTGTTCAAACATAAATTTACAGCTGAATTTACATAGGTTTAATGTTTTATAATCTTTTTGGTCTGTGAATCTATATTCAAGACTCAGTGCATTAGCTTAGCAATATTGTGCTTAACGCTGAAAATAATTTTAATCTCTCCAAAGTCCAATCCTTTGCACATCACTAAACCTCAGAACCCAATCCCTTCTAATAAGAGACACAAAACTTGCATCTGTCGCTGCCTAATAGATTCATACTGCTCTAATTCACATGGCTTGCACATGTCTGTTGAAAAACATTAAACGCAAATTGTAAAGCACTTTCAGAAAAGCGGGTGCCAGTTCAGACTGGGGCTAAAGCAAAACAAATGTCCCCTGGGAGACTCACTGAAACAGTTTCACGGTTTGGAAGCTGGTGTGACTCTCCAGCTGTGGGAGAAGGGGGTGAACCATCCTTCTCTGTGACTCGAGCTCTGCTCTTGCAGGACTTACTGCCCAAAATTAAGGTCTGCCTGGGACCACTGGTTTCCTTCTCCAAGACAAGCAGCTTTCCTTCATCCCAAATATGCAAAGCCATTTGGTGTCCATGCAAAACACTCATGGGGGCAGTTTGAGATTGCAAGGACACTTCCTCGCTCCGTACCAGCCACCTTTCCTGCCATATCCCTGCCAAGCTTCTCCTGGGTCGTGCAGGACTCGGGAGCCCAGGACACTACAGCTGGAATGGGGGGCAGACCTGGCTCCTGCTGCAGCCAGAGGAGTAAGGAACAGCAGGGGGTTGGGAGCATCTTGCTGCCCCGCAGCAGGGCCAACCATGCCCCCTCTGCACCCTCCCCTCCCAGGCCACACGCTCCCCTCCAGGACCACCTGGAACCGTCGTCCCGCAGCAGTGTCAGTCAGGATGGAGAATGGTCCTGTGTTGCCATACCAACGCAGGTGCTAATGTGGTGTCGACTAACTGCGAGCTGATCTGATCAGAGAATGGCAGCATCGAGTTGCTACGGTAACCAAAATGCCAAATTGGAAATTGTGTCAATAGCAAAGTTATCCAAGGGGAGGCAAGCGTGTGCAGCGGGGCACTGGGCCTGAGTCTGGCCGGAGGCTGCTCGGCAGCCCCAGCGGGCAGCTGCCTGCCCAGGCTGCCCAGAGCTCCTGCTTGTGGGCTAATGAAACAGCTCAGGACACCACAGAGGCTCTGCTGCACCCCAGGTGCCAGTCCCGGGACTTCCATTTCATGGGGCACAGCTCCCCTGCTCCCTCCTTCCCTCTCATGCTCTTCTACCTCTGCTTTCCTTGCAGACATGGCCAGAGGGGTCTGCGCCCTCATTGCAACAAACCCCAAAGGACAGGGCTCTCCTCCGATGACAGTGAAGGCAGCCCGGGCTCACAGGGTACTGCCGGCACTAGCTGGGCAAGCGCCTGGAAGAAGGATGCCACCTGCGAGCATCATTCGAGCTGCTCTCCCAGACACCGAGGAAAATGCCTTTGGAGGACAGTCTATTTCTAATGTGATTTTTCATCATCTCGCCCAGTCTAGAGTCCAACAATTGCAATGAAAGGGATTCTGTGTCTCCACAAAATGCAAAATCTTTAACAGCTCATTGGCATGTGCTTAAGTTGGCCTGGATGAGAAGTTACTCCTGAGAGCCTGCTATTGATTCTGTCAGGGATTCAGAGGTTTTATAGGCATCGCTCAGGATCTCTTTAGTACTTGTACCTTCTTAATGGCTCTCATCGCCGATAGAACTGAAAACATCCCCCTGTGCACTGGGAAGCGGCTGAATCCATGCCAGGAGACAGTGCTGCGCTGCTGCCGCTGAAGCATGGCTGCCCTCCACAGCCAGCTGGGCAAGCCTCCCAAGCAGCCCTGGGGAGAGAACCCTTCTATGGTTCCTCTGATGTATTTTCGGAGGTGGGGGAGATACCAGGGCTAGGGAAAGAGGTGGGTGAACTTCACCCAAGAAGGCTCCTCTCCTCCTACCACTATGCAACAAAATCAGTGGGCAGCTGGCTGAGTAGCAGACAAAAATATAAATATGCTCTGATTTCACTGGGACCATCTGGCTCATGCATGATAGGCGGGTAAGAATGCTATAATCATGGAGCAGAGAACTAAGCTGATCCATTAAAGTCTTTTAGCAGAAGCAACTATGGAACCTGTATTAATCCAGCAATGCTTTGTGAACAGACATCACAAGGTTAGATCCATTCAGTTGCAATTAAAAACAACCCTTGCTGTTCAGGCTGGCTTGGATAGCTATTACAGCATTGTGTTCCCCAAAGACTCATGTATATAGATTGTTGATGCTTGCACAATGTAATCTGAAATTATGATCTTAATGCTAAATCTTGCTTTCTTCTGTTCTTTCCTCAAGTGGATCTCCTCTGGGATATGGCTGTTGCCTTGTGCCAAAATCCCTCGCCCATCTGACTGCACAGCTCACACACAAATTGGACAGTCTCAGATTAGACAGTGCTGCTATGGTTTCACTGCCTTCCTAATGGGGGGGTGGGTGGGATCTGTGTGTGCCCTTAACGACCACCTTCCTCATCAGCAGCCATGGCGAATGCATAGGGGTGTGCTAACTCCTGAGCTGCCTGGTCTGGCCCAACAGCTCACCTAGAAACAGCCACTAGAGCTCTGCAAGCTCCTGGCATGGCTAGAAGTGCTTGGCACATCTGCGTCAGCATGCACCATCTCGGGTGGCTCACAAATACAGCCCTTGGCACCACTTGGCTTCAACTGTGCAAAGCAATCTCAGTCCTGTGGATGGAGATGCATGTTCAGTGTGACATCATTTTACCAGGGATAAATTTGGCCCAATCTCTCCAATTTTAGTGTAAGATTTATTGTTGGTCAGCACTGAGCCATGAAACAGGTTGTGAAAAAGGCTGGAAATGCATATTTCTAATCCCACTGCAGTCAAAATAGCTTCACTACTGTTCTCTACAGAAGCACTGTGATGCTATTCACTGGGAATATCTCAGTGTCGTCTACCAGATTTAATTACTGTATTAATCACACTTATAGCAAAGCAGCACTAGTCTGAGTGCCCTGCCTCTCACACACATGCTGGAACAGGGACTCACTGACAGAGGCAGAGGTGAGTCCTGCCTCCTTGACTGAGGATGTTCAAGTCAAGGTAGTCTGTTCCGAGCCCAGATTTCCCTTCAAAGTACAGGTACAAGTCCCTTGAGTGCTAGCTCATTCATTTTCCACTGTCATGGGAGGAAGGGAAAAGACCTGGATGTCCATGACTTGTTGCAAATCCTAGGGCTGAGAAAGCAAGCAGCCAACCCAAAAAGAAGCATGCCCACCCTGAGGACTGTGTCTAACCACGGCAAGCTCCATGTCTGAGGGAGGCTTCGTCTTGCAGAAGGGGTTCAGACAGTTTGGGGGGCAAACCCCAGGGGGAAAGAGCAGCTATTTAATGAATACATTTAATAAATACAAACTAGCTATGAAAAACTTGGGGTGTCCCAATACCCATGTCTCAGTCACGTGTAGCTTGCTCTGTAAAGTGTGGGTCCTCTGAAGAATTAGGGTGCTCCTGTTTCTCCTCACTCCTGTTTCCCCACTCACTCAGAAGGCATGGTCAAGCCGAGGGTGTCACCTGCACATCCAGGCTCTGAGGATGCGCATGCTAATGCTCAGTACGGGGCTGACTGCAGATAGCAGTAGAGCAGAAGGGGAGCAGTGTGGAGCACCTTCCATACACCTGCTTGGAAAGTACCAATACAGGGTGATGAAAACCTGCCAGGGGAAAAAATCCCTGATACAAGCGATCAAACTTCACTGTCAGTCTTTGAGATCAGCCAAACCTACCGTGCACTGCAGAGCTGTCACCATCCAGATTGGCCTGGAAAGCCGGCTGCAGCCCCTGCTCCCCTGGCTCAGGAAGGAGCAGCCCCCGATGGGGTCAGTACTTGGGGCTGGGCAGGGGCACAGGGCTCCCTCTGCCTTCCCCGTGCACACTGGCACGCAAGCAGCAGCAAGAGGCCAGCTAAGCTGAGGCACACATGGGCATGCACACACACCCCTGGCTGTCCCAGTCCACTCGTGAGCCTCAGGTGAGCCACAGGACTGCAGCTGTGCCAGTCCCCAACACGCCTGCAGATAAAATGGGCATGAACTACATAAAATGCCAATACACATGTTGGCCTATGCTTGCAGGATAGAAATCCTCTCCAAAACACTAGATCCAGTGCCCCTTGTTGGCAGCAGGCCATCACAGACCTTCCCTTCCCACTTGCTTGAGAAAGCCTATTCTTGAGGTGGGAACCCCCATTTTTAAAAAGGGAAAAAAGGAAGACACGGGGAACTACAGGCTGGTCAGTCTCACGTCTGTGCCTGGGAAGATCAGGGAACAGATCCTCCTGGAAGCTATGCTAAGGCACATGGAGGACAGGGAGGTGATTCGAGACAGCCAGCATGGCTTCACCAAGGGCAAGTCCTGCCTGACTAACCTAGTGGCCTTCTATAATTAAGTGACTACATCAGTGGACACGGGAAGGGCTACGGATGTCGTCTATCTGGACCTCTGTAAGGCCTTTGACACGGTCCCCCACAACATCCTTCTCTCTCAACTGGAGAGGTATGGATTTGATGGGTGGACAGTCCAGTGGGTGAGGAATTGGTTAGATGGTCACATCCAGAGGGTAGCGGTCAACGGCTCAATGTCCAGATGGAGGTTGGTGATGAGTCGTGTCCCGCAGGGGTCCGTATTGGGACCGGTACTGTTTAATATCTTCATCAATGACATAGACAGTGGGATCAAGCGCACCCTCGGCAAGTTTGCAGATGACACCAAGCTGAGTGGTGTGGTTGACACGCCAGAGGGGCGGGATGCCATCCAGAGAGACCTGGACAAACTTGAGAAGTGGGCCCGTGTGAACCTCATGAGGTTTAACAAGGCCAAGTACAAGGTCCTGCCCCTGGGTCAGGGCAACCCCTGGTATCAATACAGGCTGGGGGATGAAGGGCTTGAGAGCAGCCCTGCCGAGAAGGACTTGGGGGTACTGGTGGATGAAAAGCCGGACGTGAGGCAGCAACGTGCGCTCGCAGCCCAGAAGGCCAACCGTATCCTGGGCTGCATCCAAAGCAGCGTGGCCAGCAGGTCGAGGGAGGTGATTATGCCCCTCTACTCTGCTCTGGTGAGACACCCCCCCCCCCCCCCCGCAGTACTGTGTCCAGCTCTGGAGCCCTCAGCATAAGAAAGACACAGACCTGTTGGAGCGGGTCCAGAGGAGGGCCACGAAAACGATCAGGGGGATGGAACACCTCTCCTATGAAGAAAGGCTGAGAGAGTTGGGGTTGTTCAGCCTGGAGAAGAGAAGGCTTTGGGGAGACCTTATTGCAGCCTGTCAGTACTTAAAGGGGGCTTATAAAAAAGATGGTGGCAAACTTTTTAGCAGGGCCTGTTGCAACAGAACAAGGGGGAATGGCTTTAAACTAAAGGGGGGTAGATTTAGGCTAGATACAAGGAAGAAGTTTTTTATGCTGAGGGTGGTGAAACACTGGCCCAGGTTGCCCAGAGAGGTGGTGGATGCCCCATCACCAGAAACATTCCAGGTCAGGTTGGACGGGGCTCTGAGCAACCTGCTCTAGTTGGAGATGTTCCTGCCCATGGCAGGGGGGTTGGACTATATGACCTTTAGAGGTCCCTTCCAACCCAAACTATTCTATGATTTTATGAACTTGCCTGAAACATGTGGCAGGACGAGCCCTAGTGCAGCCGGCTGTGTCCTCCTGCCCTGAACACAGCTGGCAGGCAGCTGTGCAGGACTGCACAGGCACCCATGCAGATGTGTTTCCATCCAACTTTGCCTTGTGATTGCTAAGTATATCTGTGGAAGCTTCAAGACTGTTAATAATACATGTTATTGATATTGCAGGCTATGGTTCCTGGAAAAGCCAGTTTGGTATGGAAAAGATACAGCTGAGGAAGAGCGCGCTATACACACAGTCCAGTTCACTTTAAATACTGACTTGACTCAACTGGGCAGTTCAAATCATTCCTGTTTCCCAAAGATGGGCCTTTCCTGAGAAGGAAGATCATGAAAATAGAGTATTAAAATGTAGTATGGAGCTATACATCGTGAGGAGTCCTTTTTCATCTTCTGGAAAATTTACTTCTACCAGGAAAAAACCCTGACAATAATGGCTGCCTAAGTGAAAGCACTGCTGCTGTATCATGCTAAAAGCTTTTCAGGGAAAAACAGTAAATAAATTCCACTCTTCAGATGTATCTGGATGTTATCTTAACACAGTGCCAGAGTAATAGGCGAGCCATCAACAGCTAAAAGGTTGGGAATTGTTACAGAGGGACAACAGAGGAGCGATATCTGCAGAATAGGTTGAATAACAAAAGTAATTGTACACATCCCAATGCTGAGCTCTTGGACCCGCTTGCAGCTGGGGAAGAGAGGACTCTCACCCCACAGGCACAGAAGTGTTCGACACAAAACCACCAATAAACACTGCCATAGGAGCTCCTGGCTGGTCAGAGGCAGGTGGCCAGGAGCACAGCCCTTCTGCATCTTCAAACCTGTGCAATTACTTGTTTGATTTCTAGTTGTAGATGAGACAGGTCAGTGCAGGTCCACTGGTGTCAGAGGCAGAGCGGCTGAACGCAGGGGCAGGTGGGGAGGAGGACAGGGCCAAGGAGGACAGGCTCATGCTGGGAGGTGGCAGCGGATGCTGGAGGTAGCAAAGCCAGTCCCAAATCCCTCCACATAGACACCGAGTGGCCAGATCTTCCCGATTGCATTAACCTCTCAGCTGTCCAAAACACAATATCCCACTTTTTAATCTACAGTGGGGCAGTGTTCACATCCAGCCCCTGCAGCCCAGCACATGCCCTGGGCAGAGCCCCGCTGCCCTCCCTCTCCATTACCAGGTAGCAAGGAACACCACCGCCCCATCTCCCCTTACTGCCTCTTCCCTGAAACTCCTGATCTCCCCTGCTCAGCATGAGAGGCAAGCTGGCTGCATCAGTTCCCAAGTCCCCAGGACACCCCCAAGGCACCATCTTGGTCCCAGCAGATGAGCCCATGGTGGCCAAGGCATCCCCCAAAGTGATACCCAAGGACTGCACAGATCTGAGACTCCTCTGTTCCCACCCAGGAGCTGCTCTTCTGCCCCAAGAAGGATTAATGCCAGCCAGGCCATTACTGAGGGCACAGCTATTTATTATTTGCTTCCATTGATTATTTTGGGGTTTAAGTTCATTTATTATGTATGCAAAAATGGTAACACACTGGCATCTGAATGTCTTTAGGCATACAATATCCTTATTATTCAAAATGTTTTTTCCTCCATAATTGAATGGTTTACCTTATTATTACTTCATGTTAATGACCCAGCATTTCCATTTTTCTATAGGATGCTTAATTGTAAGCAAAGTGCAATCAGAATCAGAGATGCCATCTGTAATTGACAGCATCATAATAACAGCCAGCATTGCAGGAACAAAGTACCAAAATAAATGGCAGTGGGGAGAAAGCCACCTCTGAAAATATCCAGGAAGCCATTCTGGGCTGGGGCAGAGCCCCATCCACACAGGATCCCCTCCCCAGGCAGTGACAGTTTGGGCATTAACACAGATAGAGTGCTATTTATATCAGTTTGTACATTTAATCAGTTTTTTTTGCAGTTTTCAGTGAGATGTGAACTATATCCCTGTCCAAGGCATTTGGTTCAAATCAGCTGAGACAGAGAATAATCAAGATTTATGATTCTCATTCTGACTCGGATCACACAGTCAGTGCAATCGGTACAGCAGAGCTTCCTCTCTGAGCCCGAGTGACATCCCTTCACTCTCCCTTGCAGAAGTGATTTAACGTCCATCTCGGGAACTGTCAAAACACTGTTGCAGCTCCAGATAACGGCAACTCTGGGCTTTCCCCCCACCCCGCTGCACACAGCCACGCGTGGCCCTCCCAGGCAGCAACACTGCTGGGGGGGGGGGGGGGCACTGTAACCAAGTTAGAGGGTGTTTGGCAGAAATCAATAAAATAGCACTTTGCAAAATAAAAGGGATTTCATCTTGTCCTGCCTCTCAGTACAGTTTAGAGCAGCCAGGAGAAGGAGTAGTCAGTGGTGCATCTGACCTTCCTCATACAGACCATCCTTGCTGGGGGAACAACATTGCAGGTTCTGCACATGCCACCAGTGTCTATAAGTCATACCTGCCCTGCTGCGAGGGGAAGGGGTGTGGGAACAGAGCGAGCACCGGGTCTGCAGCGAGAAAGGACCCTGGGGACAGCTCAGGAGGCAGCTTCCTGAGAAGGGCTGTCAGCACTTCCGACAGACAGCTCTATTTCCAGGGGCTCAGCGCTGGTCCAGGGAGCCAGAGCTGTGCTCTCCAAGATCTCATCTGGGAAGCAAACGGTTAGATAAAAGTTAAATGATCCCAAAGCAACTCTATTAAAAAAAGAGCCAGGTGATGGGAATATAGCAATGGTGAGGTTGTGTCTAAGCCATTTTGAAGGCAGCCATGCCACCCATGGTCTGCTGCCACTGGTGTCGGCTCTTGGGATGCTCCAGCAGGCTCTTCCCCAAACATCTGCTCCTGTCGGCACAAGACAGATGTGAGCCCAGGCCAGGCAGCTCAGCGACAACTGTGGAGGAGGCTTCTGGCACATCATATGCTTTTGCATCCAGGAGACACCTCGCAGGCTACGTCCACGCCACCCAGCAGACCTAGGCAGGATTCCTCCTTGGGCAGCACAGCAGAGCCGGTCTCTTGCATCTCAGCCGATAAACCCCATCTCCTGTGTCTGATTCATGAAAACAGAGCGCTGCAACCCTGCTGATGAGGGCTTGGCAGGGTTGGTGGATTCATCCAATAAACAGGGTGACGGGAGTTCTGTCTTGATTGTAGCAGGCAGTAAGCTAGGAAGGGGAACACAGTCTTCCCTTAAGCACACCCTCAAAATGAAGGCAGAGAAATATGCTGGCCATGAAGGAAAATAAATTGTGTTTACTTGCAATACTGAAGACTCCATATAGTGACTTTGTCAGTACAGGTGTTTGTTAATGTTTTGTTTTCTTCAAGGTTTCTTTAGCCATCTTTTCCCCATATACATACACAGTACGTGCAGCACAGCTTAGATTTAGCCAGGACTCTGTTAAATTCACACATGCAGTATAACATTCAAGTGAGTGAAAAAACAGACTGATTCCACTCCAGTCGATAGAGTAAACAATTCCTGGTTTGGATAAACGGAATTACTAGTGCTGAAGAGCCCTGGGCAGCACTGCACACTCTGATTAGTGTAAATGCTAAATACAAACCAATTAACACTCTCTAAGTCTGCTTATCTCATGTCACTTAGTGCTAAAATAAAGCCTAACACTAAATACACATATTGATTTAGCCATTAAATCTAGCATCACTCAAAATAGCTCATTATATTACTGAGAAACAAATAGAGTCACCTTAATTTTCAGAACCTACTGTATTATGAACAATAACTTAATTGCTCCATCCAGCACCATGGAGTTACTACTGATAGTGAAAACAGACTGATACTACTTAGCCTAAAAATTAAACCAAGTAGGACCATAAGCAGAGGTGGCAAGAGGGCATCTCTGTGCCACCTCAGGTAGCTTCACTGTGGAAACACTTGGCACCCTGACCTGTTGCTGTGCCATCAGCTTACAGAGCCCAGATATAAACTTGGCCATTGTTAGGAATACTATTGCTCTGCTGGTACCAGACAAGTCACAAGCATCAATTAGCTTCTCTAAGGAAGAGGACAAGACTTACCACACAGTCCTGACAAACACCACTGACTGCTGGTGTCCTTTTCTGGAATACAGCTAGGTGCAACCAGCAGCAACAAAGTACCAATCCATATCCTTGAAGAACCAAAGCTACTTGTTGTTTGATTTGGTTTTTATAGGACTGTTAATTTAGAAACTATTGGAAGCTGGTGTGTGGGAAGTTGATGATGGGAAGAGCCTGTCTGGAGGTATCCTGCCCTAACGAGCACCGGGAGAAAGCAGGGATGGGACGTGGATGTTAGCAGGCAGTGTGTGATGTTTACATTCCTAATTACAAGAGCTAATTCTTCGGTTTGGCCAGGTGTCCCTTCTGCAGACAAGGTTAATGGGATGTGAGAGGCCACAGCTGCCACAGCACCAAGTGAGGAGGACAGGCAAGGGACAGCAGTATTAATCAGCCAGGAGTGATGCAAAAATGGTTATCTCAAGCTGTTTGGAGGCACGGATTAAAAATAAATCTCCCTGAGTTTAATATTCTGCCAGTCAGCTCCTTTTTGTAGGTGGAATCTATTAAAAAATTATCTTTCTGCTAAAATGCTAAAGTATTTTTGACATTTAACAGCTTGCTTCAAGAAAAAAAGTGCAATAAATACATGGGAGAGCTAATTGGCTCCAGTACACCCAACATCCAGTCCGTCATGAATAAGCAATGCAGTACTAGCTTACTGATGGCTCCAGCAGACCCTGAACGCCTCCTCCTGAGCAATGGCGCATCTGCTCCAGTCTCCCCTGTTCACCCAGGGTAACTGGGAAGTTCCTACTATGATCCAGCAGCAGAACAAAACCAGCTGCAAACTGAACGTTTAGACCCGAGGGTACTGGGAGCAGGGGGGCACATGCTGTAATTTGGTCTTACTGAAGTCTATACTTTGAGGTACTTAGTTTGCTGCAAGATGCAGAAGGAGCTGCTTGGCAATGTAGTCTTCTCAATAAAAATTAATGCTTTAACAAGAAGCCAAATAGCTATAGCTAATGTACTTCTGAATGAGATCTAAATTTTATTCATAAGCATCAGTGTCAAGACTAAAATAACAGTTTTATGGACACTATGAGCATAAACAGCTCTGCTGATTCAAAAACAGAAACTGCACTTCTGAATGAATCGACTCATTCATTTGGAACAGAAGCATCATTTTAAATACATGCCTCAAATAAAAGAGAAAGCCAGAAACAATATTCTTCTTGTAAGCCTGCTTCCAAGAAAGGCACTGCAGAGGAGAAGGGAGACTAGCTCCTGGTGAGGGGATGACAATTGGGAATGGTGATTGGGAATGTGCTGGAGAAAAGGAGCAGAGATCACTCAGAAGCTGCCTGGGACATGGCTGGAGTGGGGTGGGATGGCGTTCCCACCTCCTGAATCATCCACCTGTGGAAAAGAATCCCAGATGGGAAAGAAGAGCGCTATGGTACTGTGGAAACCCCTGCTGAGCTCCAGCATTCAGGACGTGCTGGCTCTGGTGCCTGTTGAAATGGCCTTCATTTATTTGGGGTGGATTGTACCGTGTTTAGATATTTTTCTAGACTCCGGAGTACCAGGTATTGGGAAATCAGAAGGAATTTAAAGAAAAAAAAATAGGGCTGTGGACATCACTCACTGATGTGTGGGAGGATGCACAGAGCCTCTGAATGTCCTTCCACATGGATCTGCATGGATGCAAAAGCATCTGCATGGATGGCTGTATCCATGCAGCCATTGTATGGGATGCAGCAATGTATGATACGGCAGCAACTACACTAAATTTGTGTCTCTGGAGAAAAAAAATACAAAGGAGATGACTGTTTCCTGCAGATATTTCCAGCTGTTGCTGGTCCCTGGTCTTTATGCTCTACCTCTGCCTGTGCTGTTCTCCTCGCCCTCTCCCAGTGTAATATGCTGTGGTGGTTCCCAGGGGCTGCCGGTCATGGCGCCAGGAGCTGTCGGCCACAGCACGCCCCGGAGGCAGGGCGTGCCAATTTGGGACCCTTAGTGCTGCCTTACCTGTCATTTCCAGACATGCTTTAAGTGGTGGTGGCCTGGGAAGGGCCCCGTGGTACATTGCACGAAAGACTCTCCAGAAGCTTAGTCTGGATTTTGATGTGTATATTAATAACGCACAGATATCCATTGCTAGCCCAACAAAGCAGTTACAAATGCAAGTTAAAAACAGTGATAAAATTGGAAAATGTGAAGAGCTGTACAGCTAACAACTAACTGATAAAAGATTTTTAGAAAAAATACATCTTGGACAGTGCGCTCATTACAGACAGAAAAGTCAGATAGATGTCAGGAAATACTCTGACGTAAAAAAAACTTTGTAGGCATGCATGACAGGATGAGAAATCGACAGTCGCCTGGACTGGTGGCAATTCTTGTGCCTCAGGGCCTGAAACAAGGAGCTGCGCAACACGGCTGGTTCTGCTGAGCGAGGGTGAGGGCTCCCTCAGGGCACGGCCGAAGCCCAGCGCAGCAGAGTTAGCCCCGGCTTGGAAGTGGTCACCAGGGCGGTTTGGCTGGGCAAGGGAGACCGAGGAGGAACAGTGACACAGGGGATGGGGCTCACTGGGAAGCCAAAGCCCTGAGTCCGCACTGCTCATCCCCTCACAGTACCTCTCATAAGCATCTTTGCAGAGACGGGCCTCGTCCCGGCTGCCTTCGCCAAACCCCACCAGAGACCCCGACAGGCATCAGGTCACATCTCCTGATGGTGCCTTTGTGAAGGATGCTGAGGGCACCTGTCCTCCCCCGGGACACGATGTGGCACACATGCACGGGCCATGGCCTGACCATGCCAGCCAGAAAGACTCCAGAGAACTGCCGAAACTGGGTTGAAAAACACATTGTGTATTCAGTGACGAGTTTGTTAAGTTGTTGAGCTGCTAATGAAACCGTAACAGGCTCTGGACAGTTTGTTTATTTTACAAGGCTAATTAGGGACCATGCAAGAGGAAAACCACCAGCTCCCAGCACCCCCCTACTCTCACATGCTTTCTGCAAGTGGAAACAAGACCAAGCAATTGCAGTTGATATTGAAACACCCCAGGAGAAGCAATCCTCATCCAGCCCTGAGCAGCCAGAGCTCCCGGCTGGGATGAGGCCAAACTGAACCCTCCTGCACCGGGCAGCCCCTGGTTTCCTGACAGACCCCGTTAGCTCGAGGCACGGCAGGGCAGCTCTCCCCATGCCAGCGCTGGGAGCGCAGGCAGCCCAGCTCTTGCCACTGCCGTGTTTCCTGCAACTGGGGTAATATACCTGTGGCCGCAAATGAAAGATCAATATTTATTTAACACACACACTACCCTTTAGAGGCCCTTAATTGTAAATTAATCATCATTAACTGACAGTAATTGAACATGCTGAAAGCTATGATCACGGTTTTCCCCCGCAGCGGGTGGCCCTGGCGCAGCTGCCACAGCTGAGGTAGGCGGGATGGAGGTGGGAGGCAGGAGAGGGACCCAGCAGGAGGCACTGGTGGCCCCATGCACCCACCCTGCCCGGGCAGAAGGGATGCTCAGGGGACTGCTGCTGCTCAGGCAGCCTAAGCTTTGCCAGGCTCATAGCAATCCTGCGCCGGAGTGACAGAGCTCTGTGGGCTGGGGGACCCTCACCAGACTGTGACAAAACAAGGGGGTGATCCCAGGACCAGGCAGGTGCCTTTCACCCTGCTGCAGCCCCAGAGCCCTTGGCAGGACATGCTTGTGCTTTAGCCCCAGCCTCACCTCCCACGGGGAAAGGCAGTGGCCTCCAGAATGGACAAACCCCCCATGGCCCGTGTGTCCAGCACGAGGGGTCTGAGAAGAGAAATGTGAGGAGTGAAGGGACCGTCACAGGAGAACGAGTGCATTGGCAGTGCTCTGCCTGTCTGCCCTGGGACTGCAGATGGTCCCAGGCAGGGGAAGCACCGTTAAGTAGCTTCACCGGCTCACTGCGTGCTGTCTGCAGGAGGCACAGCTAGTGACAGGCTCTAAGCCCAGGGGGATGCCTTTCCCTTGGGAGGGAGAAGCTGCAGTTTGTTTCTTTCCAGAGTTTACAGAAATACAAACCAGAAGTGCAAGTGCCAGCTTTTCCTCCCTCGGCTCCCGGGTAAATCAGGTGTGAGCCTGCCTGCAGGGTAGTGCAGGAGAGCAGCCGTCGACAGGCTGGGGGAGATGCACGGTCACCAGCAGAAGTGTTTTGGAGAGTGCTGCTTTTCAGACAAACTTGCACATTGGAGGGCTTTTGAGATATTGGTGCGCTCTCTAGTCTGAGGGGTTAGAGCAGCTCTACCCTGCATTTCTGGTGTTACAGTGATTAAGCAACAATATGTAACTTAGTCCTTGGTGGGGAGTGCAGAAGAGTGCGGCTGATCTCCAGTGCCAGCAGGCTGTGCAGAGTGAGCTGGCAGAAAGAAATGCAAATTCCCTTTCTGTAAGGATGACAGTGGCACGAACGCTGACTTTATTAAAATGCAGAATTATTTCAGGGCCTTTGTTTAGCTCAGAGCCTGGAGGTAATTTATGCGCAAGGATGGAGCAGTGAGGGCTGTGCTCAGCTGCCTGGCGCTGCCAGCATTTCTTGGCTCGTGCTTCTGGTGTGAAGGATTTCCAGCTCTGGAAGGAAGGTCTGGGAAGCCCACAGTCTCACTGCTTGTTCTTGCTGAAGAAGTTTTCCTGTCCCCACAGCTCCTACATACAGCTCCTGGGGACTGGGCCTTTAACATAGAGGCTAATTAAGCACTCACTCACCAAGTAGGCTGGTCTACTGCTCCTCCATGCCTGAGCCTTTCCCTCTCAGCCTGCCCTTCTCCTGCTGCCCGGAGAACAGCAGCCTGATTGCACTCAGGGCCTGGAGGCTGCTGCATGGGAAATGCCATCCTTGAATGCTGATGCATGGCGTCCCCATGCGCCTTCCCTACAGTTCCCTTGGGACAGAGATGGGAGCATCGCCTCCCCCCCGCAGCCTGGCAAAGGAGCCGTTTGAGTTGTGGGCAGCGAGGAGGAGACCCGCTCCCTGCCCCGCTGCTGGCTGCGGCTCTGCCACACTGCGGGGTGCCAGCTGCACTTCTCACATGGGAAGCGCAGAAGCGTTGACCCCTGCAGCCACTGGACTCGGCATCACTGCTGGATCTACCCCAAGTGCCCTCAGGCTGGGCAGTTCATGGACTTTGCAGCCCATGGAGACTTGTAGCTGGCAATCTGAGCCACTGCAAGCTCTGATCAAAATTTGGGGCTTGGTTGGCTCTTCTGCAGCTTTGGCCTCTATATTGAAGGGAAGCAGGCAGGATTTGGCAGAAGAAATCCCAGAACCTGGCACAGAGATGACAATTATTTTCTTATGATGAAATACTAAAACTCAGAGGGATGCGGTTCATTCGCCCAAGTCAGGACTCCAGCGCGGCTCAGAGTAAACATCTTGGTCCACAGCAGACAGCTGGGCGGGTTCCTGGAAAGGGACCTGGAGAGCATGAAATGGGGTTTTCCCACGAGCCACGTGAGGTGGACAGAAGAGAGAGGAAGATGCTGCCCGAGGTCTCTGAAGGGCAGCAGCAAGCATGCTTGCTCATGACCACAGTCCTGGGAGACAGTCCAGCCAAGTCACCGATGGCCTGGGGGAGCTGGCAGAAGGCTCAGGCCGGTGTGTTTTGGAGGAGCAGGTTTGTCTGGGGGTGCCAGGGGTGAAGCGACACGGCCCGGGAGCATGGGGGGACACCAGGGCAGAGGCAGGGGCTGGGTGCTGCTGAGGCAGTGCAGCAGAGACACTCTTGGGCACAGGGACCGATGCCAAACACTTCACCTCTGCCTGAACATCATTGCTAAGGCAAACAAAGGCTCCTGGAGCTTGTTGACAGGAAGGTTTATTGAGATGAAATCTTTGCATCAGGTTACGTGTTCTTGTTTTGAGGAGCTTAAACTATGTCCAAGATCAGGCTAGATTAAATCCTTGACTTCCACTGCTGTCCAGGAAGTCTCATCTAGGCCAATTTGCATTTTCATCTGCGTACTAATGCTGGGCTTATAATCAGCAAGAAAACCTTCCCAGCTCATTGGTCCAAAGGTAAACGTCTGCAATGGAAAGTAAACAGGGAGGAAGGCTCCTGCTGCTGTGCTGCTCGAACAGAAGCTCCCGCTGTGCTGCACATACAGGATTTGCCATATCCTGACTGACAGGACATCGGGGGCTTTGCCCCCTAATCCTGAGAGCTGCACATCTGGTGTTAGGTTGCACACTGCTGGGGCTGTATTTTGAGAATATTACAGTGTGTTTGACACAAAGTCTGGCCTCACTGATCCAGGTTTATCACCTGATAAAAGCTGCTACACCCAGACTTTACAGGCAGAGTAGAGGGCCTGCTATTAACAGGGGAAGGAGCCGGTGAATAAATCCAGGACTTCTGCTTTCATGTAGGTGGAGTGCAGACTTAGGTTGAAGGAGAAGAACCGTGCTCTCTGTGTGACTCCTAAATTACACCAAGGCCCTGCATACATCTATCACCAGCAGCTGGTAACAAGTTGTGGGTTTGCAGGAGTCAGGAGGAAAGGGGGTGCTGTGGAGCTGAGAGGCTGGAACCAGACGCCCTTCTGGAGGGAGAGACTATTCTTAGGTGGGTATTTGGATGCAGTTCAGAGGAACCTGCCTTGTCACATTTAAATTCCTCTCCCTGTGGTGGCACGGTGACAGAAGCCTTCCCGTATGGCGCTGTGGGAGGGAAAGCTTCCGCCCGCCATTGTCTGCGGCAGATACCAAACGGCGTGCTGGGTGCCTGCCATCGGCAGTGGGCTGGCAGCCGTGCAGGTCGGTACCCCCGAATAGCACTGTCTGCTCGGCAGTCAGCGAGAAGCCCTGTCCCCTCCTCCCCCCCAGCCAGAAGAGCACAGGGAGCAAGTGTCACACATGTCGCAGGGACCCTGGCTGCAGACCATCATTTCAAGGCATTTAGACACACCATTTAACTTCCCCAAATGCTCTGCTTTGCTAAACCTCTTCACTTCTAGTTTCTCTGCATTTTGATCTCCTCACCACACATGCTGCCAATTACTATGCAAAATAATCATGTTAATTTCCAACTCCGTTAGCAAACAGCCAATAAAATCTCCGGTGCTTGCCAAGAGTGGGGGCCCCAGCACTGGGAGCGCGAGTGTGGTGCTGCCTGAGGAGAGGCTGGGCCGGCAGCACCAGGGGAGCACAACCAGGAATGAGCAGAAGCCCCAAGTTGCATGGAAGGAAAATGGCTACGGCCTCGGCAGCAAATGGGTTCTGTACCGTAAGCAGCCTCATTCCAACTGGCAGTGCCACGATATGCCACGGGAGTGCCTACCTGTGCCCGTCCTGCCTGAGGCAGCCGTCCCGGTGCACCATGTCCCACTGTGGTTCTTGTGCTGCTATTGCAGGGCCAACGTGAGCTTGTGCCTGCCCTGGTTCCCCGCTGCCAGGGACAAGGTCCACAGGTCTGGTCCCAAAAGTGGGCACTGCATTCTCACAAACTTTCCAAGAGGAAAAATTTCTCCTTCTGTACTTGAAAGTTTCATGAAAGTTTCCAGCAAATTGGGGTTATAGTAAAGCAGAATTGGGGTCAGCCCGTCCTGCGCCAGAGGCAGATGTGCAGCCCTGCTGCGGCACACAGTGGTACGAGGGAATTAATCACCGTGGCTAAGCTCCTTTCCTGCCACTGTGTTACAGCTGTGCCACCCTAATTGTGCTTGTTAAGTGGAGTGCCTTCCTTGCACTTGGTCAGGGCTGTGGCTGTTTCAGATAAGACAGAGCCTGGATCAATGCTGTTTGACAGGTAATGCACTCCCAGCCAGCCTGTTCATGGGGCCTTGGGGCACTGCTGGGCGTTTGCAGTGCCCCGACCCCCGAGCAGGGAATGTGGCACAGCGTGTGGCCCGGAGAGCGCTCCCGCCCAGCGAGGAGGGCATCTTCCCAGAGCCGAATGACCCAAATGCCCCTGGTGCACTGCGGGGAGGGACATCTCTAGCGTGGAGGGGCTGGTGCCTCTCTGCACTGCCCTGCTGACACAGCTTATCGGCACTGCTTTCCCCGCACAGCTGCTGCTGGGAGGGCACCTCCTTCCCTGGGGAACTTCTTCGCATTGCCAGGAACGATAAACCCCAACATTGTCCCAGTCTTTCCGTAAAGGCCGCTATTTCTGTTTGACTCCCTGCCCTCTGAGAGGCTTTGCCACAGAGGACTCTTGGCAGCGCTGCCCTTTCGTTGCTGCACTTAGCATAGGACAAAGCCACCTGCACATTCAACACTTAGGGCATCGCAAGTAATCCCATTAGATGTTTCTATGTTATCTGACCGGTCACAAATACTTTGCTCTAAGGAAGAGCTGGCTCTGCTGGCTCCAGCTAGTGATGCTCAGTTCAAATCTGGTCACCACTGCCTGTGGGCAGGCACTCACACAGCATCCCAGCCGGCAGCGGGCTCGGGAGCAAGGAAAGGGCTGGGGAGCCACAGCCACTCTGAGCACATGTGCTGGCTAGCTGGGCCACCAGAGACCCAGCGGGGCAGGGACACCCTTCACAAAAGCCACTGAAGCCCCAGGCACTAATGGTGACCCCACTTCTGACTGGCTGCCAAGCTGCTTGGTCCCAGCAGCAGCTCCCGTACCCAGCGAAGGGCAGCCCTGCCAGACCCCGGCTCTCTGCCACCTGCCCCGTGCATGCCCTGCGTCCCTGGGGAACGGCAGCCTGCAGGGCCAGGGCTGAGTGGCTCTTCCAGCCATCACCTGGGGCTTTTCCAGACTCCAAGTATTTGCTGCACCTTCTGCAGCTCGCAGGGACAGGCAGTGCTTGCTGGAGGCAGCAGGACAACTTCCCTGCCTGAGACAGAGCTCCGGGGCAGAGCACTCTCCATTGGCTCTGACCTGATCAGCTGCCGGGCACCGTGGGGATACTCGGCAGCCTCGCCCTGTGTGGACATGTTTCAGACCAAACACATCTCCTATTTGGGAGTGCTTGGGGACCAGCGGTGATGGAGGGTGGTGGTGGCTGCCCCGGGCAACCTCAGGCTCATATGGAGAAACACCTCCTTCCTGTCAGAGAAGAAAAAAGCCATAATCCCCCCTAACTGCTGCTGTGATTTTCTTAGCCGTCACACTGGCGGCTTATTTTTACCTGCCCAGGACCCGTTACTGCTCCGGCAGCAGAGGAGGACAAGTGGGGCAGCTGGCAGGAAAGCAGTGGGAGCACCTGACAGGCGTCCCCTGCTCCCTCTCACTGCAGCTGGACCAGCAGGACCAGCAGGATGAGTTCTGCTGATCAGAGCCAGAGGCTGGTGCCCACGGGCAAGGGGGTACAGTGCCAGGGTGGTGGGACGCCCGGGTGGGTTCCAAGAGTGGGAGAGCGGATTTGGGGAGTTGTCACGGCCACAGCATCACTGACCGTTGTGCTGGGGACAGCCTGGAAGGGTATGCCAGGGCAGGGTGGGGGCTGCTTGCTCTCCGTGTTTGCCAGGAGCGGCGCAGGATGTGGGCAGGTATCAGCACAGGGGTCAGGTGAGGCCAAGGCAGGCAAGGGGGGTCTGCACCACTGTGTGGCCCCACTGCTCCCCAGGGCACGTGAACAAAACTGCATCACCACTCTTCCCTTCTTTGGTGATCAAACCTGGGGACAACATGTCTCTGAATTCAATGCCTTCCTCTGGACTAGCTCCAGAGTGTACCGTACTGCCTTTGGGAACGTGCAATGTTTTCCTGTAAATCTACAAATTCTTGTTTGTTAGCTAGCAGTGTGACCAGAAATGCCATGCTCAGTGTGCTCATCTGCTGACAGTGTCTCTGCTTGCTATCTCCATCTCATCTCCTGAGGGGTTAAACTGTAATCTTGAGGCTGGGAAATGGTGCATGTTAGGCAAGGTCTGAGGAGCTGAGCCTGGATCCTGGGATGGCTGTGGGGACTGGGGATGCCAAACAGTCTGTCAGACTCCACGAGATACGCATGGGGAGACATGTCACCACAAAGCAGCAGTAAACGGTTTCGATACTGGCCTGAAGGTTTAGAGTCCTCATTTTACAGTAGGGGAAGGTGTTCCTCTGTGTGTTTGCATATGTCTGTATGTCTCTCTCTCTGACAAGAAAGCAAACAGTCCCGCAGCGGCAGTTGCTAGAAGATGCACCGAGAGCGTCCCCCAAAGGAGCGTATCCAGCTTCGGGAGGAGCCTCTCCCTGCGCCTCTCTTCCTTCCCTCGCCACTGGCCTGGCGGGTGCGGAGCCGCAGCCTCCCTCTGCTTTTGCCTCTGGCAGTGCGAGGGGTGGCCCTGCAGACCCCGGGCAGCAGGACCTTTTGTGCACCGGGTTGCTTTTAAGCACCCGATTAATCCAGCTGGCTCCAATGGTTTTCTAGAGAGCGGCTGACCTGCTGGCCTGGGTCTGTGACGGAGCTGGGGGTCCCTGGACTCTGCTGCTCCTAGCCCCAGTGGGGCTGAGGGGCAACCGGTAGCCGGTGGCTCTTCCCTGCCTTGGCACCATCTTTCAGCGCAGCCCCCCCCCGGGAAGCTTCACAGCCACAGCTCCATGCAGCGATCCTCAGCTGGGCGGCAATGACCTGTGGCGGATGCACAGCCACTGCGAGGAGCAGACCTTCAGCCTGCGAAGGATCCGCCCTTCGCAGCCCAGTTACCTGTTACGCCTCCTACACATCTCCTCTCTATTTACAGACATAAATTCTCGGTATATCACAACAAAAGGTTCAGCTTTGCCAGCCAGGCCTGTAAACCACTTTACAGTAGCCCACGACTCTGACAGACATTTTAATGTGGCACCATTTGTGCACTGAAGCTACACCTGAGTCAGCAATTGCCAGGCGAACCCCCTGTTCCAGGGCTTATGGCATGCCCACAAGCCCTTCAGCGCGGGTGTAGCTCCCTGGCTCCTCACCGCGCCTGCCAGACCCCCCTCATGCAGCCAGGGGGTTGCAGCCGCCCTGGCTCAGGACTCCCAGCCAAGCTTCAGATCTGCCCCGTGCTCCCAGGGGAGCTCAGGCCACATCAGCTGGAGCAGCCGAGAGAAGCTCAAGGGGCTTTCGCCCTGCCGAGGGAAGGGAAATCGCAACTTTTAAAAAGTCAATTAGCTCTCTGTCAATTAGCTTACACTGAAGAAGGTAATTACCTTATCACTTACAGCACTCCCGCACTCCCAGAGAAGGCAAACATTCCTCCTCCCTGCCTGGCACAAATGATCCCTGCACTTAACTGCCAGCCTCACCGCCCCCCTCCCTGCGGGGGCGATGGCCTGTGCTGCTGATTTCGGTGCACCCTGCCACGGGCTGCCCCGGACACAGCACCAACGTGCCCCAAGCCGTGCTGTTCCCCGGCAGATCAGGCTTTCAGCACTTGCAACAATCAGAAGAGTGAAAACCAGAACTGCAACGTGACTCCCCACTCTGCTCCACGGCAGCAGCATGAACCCCCCTGGCTGCTGGTGAGGGGGGGGCTCACAGCAGGTCTGGATCAGGCCTGGATGCAGACTGTGCTGAGCCTCTTGCTCCCACGCCTGGTTCTGCTCTGTGTCCGTGTTCGTTTCTCTCCTGCTTTTCTACAGATGCTTCTCCACGCCCTCCCCAAGGGCTGCTGTCCCGCAGCCTGCAGCTTAACGGGCTCTGGGTGAGGAGAGGGAGGGATATGCTGGGTGCTCCCAGGTCCCAGCAGGATGCAGCACCTTATCCTGGTCAACAGTGTCTGGTGAGCTCTACTTTGGTGTTTGGCAAATGCCACTGTTGCCTTGGCTGTTCCCTGCAGTGGTTGCTTGGCAGACTCACCGCAGAAATGGTCCCAAGTTCATGAGCATCATCTCCAGAGGAAGGCGTTCTCCTCATGGTGGCTTGCCTTGCAACATGTGTGGCCAAGAAGCGTATCACAGGCATGTCAGGACAGGAAATCTCCATAAAAAAATCTCCATAAAAAATAAAGCAAAACAAAAAGGTTCCATTGTAATCCTGTTAATGCATCTCTACACAGGTTGGTATCTCCTGAAGAACACTTCCCATTAAAAAAATCAATTTAGTATTCAGCTTTCTTCCTGTGGTGCATATTGAAGTGGGATTTGACAATGATGGAAAACAGATTTGTGTTAAATACTGCCAATAATGTCTCATAGCTCAAGGTTACAGCTTCTTGTGAGCGACAGACGCTCGTAATCCAATGCGTTGAAAATACTGCACTCCACTATCAATTATCTGGAGTTATTAGGTTTTAAAATAAACTGCACATCCGGACTTCAGGCCACATGTTTATTTTACATTTTTCTTGCAGTTGCTTCACCCTGTTCTGGGTTTTCTGAGGCTGTCTGCTGCCAGACCTTGCAAAGCACAGGGCTGCTTTGTGGTGCAGCCGGGTCCGGCTCCAACTGCAGACCCACCCCAGCTCATGGCCCCAAAAACCCGTTCGGTGCAGAGTCTGCGTCCTCGGTGCCCCCAGATTTCAGACTTGGATGGTCCTCCAGACTTCAGAGAGGCTTACAGCAGACAGGTAATTTCTCGAGCCTCTTCTGTTCGGCTAAACACAAACTGCAGGTTTCAGATTCACCAGTTTAGTCGGTAATTTCAAACAACTGTTTTTCTTCCTCTGGTTTCTCAGAAGCCTGCAGCAAAGCAGTTTGCTTTGTGTCCTAAATCCTGGCTTTGATGCTTGACAAAAGCTTTCTTTTCTTTGATAAACAGAAATGAAGCTAAACATTAATGGATCCTTTTCTTCTCACTTGAGAAGGCAGGGGAGCCTTGCAGGGGAGTCAGAAGACCTTTCAGAGCATCTTTTTATTTTGAGGCTGCGGAAGTATCAGCTGAGCTGGCGTCTGCCCCTGTGAGCTCCCTCTGCCAAGGAGATGCCCAGGCAGAAGCACGAAGCGACACCAATCTCACGGTGGCCAGGTGCCAGCATCACACGTCTGCTGCCCAGGGGTGTGCAGGGAGCTTGGTTTCAGCAATGCCACAAGGAAAAATGGGACAATCTGGGAAATGCACAATGGGTTGGATTTCAGCCCCTGCTTGGGGATGCACAGCGTTACATGTCTGCAGAGGAGGTACTGCTGAGTGCCAGGGAGCAAAAACAACAGCCAGAGCTGGGGAAACAGAGACATAACTGACAGGTTCATCTGACAGGTGGGAAGTGCAAAATGCATGCATGCTTGGGTAGTGGGGCCAAGGAATCTGGACCCCTATGCACTCACCGCTAGACATCTTTCCAGTCATTTTTTTTACCCTAATTTGCAAGTCAATAAAGCCATACAGAAACCCTGTCCCGTTTTTGGATTGCATTTTTGAAGCAGTGTTCCCTGGGACAAGGAGTCTGTGGTATGAGTCCTTGCAGACATCACTTTGCCCAAGCAACGGCAGCAAAGTCAACCAGCTGCGGAAGAGACTACAAGGGTGAGCAGAAGGCTTGAGCTAGCCCAGTCTGGCTACAGGGTGATCATAAACTGGGGCACAGCCGAATCTTTTGCAGACCACGAAGGCATTCATTGGTCCTACAAAACCCAGGATAACAGTGAATATTCTTGATTCCTGTCTATCAGCACTTCATTAAGCAATTACAGATCTACAGACATTTCTCTTCTATAAAGCATTCCTGCATCAATGGCAACAGCCTGCAAATATTCTAGAGGCATAAACAGAGTAATTAATCAGGGTGCTGTAATGGCAAGAAATTAACATAAGGAAAGCACAGACTGAATATCAGAGAAAGTTTTCTGGCAGCAAACCATGTTAATCAGAGAACTGCCATACCAGGGAAAGGGGGAAACTCCATGGCGTGATACAGGTCAGAGATCCTGGCAAATATCCCAGAGGGAATGCACGAATGCTGGGTCATGAGATGGACAGGATGACCCAATGTATGACTTGCTTTTCCTAATATCAATCACTGAGTGATTTCTAATGCTGATTCACTACTCTGGGTAAAGGCACATTCATTTACGGCTTGCCTGACAAGGCAGCAAGGTACTCACCGAGGTCTCCCCCGCTTTGTGAGAGCATTTGCTACCCAGGTCTCTCCATGCTCATTCTGCTGCCCTGCCACAGACTGGGCTTTGCAGCAGGTTATTTCTTTGCAGCAGGTTATTCCTTTGCAGCACGCAGTCCCTGTGCACACGCCGTCAACCTGCGGACTCCTCAGTGGGCAGAAGCGTCCCAGAGTGTGTTGGCCGCTGTTTGCCGAACCCGAGAGGAGTGAGGCGCTACCAGCGCTGCTTTCTGGTGGACCGGCTGCTCCTAGGCTGGACATGGCAAATGCTGTCTGTAGCTGAGCGCTGAGCTTGCACCCACTGTAGCCCCCTCGCCCGGGAATACAGCCCCTGTGCAGGCGCAGCAAGCACTGCTGGCAGACTGCAGCACAGGGAGCTGCCTGGGAAGACACTGGAACTGGCTGTAGTGGGTCCTAGGAATTGCCGGTCCCACAGAATAAAAACAGTTTAATAGTTTAGATTGCTCTTTGCACATATGTTAATATTTTGGGGCAGAAACAGGGGTAATTGCAATTCTACGGAGGAGTTACAGCTGCAGCCTTGCCCGGGAGTGGAGGCTCACAGGCAGTGCGGTGGGACAGGACCGGTTCCAGGCAAACCACATGTCTGCCTGACAGCTACCTGGAGCATCCGCAGCTCCACATCAGAGACCTGCTCCTGCACGGCAGTTGAGAGCAGGAACGCTGGGCTCTAGCCAGCCTTTGAAAGACCAAAAACTGCAAGGTGAAGGAATAAAATTACCCCAGGTCATAAATTCTATTTTTACAGCAGCTTTCCCAGAAATTTGGGCACACTGTAGTGAGTGCAAGAGCACTGCTGTACCTGCACTGACCTCCTCCTAGGAGACCCCTGGAGACACAGGGAACCCCATTGCTGAACTCACAGATCTCATCTGAGGTTGAAACCTGCTGGTCGTGGTACCCCACCTCTTCCTGGCACGTCACCCGCACAGCTCTGACTGTGCTGTGCAAAGTCTGCTTGCTACACGCCACCATGCACTTTGTGCATTTTTCAAGATGGCAAAACATGTCCAGTGTTCCTCCCAGCCTTCTTTTAACCACGGAGACTGCGCTGTCCTGCGCCACGGTGCCTGTACGCGGGAAAGCCAGAGCCCCCAGTTTCCAGGTGTGCTCTGCATTCATGGAAACCAAAAAAGCTCTCTATAGCTGTGGCAAAGAAATGAATCCAAAGGATTGGGACATATTCAGCTGCTGCCAGCTGCTCCCTCAGTGCCTCCAGAAGGCTGTGCCCTACCTGTCATGATGCCGGAGGTCAAAAGCAGAGAAGACACCAGCTGATTTTACAGCACATGCCAGGAACTCGGTATAGTAACAAGTATCGCTAACACAGTCTTGGTGTGTGCCTTATGCAGCTGCGATGGATGGCAAGGTTACCTTTACCTGCCATTACAGGGGAGGCAGCTGCTTGTAGGACGCGTCCCCTCGAACACTGACAGATCATTTGCTCTGTGCGTCCTGTTGCAAACAGATGTCTCTGTGCAACAGAGCAGCCACCCGAATGCTAAAGCAGTTTGTTCCCGGTGCTCCATAAAGATGTTATATTTGTTCCCAGAAGTTAATCTTTAAAGATTTTTAGAGCGATCAATAACCAGTGGATGTATGCAGAGCAGTCTGGAGCAGCATCCAGGAGTACCTCCCAGCGCAATGAGCACCCGTGCTGAGCACAGTGCTGGCTGGTGGTGACCATTCCCTGCAGCTTGGGCCTGGGGGGCACCACGGCACTGGAGGGCTCGGGGGACTGGGACACTGAGCCCCATGGCACGGGGGGCTCTTGGCACTGAGCCCGGGTACCATCAGGGGACCTGGGCAGCACTAAGCCAGGCCAGCAGCGGTGGAGGTTCGCAGGGCGCACCAAGTCCTGCTGGCACAGGACTGTAGCTGGGGGGACACCGAGCCCCAACTGCACCAGGGTTCCTGCATGCCGGTTGCGAGCCGCAGACTCTGGCTGCTGCCTGCTCCCCGGGCAGGCTGTGGGCACACAGACGTCTGCGAGGAACAAGGGGAAGTTTAGCTTCAATCTGACAGGCAGATTAGCAGGGAGAGGAGTGTTCAATGCCAAGAAATTGGAAAACCACTTAATTTGCATTGGGCAAACAGCGTGAGGCTGGGCTGTGCTGCTGGCGGGGACGACGCGTGCTGAACGAAACGTGCCTGTTTCTGCTGACCGCACGGTGCATCGCAGTCCCACAGTGGCTGCTAGAAAACCGGGTGCCTTTGCACAGGCACAGGTAATGCCTCAGCACCCTCACAGAGCTCCCCCAGATGCTTCCTTGGGCCCCTGCTCTCCTCCTCCTGAGAAGGAACTGGCCCAGCCACCCCTCGGTCCTTGCTCCAGGGGACCCTCCCTGTGCTGGCTCCCCAGACCAGGGAAGGGCTGGGCACTGTCTGCACGGGTGCTTGCCCCGGGGGCTGTTTCGGACCCGAGCCGCCCATCACTTCGGCAAGTGGCGCTGGAAGAAAGCCAGGACATGAGCATGAGCGTTTCAGGAAAACACCCCAGGTCCCAGCAAACCCCCTCGCACCCTCTGAGAAGAATTTCCATATTCATGAGTCTTATCACTCCCCTCAAGCTGCTGTGTGAACACAAGCTATTCAAAAAGCAGCACCACACAAAGACAGATTTTGAAGCTGTCGGGGAATCAGTAATACAGTTTCTCAAAGACTCACTCGCCCTGCGCCTGTCCTGCCTGATTTAAGCTTGTGCTCCAGCACCGCTAGTCCCAAGGCGGTGACTTAGTTCCAGCAAGGCCAATGCAGGTCTAATGTCCCTCGTGGCACTTCACGTTTAGCAGCTGCACAGGGATAAGTCCTTGCGCTACCTGCAGAGTGGGGCACTCAGACTTCTCACAGGCACTGTACTCACGAGGGCTGGCTCCTTGCTAGAGGGAGGGTGGGAGCAGGCTCCTGGTGAGGTGCTGGAGGCAACGGGTGCCAGGGCGTTCACCAGCTGAGGTGAGCTGGGCCAAGCCTCCAGGATGCCAGATCAATGCTGTGACCAGCTACAAGCCACTGCAATCAGCCGGCCCGTGGCTGGCCTGCTTGGGCAGCGCTCACAGGCTGGGACTGGCCATGCAGCCTTTGCTGTTTGCCGCTTTCAGCCCTGCCAGAGTGCTGCATTTAGCATTTTATTAAGCAGAGCCATTATCATGTGAAAAAACATTCCAGACTTTGTCAGTGCTTATCCTTGTCTGACTCTGCAAAGCTTGTTCGCGCTTTTATCTCCTGCAGACTAGATTACGGTAATGCCTTGCAGCTTGCCGGCTTGCCAGGAGAACTGATTACCAGCCCTCAGCCCCACAGGGCAATGCCACAGCCATGCACAGAGCACAACCACTGTCAACCCAGCGCCCCACCCCAGGGCTGGTCCCAGGTGGTTTTCCCTCTTGGAAAGGTCTCAAAGGAAGAGTGCTTCAGGTCACCAGCTTTAATGAGTGCTCCGCACAATTAGTTCTCCTAGTGTCCCCATTGCCCTGGCCATAAAGCACTGCTGGGGCTCTGCAACCGTCACAGCTTTCATTCAGGGTTTGCCCCCCCGGCAGAGGAGCCTTTGGTGTTTCATCGGCTGCCTTTCCGCTGTGCCAGGAGGGCAGCTGCTCTTAACAGCATCCCGGTTGTTTCACTGCTTGCCCCTCGCTGCAGGCAGCGATCGCGCCTGGCGCTGCAGACTAAAACTGTTCTGGCATTTGTGGGACTGAGCACGTCCGTTAATGCTCCACTGGACTGGTGTAAAACTGCCTGGGAAGCGACTGCCAGAAACCTCCTCCTCCCACGAAAGGTCCAAAATGCCACTTACACCTTCAGGCACCGACCGCAGCCGAGTGCACCAGGGCCGGCCACGTGGCCTGACCCCTTCCCTGCACATGCCCAAGGAGAAAGGAACACACCAGGCACCGCACTGCCCCATAGCACCTGGTCTGCAGAGCCCACTGCCCCTCGTGCAGCCGCCTGCCTGCCACGCACACCAGACACACACCCAGCACCCGCTGGAGAGCAGGCGGTGGCATGGCTGGAGCGATGCTCCTGGACCACCCCCGCGGGACTGAGCCCCGGGCTCCGCTGGGCTGGCCAGGCAGCAGCAGGGGAGCAGGGGAGACCAGCGCTCCCGTGCTCCTCCATTCGCACACAGCACTGCCAGCTTCCCTTCCCTTCATGCTGCCAGCTCCTGCGCAAACAGCCGTGCTGTTCTCCCTGTGCTGTTCTGCTGCAGGCTAAATTAATTATTTCTAATAAACCTATCTTTAAAGTACAGAACCAGGCAGGGGCCAGCTGATTTGAAGGCTTTTCACTCCATTAGCCTTACTGCAGTCAGCTGTGGGCCAGGCAAAGCCTTCTGACTGTACCCCTGTGGTCGGCTGGGATGGGGCCCCGCAGCCCCCCTTCCTCTGCTGGGTGGGCTTTCACACTGGAGGATCTCGGCCACCTCTTTGGGCCCAGGGACAGCCCGAAGGGGCTCACTGCATGCCTGATCACATGCCTCAGCTCTGGGAGACTGGGAGCAAACATCTCATCTGGTCTGTGCCAGTGACGGAGAAGATGACCCAGGCAACAGTGAGACAGAGACGAGCTGGCAGCTCTCTGATCAGGGTTTGCAGCTCCTATTTTGGGGAAAGTGCAATGATGATACACACTAAGCAAAGAAAGTGAATTTATAGCCAGTGCTGCTTAATGAGCAGGTGTTTCCAATAGGCAGCTATAGTCAGCAGATTTGCAGAGGCAGTGCTGCTTTGCAGAGGCAGATGCTGGGACAGGGGACACACCACGGGGGAAGAGGCTGAAGAACCTGGGTAGGATTTACCCTACCCTGCCCCAGGGTATCTCAGCTTTATCAGCCTGAACCCAGGGAAGCGAAGCAGAAACACTTACAGGCAGCAGGTTCATTTCAGCACATTGCAGTCAGTGCATCTAAGCTTGTCTGGCTCCCCCCACAACTTATCTGAACTCTTCCCAGATGGCTTTTATCTTTAAACTACTGTACAGCAATACAAAAAAGACAACAATAATTTAAGATCCTCTTTGACTGCAGGCTAATACCAATTCACTCTGTTTGCCAAAAGATGGTACTTCCCCTTCTTTATATAGCCTCTGTGATTTTTTCAGTGTATGCAGATAATCTCATGCTCCTCATAAACGCAGCCATAAACTTTCCTCCCTCTGTCCCCTTGGAAGTGCATAAAACCTGCAGGATAACCAGCATCATCCCAGGAGGCCTCTCTGGGGAGGCGACAGCTAAAATGGGGCGGCAGCAGCTGGGCAGGTCTTGGGTGGAGCTCCCAGAAACTAGGGGGGTCCTATCTCTCGCCCCCTTCACAAGCCTGAGCAGAGAAGAAAGGACAAGCACGAAGCGACAGAGCCTGAATTACTGTACATTAAGGGTGCTCTCCACAACTGCAGCTACCATCTGGGAAGGTCTCCATGGGCAATGCTCCTGGCTGGGCACGTGCTGGGGAGCATGGGACCTCTGGATACGAAGGGCTGGCTGGCTTGAAATCAGCTCCTGCTCTCTCTATCTCAGAGCCTGCCTGGTTCGTACGGATGCCTCAGGGGCTGTCTGGAAGGAAGTCCTGGTTACAGACCAGCCAGGAATAGTTCTTTTCTCCTGAAGAGGTTTTGAAACATCAAAAGCTCTTCCCATATGGATGAAAGTTCTACATCTTAGAAAATGTTATGATCTCTCAGTGAATTATTTGGGGTCTATAGAAATGCAGCCTTCCCAGATTTCAGCCCTATTAGTTTTGCATTTTTTTCACATGCTAGGTCTGAATTAATTAAGCCTTCAAATTCTGAGTAATTTTTAAACCTGTTCACTGGAGCAGGTGAAAGAAGGTGTTCTGTCAACAACGGAACTTTTCCCCCAAACACTAAAATCTGAAGGTTCATCAAAATCAACTTTAGTTTGCAAACTGATTAGGTTTTGAGTTAGCAGTTTTTTGTGGCAAAAAGAACGGTTAAGAAATGCTCCCAGGCATCTCTGCTGCAGATTCTGGGAGAGCAAAGGGGTCTGGCACAGATCTCTGATCCTCAGCCAATTTCTCCAGCACCGGATTATAAGCATCCTTCTTCCTCTTGCTGGAGTGCAGACAAAAACGGCATGTTCTTGTAAAAGCCTCCAGCCATAAAGACGACAAAATGGTGTAACATTTAACAGAACGCGACCTCTGTGTCCTTGGGGTTACACATTGGCAGCTTGGGCCATTGCTGGCCCCCATCACTCTCAGATACCCCTGGCATGGAAGTACATCTCTGACTGAGCAGTGGGAAGATGCCACCGTGGACATCTGGGTGCATCACTCCCAGACACCAAGTAGACCTTTACATGTGAGCAAAATAATGAAAGCCCCTTCCCTGACAGCAGAAACCTCCTGTCTCTCTGCTGGTTGCTCTTTCTCAATTCTTCATTGAGAGCAAGAATGAAAATGAGCACTTGCATTTTCCCTTGGCCTCTGATGGTGAAACTAGCAGAAGTACGGACATCTCACACTGCTGGGAAAGGGTGCTGATACACACAGGGCCTGGGCTCCAGGGTGCCCGGTCAGTTTTGACAGTGAGACTTAAGGTTCTTTAGGTTCTCTTGCAAATGTCATGCTTGACCGTCCCTGTCCCAGGGTTTGCCCGGGATCTGTAGGTTCAGTGCTGCATGCACAGCTCCTTCAGCAAACATTTCCCAGCTTGCTCCCCGCCAAGAAGCAGCATCTAGTTTTTCCAGGAGTTGTCTTGCTCATTACAGGTGCCTCCATCCTGCAGATGACAAATCCCTCCCTGAATGTACAGGCTGCACAGCATGTCTCTGGTTGAGTTGAGATTTCACCCAGAACCACATCCCCAAGAGTTATTATCGGTTTCATTAGATTAATGGTTGCAGAACCACCAGCAGCATAGCAGATGAGGCATTTACTTTTGCATTCGCGTACAGTAGCAACCAGTTGCATGGTTTTGCTTAAATCAGGACAAGAGACTGACTGGAGACTGACACAGTGAGGCATGATTTCTTGCTGGCTTTAGCAGCAAGGAGACAGATTTATAATGCTTAAAAAATACAGACTGGACTGGGAAACGGAGAGAAATCTTCTTGGTCTGTGCATAATGACACACAAAACTTTAACCCCTTGCACACTATTAACTTCTTTCCAGTCTATTCTCAGATTAGACTGGTGGTAGCACCCCCCCTAATATAATGGGGTGAGGAAAGCAAATTAGAAAACATCCTCTTGCTGCCTAGTCTGTCATCTGTGCTGCTAATAGTCATGAGTAGACCACATGGTGGGCATGCTGAGATAAAAGGAAGCTAAGAGATTGTTTGTGCCGTTAATACATCTCATGATAAATGATGTGTAAAGTTTTACTGCAAGGTCTTAAGGAGGCTGTGAGCAGGGAACACCAGCTGAGGGAATGCCAATTCGGGGGAAGGATTGAAAGGCAAATCTGGGGAGGCTGGGGAAGGGCTGGGAGCAGCCTGAGCCCAAAGAAGAGAGCAGGGAAGGTTTATCCCGTCTCCTCCAGGTCCGTGTGACACCCCATTGGGGCATCACATCCACTCAGGGGAGGTGAAATTGAAAACTCCTGCGATAGCTGAGACACTGAGGCAGCCAAGGCTAATCCTGGTAGCTCAATATGCTCTTAGTGGGCTTTCTTGCTTTATCTTTTTAAACTTTTTCCTATGCTATGACCCAGTGTTAAATGGAATAAAGTTATTTTTCATCCTGAAACCTTCTCTGAGATCTCTGGACCCTCCTTCCCTCTGGGAGCAGAGAATTATTAAAGAGGTTGCACTCAGCAAAGCCACGGGGGGCCATTCAGAGCACGATCTGCAGAGGTCCCTAGTGCGAGGGCTGTGTCTACAGGATGCGCGGGTGCCAGGCAGGGTGGGCTCCCCGGATCACTCACTGCAACTCCTGCAGCGCTGTCCTTTGGAAACCGCTTAGCTTCTCCTTAGCAAACATCATGAAACTCAGGGCCGTTATTGGTGTCTGACAAGGTTTCCTTGAAGGAGCAGCTACGTAGCAGCAGTAAGACAGATGCCAGCACAGTCTACGTTTTCCATGCTCATTCAGGCTAACTCTTTCAGTGCTTTGTCCTTGGCTCGTGGCTGCTGAGAAGCAAATGATGGGTCACCATGCCCCAGTGCACCAGTAAGCTAGAGCGAGCAGGTCTCTGCCTCCAGCTGGAGCCCATGTTTGAGCCTCTCAGCACTGCTCCTGGAACAAACCTGAGGGTCCATGGGAAGCTGCCACCCACCTACATCTGCTTTTCCGTGCTGCATCTATCGGTACTAGATCCTGCCATGTGGATCCTGATGCCAGTGGGGAGACCCCTGACTGGTGACACTGCAAGCTCTTCTCCTCAGCTGGGTCTTTGGGAGGTTCCCAAGGCAGAGGATTAATACCATGGCTGTCTCATAAATGTCATGCAAACACAAAGAGAATTGAGCAAATGATAAAATGGAGATGAATTTTGGGGAGCAGAGAGATTGAATAAAGAAACAAGGCATCAAAATATGCAGTTTATGCACAGGAAAGATATATCTTGACAAGGACTAGTATTTTATGTGGAGCAAATAACTCGCTAGTAACAGACATGCACATTTAAAAATGTGGTATTAGGAAGAAAGTCCTGGTTTCCCCTACTCCTCATCAGAGTCCCTGACAAGTACAACCTCTTCACCCTGCACTTAGCATTGCCTTGTATTTATACATGCTCCTCTTCCCTGCCCTTCTCCTTCCCCAGCGACCCTCCTCTTCCCGCTGGAGCCGGGCGTGCTGAGATGGGATTGTTGCTCCAGCTCTCCAATGTGGAGGAGCACTTTCTCCCGATGACTGACACCGACAACCCTGTGCAGAAGTGCCCAGGGCCACACGCTCCTATCACCTCGTCGTGCCTGATGCTGCATTGTGCCCACTGCTCTTTGCTGCTGAGGGCATTTCTCTCTACATAGGGGATGCTCTTCAGCTCAGCAGTGTTAGTTATTTATGCTTGTGTGGTTACCATGCATTGACTGTTTGAGTCCACCCCAGAGGAAGACAACGTGCTGAGGGACTTGTGAAAACCATGAACTATGATGGTAGGACCCAGCCTGCCGTGTGACTGGGAGCCAGGACTCCTGTTACACTCACCTTCATGTCTTTAAAGGACTCTGCCACGAGGCAATCAGGACGCCTTTTAGAAAGTGTGCTTTAGCAGGCTCCCAGCATGCTTTCTGTGCCAGACCATCTGTCTCTGCTCCCCATCTCTCCTTGCCACAGCCAGAGATTTGCACAATCGAGCACATTTAACTGTCACTGGAATCTTCCTACCTGGCGCGAGGGATGTAAGCCTTATCTGCATTTAGGAATTGCGCTAAGCCAGCAGATCTCCTGCATATTTGCTCTTTGAAACCATGCTATGAAAAGCTCTGGCAGGAGGGCCACATAAAGGGAAAGCCCTACATCTCCAGCCTACAGATAAAGCTTTGCACCATACAAGACATTTTGATATTTTATGCTAGAATTTGGCATTGCTCCAGAAGAGCTCTGAGTTATCTTAAGCTTCGTAAATGCAGAGCTAAAGCATTAGCAGGGGAATTGTTCCTAAGTCAAGGGTTAGAGGTGCACAGCAAAAAGGGTTCTTATGGGGTACTCTCCCACTGGCTTTGGGGGGATAAATGCATGCTTTACACCCCCCCACCCTGGGGAAAACTGCAACACGCTCACCAGCACTAAGCTGAAGGGCTTAGTGAAAAACTACAGCAAACCAATTCATCCAAGCTCCTAAGTACATAAAAGCATCAAAAAGTAAAAATGTATTTTAAACTATGGTGATTAATTAGGATGATGGATGGGGACACAAATCTGGTTACGTTGCTTCCTTTGCACAGATGCAGAAGCTGTTCTGAGCGGAGGAATCTGAGATGTTCAGAACAAGATGTTGCTCTGGATGGTCACAGCTTGCGCAGCCGCAGAGAACGGCAGGACATGAGACCGCGGCTACCGAAAATGTGCAAGAGGCTTCTGCCCGCATTAGCACAGTTAGAAAGGTGCAAGTGAATCAGATCTGCATTCGTGCCCACCCTGGGTTGTCCATTTTTGCAGGAGCGGATGGTAGGAGCTGAACAGCTAAAATAGGCGGTCTTGAAATAATCTTGAAGGAGAGAAGCGAGGCAGCTGCTCAAAGGCGTGTGCCAGCCTGGAGCTGAATCTCGCTCAGGGAAAGGTGCCACAGCAAAGGAGACCCTGCGTCTGATCAGGAAGCTCAGTCAAGAGCTGGAGCGTTTAAACAGCAATAGCAAAGGAACTGGGAAACAGAAAACAGGAAAGAGCAAACGGCTTTTGAACAGTGGAAATGTTCTGCTATGGAGGAGGAGGAGGACTGAAGAGGGAGGATTAGCCATCTATAAATACAAGCAGCAGAGTTAAAAGGCTAATTAGAATAGCAAAAAGAAATACAGCAGCACATTTCAGAGACTATTTCAACTAACAAAGAGTTTTTCAAATCTGTTTGCAGGAGTGAATATGAAAGAGAAAATTGGATCCCTATGAAATGATTTCAAGAATTGGAGGAGAGAAAAGGTAATGGCAGGTCTCTTAAACACCTAGTCAAGCTCCCTGACATCTTCATCTGTTGCAAAGGTGGAGAGAAAGACGACAGGCCTCAGTTTTCATGTCTTGGGAGGAAAAAAGAGCTGGTAACAAAGGATGGGTTTGTGAAGAGATGGGGCACAAAGGAAAAGGCCAGGCATTCTTCCCTGGGCAGCCTGGAGAGAAGCAAGCAATCTACTTATTTCAGACTGAAGTGGAAGGGCCTGAGCCCTGTCCTCCCTCAGGGGGCTGGGGATCTGTGATGGCCCCGTGGTGCTGCGCACGGGGGGGCACTGCCTCTCACCACAGCCCCGCTGCCATCCCCGTAGCTGGCCCAGACTGCTCCCGGGGAGGGCTGCAAGTCCCAGAGGTCGCCCCAGCTGCAGCTGCACGAGAGGCAGCTAACAGGGCTCCAGAGCCAGCACAGAGCAAAACCACGGTCTGTGGAAGTGAACCGTTGAGCCCTTGGCGATTTATTACCTACAGCCTCAGCATATGCCAGAAATTCCCCAAAAGCTGGAACAGATGGTCCTCAAGTTCCTAACCTATTAAATATATACATACACATACATGTCAATACATATACATATCTATATAAATACATACACACCTGATTGGACACCCCCCACCCCCCTCATCCTGCAAACACGCGTGGCTGGGCTGGACTGCTGCAAAGCAGCACCATGAGCTGCTTCGTTCCCCAGCAATGCAAACCCTGTTCACTTTCTCCGTGACAGACTGGTTTAAATGCTCCTTGACCTGACAGCACTTCTGGCGAGGCATGCAGCGGGCCTAACGACAGTCTGGTTTGCAGCCCTTACCCAGCTTAGGTTTTCTGGAAAAACTTGTGATCCGCATGTGATACGTCCTGCAGCTCTTCCTGGACTCAGCGTGATGCCGGAGTGGCTGTGAGGAAGGATGTCTCTCTCTATTGCCCAGTACACTTTGATTTTCCCCAGGCTTTGGGACACAGGAGCATTTCAGCCCTAC